>NC_133432.1:13251666-13961666 GCF_011762505.2 Arvicanthis niloticus | reverse complement strand
ACGCCAGGAAGGCCTCCTGTGGGGAATTTCCCAATTCTGAACCCTCAAGGGGCTCAAATTCTTTAACAAGAAATGTCTTAGGACATTAGCCAAAGATGGGAGGGGGGTAACATACTCCTAGGTTCTGGGCTTGAGGTTGGGGTGAGATGGCAAGGTAACCTACTTCCAGGAATTCAACTTCATCCTTCTTCCATCCTTCAGCCTGAGAGAGGCCGGTTCCTTCATTTCCACTCTGTGACCTTCTGGGTTGGCAACGCCAAACAGGTAGAAAGGCTGGAGGGGGCAGAGGACAAGCCAAAGGGCCTCCTTAAGGGGGCTGGACCCAGCTGGAACTGGGATTGGCTAGTGGGAGGGGAGGATCCAGGCCAGGCTAGGACTGGCACTTTGGAACCTTGTTACACAATCAGGGCCACAGACCCCAGAGGGAGGGGAGGGCTCCCTTTCTTCCTGGGAGAGTCTCCGAATGACGAACATGGGGGCAGACAGACGACTGGGGCTCCCTTCTAAGGATCTCCAGGCTGGTCCCCACAACCCCCTGAGCCCCCTGCCACTTTGTCATCCAGGCTGCCTCCTTCTACTGTAACAAGATGGGCTTCGAACCGCTGGCCTACAGGGGTCTAGAGACGGGCTCCAGGGAGGTGGTCAGCCATGTCATCAAGCAAGGGAAAGTGAGTACACACCCAGGCGGCTGGTGATGAGGGCACCAGTGTGTCCAGGATGGGATGTGCTACTTGGAACACCTAGCTGGTTCCAAGATGTATGGCTAAGCTGCCACTGGCCCATGTCCCTCGCGAGCCACAGGCATTTTCCTGGTTTCATACCCTTCTCAAACTCGCCCAGCACTGGATCCATTGAAGTTCTAGGAATCTAGGATGTTGGGGAAGGGTGTTTAAGTGGTCTCTGGTCCATGGGGTTGCTGGAATCCTCTAGGCATCAACCTCTGAGAACCCAGGGTGTGAATACAGGGGAAAGCCCCAAGCTTTGAGGACCCCGGGGTGGGGGTGGGGGTGGGGGGAGGCAGTTGCAGCAGAAAAGGAGTTGGAACATATGGTACCGAGATCCTGCATGGTGGAGCCTTGTGTCCCACCAGGGGTGCCACAGAGCATGCTAGGAAGATGGAGGGCAGGCCCCTTTCCATCCTCTCCTGGCCACCCATCTCGGCCCCTTGTCCACTTTTTAGATCGTGTTTGTTCTCTGCTCTGCTCTCAATCCCTGGAACAAAGGTGAGGGGCATTCCATCGGGAGGCAGCATGGCTCTGACATTTGCTTCAAGTCATGGGTTGGGGCAAGGGTGAGGCTAGGTAGGGGGCTGGAGCCGGGATAGAAGCTAGAAACTCCACTGCCCGCATTCTCCTGCCCATCACAGAGATGGGTGACCACTTGGTGAAGCATGGCGACGGGGTGAAGGACATCGCATTCGAGGTGGAGGACTGTGAGCACATCGTACAGGTGAGAAAGGTTTGCACTGACACGGCGAGCTAGGACCCCTCACCAGGCAGAGCTGGAGGCAGCAGGCGGGCCAGGGCTGCGGTCCGCTGACACATGCCCCGCCCCCTTCTGCGTGTCTGAATCTCGGAACCTCTTGTCCACATCTGCAAAATGGGGATAGCCGCTGCCTCGCGGAAAGCTTGGAAAGAAAATGGATTGAAATGATCATGTTGGGAGCATGGGGTCCTCAAACAACCAGCCATGATGATGCATACCTGAGAAGATCAGAAATTCAAAGTCGTCCTTGGCTATATAAAGTTCCGAGGCTAGCCTAAGATACACGAGACTGCCCTTGAAAAAAAGAGTCTCCTTGTTTATGAGTTGGGCTCAGTGGTAGAGCACTGACCCAATATGCATCCCTAGCAACACACTCAACAAAAGGAAGAGGAGGCTTAGGGCTGTGTGATTTTGAGTAGGTGACTTAACTTCTCTCTGCTTTATTTCCTTTCCTACGAAATGGAGATGACAATACCACCCACTGCAGGACTGGAGAGATTAACCCCTAGAATAGTGTCTGGCCTGTGGTATGAGCACGGTATGACGCAGCGAGTGAGCTCCTGCTAAGAAGACATGCAAACCCCGTTTTCAGAGCACTCAGCACAGGTCTCGACACACTAGGTGCTCAATTAACGGCAGTTCATATTTTGCTGTGTGATCACTCCTTTTCTAGGAGGGGGGAACCGAGGACTGGAGAGAGGGGGCTGGTTCAAAGAGTCAGTTGGCAGAGGCGGGGTACACACGCTTACTTTCTTTGTCTCCTATAAGCACACACCTCTGACCTGTTTCTCTGCCTGCCAAATGGGCACGAGGCCAAGTGACAAAGGATCCAGCTGAAGGTAGCTAGGTGTTGGGTTTACACCAGGACTACCCAGAAGCCCACAGCAGGAGCAGCACACAACACACACAAGGAGGCTCTAGCCCTCACTCTTCTCTCCGCTTGGTCCCCCACGCAGAAAGCCCGAGAACGGGGCGCCAAAATTATACGGGAGCCGTGGGTGGAAGAAGACAAGTTTGGGAAGGTGAAGTTTGCTGTGCTTCAGACGGTGAGTGAACACTGATGTCCCACCCAGAGACACCAGGACCCCCTCCCCCAGCAGCCTACACATTATAATACCCTATTCTCGTGCCTCAGAGTCCAACCTTCCCCAAGCCTGACCTTTAATAATGATTGGCCAGTGCACAGAGGCTTCTGGGAGATATCTTCTCTAGTGAAAATAACTG
Organism: Arvicanthis niloticus; assembly: GCF_011762505.2. NCBI lineage: Eukaryota > Metazoa > Chordata > Mammalia > Rodentia > Muridae > Arvicanthis > Arvicanthis niloticus. Next base: position 13,958,957 of record NC_133432.1, on the reverse strand, counting down.
GGAAAAGTGGTGTCTGAGGAAGTCATACCCCACACTAGTTTGGTGTCTCTAAGCAAGAACTGGAGTGGGACATCCCATGTGACCTGGGCACATACTGAGCCTTCCTCTGCCACCCCTATGTCTGTAAAGCACGTAGGAGGACAACATGGTCCACACAAGGACAAGGACGGCAAGTCTATGAGACAGTCACAAGTCCCACTTCCTCAAAGTTACAGTCAAAGTAAAGAATTGGCCCAATTGAGGGCCTGTCATCTCAGCACCTGAGAGGCTGAGGCAGGAGGATCATAAATGCAAGGCACCCAGGCTCAAGTCCAGCCTGGGGGCGTGGGAGACTCTGTGAGGCTGGATCTCAAATTCCAGACAATGAAAAGTGGGCGGAGAGACTAGACGGTGCCTCAGGTGAAGAAGAGCTCACTATGCAAGCCTGGGGACCCGAGTCCAGATCCTTAGCACGTGTGTAAAATGCCAGACACGGCGATGCACACCTGGTACCCCAGCATTTGGGGTTAGGGAGCTGACACAGGACAATCTCTGGAACTCAGTGGCCAGCAAGCCTAGAATCAAAGAGCTACAGGTTCCAGGAGAGACTTTGTCTCAAAAAAAAGAATTAAGGTGGAAAGAGATCACGAAACACCAGTATCAACCTCTGACCTCCACATGCAGGTGCACACACATGCAGAAGCAAGTGCACACACACACACATATACAAATAAAATTTTAAAAAGATGAAATATTTTTTGCTTGTTTTTTTGTTTTTCAAGACAGGGTTTCTCTATCCTGGAACTCACTCTGTAGACCAGGCTGGCCTCGAACACGGAAATCTGCCTGCCTCTGCCTCCCAAGTGCTGGGATTAAAGGCGTGCGCCACCACTGCCCGGCAAGATAAAATATTTTTTAAAAAGTTAAAAGATCCAGGTGGCTGGGCGGTGGTGGCACACGACTTTAATCCCAGCACTTGGGAGGCAGAGGCAGGCAGATCTCTGAGTTTGAGGGCAGCCTGGTCTACAGAGTGAGTTCCAGGACAGCCAGGGCTATACAGAGAAACCCTGTCTCAAACAAAAACAAAAAACCAAAAAAAAAAAAAAAAAAAAAAAAAGAGGGTTTGGATACAAGTCTGTGATAAAGGACTTGTCTAGCATCCAGAAAGCCCTGTGCTTAGAAAAAAAAAAATTAAAGAGCCTTCCACTCTCCAGTATAATTTAATCCAATGCTTTCACCTAGTTTTACTGAGCACCTACTATGTACTAGGCACTGAGCTAGCTGCTAAGGATACTTATCTAAAGCCTGCCATCTCAGCACTTGGGAAAGCTGAGGCAGGAGGATCTCCAGAAGTTTTAGACCAGCTTGGGCTACATAGACTCAATCTCAAACACAAATAAAGCCATGAGGACAGAAACCCCAGCATCCCAGCATCCCATCATCCCATCATCCCATCATCCCATCATCCCAGCATCCCAGCATCCCAGCATCCCAGCATCCCAGCATCCCAGCATCCCAGCATCCCAGCATCCCAGCATCCCAGCATCCCAGCATCCCAGCATCCCAGCATCCCAGCATCCCAGCATCCCAGCATCCCAGCATCCCAGCATCCCAGCATCCCAGCATCCCAGCATCCCAGCATCCCAGTCTCTGATCCTACAAGCCGACTCCCAAGCAAAATGGCAGGTGGTAGAATTCCAGAAAGGATTGTCTACTGAGCTAGGTAGACAATCACGGTGGAACTTACGGCTGTGATGGTGCCAAGAGAAGTGGGGGGCCTTGCTAGGGTTGGTGAGGTGGGGCTTCTCCCTGATCCCAGTTGCTTCCCACCCCCAGTATGGAGATACCACACACACCCTGGTGGAGAAGATCAACTACACTGGCCGTTTCTTGCCTGGATTTGAGGCCCCAACATACAAGGACAATCTACTTCCAAAACTGTGAGTGTCCCTTGGTATGGGAGTGGCAGAAAGCTATGGCCTCTTTCCACTCTGTGGAATGGGCTTCTCTGGTGAACTGGAACATCTGTAAGCATCTGGTGGGAAACTTTGGGAGGTGGGACAGGCACCAAGCAGAGGCATAGAAGATGAAGGCCTGGGCCTCCAGCCAGACTGCCTGGGTTCACATGCAGCTCCGTCATTTCCTAACCGTTTAGCCAGGTGTGGTGGTGCATGCCTTTAATTCCAGCACTTCTGAAGGCCCAATCTCTTGTGAGTTGGAGGCCAGCCTGGTCTACATAGTGAGACCCTGTGTTGAAAGAACAAACAAAAAACAGAACAAAAGAGACTGTTCATAACAGCTGCTCAGTTAAATATGGCTGGCGCACAGCAGGGCCTACCACTCCATCTGAGTTACTAGTGAAGGTGAAAGGTTCATGGGAATGAAGAGATCCGGGGGCTAGCCTTCTCACTTTCCAACTTACTTCCTCTTCTAGCTCCCGATGTAAGCTCGAGGTCATTGACCATATTGTAGGCAACCAACCCGACCAGGAGATGGAATCGGCCTCAGAATGGTGAGTCCCTGGCCTGCCCCTCTCTGCTGCAGGAGACAGGCCTCTTGCCAGATATACTCGTTTGGTTTCTGCCACGTGCTTACATCCCATCCCATAGCACATGTGGGGAGGCCAGAGAGCAACTGGCAAGAGCTGGTTCTCTGCGTCTACCACACGGGGTCCTGGGGATGGACCCAGGTCATCAGGCTTGGTGGCAAGCTCCTCTAACCACCTAACGCCCTCCTCTCGTTAGCCCCCATCTCCCCAGTTCTTGAACTGAAGAGGAAAACAGGTAGGAGGTGATGGGAGGGCCAACCTGATGTTACAGATTCACGTATTCATGTGAAATGCTCACCTACCCTCATTAAGGTGTCCCGCAACCTACCTGAGGCTGTTTATTACTACACAAAGACCACTGAGAATAAACAGACCTGCTTGTGAGAAAGATACAGCCAAACACACTGTCTGTCTATCTTCTGTCTGTCTGTCTGTCTGTCTGTCATCTATCTGTCTATTTATCTAACATTTCTATCATCTATCTATATAACATTTCTATTATCTATCTATCTATCTATCTATCTATCTATCTATCTATCTATCCTTTGAGACAGGGTTTCTCTGTGCAGCCCTGGCAGTCCTGGAACTCACTATGTAGACCAGACTGGCCTTGAATTCACAGAAATCTGCCTGCCTCAACCTCCCAAGTGCTTGAACTAAAAGTGTGCTCCACCGAACCTGTCATCCAAATGAAGTTGTATAGTAAATCCAGTCCTGTGAGAACAAACCTTATCCCCAAGAAGACTCTTGGGGATTACCCAACGATTGCGAACTAACCCACTTGCACACAGCAAAGCCCACTCCTTGCACCACATTAACCTAGTTAACCTGGAACATTAACTTGGCACAGCGGCTACAAAAGCAGTCTGCCACTGAGCTAAAGCCCAGCCTTTTGGGAGATCCTAGCTTTTCAAAACATCACAGTGTCGTTTAAACGAGTTTGGGGAGCACATTTGGGCCATTGAATTACACCAACATCACCCTCATCTAAATCAGAGGCGAACACCTGGCCCTCTGTCGGACGGAGAACTGGCTTCCCATCTATATTTTGTTACAGAACACTTTCTTTCTGCTTAAAAGAAAATTGTCAAAAGCACAAATTTACGATGTGCATGATGTCACTTTTGGGGGATCCTGCATGATGTCACTTTTAGGGGATCCTGCCTAATGGATACATGCTCAAGGGTGGACATGGGAAGAGGGTAGGAGGGTCTCTACAGGCACTCAGGGGTGTGTCCCCTGGCCACTCTGCAGGTACCTGAAAAACCTGCAGTTCCATCGGTTCTGGTCCGTGGATGACACACAGGTGCACACGGAGTATAGCTCTCTTCGCTCCATCGTTGTGGCCAACTATGAAGAATCCATCAAGATGCCCATTAATGAGCCAGCCCCAGGCAGGAAGAAGTCTCAGATCCAGGTGGGGTAGGAGACAACGGGGAAGGAGGCTGGCTTGCTCTGAGGGGGCAGGGGCCTGAGTGATAAATGATAAATGCTCAAATATAAATGATATTGGTCTCCTTCTTTGTTTCCCCTCCCCCCAGGAATATGTGGACTATAATGGGGGTGCTGGGGTCCAGCACATCGCTCTCAAGACGGAAGACATCATCACAACGGTTAGAACCCTGTGTCTGGCCCAAGTGCCCTCCATTGTCAACCGCAGGGACAGTCTCAGCCAATTAGAGTAGTGGGTGGTGACGGTCTCCCCCAGGAAGGATGACAGAACTTCCCTTCCAGCTCTCGAAAACTCAGTTACCCCCACCATGCTGGAGAAGTTCATTCTGCAGAACAATCCAGTCTGAGCAAGTCTGAGTTCTGCTCGGGCCTCTGCTGGTACTTTGCTGCGTGTCCCAGGGGATTCAGAGCCTTCTCTGGGCTTCAGTGTCCCTCTCTCTAAAAATAAGATTGAGACTACAAGACTACATATGTCCTTTTAGCCAGATTAAACATGCTTTGCCTATGGATGCAGCCTTCAAGGAAGCTAATTCAGTCCTGATCTGAAGGACAGACAACATGTGTGTGTGGGGGGGGTAAAAGCTGGGGAGAGAGAGAGAGAAAGAGAGAAAGAGAGAGAGAGAAAGAGAGAGAGAGAGAGAGAGAGAGAGAGAGAGAGAGAGAGAGAAGGTGTAACATATCTAAACAGGCTGAGCAGGAGGATGTTGTCTTAGCCAGGGTTTCTATTGCTGTGAAGAAACACTGGGAGCAAAGCTAGTTGGAGAGGAAAGGTTTTATTTGGCTAATGCTTCCAATTACTGTACATCATCAAAGGAAGTCAGGACAGGAACTCAGTAAAACAGGAACCTGGAGACAGGAGCGGATGCAGAGGCAGTGGAGGGGTGCTGCTTACTAACTTGCTCCCCGTGGCTTGCTCAGCCTGCCTTTCTCTCCACCTCAGGACCTCCAGCCCAGGACAGCATCACTCACAATGGGCCAGGCCCTCTCGCATCAATCACTAATTAAGAAAACACCCTACAGGCTTGCTTACGGTCCCATCTTAGGGAGGTAGAATTCTCTCCGTTGAGGCTCCCTGTTCTTTAGTGACGCCAGTCTGTGCCAAGTTGACATAAATCTAACCAGAACAGAGGACCACATAAAGGAGAAGGCATTGAGAAGGGATGTATTCAGAACAGAAATGGGGAGAACACCCTAGGCGAAGGGACCACCAAGACAAAGATGAGAAAGCCAGGAAGGTTACAGAGGCAGCAAGAAGGGTGTGGCTAAGACAGAATAAGGGAGGGAGACCAGAAGAGGTGGGAACTGGAACCAGTGGTAAAGGCCATGGATGCCACCTTAAATTTTGACAGACATGTGACATCATCATGGGCTAGGCAGAGAAGAGACACACTTGGTTTATGTCACTCCAGCTGCTATACTGTGACAGATACAGGTCGATGCGTGCCTCAGTTTCCCCAGCAGCACACAGAAAGGCAGGCACACAGTGCACATTCTATGAGTGAGAGCAATTACTAGAATTCTGTGGAGTGGAGATGGAGACAAACAGGGAGGTCCGGCATCCTGAGAGCTTAGACCGGGACCCTGCCACCTCCTGCCCTTGCAGCTCTTCCTAGCTACAGGAGTTGAACAAACAAGCTGACCTTGACCCTGTTCCATGGCAGATCCGACACTTGAGGGAACGAGGCATGGAGTTCTTGGCTGTCCCATCTTCTTACTACAAAATGCTTCGGGAGAATCTCAAGATAGCCAAGATCCAGGTGAAGGAGAGTATGGACGTTTTGGAGGTGAGACCCAGCCCGATGCTTAGCCAGAAGAACATGAACCCTGAGTTCACTGGGTCACACACACAGTGAAAACCCAGACCAGATTCCAGCCAGCATGGGAGCTGTGTACAGGGATCGGGGAACGGGGATATCAGAGACAAGAGACAGAGTTGATACCATACAGAAAGTTAAAGCAGACCCCTAGAGGCTGCTTTGCAGAGAGGAACTGAGAAAGGCTGATGGGTGGCTCTAATTGAAATCTATATGAGACGGTTCTGACCACATGGAGAGCTGGGCAAAGAAGAGTTGCAGCAAAGAGAATAAGGTGTGCAAAGGACCTGAGGCAGGCACAGTCTCCAAGTGTGTGAGAGACAGAAGAAGGATACATCTGAAGTGTGACAGAGGTCAGGCAGCTTGTCTGAGGCCAGCAGTTGTTCTTACACCCATTTATGATTTTGGCTTTTTCTCTTCTTTGGCTAGAAACCATTGGGAGGTTTCTTCATTTTGATCTATTATTTATTTAATTGGGTGTTTTGTTTTGTTTTGCTTTGCTTTGCTTTGCTTTGCTTTGCTTTGCTTTGCTTTGGTTTTTGAGGCAGGGTTTCTCTCTGTAGCCTTGGCTTTCCTGGAACTTGCTCTGTAGACCAGGCTGGCCTCAAAATCAAAATCCACCTGCCTCTGCCTCCAGAGTGCTGGGATTAAAGTCATACGCTACCACACCCGGCCGTTTTTGTTTTCTTAATTTTTAAATTTTTGATCTTTTCTTTATCTCTCTGTGGTATGTATATGTATGTGCACACATGTGTCTGACCGTATGTATGTATGTATGTATGTATGTGGAGGCCCACGGTGTTTGAAATCATTCTTGATCATTCTTCCATCTTATTCGCTGGGGCAGCCTCCCAATCAAACCCAGAGCTTACTGATGTGACCAGTCTTGGCTTCCTTCCTTTCTTTCTTCCTTCTTTCCTTTCTTTCTTTCTTTCTTTCTTCCTTCCTTCCTTCCTTCCTTCCTTCCTTCCTCCCTCCCTCCCTTCCTTCCTTCCTTCTTGCCTTCCTTCCTTCTTTCCTTCCTTCGTTTCTTTCTTCCTCTTAAATTATTTGTGGGTGTGTGCACATGTGTACAGGTGGCCACAGAGGTGGGAGGCATCAGATCCCCTACACTTGAAATTACAGGTGATCGTAAGTTGCCTGATGTTGGTGCTGGGAATCGAACTTGTGTCCTCTGGAAGAGCAGCAAGTGTTCTCAACTGCTAGGCCATCTCTCCAGTGGCCCCCAACACCATCTCTGCTTTCTGAAGATAGATTTACAGTCAGGTCACCACAGTTGCCTCAACATTTACATGGAGTCAAGGGTTTGGAACTCTGGGTCCCACTCTTGCCGGCAGCTGCTTCAACACATTTCTGGGGTGGAAGACACATTTAATATTCTGAGAAACTCCAGGCTGTTTTTCCAAAGGAGATGCAGCATTTTTACATTTTCCTCAGCTGAGTGCCATCTGATGGGGGCTATAGAAGAGAGGCCAGACCCCAAGCTGGAATGGCCTCGGGGGTGGCTTAGACAGGATAGTCTGGGGACATATTTGGAGAAAGCTGGAGCTGCTGGAGAAAAGGATCTTTTATTGGCTTTGTTGGTGCAGGAACCTTTACACGTTCTAAGGATGTTATAAGGCCAGTTTGCCTTCCTTTAACAGAACCCACTGTCTCCCTCCCAGGAGCTGAAAATCCTGGTCGACTATGACGAGAAAGGCTACCTCCTACAGATCTTCACCAAGCCCATGCAGGACCGGCCCACACTCTTCCTGGAAGTCATCCAACGCCACAACCACCAGGTACAGCCTGCACCCGACGGGTAGCACCAGCTGCCTGCTAAGTCCCCAGCTCATACTTGCCTTCTATCGCCACAGGGCTTCGGAGCAGGCAACTTCAACGCTCTGTTCAAGGCTTTCGAGGAGGAGCAAGCCCTACGGGGTAACCTCACTGACCTGGAGACCAACGGTGTGAGGTCTGGAATGTAAGCCCCATCCACACCCAGACCATGAAAGGTGCTGGACACATCAATCATCTCTCCAACTGGCTGAAAGTCTGAACCTCAGGGCTCCCCCCCATATCATGGCCACGCCTCCTCTATTGCAAGGGTCCTCCTTGTCCGCTTCCTCCCTGCTGAGTAAAGCTACCCTCCCAGGTCCAAGGTTGTGTCTTGTGTTTGGGCTCCCCGAGGAGCAGTGGCGTCACTTAGCCGCTAGGGGGAGACCAAGACCGCTAAGCTGCTTGAGGCCTTTGTGTGGGGACGGCGGGTGCAGGGTGCAAGAACTTTACTAAGTGGGATCCTGTGGTAAGACCCATCCTAGAAAGAAGAAACAACGAACTGGGTGGGGTGGAATGTGGCAGCGTCTCATCTGATGGCTTTAAAACTTTTAAGGACGAGCCCTCCTTAATGTCGTCACTCGGAACACATGAAAGAGGTCAAGGAACTTTAGGGTTGGTGTGTTTCCTCAGCAACCCCAGAGCATCCTTCCTTGTTCCTGGTGTGTATGATGGAATCCAGACTGGAGTGTTCTGAACCTCTCGGCTCCTGACCTGCACCCTGAGTGTGGCAGTCGCCAGTGTCCCAAACCCCACTGCCGCTACATTTCCTCACACGCCTTGTGCATACTTGCATGGGAAAAAAACAAAAACAAACAAACAAACAAACAAACAAACAAACAAACAAAAAAAGGTAACCAGGAGAAGGGTTAATGACTGAGAAGCTGTTAGATTTCTTTAAAATCCTGTAGGTGCAGCTCAGAGACAGAGTGTACCCTACCACGCGAAAGGTCCTATCATCAGCACCAGGGACAGAGTGGGGTGGACTTGGTGGATTTTGTTTCCTTTTCCTTCTGTTCTAGTCTGACACCCTTCCCTGAGCACCAATCAACTTAAAATTAGGTTCACTTTATTTTGAGATTGGTGGGGGAAGAGGGTGGTCTAAATGTGTAGCCCAGGCTGACCTGGAACTTGCTATGTAGATCATGCTAACCTGTAACTCTAGTTTGGCTTGCCCGTCTCCATCTCCCAGAGGGCTGGAAACTCAAAGGTGTTTGGCACCATGCCATAGCAAAGCTAGGCACACTTTGATCTCCGTAAGGAAAAAAAAATATTCAAAGCGGTATCGGTATCATGGGGGGGAATCCAGATGGTTTCTATTCCAGTTTGTTTTGCTTTTTTGTTTGTTTGTTTGTTTGTTTTTCGAGACAGGGTTTCTCTGTGTAGCCCTGGACCAGGCTGGCCTCGAACTCAGAAATCCGCCTGCCTCTGTCTCCCAAGTGCTGGGATTAAAGGCGTGCGCCACCACCGCCCGGCTTTTTTTTTTTTCTCCCCAAATGGAGGAAAAGTCAAGGCTTCTAAGATCATGAACTAAGAAACCAGAAAAAATTAGGTATGGTGGTGCATGCTTGTAATCCCAGCACTCCAGAGGATGAGGCAGGAGGATCAGATGTTTGAAGACAGTCTCTGTGATATGCTGAGATTCAAAACAAAACCAAAGAATGTGGGAGAAAAAAATGAAAAGAATCAGACTGTTGCCGATGCAAAACCCCTCCCCATTTCCACCGCTCATGCAAAAAAATTTCTAACGGAGAAGGTTGCAGTCAACAGTTTGTGGGCCACATCTGGACATATTTTGTCTGTATGACTTTAAACGAGTCAGTATTTTTTGTTGTTTTGATTTTGGTTGTTGTTTTGAGACAGTGGTGAAGCCCTCATTGGCCAGTCCAGAACTCTCTGTGTAGACCAGGCTGCTCGGTAACTCACTAGGTCCCTCTGGATAAGCCTTGCAGATGCTAGAATTAAGTGCACGTGCCACCATGCTCTACTTGAGTTTTAGAGAACTGAGCCATTTTACATGCACTTTAGGAGGGGGAGGGTTGGTTCTTACAAAGACACCCTTGTCTTTGGCCTTGCCTTGGTACTAAGCCACAGGCACATTCGGATACTATTGCCCCGCAGCTGTACATCCCACCCCAGGTACCTGCTAGCTAGATGACTCTGGCTGGCCAGGTTGCTTACCTGTCTGTGCCTGTGGCCCCATTAGTGAATGGAGAAAACATGTATCTCCTAGCACAGCTCTCTATAGCTTCCACATGGAACACACTTAAAACAGAAGCAGATACAACGTCACATAAATGGGTCTTTTTGTTTCTTTTCTGTTTTTAGTTTTTCCGGACAGGGTCTTAAAGCTGTAGCCTAGGCTGGCCTTGAACTCAAAATCTTACTGTTCACTCTGCATCCCCAGGTGCTACAATCACAAGCATGAATCACCTCACTTGACTTTATGCCCAGGTTTGTTTTTAGTTATTACTCTGTGTGTGTGTGTGTGTGTGTGTGTGTGTGTGTGTGTGTGTGTATGTGTGTGTGAGCCTGCTCTTCCCTTCCACTGTGGGCTCTGAGGACTAAGCTCAAGTTACATCCAGCTTAAGTGTTCCTGGTCCATCTCACTGGCTCTGTTGGCCCAGAACTCTTGGTCATCCCTCTATCTGCATCCAAGTAGGGGATTACTGTGTATGTGCCACTGTGCCCAGCCTTGTTCTGGGTTTGAGTCTTCTCAGAGAGCCCCTGGAGAACAACCCCATTACCCAGAACAGGCCACAGCAGGCAAGTGAAGGTCAGAAGACAATTGGCAGGAGTCAATTCTCTCCTTTCAGCACGTGAGTTCTGAGGAATCAAACTCAAGTCAGCAGCTTTGCTGGAAAGCACCTTTAAACTGCTGTGCCATCTTGCCAACCTCCGGCCCATTTTTATACTGTTTTTTTGTTTTGTTTTCTCAGGGTTTCTCTGTGTAGTCCTGGCTGTCCTGGAACTTACTCTGTAGACCAGGCTGGCCTTGAACTCAGAAATCCGCCTGCCTCTGCCTCCCAAGTGCTGGGATTAAAGGTGTGCGCCACCACCGCCCGGCACTGATTTTTACTTAATCACAGATCATCAGCTGCTCCAGATACCTAAGTAAGATCTTAAGAAAAATTATCTAGCTGGGTGGTCTACAGAGTAAGTTCCAGGACAGCCAGGGCTACACAGAGAAACCCTGTCTCGAAAAAAACAAAAAACAAAAAACAAAAAACAAAAAAAAAACAAAAAAAAAAAAAAAGAAAAATTATCTAGAAAAAAAATTCTCTTAAAAACAAAACACCCTCCAAATTGGTGGAATAGTCTAACTTGCCTATAGTCTGACCCAGTTCAGAACCCACGACAGGCTCAGAAGTTAGAACCAACTACTAACCCTGAGCCTTAGGGAGAAATCAAATGGAGAATGAATGGGCAGCCTGGCGTGTAGCTGTTAATTACAGCCCAGCGTTTTAGGAGGCTGAGGTGAGAGGACAGCTGGAAATTCTAGGCCAGCCTGGGCTAGAGAATAAACCAATCTCGAAAGCAAACAAACCCACAATGTTCTGAGTGGTCTATCTCACCCCTTCCCCTTCTGGTCCTGAACCTGGCCAACCCACCCTCATGACTAGGGTGCACTTTTACCACAGAGAAGGGACTGGGGTGGGGTGGGGAGGAGAGCAAGAGAGACGGCGTAGCTGTAAGAAAAGTCAGTATATTTATGGTTTGCTTTATAAAAGTTACTATAATACAATGGTACATAGTATTGAATTCACAAAAATATGAACAAATATTTACAGCAAGACACACCCACAACGGAAACACTTCTCTTCAAAAAACAAGTTACATACGGATGAGAGTCTATACGCACAGACAACCCTAAAATTTATTCTCTTCTTTGCAGGGGCAGGGAGAGGAGGGGAAAAAAAAAAAAGAAATCAGAAACCCCTGACCCTTCAAAAGCAGAGATCTATTCAATGATAACAAAAGCTTTCAAAGAAAAATGGGCCCAAATATCAGGATTATTGCAAACCCTTGGGGGAGGGGGGAAGCCAGGAGTCTGGGGAAGGGTCAGCTCAACACTTCACCCTTAACTGAAGTCAGCCAAGGTTAATGCTTGCGGATCCCATGACTGGGCTCATCGAGGCACTGCCAAGGACCTGGCAGCAATTCCCTGGCTCGTGGGCATCTTCATCCTTTTGTGATTGGTGTTAGCAGGCAAGATGAAGAAAGCCGCCAGCGAGACGGGACTGTAAAAGTAACTCAAAGTAGCCATCTCTACACGCTACACATTTCTTCTTGTGAAAAATAAATCTTTTTTTTTTCTCATTTGCACAATTATGCAGAAAGCTGCATGTGGAAGAGAAGGTGGGCACTGTGCCCAGGTGCCCCTTGTGTCTTAATTGCCAATGATAATGATCCTCTGGACCTTCAGACCAGTGGGCACAGTCTCAAACACAGAGGGCTTGTGGAGAATTAAAAAAAAAAAAAAAAAAAAAAAAAGCCACAACAAAACCAGAGAGAGAGAGAGAGAGAGAGAGAGAGAGAGAGAGAGAGAGAGAGAGAACAATTCTTTGTACAGAATTTACATGATAAGGAAGCTTGACACAAGCCGAGATACCAAGAGGCTCCGCCACCTGGTCCACGGGTGGGGTCAGTCCCACCCGGAGCACTTCATCTTGGTGAGTACTCTGGGTCACAACAGTCACGGTCCAGAAGTATTTACATGCCTGCTCTGCTTTCCGGGGGGGATGGGACTTGCTGTTTTTGTGTGTCTTTTTGTTGTTGGTGGTTTGCTTTTTTTTTTTTTTTTTTTTTAAAGTACAAAGAAATGAGGAGAAAAAAAAAAGTCTTCCCATTTGTTTCTACAAGAAACAAAGTTCCCAAGAAAAAGTCTGTTATGGCAGTCTATCTACAGGGATTCGTTCTGAACACCAAAATAATAATTTTCTTCCCTTCAGTTTGATTTTTATACACAAGAAAAAGAAATTCATGGAAATTAACCTTGAAGAAGATGGGGGGTGGGGGGTGGTAGAGGTGGGTGGGGGCAGGAGCTGTCCAAGATGTAGGATCTGAATCTTAAAATCATTTCCAAGATGATCTGATCTTCCTCTCTCTAGGAGAAACAACCTGCTCACTATGGAAATAAATACGCTCTGACCGACCTCCTAGGTGGAGGTCTCCAGCAGGGTGACATGGGTGTGGGGGATGGGGTAACGGGACTAAGCTTATCAACAACAAAAATGTCACATGCGTACAGTCAGACAACCCGTAATGGCAGGGCTGGGGGAGGCCCTGAGGGCCCTGGCACCTCTACACCCAGGCAGAGCCAAGGCTGCAGAGTGGAAATACCCTTCCCAGTGCCCCCACCGCACTGGGGACGCCCTGGGAGGCTCCATCGTTGCTGGCATCCGAATGAGAAAGTAAACATTGAACCCAAGGATTTGGGGGTGGTAGGGCAGCTGGAAGTACCCAGAAAGGAAGTTCCTGTCTGGGACCAGCTTGGCTCCCCCAGGGTCGACCAAAGAGAAAGGGGCACCCTCAACCACAGGGGAAGGGACAGACTGGGGAATAGGCCAGGAGAAACTGTGGGGTCTGCTCACTGCATCCACAGGCAGGGAGGGGCCTTTCGGGTATGTAGTGTTCTGAGGTCGAGGCCGCTGGAGCCCCTCCTCCTGCAGCACCTAGTCCAGGGTCTGCCTGGACCCTGGGCCCACACAGTTTCACTGAGGCCTCCGGGCCCCCACAGGGCTCCTCCTCTGATTCTGCCTTCACATTTTCAACGGTTAAAATGTCTTTTCTTCGGACAAGGAAGAAAATAAAGAGGAGACAACACCACAGAGCAGCATTCACGGGGAAAGACTGAGGCCGGAGGCAGGGAGGGGAGATGGACGAGGGGGAATGGAAAGCCAGACACACAAGGATACAAAGCCTGCAAAGAGTATCTATAAAACGGAAAGACGCAGGTGGAGAGAGACAGTGAAGCCCTTTCCCGCTGCGGGGCTGGGGCTGCGGGTGGGTCCTGGGATAGTGTTGGGGGGCGCCAGGCCCTAGTGCGGCTGCTGGGGAGAAGGACAGCACCTGAAATGGGAGGGGGCGGAGCCTGGCCCAGGGCGAGGGTCCTCCTGGGCTACGGCTGACATCCTTGGCCTTTGGCACCCGGGGACTAGTTGAGGGTTCCCCGGCAGTTCTCGGAGCCACAGAGGCAGGGGATCTTGACGTCCTCGATAGGAAACTTGTAGTCGTATGTGATCTCTTCGTTGACATTGATGTGCTGCTTTGAGTAGATGACAATCTTCTTCTGGGACTCCACCGTGATCACCTTGGCGTAGCAGTTGGGCTGCAAGACCAGGTGGTGATGCGGTAAGATGGGGTCAGGGCCACCCCGACCCCCAGTCCTCAACACAAGAGCTACTGAAGCCAACCAAGCCTGACTCGTGGTTACCAGTGCCAACCTCAGCTCTCTAGCTAGCTCTTCCCTCGACTAGCACTAAATAAAAATGATGGGGTGCTCAGCAGTTAAGGAGACCCGAAACTCTTGCAGAGGACCTAGGTTCAGTTCTCAGCCTCCATGGGTGGCTCACAACCATCCCCTAACTCCAGAGTCAGGTGCCCTCTTCTGGCTTCTCTGGGTACCAGGAACATGTGCAGTGTACTTACATACTTACTTACTTACATACATACATACATACATACATACATACATACATATATACATACATATATACATAACTGGTAAAACATCTGTACACGTTTAAAAAATAAGTCTTTAAGGATGACCACAATAATTCCTCATCAGACATACTGCAGGAATCTCTGCTACTACACGGGTGTCATTTCTGAGCCCCAGGTAAGGGGCCTATAGACCACAGGCTCTACTTGTCTGCTTTAGTAAATAAAGTTTTATTGGCACAGTCTTGCTGTTCTTCATTGGCCTATCACTTGTAGCTGCTTTTGTTTGCAGAGCAAAGTAAATAGATACCCCAAAAAATCATCAAGCTCACTGGGAGCCTGAAGTCAAAACCCTTCTCTCCAGGTCCTCCCTTCTCTCTCCCCAGGTCCTCCCTTCTCTCTCTCCAGGTCCTCCCTTCTAGCAGTGCTGGCTCTGGCTCCTCCCCATCATGTCCCTACTTCTGAAGCCACCAAGAGTGGTCAACGTTGTCATCACTCACCTGGCTGGCAGCAGTGTGTCTCCCTAGTCTGGGGCTCCCCAGATTAGCTAAGCTGGCTGAGCAGTGAGCTCAGGGAATTCTCCTGTTCCCCCCGCCCCCACCCAGTGCCGGCGTCATACCACACCCCTTTTATGTAGGTTCTGTGGGTTGAACTCAGGTCTTTCTGCTTGTCAGGCAACCAATTTATTGATCAATGAGAAAAAGTCTTACTTGTGTTATTTTGGCTGGCCCAGAACTCACTATGTAGACCAGGCTAGCCTCTAACTCACAAATTCACCTGCCTCTGCCTCCTGAATGCTGGGTTTAAAGGCCTGCGCCACCAGCCCACCTCTTGAGCACCTTCTGCCTTTCATATGACTCCAGAACTCCCACTGAGCCCAGGATAAAAAGCTCCTTTTCCAGGCCTCTTATCTCCTCTCTCCCTCCCTGTCACCTGTGGTCACCTGGAGCCTGGAAAGGAGACTGAACATGATTTGTGGTGCCTGGGATCCTGGGTCCTTAGGAAAGAGGTAGGGCCACCTGGGGGGGGGGGGGCACTTACATTGCAGCTATGGTTAATGAAGCGTGCAAAGTTGCCGCACTTGGTGGCATCGATGATGGTGTCATGGTCTACCCTGAACATGTAGCTGCTGCCGATACCTTCGTCCTCATACCGTTTCTCCCTCATGTCCGCAATCACCTGGTGGCAAAAAGATCAGTAAGTCTGGGCCTGCTCCATGCCCCTGCCACTCCTCACCCACCCCTTACCGGTCCCTGAGGTAGCACCGACCTGGCGGATGTTCTGGCCCACGTACTCAATGACCATCTCGTCAGCGGCAATCGGCTCCATGGCAAACAGGCCCCAGTCGTGAATGTGGCTCTTACAGAATTTGAGCTTTTTCTTCCGAAACTAGGTTGACGGGAGGGAAGAACAGGATGGGTGAGTACTCTTAGGTCCCAAGGCTGATCTAGCTGCCCCAACGGAGGTCTAGCCTAGCCTCACCTTGAGCTGGTTGAACTTGAGCAGGTCACTGTCACAGCTGCCGGTGAAGGAGGACAAGAGACGCCTCTGCTCAGACCGCCGCTCTGAGCCTGCCCGGGTAGAGGCGTGGGGCTGTGCTGGGATGCTCATACCCTGCTGGCACGACAGGGGGTGGGGGTGGGGTGACAAGTCAAAAAGGGACAGATGTAGCCCTGTCACACACCCCCCCAGCCCCCTTGGCTTCAAGCATGGCTTTCCAGCTCTTATTGCCTCTTCTTCTGTTTGTTTTGGTTTCTTTGAGGCAAGGTTTAAGGTTTCTCTGTGTAGCCCTGGCCGTCCTGGAATACTCTCTGTAAACCAGGCTGGCCTCTGCCTCCTGAGTGCTGAGATTAAAGAAGCACTGCCTCCAGGCTGGTGAGATGGCTCCTCCTTAACCAGAGTGGTTAAGAGCACTGAATGTTCTTCCTGACTTCAATTCCCAGCAACCACTTGGTGGCTCACAACCATCTGTAATGAGATCTCATCATCTGGTGTGTCTGAAGACAACCACAGTGTACTCACACATTAAAAAAAATAATAATAATAAATCTTTTTTTTTTGTTTTTTTTTTTGTTTTTTGTTTTTTGTTTTTTTGAGACAGGGTTTCTCTGTGTAACCCTGGCTGTCCTGGAACTCACTCTGTAGACCAGGCTGGCCTCGAACTCAGAAATCCACCTGCCTCTGCCTCCCAAGTGCTGGGATTAAAGGTGTGCGCCACCACCGCCCGGCAAATAAATAAATCTTAAAAAAAAAAAAAAAAGGGCCTGCCCCCACTGGCTCCTATCAGCACCTTGAAGTTCTTTTCCTTTCTCTCACAGCTGAACCTCCCCCCACCCCCATCTTATCAAGACCCCTTTCGATTCTCTGTAGCTTCTTCCTATTGTTCTTTGGATCCTTCTCAGAACCCCTTGGACTCATCAATCCCCCCTTATCCACAGCATTTGCTCCTGATCCTATGTTTGCTTGAATGTTCCGCCCACACCATGAGAAAATAACTGTCTTATTCACTGATGCCTGGTACAGCACAGGTGTGTGCTGAAGGGGGGGGGGATCCAACATCTTGGGAATAATAATAATAATTATTATTATTATTGTTTTTTTTTTTTTTTCGAGACAGGGTTTTTCTGTGTAGCCCTGGCTGTCCTGGAACTCACTCTGTAGACCAGGCTGGACACAAACTCAGAAATCCGCCTGCCTCTGCCTTCCAAGTGCTGGGATTAAAGGTGTGCGCCACCACTACACTACCCACAGAATAAAAAAAAAAAAAAAAAAAAAAAAAACCAGCCTTCTTTCTTTTCTTTATTTTTAATTCTGAGATTGCGTCTACCTACCTAACCCAGACTATGCTAGAAGCCCCCAGCGCTGCCTTTCTCCTCCCACAGTCTCAACTCACAGGCCAGAAGGATGCTGCCTAAGGCCCTGGCCAGAGACTCCTACCTGACTCTGAGTTCAGACTTACACAGGCCCTGCTCACGGTACCTGGGTGTCCATGGGGGGCTCGTCTGTGCTGGCACGGCTACTGTTGAGGTATCTCAGCTTGTCTTTCTTGTCGATGGTGTAGAAGCCCTCACTTCGGGCACAGCCTGTCACGTGCTCACGGATACCGTCCTCCCGTTTCTTCTTCTTGGCTGAGGAAAGGCTGGTGGGTGGGTGTGGGTCAAGGGCCACATGGACATTCTCAGAGATTTCCCCCTCATGGTCCCTCTGCCTGACCTCCCCAGCCTCAGACCCATCTCTAGGGGTAAGGATGCCCAGGTCCACCACCCACCTCAATGCCACCTAGCCAGTTCTGATGGTCTGAACCTAGATGCATGACATTAGTCATGTTTATTACTACTTTCTGCCCGTTTCTCACGGGAAGGTAGGGCAATGCTATGTCTGTGTACAGTTAAATATATTCAGAGTGCTCTAAAGAACTCCTGAGGCAGCAAATGTTCACAACAGTGTGGACAAGTGGGGCTCAAGATAGTTCTGTCCTTACAGCAGGACAGTCTGAAACAACCCAACTTTAGGATAGTATTGTAGCTAGATTCTAGAGCAGGCTTTGCCTTCAGAACTCAGCTCTGCCACTAGGTAGCTGTGAGACTTTGGGTAAATCACTTAGCCTCTCTGAGGACCAGTTTCTTCCTGTGGTAAATGAGACTTAACTAACTACCCTGTATATTACTCTCCAGGCCAGAGGGAGCCACTGGGGATTCAGTTCAGCCAGGCAGAGCCACACTGAGGGACCAGCTCAGCCTCCTCAAC
Organism: Arvicanthis niloticus; assembly: GCF_011762505.2. Classification (NCBI taxonomy): domain Eukaryota; kingdom Metazoa; phylum Chordata; class Mammalia; order Rodentia; family Muridae; genus Arvicanthis; species Arvicanthis niloticus. The sequence continues at coordinate 13,940,939 of NC_133432.1, read as the reverse complement.
CTGAGACCAGCTCAGCTACCTCTGGGAGTGAGACAGGCCTGGCACAGGCGACCACTTGATAGGGGCGATGACTGTACTATTGCCTCCCTGGTTGTGACCGACAAGGTGGAATGCCTGGGGGGGGGGGGGGGCTCCCTGCTCCTGAAGGATGTGGACCCCAAATCTGGCAGGATATAGGGATGGTAGACCCAGAGTGTGTCATTCAGCCAGTCCATGCCATTGTCCTGCTGCAACAGGCGCTCGTAGGTGACACACAGGAAGCGGATGTCCTCCTCGTCAATGCCACCGTTCCAGATGTCATACAAGATGGTCATCTCCTCAAACTCTGAGCGGGGCCGGAAGAGAGGCTGGGGTGGTGAGGGTTCGGGTGAGGCTGACGGGGCCACCAGGTCTTCGTGGCGCTTCTTAGGTGGCCGTCGCCATGGTCCCCGCGCCTTGGCCAGGTCCATGTACTCTTCAGTGACCTCATCACGGCGAGGTCCTGGGGGAATAGCTTCAGAGGGCCACTGGTTGTCCAGCTCCTTGAAGGGCAGCTTGGTGGGTTCAACAGGTGGTGGAGGTGGGGGTGGAGGAGGCTGGGGTGGGAGGGGCGGCGGGGGTGCTGGGATCCCCGTGTTCCGGAAGTCCAAGGTCACGGCCCGAGGGTCATGTGCACTGGGGAAAATGGGGGCCTGTGGCTGGCCTGGCAGGAGTAGAAGGTCCCTCCCAAGGGCAGGTCCTGGTGGTGGCCGGACCAAAGGCCCATCCAAGGACAGCATAGATGGTGGAGATCGCCGGGGCCGGCCTGGCTTCCTCTTGATGGGGGTTGGACAGGGAGCTAGGGTGGCAGGCAGCAGAGGAGGCAGCTGGGGAGGCGGCCGAGGCTGGGCCCTCAGCACAGGGACAGGCAATGCCAGAGGTAAGGGCAGAGGCAGGGGAAGGGGGAGAGGCAGGCCAGTTTCCAAGAGCACTGGAGAGGCCAGGGGGCCACGCTCATCTCGTCGGCCAGTTGGGAGGGGACAGACAGGCAGAAGCAAGGGTCCACTGGGCTCAGGGAAGGTAGGTGTGAAGCTGAAGTCCCGACCAGGTGTCCGTGGGAGGCCCCCACTGCTTAAGCCAGGGGACGGGGATGGGTATGAGAACGGGCTGCCAGGCACCTGCGGGGAGCTCAGGGACAGGCCACTGCTGCCCCCTGACAGTGGGGGCTCCCCGCCTGGGGTGGCTGGCACTGTCTCTGTGCTCTGTGACTTGGCCAGACTGCCACAGAGGCCTGGGGTACGTGGAGGCTGGTCTTCAGGAGGAGGCTCCAGGGGGACAGGAGGTTTGGGGAGCTCTGGGGTCTCAGGCTCAGGTGGTGGGCTGGGTGGCCTGAGCAGTCGAGGGGGCGGCAATGGCGGCTGCAAGGGCAAGGGAAGCATCGGAGGGGGCTCGGGCTCCACTTCTAGGTCTGACTCTGTGGAGAGGTAGGCAAAACCAGGATATCGTTATTTAATTCAAACATCTCTCAGAGCCTTATATTCTTACTGACCTATTAGCTTGCCATAGGGCTATCACTCTGCAAGGCTCTTCAGTAACCAGCCCGGGGTCAGGCATCCAGAAGGGGTTTCTGTCAGTGCCAAGAGGGGCAATGCTAGCCTTCCCCATTCAAAAGCTAGGTTCTTATGACTAGAGCACAGCTTGGTGGTACAGTACTTGCCCGGCACGCACGTACAAGGTCGTGGGTCTGAACTCAAGAGAACGAAACACTACTTTGTTCCTGAGGCCCATCTGCTTCATGACGGAACAAAATCTAAGTCTCATCAGAGTCCCTGTCAGTCTTCATAGACTTCTCCTGACGTTTGTCTCCACCCTCTTGGGATCTAATTTTCCCTAAAGTATTTGCTGTATGTAACCTGTCACTCTGACCTACTATATATGCTTCGTGAGGACAAGTATCTTTGTCCATTTGATCTACTATTATATTAACAACGCCTAAAATGGCACTGGAGGCAAAAGAACCTTCTTGTTGAGTTACTGTTTCAAGAGTACTGTGGCCTGTACTCAGTCAACACATTATACAAAATCTACAGTTTGCTTTTCCCCTGATCTCATAAAGGTACAGCCTAAGCACATTCGGCTACGTTAAATATTCTGAAATGTTACAATGAATTATAATTAACTAATGGTAAGGATTCTGGAGAGGATGTGCTCATGGCAACATTGTGTCTGGCAGAGACCATTTATTCCTGCCACCCAGGCACTCCAGTCCCAAGCACCACCCAACCCCACCCCCGCCCCCCATGAGCCTTTCACTCGCTTTGCCCTAAAGGTGGTGCAAGCTGAAGAGGCTACTGTCCTCTCACCTGAACTGGCACCCACAGGAGGTTCTACTTAACTGCCACTAAACAGACCATGGGTTCCCACTGAGTGTGTGTATAGGGGTACCTCAGAGAAACATGGATTAAGGAATAACCCTTGGGCATATTGGCACTGAACACCGAGCTCGTCAGTGATCCCAAGGAAGGGGTCTGCCGAGGCCCTTCCAAGACCTAGGACTGGTTCTGATCACAAAGATACTACCCAGCTTTCTGCCACACGCCCCACCTGACTCCCACTCAGGAGGCTGTAGGATTACCTGGACCATGTTCAGGGGGTGATGGGGGTTGAGCCTCTGTCTCCCTGGCAGGGAGCTCTGGAGAGAGCAACATGTCCCCTTGTGTATCTGGGCTTGGCTCTTCTGGGGGCTCTGGGCTCCCTTCCAGTTCCTGAGCTCCCACGGGCAATGGAGGCTCCATCCGCATGGAAGCCTGCATCTCTGGGACTTCGTCCTCAGCCTCAATGTCCACTTCCTCTTCTGTGCCCAAGGACTCCCTCATGGGGCCTCTTGGGCCCAGAGGCACCTCTGCCCTGTCCTGCTCAAAGTCCTGACCACCCGCTGGAGGCGTGCTCTCTTCGGCCATGGCCACTACCGTTGCTGTAGCCATTTCAGTCTCTTTCGCCTCCTCCTCCTCCTCATCTTCTTCTTCCTCCTCTTCCTCCCCAGGTACAGTCATCTCCTCTTCATCTTCTGAGGATGAAGATGAGGATGAGGACTCAGAGCTGGATTCAAACTCCGAAGATCCAGAACTTTCACTGGAGGACGGCGACGAGGATGACTCAGCCTGGGCCTTTGAGGTGGTGATGCTCTCGGTCTCCTCTGGGTGAGGGACACAAGTAGGACAGGGTTATTTCACAGCCGGGCTGCTCCCACCCCAGGCTAGGTATTTCCTCAAAGGCCTTGAGCCCGAAGCTATTTGAACACAGCCTTCAAATGCTGAAGGGGAGGAAACTACTTCTCAGTATGAAAAGAGCAAGGTGAGATTAACATAAGACAGTACATTAGGAAGTGAACAATCTTGGTGCCCCACAGGTTCCCAAAGAGGTAACCACCCCTCCACTCAGCTCTTAAGCTCTCCCATCAACAGCAGAAGCTACCTCCTTCTGCAGTACTCCGCCCAACACCCCTCTCCCACCCAGACCCTGCACAAGTACCCACTGCTTATTTTCTGGGTCTCTGGACTCACCCAGGCTGCCATTTAGTGTAGCTGGAATCCTAACACAGGACGAGGTTTGTGCTTTGATGAGCACGCCTCTCAAATGCACTAAAATACTGGTCCCAGAATTATCAGTGACTGTTGTTCCAACTGAGCTCGGGAGCACAGGCTGGGGGCGGGGCCAGGATGCCCACTTCCCTGCTTACCTTCCTCAGAATCTCCATTGTCCTTCTCACTGGCCACTGACCGGGCTGTACCATGATCATCGATATCAGAATCAATCTGGTCATCACTGTCATCGTCATCATCCTGGGATAAAGGGACAGAGGGACACAGGTGAGCTGGAGGCCTACGTGCCAGCACCCAGCACCCAGGAGCCTCTGATACAGACCTTATCAGAGCTGGATGAGGATGAGGGCGATGATATGTGGCTCCTGGGGCCTTCCTCCTCCTCCTCTGCTTCTTCTTCCTCTTCCTCCTCAGTGCTTTCTCGTTCCTCTTCCTCCTTGTCGGAGGCAGAGGATGAGGGTGAGGTGGTGGAAGATCCCGAGGATGAGGATGCCGAGGAAGATGAGGACACGGACAAGGACTCCTTCTCATCCTCCTCCCCGCCGCTGTCCAGCTCCAGGGGCCGTCCTGGCCGGCGTCGCACACCCACGCTTTTGGGGTCCCTCTTCGTGAGTTCGCAGGGGGTATCAGCCATGTCCCGGTCACGCTCCCGTTCCGACTCTGTGGGAACAGGAGTTAGAAAAGGGATGCAGAGATAGGGAGAAGGGGAAATGAACGGCCAGCCAGCAGCTGGAAAGAACAGACCTTCATCTTCCTCATCCACAGATGTTGAAGGCCGAAGCCGCTTCTGATCACCAGAAGAGGCTGTGTCCGGTGGCTCCTTCCTCTTGACCTTGAAGGAAGGCAGGCGAATGGCGCCCCGCAGTCCAATGCCCAGGCCTAGGCCCTCATAACCTAGGCCCTCGCCCTTGCCCCACGACTCCAGCAGGCAGGAGGCGATCCGGTCTTTGGGCTTTGGCCTGTCCTCGTCCTTGTGTTCACCAGACTTCACGGGGGTCAGGGAGGCCTGGGATGGGAGAGGAGTCAGTCCGAGGCATTGCTGTTGCCCCCTGCAGGCAGCCTTAGGTAATAGCACTTTCTTCCCATACACTTGGCCACACCTCACTCCCTTCCCAGGGTTCTAGAGCCCCACACTGCCCTTCCACCAGGGCCTCACCAACACTACTACAGTTGCAGTTCTTGGAGCAGTAGCCTCCCCAAGTGGGAGGCAGGAATGAGCCTTGTGCTGTAAGGACATGTCTGCATCACTACCACAGGGACCAAGGTCCAATTCTCCTGTGCTGTATGGCTCCAGTGTGTGGACAAACAGTCCACAGTGTCTACACAACTGACTCAATGTACCCAATAAGAGAAGAAACAAAGCTTTAAAGGTTCTTCTCTCAGAAATTAATTGAAACCAATTTTATCTCTTGAGCTAGTGCGGGGGGGGGGGGGGGGGAAGCCAGCCATGGGGGTTACCTGTCTTTAATCTCAGCACTTGGGAGGCAGAGGCAGGTGGATCTAAGTTTAAGGCCAGCCTAGACTACAAAGCTAGTACCAGGACAGCCAGGGCTACACAGAGAAATGCTGTAGGGGGCGGGGGTGGGTGGGAGGGGGGGTGGGTATGGAGAAATGGCTCAGTGATTAAGAGCACTGGCTAACTTTACAGAGGACTAAGTCCTGTTCCCAGCACCCACATGGCAGCTCACAACCATCTGTAACTCCGGTTTCAGGGCATCCGATGCTTGCCTCTGTGGACCCCAGGCAGGCACTCACTGCACTCACATACATACGGGCAACAGCATCCATACACATAAAATACCACCAACAAACAAACAATGATAACAACAGCAAAGCCGGGTCTAGTGGCACACACTTATAATCCTTACCACCTGGGAGATGGGAGCATTTAAGGACAACTTTGTTTGGCTCCATAGCACATTTGAGGTCAACCTGAGTTATACGAGAACCTATCTCAAAATAAAACACCTCCCACCCCCACCCCCATCCCCAAAAAAAGAATGAACAGAAAGAAAAAAAAATCAAACCCAAGTTCCTAACCTTTTAAATTTGTTATATAATTTCTTTTAAAAGTTTATTTTTTTATTTTATGTGTACAGGTACTTAGTCTTCATGTATGTCTGTGTGCTGTGTATGTCTGGTACCTGTGAAGGCCAGAAGAGGGAGTTGGATCCCTGGAACTATATTCACAGATAGCTTTGGCTTGCCATGTAGCAGCTGGCAAATTAACATGATCCTCTACAAGAGTAGCCAGTGCTTACAACTGTTGAGACATCCCTCTAACCCACTTTTGTTGATTTACGCATGGAACTGTGTGGCCTTAAATTCCTGACATTCCCCGCAAGGGTGGTGGGGGCACCTCCCATGCGCAGGATGTCAGGTTTGCTTCACATCTGGTTTAAAGAATTTAGTCAGAGCTGGGGATACACCTCAAATGGGAGAATGCCTGCCTAGCGAGCATGAAGCCTTAGGTTCCATTCCCAGAGTCTGCTAAACTGTGTGTGATGGGGCATACTTGGGATCCTAACCCACCCAGAGGTGGAAATAGGAAAATTCTAAGTTCAAAATCATTCTCTATTACAAAGGGAATTTGAGGTTAGCCTGTGTTGGAGACAGGGTTTCTCTATGTGGCCTAGGCTGTACTGGAACTTGCTATGTAGACCAACCAAGCTGGCCTTGAACCCACAGAGATTCCACCTTCCTCTCTGTCCTGAGCACTAGAATTAAAGGCGTGCATCACCTGGCTTCAATAATTTACTTAAACATAAAGCAGATTTAACTGTAATTAAAACTGAGACTGTCTTCAGTATGTGAGCCACGTGAGGTACCATACGTCTCTAACGCCAGGACTCAGGAGGCAGAGGCAGGTGGATCTTTGAGTTGGAAGTTATGTAGCAAGAAACAAAGATAGCCAGGGCAACATAGTAAAACCTTGTCTTAAAAACCACCACAATAGCCAGGCGGTGGTGGCGCACACTTTTAATCCCAGTACTTGGGAGGCAGAGGCAGGTAGATTTCTGAGTTCGAGGCCAGCCTGGTCTACAGAATGAGTTCCAGGACAGCCAGGGCTACACAGAGAAACCCTGTCTCGAAAAACAAAAAACAAAAAACAAAACAAACAAACAAACAAACAACCCACCACAACAGCTGGGCAGTGGTGGCACACGACTTTAATCTCAGTGCCTGGGAGGCAGAGGTAGGTGGATCTCTATGAGTTTGAAGCCAGCAAGGCCAGCCTGGTTTACAGAATGAGCTCCAGGCAGCCAAGGCTAGACAGAGAAATCCTGTCTTGAAAAACTAAAACAAGGCATCGGAGAGATGGCTCAAAGGTTAAGAGCACTGACTGCTCTTCCAGAGGTCCTGAGTTCAATTCCCAGCAACCACATGGTGGCTCACAACCATCTGTAATGGGATCTGGTGCCCTCTTCTGGCCTGCAGGCATACATGCAGGCAGACAGAATACTGTATACATAACCAATAAATATTTTTTTAAAAAAAACTAAAACAAAACAACAAAAAGCAAAATACAGAACACACCTGCATAGCTACTCAGTGTTCACCCACAGGTGTCCACTCAAGGCTTTGACAGACTGGATTGAAAGGATGGACAGGAACAGGACAAAGCGAGCTATCTTCAAAGCTCAGGCACTTCAAGTTACAGACGACATAGCTTTCGTTAGCTGTGACTGTTACTTGTCCCGGGGGGCCAACACAATTCAAGTTAACGATAAAGAACTGTGTGGCGGGTAATTCTCTCTGGTTTTATTACCCCATAATACGAGTACTGACAGGCCTCACTTACCTACACCGCAGAGAACAAGTCCCTAGTCACAGAGCTCCCTAAAGTACAGTGCAGGGAGGGACAGCAGAATTGGCAAGGCTGCTTTCCTCAGTGGCTGGGTGAGGGGCAGCAAGGACAGGAGGCAAGGGCAGTGTCTGAGGCATTCCTTCTCACTATTTTACCATATTTTTTTTTTTGAGACACGGTCTTACTATGTGACTCTGGCTGGCCTCGAACTCATAGAGATCCTGCAGCCTTCCCCTCCCCCACCGTCAGCCCCCACCCCCAGTGCTGCTGGGACTAAAGGAATATGCCACTACTCTCAGTTTAACTGAGAGGACTTAAAAACACTAAAGCCAGGAAGCCAGGAAAGAGCCTGGCCCTTGCAGCTACTAAGGCTGAGATGCCATCTCTTAAAGAAAAAGGATTCAAGACAATGTCCCTCTGTGTGTAAAGAAAGGGCAGTTAGGGGTCAGTTGTGAGGGTCTGGATAGACAAGCCTCCAGAAAAAAGGGAAAGTGGTGGTCCCCGAAAGGTCAGACTTGGTGCCAAATTCATCAGAAGAGAAAAGGAAGGTGAATCAGGTCATAGAGGTCTTGGTTATGGGACTACCTGGACAGGCTGCCACTGGTCAGGAAGTCACCGAGCATCTGAAACTTAGCGTGGGCCAATGAGGAACTGTGTCTGATGTGTACTCTTGTTTCGTCTCCTCTTATTGAAAGGGGAAAAGCCACACGTAGCCAGTGGCCATGGGTCCAGCATGCTCAGTTAGCTGCTTGCTCCATCCATCCATCCATCCATCCATCCATCCATCCATCCATCATCCACCCACCCACCCACCTACCCATCTAGGTTTTTCAAAACAGGGTTTCTCTATGTAACCCTGGCTGTCCTGGAACTCACTCTGTAGACCAGGCTAGCCTCAAACTCAGAATTCTGCCTGCCTCTACCTTTCAAGCACTGGGATTAAAATGTGTGCCACCAACACCCGGCTCATTGGCACTTTTTAAAGGAGTCTCATTGCTGGCTGCAGAGGCAACCACACATCCAGTAACACATCTTCAGAGAAAGGGATGCCTAGCCCGGTTCCTGCTGGCCCTCTCATCACCCTAAGAGGCTCCCGGAGCATCTGCCTACATACCTTGGCCATCCGCTCCTTCTTGTCCCACCATTCGTCAAAGGCCCGGAAGGCCACCACCTCTACCATCTTGCGGTTGAGATCACGCTTCATAATGGCCTTGAGTTCCTTAAGTACCACGAGCAGGACCCCGTCCACTGTGGCCTTGTGCGGGTCCTCCTGACGTGGTACGTAGCCTGGTGGCGGCACGGAGGGGTCGAACTTGGGCAGGGGTGGCCAATGCTGTCCACGACCTGGGCCACTGTTGCTCAGGGAGAACGGGCTCCGGTAAGGCGGCAAGTTGACAAACTGCAGCCCAGCAGAAGCAGCAGCAGCTGCAGCGGCCATGAAGGGTGGGTAGGGACAAGCACCCTGGCCTGTCATGAGCCGGCTTAACATCTGTGTTTGCATCTGGAAGGACATGGGCATGCCACCCCACTGGCCACCCAGCACATGGCTCATGTCCACCTGCATCACAGGAAATAGTCCCGGTGGGAAGGGGGGCAGTGGTGGAAGGATGGGTGGGGGTGGGACACCCGGGGGTGCTGGCAAGGGTGGTGGGGGCACTGTCACTGCAGGATGGGCTGGGGGTGGGGGTGGTGGGGGTGGAGGCAAAGGTGGGGGCATGGGGAAGCCAGGTTGAGGTGGGGGTGGGGGAGGGGGTGGGGGTAATGGAGGGAAGCCAGGGGGTGGGGGCAGGGGCAGGTTTGGAGCCAGCACGTTGGGGGCTGCCACAGCCCCTGCCCCTGGAGTCACCACCATGGGCTTGGGGCAGTCAGCGCTGGTGATGGGGGCCGAGGGCATCTCATCATCTGAGATTTCCATGTCCTCTCCTGAGGACTGCTGGCCCTGGAAGAGAGCATCGAGGGAAGACAGGGGCTTGTAAGCATTTTTCAAGCACCCAGGAGTTGGAGGCTTGGGATCAGGGGATCAGTATGGGAGACTCTCAGCTGCAGGACAGACATCGGGCAAATCAATCAACCATACCAAACCATACTTTCCCCTGTGGTACAAGGGGCATCAAAATAGCCATTCACTCAGCATCTGTGTGCCCGGCACTGTTCTAGATGTGGAGAACCTGCAAGTGACCGAGACAGACGCAAGGCTCGAAGTACATGGAGCTGAGCTTCTAAAAAATGGTGGGGCTGAAATGAACTATCCCCGGAACAAGAGTTCAGCGTGGGGAAGGGGAAAGAGGGGGGCAAGGGGAAAGAGGGGGGCGGAGAAGGGAACAGAGTGGCGAGAACTCAGCTGCAGTCTGAGACAGTCTGAGAGATCACAGGAAAGAGTTAACACTCAGTGTGGTTTCCCAAGTGCCAGGAAAATTTACATATATTAGCTAGTCCTTAGAACAACTCTGGGCAGGGTAGGTGTGTTCTCTCCATTTTTACTAAGGAGGAACTTGGGACATGGGAAGGCTTAAGTAACTTCCCGGAGACCCTGCAACAGAGACACAGCCCGGGATTTGAAACAGGAAGTGGCTCTTCAGCCTGGGTTCAGTCAGTGTGTGGTCTTCACTGTGGCCAGCAGGGCCTTGTGCAAAAGGCACCCGCTGAGCAAGTGCTGACTGCCTGGGTGGGGTAGGTAGCTAGCGGCATTAAGAACTGATAAATTGGGGGGGGGGGGGTGTTGGTTGTTTTTGAGTGCACAGGACTGAGCCCTGGGGCTTTGAGCTTGCCAGGTAAGTGCTCTACAGCCCTAGAGTTGGGCAAGCATGCTCCCACTGGGCCCTTTTTTCCCCTCAGTCTTCTCACTTAAGTCTCCTTGGCTTTTAGAACGGGATGGCAAGGCTGAGGGCTACAGATATGCGTGGTAGCATCCCACAACAGACCGTGGGAAGTTGGGCTGGGACGAGAGCACCAGGCACCTGCCCCAGGAAGAGCAGGGGGGTAGGAAGGGGAGGAGTCAAGGACAACTTGGGCCAAAATTGAGGCGGGAGGATTCTTTGAGACCTGGGTCTTTGGGAAGTTAGGATCAGAGCCTGGGAACTGGAGAGAGGCACTGAACTCCTGGGGCACAGAGCTGGAGGAAGGGTTACAAAGATGAGCTCCTGTCCCACACGGGACTCCTGTGTGGGTCAGACTCCCACATCCCCACCCTGGGTGAAAATGTTAAGAAAACGAGGCTTGACAGACAGTAAGTGCTTTGGAAGGCTGAGAGGATGCAAGGTCAGAGGTCACACACCACCTGATGAGGAGGGCCTCAGAGGAGTCATCCGTGGGGCAAGAAGTGTCGTCGTCTAGACTCTCCCCTGTACACCACCACAACACATCTATACTCTGACTGACTCTCAAGGTACTCATGGGAGGAAGGGCCAGGTAAGCTGAGCAAGAAGAGAAAGAATGCCCTATCAGCAGCTCCGGACAGCACCCAGCGATGCGGCGCTCAGAGGGTTAACGCTGGCTGCTATAGTCAGCCAATCACAGGGACACAGGCAAATTGGCTCTGCCCCCTCCCTCCCCGCGCACAGCGGGTGGGAACTGACTGGCTGCAGTTCCTGTAGGTCAGGTGAATGAAGGGACACCTTGTGTCCATGGAGATGGTGAAGCAGGACTCTTACTGACCCACTCAACAGATGAGAAAACTGTGACTAGAGAGAGAAAATGCCTTCCTTTAGGCTATACAGTCCGTGTGACAAGATAGCTAAGGCTCTGAGGCTGAAACTTGTATTTTTTACTCACCAGCCTCTACCTATCCTGTCCCTTCCCACCGGTTCCTCTCCAAGCTGCTTCTCCTCTCCCTCAGCCTTGTAGGGGCTGAGCTCTTTATCTTACAGACACCACGCACTACCAGAGAACTTAAGTGCGGCTCTCCCGGGCTCCACCAGGGGGCGACAGAGGGCAGGCCTGATGCTCAACTCTGTGATTCTGTCCTGGGGCACTCCAGACTCCAGCCTTCCCAGCCTTAGTTTCCTCTTCTCACGTCCAAGGAGTCATGGAGTGTGAGGGCGGCCCATGGCCTCCAGCTACTCTGAGCTTCTCAACCCTGGACCAGGTGGCTGGCATGATAAACATCCGCCAAACCTAGGCTGCCTAGAAGGGATGGGGGGAAGGGCCTACAGCCAAGTTAGCTCAAGTACACCTGTCAGCTCCGCCTTGACCCTTGAAGCCAGAAACCACTTCCCCAGAACTGCCTGCAGGCTCCCAGGAGCTCCACCACCTGTGGCCCCACCTCCTCCCCTGGCCCCCAAAGTTCCTTTCCAGGCAGCCCGAGGGGCTTATTGAAGGTCTGGAGAAGGGAGGACACTCAATTCTGTATCTATAGGTGCATGGGTCTGTATCTGAGCTTCTACTTGTTCATGCTTGCTTGGCCCAGTTCAAGGATCCAGTATAGAGCCCAGAAAGATGACACAATGCTCCTCTCCCCCAGAAAACCTCCTCAGCCTCGAAACTTCTGAGACAGGAGGTCTGGGTAATGAGATGGAGTGTGGAAAGGAAGGGGTAGGGGGCAGACATCTTCGCCTGATTTACACTACTCCCCGCCAAAGCTAATCCTGACCTTTCCCCCCTAAACTTTAGAGTCTAAAGCCACTGGTAGAAGGAAGATGGACGGACAAACTGCTCCGCCTGCATGCTTTCTCTCGTCTCTTCAGTGCACCAGGCTCTGAGAGGCAACACTTAGGAGTGTCTGCTGAGCCAGCCTCACTCACACAGCACCCTGGCCAACCTCCAATATGCCAGAGTGACAGGATTGGTCATTCCTAAGCCATTAACAGAGAAAATGGCCTGGAGCCATGCGCACAGCCTAGGGTCTCTGCAAATTCCAATAGAGCTCAGAATCAGAACTTAGCCCAAGTTGAAAAGTTTAGACTCTTCCAGGGATAAAAGAACTGTTACAGGGGTTCCATTGCTCCTGCCGGCTCTTAGCTAGTGAGATGTATCAAGGGGCAAGGAGTCAAACATAGACAGACAAAATCAATCCCAGACAGACAGACAGACAGGCATGGTGGTACCTCATCCATCCTCTCTGAGGTTGGGGTCCTGTCTCCTGCCAGATCCAAATCCACTTCAGCTGTCTGGCTGAGAAGACCCATAGGGTCTGGGGGGCCTGGCTCAGGTGGGGGCCGAGGCCCCAGGCCCAGGCCCAGGTCATCATCCTCATCAGAATCAGGCAGTGGTGTAGGGCTGATATCCTCTAGGCCAGTACTGGAGGGTCTCGAGGAGGGTGGTGAGGGACCACGGAAGCCAGGCTGCGAGTTCGTGCCAAAGTGGGTGAGCGGGGAGAGCTGGGAAGAGGAGGAGGAGATGGGGCTGCCTTCCATCTGGATCTCAGTGTCCGAGTCCTGCTCACGGAGGAAGGGCAGCTTGGTGCGTTGTTCTTTCAGCAGCATCTCAATACGGGAGTCCAGGCTGTCATGGGGCTTCTCTGGCCCTGCTGGAGAGGACTCCAGAGTAGGGGTGCCAGGGCTGTCACAGGGCTCAGGACTCCAGCCAAAGGTAGGCCTACCACCCAGCTCCATGCTGTTGCTGTCAGGGGGCGGGGGACCAGGAGGTGTGCCTGGCTTCTCCTTGGCTGGAGGCTCAGAGGGAGGCAGGGGTGGGGGTACAGGTGCCCTCCGGAACTCCCCACTGTCACGGCTCCCAAAGGCTGCTGTGGCAGTGGGCTCCTCGGGGGGTGGTGGGAATGGGGGTGCTGGAGTCTGGTACGGAGAGAAAGCCGACTTGAATCCAGAAGCAGTGGCTGTTTGGGCAGGAGGTGGAGTATGGGCAAACGTGGTGGAATCCTGGGACTGAGCCTTGAAGGGAGTGCCGCTGCTGCCAACTGTCCCAAAAGAGAGGTCTGAGGAGCCTCGGAAAGGAGCCGTGGCTCCAGCCACTGCAGCCACCGCTGAATTGTGGACGTAATGGTGCTCATGACGGCGGTTGTAGGCATCTGTGAACTTGCTCTCATGCCGCCGAGCCTTGAAAGTTGCTGTAGGGTCCTGGCTGAAGAGGTAGGAGGGTGTGGGCTGACGACTGGAATAGCTAGAATCCTGGGAGAAAGGGGTGCCCAGGCGAGGCGTGATCGGGGTGCCTTGTCCATAGGAGTTGGGTGTGTCCAGGCGGCAGCTGGAGTAAGCCGTGTCCTGGGAGAAGGGGGTCCCACCACTATTGGGGGTGACCGAGGAGGAGCCAGAGCCGCAGCCTGCAGACAGGCTGCCATCCTTGAGGCGCTTCAGAGCATCTGATAGCTGGAGAGAAAAGAAATCATGAGAGTGGAGGGAGGATGGAGCTGGGCAAGGGAATGGAGCCGCTTCCCACTAGAACTCTGGCTGCTAGGGGGCAGGGAGCCCACAACCTCCCAGCACAAGAAACAGAGTGCCAGGAAGCTCTCAGGGTATTTTTTTTCCAGCCCCTAGGTATAGATGTTTACCCCTCTGGACACACACAGAAGACTTTCCCTAATACTGGAGGAAAGAGAAGACCCTGACATCTTGGTACAGGCTGACATGTCCTTCCTGCCTCAGGCTTATCTGACATCAAAGAGTGTGACACTGAAAGGTGACCAATGACTGTGGTCTTGGGTTTGATGGACGGTCCTTACACATTCTAGAAATTTAAGCGGTGTGACCTGTGCCTTCTGATCAGCAGGCAAACAGACTTCAACCGTCTGAAGGGTGGAGGGTGGGGGCCACCTAGGTTCAAACTGTGGCTCAGTGGAATTGGCTAGGAGAGTGTCCTGGTATATACAGTGGGCCATCTGTTCTGGAAGAGGAGCTGAACTCTGTTTTCTAGAAACAGGAATACAAGGGGGTACGTAGACACCAGACACTGAGACCTAAACATAGTGATGTTTTGACATTCGTATGGAAAAACAGCCCCGCATCTCTGGGAATCCCAGAATGGGTGAAGGGAAGGATGGGAGGAGGGACTCCAGGTAGACTGAAAGCTACAGGGAGGATGGGCCAATCCCAGGGGAGATAGACTGCAGCAGATCTTGGGAAAACAGGGCTTTTAGACCAGCTCTGAACCTATTACAGCAGGTGTGGTTAGGTATCTAAGGCCAGAGGCGCTGAGGCAGAACAGCAATCGGGATAAGCCTACCTGCAAGGTCTCGCTCACAATTGGAGAAATAGCATCCAGCTCACCCACTGGGAGGGTCTGAGGGGTGTAGCGGCCGGTGACCAACAGTTCATAGAAGCGCATGCGAGTTTCCCCTGTAACAGGCAAGGGACAAGGGTATCCATGGAGGCTCCAGCATGACACATCTCCACGGGGATTCCAACTTGCTTGTTAGCATGTTTGTGGATCCCTTGTGCCTGCGACCACAGGCCTGGGGATACTACAAGTCCCCTGATTGGGGTCCTACCCTCTCTCACCTCATTCAAGACTCTCATCTGTCCAACAAAGCTGCAAAACTCTCATCTTTCTGATCCTGAGATTCTGAGGCTAATGCCTTTGTAGGACAGAGCCTCCTCCCCCTCAAAAACAAAACAAAACAAAACAAACTAACCCCAAAATGCCATCCTCCATGAAAAGTTCTTTCCATTATTTGGACTATAGTTCCAAAAAAAAAAGCAAGCCATTACCACCCACCCCCTCCCCCAGATTCTTTCACCATAGACTAGCCACAGCTTGTAGCAAGGACTGAGGAAGTCTGGTCACAGAGGTGACTGTTAACATCTGAGGCCAAAAGACAAGCAAAGACTGTCAAACACACCTATTACTGCCAACCAACTGCAGGACGCTTCCCACTGGCTTAAACCCCAAGAGTGTCCCAAGTCTGCCCGGGGCCTACCTGGGGCCCTCATGGTCCCAGTGAGCCCTGTGCCTAACTCTCTACCCACCAGAGAGAGATTTTTATCAACCAGACCCCAGATTACTGGTATTCATGGAGCCTCAGAGGCAGCCGCTTACATATGCAAAGGAGGGGCATTCCTTGAATTACCCTCTACTGGTCTCTTTCTCTGGAAATACAATCTCAAATATAGGTGGTAGTATCTGAGGACGGTATTGTTTTCTTTCTTTTCTTTTCTTTTTTTTTTTCCTCCCCAGAAATGAAATTGTAGTGAGACTTGGCTGCTTCTTAAGATGTGGGCAGGTGATGGGGGAGGGGACTTCAGGCTTCATCTTGGGGGAAACCGAACTTCAACTTAGTGTAAGGCTAGTAGTAGATTTTAATCTGTTTACACACACACACACACACACACACACACAGGCACACTGCGTGCACAGGGGGGTGGGGAGAACCATTTACTAGAGCTTGAGGAACAAGGGAAACGAGGATCAGGAGAGCTGTAGACTGGACAGAAATGACTAGGCCCAGGCTTTCCAAGCGGGCAAACCAAATCCATTCAGAATTACTGCAGCCCACAACCCTTTGCAACACCCAGCATGGACTTAGGGATGGCATGTCGCCATCATTAAAAGCAAAACAAAGTTTTCTGTCTTGCCTTTGGTGTGTGCTCAGATACTTAAGAAGACCCTTGTGCTCACCCCTGGCGTCCTCTCAGGCAGGGTAAACAATGCAGTACACCTCCTCCAACTCCAGACTTAACATTAGGACCACAGGACTGCCTGCCTGGTCCCAAAGTGTCCTGCACTTTGCCTTAGGCTGGGGGAATCTCTTAGAAAGGACACAGGTAAACTTAGGGAGAATGCCCTCTGTGTCTTGCCAGACCTTATCATCTGAGCCAGGACTCAAGGGGAAGAGTCAATAACTCTGGAGGTAGGAGGTGTGGCTCCCCAGGCCAACTGAGCAAACAAAGGTGCTGCGGTCTCTTTAAGAGAGAGGAGGGAAGACAAGTGTCAACCCATGAGCACCCAGAGCAGCCCGCCCCCAAGATCCACTATCAATGCTATCAGAACATTATCAATGAAACACTCCAGGGCTCAGATTGGTTCAGGGAAGGGGCACCGGTAGGGGGTGAAGGGGCATGGAACCCTACATCTTTAAGGAATGACTTTTATGAATTTAAAGGCACATGGTTCTTCCTCAGCCCCCAACAAATAAACAAACCCTCCCTTCTCCCCTAACACAGGCAGCAACACTAGGGACTGTCTAAACACAGGCCACTGGGGCTCTGAGAGGGGCCCACAGAGGTGTCATAGGTGGGGAAGCCTCCGGGTGGTCCCTAAGGGTGAAGTGGCTAAGGAATGGCACATTTGGTAAATTATAGTCTGTCTCCTAGCAACAGACAACACATTGGGCTCCATGTGACTCTGCCCTCCGGAGGGGACAAAAAAATAAATAGACAAATAAGGTGGTGGTAGTGGGGAATCCCAAGGAAGAGACAACAGTAGAGGGGTTCTCCTAACTCTGAAGGGAGGAGGATGTTTCCAAGACAAGGAGACTGACAGGTGGCCTTCCAGCTCCTCCCCCAAGGGCGGGCAACGGGCCTCTACTAACCTTTGGTGTCCAGCTCCACGTGGATAATGTTCCCCATGACAGAGGTGCTATGCAAGTGTTGGACGGCCTCCTTGGCGCCCCTGACCGTGGCAAAGACCACCTTGGCAATGCCCAGGTGTTTCTTGGTCTTCGGGTTATACAAAATCTCCACCTCCTCCACCTCCCCATATTTTTTGCACATGTCCCTTAGGAAGTTTTCACGGATGTTGTCATTCAGCTTGGCAAATGTCACCTGCTTTGGAGGCACAGGGCCCACGTAGAACTCATCGATCTGGCAGGGGCCGAAGGGGGGTGGGGGGAGGGAGTTTGGAAAACATTAAAACCAAAGAGAAAACACAACATTCTTCACTTGCCCAGCAGTTAAAACAAAACAAAAACAAAAAAAGGTTGATTTATTTTTTTCTTTTAATGTTTAAAAAAGCAAAACAAAACAAAACAACAAAAAAAAAGCACGCGGGCGGGCCTGGGAAGCGGAGGATTAAATCGTTTGGAACCTGGAAGTCCTCAGGGTTCGAAAGGAAAGGGGAAAAAGAAACAGTTTCTCTTTCCCCACCCCCCTATTCTGGCCTCCTATCCTAGCTGCTGGGTCCCAGACGACCCTCTGGTCTAGGAAGTTGTCCCCTTTAAAGCCACAGGGCTGGGAGGGGGGCGGGTCCCTGAGCCAGGGGCCTGGGTGTGCAGGCCCCTTGTGGGGACCCGGAGCCCCCAGCTCCACCGGCAGGATACAGTATCAGTGCCCTCGTTACAGTTTCTCCGAGTGTTATTTTGTTTACAGTGGCCGGGAGGGGACACCCCTCTCCCCCCTCCTTGCCAAAACTTCCCAGTCCTGGTCGGCGGGAACTCAGAATCCGGCTGGGCTTGGTCAGGACTGGCGTTATTTTCGAACTCGGGGAAGGGGGGGGGGGGGGGGGGGACCATAAGACAGAGAGGAGGGGTCCTACCTTGAATTTGGGCACCGACAGCTCCAACTCCTTGTTTTTGGTCCAGATTCCGACCACCCGGGGATCTTCCACGATTTCCACCGGGCGGTTGCTGGACATCTGTGGGCAGAGATAGGGGGCTCAGTATGGAAGGGCTGGCACCCTCCCCAGGGGCAGAACCCCCCTCCAGGCACCAGTCCCACACCAGGCTGAGGGGAGGGAGCCTCGGCTGACAGTTGGCCAGGAGGCTGGGAGAAGGGTCCCCCTCCGTTCGCCTCTTGTCTGGGGGGCTCCACCGGGGTGGGTGGGGGGTGGCGGGAAGGCGCGCCGGCTACTCACCGCCAGGCTGAAATGCTGCCCATCGTAGCGGTACAGTTTATGGTGCCCCTTTTTCAGAGCCGGGTCAATCATCAACTTGTAACTTCTCCAATGGTGGTTCCTCCTCTCGCCCGAAGGGCCGGGCTGCGGCGGGGGCTGCTGGTGGTGGTGGTGGGGGTGACTGTTCTCCATGCCGTTAACCCAACCTGAAAACCCAGCAAGTTGTTGTCCTCTCTCCGCCGCTTCTACACATTCGCCCAAGAATCCAATCGGCTGGCCCCCACCCCCTCCCACCTTACCAGCGCGCCCCGAAAGCTTGTCTCGCTGGCTCTTCTCTCCCCCCCCCCCAACCTCCCGAAAAAAAAAATATAAGAATGGAGCGAGAGAATAAACCCTTTCCGGAGGGTTTACGCGCCCGCCCGCTCGGCCACCGTCTCCGGCTGCCAGCGAGGGGCTGCCCCGGGCCCCCGCTGCGGGCTGGCGCGGTCCGGGGCGCACGGAGGACGCGGGCTCCGGCCCATGGTTGCCGCCGGCCGCCAGGCGTGGCGCTCGGCCCGGCTCGGGCGCGGGGCGCGCGGCAGGCCTGGCGTCGCTCGCCGGGGCGGGGGCCGGGGGCTCGGGCCGCCCGGCTGTTCCTGCCCGCGGCCTCTCTTCCTCCCTCCCTCCCCGGCCGCGCTTACATCCCCGCCGGGCGCCGGCCTCCCTGCGCCGCCAGCCAGTACATGGTGTCCCCCGCGGGAGCCGAGGCCGGGGCGGCCGGACCGGGGGCCGGGATGGGGGGGACGCCGCCGCCTTAGCGGCTGCCGGGCCCCGAGCTGCCGCTGCCCTTGCTGCCGCTGCCGCCGCCGCTGCCGCCGCTGCTGCTGCTGCTGCTGCCCGGGAGGCGGCTGGCGGCGGAGGCTCGGCTCCCAGTAGCCGCACATCCCACAATACACCGCTAAGGAGCCCGACCCGAGCGCTCACCCTCCTCCTCTTCCTCCTCCTCCTCCTCTTCCTCCTCCCCTCGCCTTCCTCGCCGCTTCCCCAGGCACTCTCCCGGCGGCGGCAGCTGCGCCGCCAAAGCCCCGGGCCCCAGCGGCCCCCCACCCCTCACTCGCGCGCTCCCACACTGCCTCCCCCCCTCCCCGGGGGGAAGGCCTTTTAATTTATTTATTCTGCTGGGACTGAGGTGGGGGGCTTGACTGGCGGGGGTAGAGGGGGGTCTCCACGGCTTTTACCCCCCCGCGGCTGGGGCTACCCTTCCGAGCTACGGAACACTCTACGGCGTGCGCCCCCAGGGCCTCCCAAACTGTTTCCAAACTGCCCAGACTGGAGGTGGACGCGTGGAGACTCGGCGAAAAGGGCTGGGTTTCGAGTGGGGTGATTGTGTGTGTTTGACTACAAGGAGCCCCGGGAGGGAGGCAGACGTCGACCCCCCTAAACGAGTTTGCAATCGAGGTATCTCCGATCCCGCTTCCTCTTCGGCCCGCACACCCCCCTCCTCCCTCCCTGGAGCTTTGCTGGGGAGGGGAAACCAAGGTTTGGAACCACAGTAGCCTTCACATTCCTGGGAGGATACAACCCTCGCCTGGACCGGGAAGATAGCTCTTTATTATTTTTTTTCTTTTTTCCTTTCTATTTTTATTTTTGGAGGGGAGCGCCCAGTAATTGTCTTGAACACATGCTCCTTCCTCCAGCCACAAGCGACAGAGAGTCCCCTTTTTTGCATTTATCGTTTTCCTTCCCCCTTTCTTTATTAAAGGTCCGGGAGTGGCGGCGGCCAATCAGCGCTCGGCTTCCATTTTGTGAGTTCAACTCTGAGGCTTCCCCGGCTTTCGCGTGGATCTGTTTGCAGACCCCTCGGTCTCTCTTCTCGGGCTGCCGAGGCGAAGCAGCCGCCTCGCCGGGGCTTCGTGCTGGTGTATTTCATATTGGGGCTCTTTTCGGGGGTTTGTAATTTGGCCGTGGGTAGGTAATTGGCTGGAGCAGGGCGGCAGGGCGCGGCAGCCAATCAGCACGCGGCTTCTATAGGGCTTGAGTTATTAGACGCTGATCTCAAAACATCCTTCATCAGACTCCAAGGAGAGGCCAACAGATGAGGGGAGCCATTTTTCTGCAATGGAATTAAATGGCCAAGTGGGTTTTTCCTTTGTTGCAAATGGGGAATGCTTTTCCTTTGACTCCACCATCCAGTTCAGGACGCCTGAATGTGTTTAACATTTGCCAAAGGACTCACACTTGGAAGAATGAAGAAGACCTTTTAAAAAGATCTGGATTTTTCCTTGACTTGGAATCCATCTTTGTCTTGTATAACTAGGTCATAGCACACTATTAATGTCAGCAGTTAACAGTTTTGAATTCAAAAAAACCTAAGTAAATGACATATTTAATTTTTTTCCTCTTTTTTTTTTCTTGGGTGGGTGGAGGGGGAGCTTGGAGCTGTCTTAATCTGTATTCTCTTGACTGAACAATAAATTTTTAAATATAGTTTCCTTTATTAAACACTTAAGCCTGACCATCTTATTAACTCTATTTTTAACAAGGTAATGTTTTAAATGTATAGTTGTAGCGAAACGGCAACAATAACAAAAAAAAACTGTGAGCGGTTGTTACTGTTAAATTTTCTAAAAACCTTTTACATTGTAAGTACCCAATCCATTCTGTCCTTACTGCACTGCCGTTTTCGTGTTACTGTCGCCTGAGATGTCCTGAATTTTCGGAACCTTCATCTGCATGTGTGTCTTTGTCTCTGTCTGATGTAAGTCAGTTAAAATGCTTTTAGACGTTTGCTTCTATAAAGCTACGATTTTTAGCTTCGAGCTTTTTTTGAAGAAAAAGAAATGTTTACAGCAATAGTTGCTATTCAGATTTCTTCCCAGTAGCTCGTACACTTTCTTTGAAAATCGATCTATTTGAAGAAAAACAGCTGTTTTTCTCGACTTGGGTGTGGGGTGGTGGAGGGTGAGAGAAAGGAAGACATTTTGTATAAAAAAGACCGAAAGCCGTCACTGAAAACTAGATTAAAACTGGAAAACAAGCCCTAGCCGGTTCATGCCAAACACCTACGTTAACTCGGTGGTCTTTTCTAGGTCGGTTGGGATGGCTGGTGAGCAATTTTGCCTTTTGTTTGATTTGACTTGTGTTTTCGCCTTTTGTTCCTTAATGACGATCACACGATTGGTAAATCCAGAGCAGTAAACAGTCCTCAGCGAAGCCGCCTTTTTGCCAGCCCAACCCTGGAAAGTTTGCAGTCGTGGAAGGAGCAGAAATACCATGAGTGTAACTTACAAAACAGGTAACAACAAAGGGACACCATAACCCCAGATTTTTCCCCCAACTAAACAACCAAACTACACCCCCCCCCCAAAAAAAACCCTGTTATTTTTATAATAACATCTCCAAAAACAACGCCCAGCTTTTTCTTCTAGACTCCATGGCACCGGTCTGAGCGGGTAAGTAAAAAAAAAACTAAAATTAAAAAGAAATTTAAAGTGTTTTTTTGCCCCCTTCGAGGAATTCTTGCTTGAGCAGGCCATGGGCAGATGACTGGGAACTGGGGCTTCTTGAGTTTGGCAGCCGATTGCAGTGGGTGGGTGAGGGGACAAGGGCTCTCCAGACCCCTCTGCCTCTTTTGCTCCAAAGGCGAAGAGAGCCTGTCCTCAGTACCCTGGGGCATCCATGGAGCTGCCTGCGCTAGTTCCTTGGGCTCGCCTCAGGTCTGAACCTTGGTGGCAGAGAAGAAATTGAAGTGGTTTGGAGACTGGAGGGACTAAAAAGGCGAGGAAACCTTCCCACCCATCCTAAGTGTCGTTCCCATTTGATTGTGGGGTTTCTGCACCCGGAAGCCAGCTTTTCGGGGCTCCGGTGCTCGCCTGCTCTTCCAAAGAGAAGAAGGACAAAAGGCCGGCGTCCATGTTGGCACCATGACGCAGCATCTCTCCCGCCTGCAGCCCGGCGCTGCTGGTCCTCCGGGCCGCGCTCGCTCCTCCCTCCCAAACATGAGTTTTATTTTCAGGTTTTTGAGCCGAGCCGAGGGTTGGGTCGGGTTGGAGTCAAGGCTGAAGCCGCCCGGCCGCTCAATACTGCTATGGCTAATGGCGGCCGGCTCTCCTCCTTCCTTCCGCCATCCTGCTTTTCCCCGGTTGTCCCTGGGAGCCGGGAGGCAGTCCCGGGCCCTAAGAGCCTGCAAGGCTCGGCGCCCGCGATCCTGATGACGGGTCTCGGGGGGCCTTAGGCCTCGGGGGGCGTCGCGCGCCGTGATTCCCGCACTCGCTCGCCCCCCCCCCCCCGCGAACCCCCCAGGCGCGGCTCCGGCAGTGGCAGCCGCGGGGGGAGCCGAGGCCGGGTCGGGCGAGCCGCTCGAAGCGGGTTGAGGACCCCGATCTCCGTTGCAGCCCCGGACTCCCAAGGCCCACGCGGGCACGAGGCCTCGCTGGGGCTGCACTGCCTGCCGTTCTGCCTCGGAAGAGCAGTCAGTAGTTAGCCAAGGGCTAAGAGGCCGCTCAAGCCTCCCTCCACTGCCCAGTTGGCTTCAGGAGACCCACCCCTGCCTCCCCCTAGTCGTCCTTTGATAGTCGAGCCGGAGGGGCGGGTCTCCCCTTTTGTCCCCACTTTGGGTTAGAGGCCCTCGCAGTGGCTAAGTCCCTTCACTTGGACGCCAGGAGCACAGCCTCCAACCCTGCTCTCCGTGGGTTGGAGGTGTGTTTTGATGGGGGGGGGCTGGGGCCTGGGAAAGCCGATTGGGGCCTCCCCCTCGGGATCCCCCCACACCCCCCGCCGCGATAGTGCCCCAGGGTAAAGCCTCAGATCCTGGCCTTCCTGGGGGAGGGGATGCGGACAGGGCGGGTCTTTGGAAATGCAGATGAGTCGTCTCCTGCTGCTCTTCTCCCGGGCTGAACTTTAGTGACTCAGCCCCCCTCACCCCACCCCCACCCATTCCAGAGTGAGGGCCGCCTTGTCAGCTGGGATGGGGGGGGGGGGCAGCGTCTCTGTGGCTCCCTTTCTAACTAGTAGACCCTGTTGGTTTGCATTTGGCCAATCCATTCTCTCTGACCTACAAACTGTGGAACTGCCCTAACAGATCGTCCGAATTTACAGGTCTTGGCCGGAGACCGGAGCAATGTCTGTGTTATCCCCACAGTAGACAATCCTTGCTTCCTCTGGACATCCGGAGCAGGCCTAGTTTGACTGACAGCCTTCCCACTAAGGTAGGTAAGAGCCCTTTCCCAAGTTCAGAGAACTGTTGCTGGGGGCTTTGACCTGCGGCCTTCGAAGGGCGGCTTGGGCTCCCCAAACCCGCTGGGCTGGTTCTGCAGCCCCTCCCCCACGCTGATGTGGCGGTTGTGTGTGTGAAATGGGCGGCCTGCTGGGTCCATCCAGCCCCGCCTGTCAGCTTCTGCTGTCGGGCGTTTAGGGCGGGCGATTCTCTGCCGAATTTAGCAGCTTACTAGAGCAAGGACTCCGAAGTATTTCCCAGTGGTGTGTTTTATGGTGGGTGGGAGGGCCTTGGAAGCCTCTGAAGACGGTGACTGTTGGCAGGCTTGCCAGTGGTGCTTCAGACATTCTTCCTGAACCCCATTAGGGTGACCAAATGAGCCCCCTTCTGATGTCTGGCTTGCTGGATAGACAAAGAACCAGAAGTGTTAGGCTATAGTTTCCCAAGAGAAAAGATTTCCTTGGCTTCTCCTTTTCCTGGATCCTCACAGTGGCCCCGTGGCTCTCAACAAGGCCAGGCGTTTCTAGAATGTGACAAAGCTGGACATGAAAGTAGGCTGGCCCTTTAACCTGTCTGTAGTGACCTTACGCAATCAACAAGGTCTGTGTGTAATCTCTGAGCAGGGTCTCCCCAGCTGCACCGGCATCAGAAGTCTGGGGTGGAACCCCTTCAGCCTGACTGTGCCTGCCTCTCGAGTTTGTCTTGTAGGCAGTACATCTAGGAACTTGCCCTTCTTACAAGGTTCCCAGGTACGGCCAGGTTTCTAGCCTCTCCCTAGTTCCCTAGTAGGTGACACCTGGGATGTTACCCGGCTTGGTGGCTAGCAGTTGGCTTGCCCTCCTCCCAGGCCGGAAGCTTAGCTGCTGAAATTGGTGTGGCCCTTGATCTCTGACCTCTGCCCCCCCCCCCCCCCCCCCCCGTGTGTGTTTCTTGTTACATTACTTTGATAAGCCATTTGGCCACAGGTGCCGCGGATCCTGCTGGCTTCCCCTGCTTAGGCTTCAGGTTCCAGCCTCTTGTCTTCTCTTTTCTCCTCACCCCTACAGTGAGCGCTGACGTGTGAATTAGGGAGCCTGGAAGGCTTCCCTGAGTTGTTGTTGGAGGCATATTGGTGCCTAATCAGGGATGCTTCAATGAAGTCTGGCAGCTGTGGGCTAGATGTGGACCAAGCTAGTGACCTTGGACCAGTGTGTGTGTGTGTGTGTGTGTGTGTGTCCCTCTCCCGGTAAAAAGACCACAATACCTGCTGGAAAAGGTTGGTGGAGGATTAAGGGAGATTAAGGGGCCAGACTCCCGCTCTGACTTCGCAACCAGTGGCCTCCATTGTGACAAGGATTGTTGAGGGGAGTGGCTGCTCCTGCGCGGGTGGGGGCTGGGCTGTCTCCTGGACTCCTCCCCACCAGCTCACTTCCTGAAGCACGTGCTGGAGCCTCCAGGCAAAGGAGAAAGAAAACTGGCTCTGCTTGGGAAGGCAGCCAGCCCTGTTTTTCTTCCAGTGTTTGAGTCCAGGCTGTTCCGGGCTCCGTGGGCTGTTCTGTGGTTGGATCATAATTTTAAGGGCCACCCACCAGTGGCCCCAAGAGAAGAAATGTCTCACCCAAGGTTATGAGGCCACCACAGGCAGAGCCTGGACAGTGTTCCAGGTGTCTTGATTTTCAGCCCAGAGCCTGGGCCCGTGACACCCCCTTGCCCAGCTGTCTGGGTTATTTTAGGCTCCCTCCTGTGCCAGCTGTCTGCCTTTATCACTGACAGAGCTGTCTGGTATAGCAAGGCACCACAATGGTCCTGTGGCTCCTGCTGGTGCAGAGGGCCAGGCATCCAGTCCGTGGATGAGCTGGCTTTATGCTGGGGAGGCCGAACTCCTCACCCCAATTGAGAAGGGGGAGAGAAGAGCGCTTTCCCAAGTTGGTCTCTTTCATATAGATACCCGGTAAGCCTTTGAAAACACTCGGTCTAAGGGCTCTGGTTAGAGTCCTTGGGTCTGGGGTCTTTATCTCCTCCAGCCTCAGACTAATTGATTTAAGTTGCGCTGTGTCAGCTGTACCCTGGAGGGCTACCGGCTTTAGGGAGCAATTAGGCGCTAAACTGCGACGTGACGCTTGAAAGGGGTAGATGGAAGTGACCGAGCCAACTTGTGACAGTCTCCGCTTCTGGCTTTTTTACCTCCCTTTCTCCTTACTCTGGCCCCCTTATCACCTCCTGGGCAGTAGGGTGGGGCAGTTTGTCCTGCTGTTGTTCCTGGCTCTGAGGGGTGCCCCGCCTCCTGGTCACCCACTGAGCGTGGGGCGGGGCTGCTTTGGCCTGCTGAGAGAGGGCCACGCCAGCGGAAGGCTTGACTGAACTGGGAGGTGGCTGCCTTAGGTTTACTACACAGATTCCAGTGTCCCCGCCCCTTCCGGCTCCTCCACCTGGCCTAGAGCCCAAGTTTGGAATATGACCTTTTTAGACTGAGTGGAGACAGCAACCGTGATGGGTCGAGAAACCGGCCATCACCGCTGTCCCGCCCCCAGTGTTTTCTCGGAGTGTTCCGTGCCCTCAGGCAAGTCTTGCCGAAGGGAAAGGGAACCAGGAAGGGAACGTTGAACAACTACAACCAAAAAAAAAAAAAAAAAAAAAAAAAAAAAAAAACACCTTTTGAGCTATTTCTAAAATTTTCATTTGATGGAGGGTCTTGCCATGTCCAGGCTAGTCCTAGTGACAGGTTGGGACCGTGGGTACACTCTTTTGTACCAGCGTTAGCTGTTTTTCAGCCTGGCTTCCAAAAATGACTTGCCCATCCTCCCGCTTCTACTCTAAAGTTGTTAGGCAGCGAGACCTGGCAGGAGACTGCCTAACCAGGTAGATAAGATAGCCCGGCTTCACCCCTCTGCTTTATCTTTAGGCTCCTGCTGGAGTCTTTATCTCCCCCTCTTATCTGCACCATCTGCATTTGGATAGCTCAATAATTGATTTATGGGTCTCTGAG
Source organism: Arvicanthis niloticus (assembly GCF_011762505.2). Lineage (NCBI taxonomy): Eukaryota > Metazoa > Chordata > Mammalia > Rodentia > Muridae > Arvicanthis > Arvicanthis niloticus. The sequence goes on along the minus strand of NC_133432.1, from coordinate 13,914,756 downwards.
GCGGGGAGTGGAGGCCTCTGCCTCCCCCACCCAAATTTGTACTTTGTCCGAAAGATTGTAGTCTGTCAGTCTCTGCTCCCCTGGATCTTAACCAGTGACCACCTGGCAGCTCCCTGAGGGGTTTCGAGGCAAGAACCTGTGGAAGGAATTTCTTGCTTTCCTATGCTCTCTAGGAATTCCTGGACAATCGAGAGTGACCCAGGCCCCCAGAACATCTTGCAGATGAGGGAGTAAGCCACCCTGGGCGGGTGAGTGTGTGTATCTCCTCAGCTGGGCCGCCCTGGCCTGGCCTGACCTCTGAGGAGGCTCTCAACCGCAGCTGGCTGGATTCCTGGGTATTTTTAGCTACAGATCCAGCCCCACTATCACCATGAGAGCTGAGTCCAAATCCAACCCTCTAGGCCTGGTAGTGCTGGGCCCTGCCGGCCTCCTGCTGAGGTGGGTCTGGGAGGGCAGGCAGGCTGGAACCCGCCTGAGCCAGAGCTGGTGGCTTTTGATCTTTCCTCCTGCAGTTTCCTGCAGACTTGCTCTGTCACCAAGGATGGGGAGTGCAGATGCAGGTCTGGGGGGGTTTCGGGAAGCCAGGAGCCCTCTCTTGGTTATATGTAGTAGAACTAGTTCTTTTTCTTAGAAGTGAATTCAACCCCTGGCAAATGCAGCCAGCCAGTGTCCTGGGTCGAGAGCCAAGCCAAAAGCCTCCTGAGAGAAGAAACCTGGGGGATGGGGTCCTGCAAAGGTAAGTGGGTCCCAGCTCACTCCAAATCTCCTTCTCTTTGTGTGATTGTTATTCTGGAGTGGCCTGCGCCTCTGGCATATCAATGGAAAATTTTTTTTTTTTTTTGCTACCCTCAGGGGCTACTGAGAAATAGCCCTAGCCCCTCCTTCCCTGCCTCCATTGAGTCCTGTCTGCTGCGTCTCTTTGCAGCCCTCCTCCCCCTCAACCAGCGCTTAGGCCCTCACTGATTTAGCCTGTTACCTTGACAACCACTTGGGCCTGTTTACCTCATCACCACTGAAAACCTGAAGAAGGTTTTCCAGCTGCCGTACACTTGCCCAAGTTAGGCACCCCTCCAGCTGCTATTGGCTCGCCCTCTATGCAACTGTACCCAATATAACACACTCAACCTTCCTGGTCCGTCAGCTGTAGTCTTGAGATTGATCTGGGGAACTCCATCACACTGCCTCCTCAAGACTGAGTTCTTCACTGGCAGGAACATGGTCGTTTCTCAATAAACAAGTTACAAAAAAAGGAACGAATGAGTTGCTGAACATTTGTCTATGGGGCCCTTGATCCGGTGATAAGAGGGGCTTCTCCCTAACAGCTGGACGTTGGTTCAGATTTCCACCCATCCAGTCCCTGTTGTGTCTGAGTTTCCGCGGGCGGTCGCTGCTGCCCTCTGGTGGTGTAGCCATATATTGCGGCTACAATATGGAGCAATGGGGAGGGGGGCGGGGAAACAAGAACTGAGGTTGGTCGTTTACTCCACAAAGTAAAATTTTCTTGATGTTTGTTGAGAGTTTGAAAATCGGGAATCTGCATTGTGAGGCCCAGGGCAAGAAGACCCAAGTGAAGAAATGAATTCCCGATACTAGGATTATACTCACCTTCAGGGTCCGCCTACAACTGGCAGTCACCAGGGATCCTACCACTTGACCACTGGCCTGGTTTTGGAAATGGACCCTCGGCACATAGTAACAGGAAAAGGATAGATCACAGTGACATAAGCCAGCTGTACTCCTAGTACTTGCTTGTGTTATGCTCTTATCCAAGAGCTATTTGGGGATGAGAGTGGAGTTTCTGGGAGAGACAGGCTAGAGGACACCAGAACACTTCTTGCTGGAGACCGGGATTATCAGTTTCCAAAGTTTACGGAAGGGCTAGGTATTCTCAACTAGGGCTCTCGGCTTGTCACGTTTGTGACGTGTCATGTTTGGGGTCGCCCTTCTGAGCCATGTATTTTGAATCGGCCCTGAACACAGGCTGTTGACCAGAAGTCAGTGCGGAAGGGCTTCGCCGGCGGGGGGCGCCATGGCTCCACAGTGCGGACCAACAGAACGGGTGGGGAGGATAGGTGAGCCGAATTCCTGCATTTGCACACCGACGAGGGCCAGGGTCAGACTATGTGGACACACACAACCCACTTCTTGACATCTCCGGACGACCGCGGCTACAACCTATGGGGAGAGGCTGTGTCAGCCGATTAGCAGCGAGGGCTGGATGCGAACTCGGGTGCTAGGGTACAGCCCGCCAATCCACACATCCCTGTAGGGGGTGGTACCGGCCAATCAAAGGGTCCTTGCTAGAAGGCGGAGCCTGCCAACCAAAGGCTGTCCCTATGAAGAAGCAGAAACCACGAATCTGCTAAGCAGGGGGTGGGAGGGTGGGGGGGTGTGGAGGTGCAGGGACGCGTGGTGATGGGGATGCACTGCGCTTGCGGATCAGTATCCATTTCCTCGGGTTCTTCATTTCCCCTGGGACTGCAAGACAAAATACCCAGGGCCCGGACCACAGCAGAGGGGAATTAAGACAAGGAGGTGAACCTGGGAGGCTGCCTGGCAGAAGTGGCGCCAGCTGCCGTGGGTGGAGCCTGCCCTGTAGCCCCGCCCCCGCCCTGTCGCTCAACTGGGCTCTAGCCAGCGCGCAGCATCCAGCGCTGCGGGCTCCGGGCTATGGACGCCCCGGGTGCTCCGGCCCCAGCCGCTGCCCCCAGCTCGGCGAGGAAGGAGCTAAAGATAGTGATCGTAGGTGACGGTGGCTGCGGCAAGACGTCCCTGCTAATGGTGTACTGCCAAGGCTCATTTCCCGAGGTAAGGCCCGCTTGGTGGCTGGAGGGGTGAGGATGAGCTTGGGACCTCAGGGAACAAGGGGTTTTCCCCAGCCTGGCCCCAGACCCCAAGCCTGGACCATGGAGTCTCAGCTGTCTCCTCCAGGCAGCCCTTTGAGAATTCCTGAGCCCAATCAGCCCGGGTCTGAGCTGGTTGGAGTGAGGGTGTTAGACAGTGGTGGGGGAGGGATATGTCTGGGATTGTAGCCCTCCTTTGCACCCCTTAAAAAATCAACCCGATCCCCTCTCCTACAGCACTATGCCCCGTCGGTGTTTGAGAAGTACACGGCTAGTGTGACAGTGGGCAACAAGGAGGTGACCCTGCACCTCTACGACACGGCTGGTGAGTGCACCAGAGCCCAGAGGGTCCCTGTGGTCATCCCAAGGTTTCCCCTGCCTTCTGAGGGCATTTCCTTCCTGACACCCAAACAGGCCAGGTGTGCTGGCTGGCTGAGAGGTTCTGAAGCCAAAAGAACCTCAGCCATCTCAGCTTTAAGTGGAGATGATAGATTGAGGTGCATTCTGAGCCCCCCAGCCCCCCCCCCAGCGCTATCTATGTACGCCCCTCAGCTTTGTTCCCCTCCTGTGGTTCTAGAAAAAACGTGGGCTGTGCTTCTGCCTCCCAGGGTTGCAGAATTTGTTACTTATGGTGCGGTGCGTGGTCTTTGCTTTGAGTCCCCTGGGGCTTGGATTCCACTGGGCTGTATTTCTCGGCCCTATAATTTTAGGTTAGTGAGGTCTAGATCAGAAAGAGCTTTGACTCCGGGATTCTGCCTATAGCTGGGCAGGTCTGCGTGTTGGGGCTCCAAGGTCCTGTGAATGTACTCTTCCTGTGCCCCTGGGATATTAGAGCTCCAGTCCATTCTGTGTTTTCTTGTTTGTTTGTTTTCTGTGAAGAAACAGACAACTTTAGCAGTGATTCTCAAGTCTGGATCAAAATAAAGCTCTCTCTGCTACTGCCAGCCCCTCAACGAGGGGACTTCTGCTCGTGGTCCACGAACACCGCGATCCCCTTTGGGATGTCATCAGCCTTTGCAGGGTAAAGGTTGGACCAGGTGGAACCTCACCCAGCTCTGTGACTCAGTGTTTAGTGACGGGTGGAACCACGTCACCGAGTGCCCTTTCCCTGCTAGTTCATCCTTGCATGTGTGACAGTTTCTCCTCTTAGTTGGAGCACAAATCCAGACCCTCTCGTCACCCTTCCTGGAGAAAATCAGGAGGGGACAGTCACCACCTCAGGCCTTTATCTCACGCCTGTAACCCTGTAACCGGCAGGTTCTCTTGAAGAGACACCCTACCCCTGCGAGTGACCCGTTGAGGCTCCCCGCCCATTTCCTCCAACCCCAGGTGTACTAGGAAGGAATTCCTGAGGTGTGGCCTAGAGAACAGTAAAAGTCTGTCTGGAAAACCCACTTTCACAGGCCTCTTACTAGGAACCAGGGAGGGGCAGGACCATTGACCACACTTTGGGGGACGTCCTGGCTTCTGGCTGCACACAGGTATTGAATACCAACCCACATCTCTGAGAGGTCAGGAAGTCTGTTTTCCCCTCCTTCTGCCATCAGCCTTTCCTCTTCAATCCCAGAGTTCCCTGTTCAGGACAGTCCCCCCCAGCACACACACACCAGACCAGAGCAGAGACCATTTTGGGTGTTTTCTGGAAAAAGAAAGATACTCGCAGTCGTGTCTTATGAGGGCTCAGAAAGCTGCTCCTGGGCCGAAGGATGAGTTTGTCCCAAGAGGCTGTGGAGGGATGGAGGGAGACCCCAGTGGCTGTCATCAGGAGGTTGTAAGGATTGCTTGTTGTGATCTTGTCTATGAATTTCTGCCTCGTGCTTGGAAACAGACCGAGATTCTGACTTGGTTTCACTAGTTGTGCCTTTGACGGCTTCTGAGCCTCATTTCTCCTCTTTTCTCAGAGCTAAAAGAGTCAAAAGAATTAAATTGAATTTCACATACCCAGCACAGGGGCTGGCTCTTTGGATGGCTCAGCACATACTGTTCTTTAGTCTTCTTTTTTGTTTTTGTTTTGTGCTGGAGCTGGAACTCAGAATCTTGTGCATACTAAATGCTCTAACCACTGAGCTACATCCCCAGCCCTCAATCTGAGTGAGTTTGTTTCTTTGAGACTGGATCTCTGTTCCTCTGGCTGGCCTCAAAACATCCTGAGTAGCCTATTCAGTCTTCCGATCCTCCAGCCTCCTGAGGTATGCACCACCACACATGGCTCTGGTCCCAGCTCTTTCTGTAGTGTATGGAGAATCAAGATGGGGGGGGGGGTGTCTCAAGAGTGTCCTCTGTGACTGGGGAAATTCTAATGGTAGGAGGAAATTCCCTGGCCAGTGAGCACAGTGCTTGTGAGGCTGGGTCATTCCCCTCGTGTGTGCACAGTGTTTGTCAGGAGGAGGTTCTAGAAGTGTCTTCGGAGTAAATGAATTCATCATCGGGGAGATGAGTCAGCTCTACCTGTGGCTGGGTCTTGGGCTGATGTGGGAGAAAATGATGGTCAGTAACTGTCTAGACTAGAGGAAAGGGGAGGCTAGGGGTGAGAGCAACCGCTGAGTTAGAGATGAATCTAGTAAATGCCATAGAAAGTTCTAGAACTGGGGAGAGGAACCTGCCTCCCTAGTCAGCTGTGATCAGAATTACGGGACCTCCCCCCCCCCCAAAATTGAATTTCTTTTCTAAACTCAAAAAGGAATAGTGACCATGGGCAACACTAGATTCATGCCCACAGGGCCCATATGAAAGGCCTGTCTGGCTACTTGTCCCCATCCTGCGGAAGTAGTCACAGACACCACAGCCCTTTACTGAGCACTGGGTGCTCAAGAGGTAAAGGGGGGTGGGGCCCCAGCACCCACAGCTCCAGTGGCCTCCCCTGAGCCCTGACATCTTCTGACAGGAAGTTGTGGTGAGACCGGAAGTTTCCTGGGCAGAGGGGTGGTGTCATGGTGGGGTTGTTTAGACACCACCCAAAGACTCTCATCAAGTACTAGAGGGGCACAGTGGCTTGGGGTGCTACGTGCGAGAGAATCAATAGGAAAAAGTGGGGGGGAGGTGGGGGGTGACAGGAGCTGCTAAGACAAGGAGTCAGGACAAGACAGTAAGTCAAGTCACGGACGTGGTCTAAGGTCAGGCGGGGAGTTCCCTGACTGAATCTTCCTGTCCCTGGGGAGGAAAGGGGGGTGGGGTGGGGTGGGCTATTTGAGCTCCCTCAGCAGCTTCCCCTTCTCATGCTGCCAACACCCCTGTCTCTAAGCAATGCTTTGGTCAAAATGGCTCACCTCCTGCAACGTAAAAGCCCCTCCCGCAGATTTGGGGAGTACCGTGGCCAAACACAGCTCTAGGAAAAGGAACTCTGTCAAGGGGACTCCCCACTTCGCAGAGGAATTATGTCAGGCGGGGTGACAGCCTCACTTCCACCTGCCCCAGACTGCAGGGAAATGGGTGAGACTTCAGGAGAGCTCAGGCCCACGGCTTCATTCCTTAGTAGAACCAAGGGCATGCTTAGGAGGCTGGCAGCCTGGCCAGGCAGCGGTGGTGCACGCCTTTAATCCCAGCACTTGGGAGGCAGAGGCAGGTGGATTTCTGAGTTGAGGCCAGCCTGGTCTACAGAGTGAGTTCCAGGACAGCCAGGGCTACACAGAGAAACCCTGTCTCAAAAAACCAAAAGAAAAAAAAAAGGAGGCTGGCAGCCTCGGTGACTGTGGGCATGTGACTTTTCATCTTTAGGCAAATAGACCAACCTAGTGGGTGGGAGCCCCTGAAGGGCTCAGAGGTTTAGGGGTTAGAATTGCACCGGGGTCATTAACCTGTCATAGCACAAATCACCACTCTCCCAGATAAAGAAATTGAGGCTTAGGAAGAAGGGACTCAGGCCCTAGAATGTATGTATGTGCACCTATGTGCACCCTCCAGTGATAAACAGTTATCAAAAGCCACTTTGTGGGAAGAAAGAGCTTATTTGATTGACAGTCCATCCTTGAGGAGCACCAATGCAGGGCTCACAGAACCTAGCTCAGTGGAGCTCAGGCTTCCTAACGCTGCCACCCTTTAATACACTTCCTCGTGTGGTGGTGACCGTCAACCAGGACATTTCTTGTTTTTGTTTAGTTTTTATATTATCTATGTATATGAATACACCATACCTATCTTCAGACACACCAGAAGAGGGCATCGGATCCCATTACAGATGGTGGTGAGCCACCATGTGGTTGCTGGGAATTGAACTCAGGACCTCTGGAAGAGCAGTCAGTGCTTTTAACCTCTGGGCCATCTTTCCAGCCCTTGTTTTGTTGTTACTTTGTTTGAGACAGGGTTTCTCTGTGTATCCCTGGCTGTCCTGGAACTCACTCTGTAGACCAGGCTGGCCTTGCCTTTTTTTTTTTTTGGTTTTTCGAGACAGGGTTTCTCTGTGTAGTCCTGGCTGTCCTGGAACTCATTCTGTAGACCAGGCTGGCCTCGAACTCAGAAATCTGCCTGCCTCTGCCTTCCAAGTGCCAGGATTAAAGGCGTGCGCTGCCGCCACCGCCGCCACCACCACCGCCCGGCTGGCCTTGATTTCAGTGATCGCCTGCCTCTGCTCTGTCCCTCTGCCTCCCAATGCTGGATTAAAGGCATGCACTACCTCAGCCCAACTCAGATTCCTTATCTTTGTGAAAGACCCACACTGAATCCTAAGGCCATGCAGAAGGAAGAGGAAATAATTTCTAAGTGTCTAAGCTGCTCCCACCCCCCTGCACCCCCACTCCCTCCTGGAGGCTCCCTCTTTCATGAGACAGTTGTTTGTGCCACTGTTTTTCCAAGCAGCCTTGTCAGGGCTGGGGTGTTGTCCTAATTTAGTGTCCTGTTGCTGTAACAAAAACAGTTATCAAAAGCCACTTTGTGGGAAGAAAGGGCTTATTTGATTGACAGTTCTTCCTTGAGGAGCATGGATGCAGGGCTCACAGAACCTAGCTCAGTGGAGCTCAGGCTTCCTAACACTGCCACCCTTTAATACACTTCCTCATGCGGTGGTGACTGTGAACCAGAACATTTTATTTGGTTGCTACTTCATAACTATAATTTGGATACTGTAAGGAATTGTAACGTAGATATCTGATATGCAGGATACCTGATATGTGACCTCTGTGAAAGGGTTGTTTAACCCCTAAAAGGGGTTGCAACTCACAGGTTGAGAAACACTGACGGAGAATCAGAAACTGAAGTGTGGAGAGCATGGAAGAGCGCCACGGCTCAGCACCGTCTGATAGAGCCCAGGACCACCTGCTCAGGGCTGGCACCACCCAGAGTGTGTTTATCTGACCTCCACAATTAGCAATCTAGAGAATGCCTCACAGACATGCCTGCAGGCTGATCTGATGGAGGGAAGTGTCAATTGAGGTTCATTCTTCTCAGATGTGTCAAGTTGACCTCCCGAGATGTTACAGGTGTAGAGAATGAAGCTCTTTTCCTGCCTTCTGGGGGTAGGGTGAACAAGGCAAACAAAACACCTGAGTACCTTTTATCACAGAGTCTGACTAGCTGTGTGGGGTCATTTCAGTTGTCTGCTGTTTTGGTTTCTTTGGCTAGGAGGCAGCTGGTGCCTAACTTGTATGGTTGCTGGGTAGAACGACAACAATTGTGCGTGTAGACAGCTTGGTGATTTGGACTGTGTACCACACTTTAAGATGACTGGAGCCTGTTCACAGCACCCATGCCAAAATGGCTCACAACTGCCTGTAAGTCCAGCTTTAGGAGAGCCAATACCCCTGGACCCCCGTGGGCACCCACATTCTCAAGTACATAGATTGCTTTATTTATGCACACATTTATACAAAATTAAATTTTAAAAAAGCATTTTGGCCAGGCGGTGGTGGCGCACGCCTTTAATCCCAGCACTTGGGAGGCAGAAGCAGGCGGATTTCTGAGTTTGAGGCCAGCCTGGTCTACAGAGTGAGTTCCAGGACAGCCAGGGCTACACAGAGAAACCCTGTCTCGAAAAACCAAAAAAAAAAAAAAAAAAAAAAAAAAGCATTTTGAACAGTCATCGATGAATATTACTATCAGTCAGCATCTCTGTAATCAGCTCCATTTCGAAGATAAGCAAACTGAATGGGGGGTTGGTCCTAGTGGGGAGGCTTTGATGGACACGCTGGGTGCTTTTAGAACAGCTGGGGCAGGCAGCCGACCTTGGCGGTGGAGACGAAGCTCTTTGGTACTGCAGTTTACAGAGTGCCCAACTGTGACCTTGACAGACTGGCTCTCCTGAGTCACCTCGTGGGTGCTGCTTGGATTAGCGCAGGTCAGGAAGTGAAACCCAACGCCAAAGGGTGGGCACCGGGCTGGACATAGCTTTATCCTTTTGCTCACACTGAATTTCTAATGCACTCACCTGACTTCCAAGACATGAGCAGTGACCCCCCACCCCCACCCCCCAGGAAGGGAATAAAAGCGTCAGATAGGTGTATCCTAAAAGCAAAAGCAAAAGAGATCCTTTGTTAGGGGACATTGGCTCAGGGTGCTCAAGAAAGGTTTCCTGGAGGAGGTGACATTTCTTCTTAGACCCAGTAGTAAGGAGGGAGAGAGAACCAGTCAGCTACAACCTGTCCGGAGAACCTTCTGGAAGAGGGAACAGCAACAGCACACTGTATGACCACCCAGCCCCCTGTGGTTCAACTTCCTCCCACCAGCAGCAGCTTGACTCCGCCCACTTCCACCCAGAACTCTCCCTTTAATGTAATAGTGGAGTTGTATGTAGTTACTCCCCTCCACACGTCTGATTAGCCACTGTTTTCTGACTGTGCCCTGGGGGGCAGGAATTCTTAAGGAGATAGTAAACAGGTTTGTGTCTACAGAACAAGCAGAATGGGCCACATTTGGAGACAGGCAGAGAGCAGGGAGGGCCTATCAGAGGCATCCAGAGAAAGCACCAACCTGGAAACTGTTGTTACAACTGTTGGTGGAAGCCTTTAGACCAGTGGTTCTCAACCTGTGTGTGTGTGGGGGGGGGGGGGGGGGAATGAAATGTCCCTTTTACAGGGGTCACATCAGATACGCTGCACATCAGATATTTACACTGTGATTCATAACTGTCAAAATTAAAGTCATGCCGGGCGGTGGTGGCGCACGCCTTTAATCCCAGCACTTGGGAGGCAGAGGCAGGTGGATTTCTGAGTTCGAGGCCAGCCTGGTCTACAGAGTGAGTTCCAGGACAGCCAGGACTACACAGAGAAACCCTGTCTCGAAAAACTAAAAAAAAAAAAAGAAGAAGAAGGAAGAAAATCAATCAAATCAATCAATCAATCACTGGTAGTTTGAAGAGGTGAAGTGGGGGCAGGGTCATTTACTAGCAGTACACAGATCCAAGTTGTACATGGGGCTCTCTGCAGTGACAGCCACCAGCCCAGCCAGTGTGGCAATCATTTGAAATGCAGCTATCTGGTACAATCAAGAAACTCAGTTTTTTTCTTGTTAACATTCAGATAGTCACCTAGGGCCAGAAGCTGCCCTGTTGGATACCCAGGCCTAGAAAGACATTGACAGAGGTCTGAAGAGAATGACTATTTGGGGTCATATATGGGATAACATCTTGCGTCAGTGGCCCACTGCCCCACAAAGGGTGTGTCCTGTCTCCTGGGTGTAGTGAGGAGGGAGACTGCAGTCGAGAGCACTTCTCCCTTGATGAGGGGACTTGGGCAAAAGGACAGCATAGGTCGTTTCCCTGGCCCAGCTGTCACATGACAGCCCATGCATACTCAAACTACACACTAGAGGGATATTGGCATGTCACATGGCAGGTTTTATTACTTGTCCATGTCCCAAGTTGGGTGGGCTGGTATGTACCAGCACTTGGAAGTTGGAGGCAGATGAGTCTGGAGTTCTAGACCAGCCTGGGATACATGAAACATATCTCAAAAACAAAACAAAAAAAAGCCACCACACAGCTAGGCAATGGTGATTCACTCCCAGCACTCAGGAGGTAGAGGTAGGTAGATCTGTTTGGGGCCAGGCAGAGCAAGGGAGTTCCAGGAGAGGTGGGGCTATACAAAAGAAACCCTGTATCAAACCCCTAAAATATGCAGGCAGGAACACACAGGTGGCACATGCCTTTAATCCCAACACTTTCAGAGGCAGAGGGAGGAGAGTTAGAACCCAGCCAAGCTTACATGGTGAGACCATTTTTAAAAACAACAAAAGAAAGAGAGAAAGGGAGAAAAGAAAGAAAAAGACATGGGCTGGAGAGATGGCTCAGTGATTGAGAGCACTATCTGCTCTTCCAGAGGAACCAGGTTCAATTCCCAGCACCCACATGACAGCTCACAACTGTCTGTAACTATAACTACAATCCAGGGGATCTGATGCCCTCTTCTGGACTCTGATGGCACTGCATGTATGGGATGCATAATGCATAGACAAAAGCACCCAGTGTTCTTTCTTTCTTTCTCTCTCTTTTTTTTTTTTTTTCTTTTTTGGTTTTTTGAGACAGGGTTTCTCTCTGTGTAGCCCTGGCTGTCCTGGAACTCACTCTGTAGACCAGGCTGGCCTCGAACTCAGAAATCTGCCTGCCTCTGCCTCCCAAGTGCTGGGATTAAAGGTGTGCGCCACCACCGCCCGGCAGCAACCAATGTTCTTAACAGCTGAGCCATTTCACCAGTGACCCCCATAAAAATTTTTTAAATTAATTAACTAATTAAAAATTATTTTTTGTTTTCTCAAGACAGGGTTTCTTCTTCTTTTTTAAAGACTTGTTTATTTTATGTATGAGTATACTGTTGCTGTCTTGAGACACCCCAGGAGAGGGCATCAGATTCCATTACAGATGGTTGTGAGCCACCATGTGGTTGCTGAGAATTGAACTCAGGACCTCTGGAAGAGCAGTCAGTGCTCTTAATCACTGGGCCATCTCTCCAGCCCAAGACAGGATTTCTCCGTGTAATCCTGGCTGTTCTGGAATTAGCTATGTAGACCAGGCTGGCCTTCTACTCACAGAGTTCTACCTGCCTCTGCTTCCCAAGTGCTGGGACTAAAGTTTGTACTAATGACCACCTGCATTCATACACATGAAATAAATCAATTTTAAAAGTTAGGTGCTTTGGGAGGCAGAAGCAGGTGAATTTCTGATTTTGAAGCCAGCCTGGTCTTCTACAGAGTGAGTTTCAGGACAGCCAGGGCTACCCTGTCTTGAAAAACCAAAAAAAAAAAAAAAAAAAAAAAGTTACGTGCTTAGTATTGAACCTGGGTCCCTTCTGTAAAGTAGCCAGTGCTCTTAACCACTGAGCCATTCTCTCTCTTTTTTTTTTTTTTTTCTTTTTTTTTTTCTTTTCTTTTCTTTTGGTTTTTCGAGACAGGGTTTCTCTGTGTAGCCCTGGCTGTCCTGGAACTCACTCTGTAGACCAGGCTGGCCTCGAACTCAGAAATCCACCTGCCTCTGCCTCCCAAGTGCTGGGATTAAAGGCGTGCGCCACCACCGCCCGGCGCTGAGCCATCTCTTTAGCACCCAAAATGAGTTCATAAAAAAAATTGTTTCGATTAATATGTATCAGTGTTTGGCCAGCACATATGTGTCTGGTACCCTTCCCTTCTCCAGACATCAGAATAGGGTTTCAGATCCCCTGAAACTGGAGTCATGGAGGGTTGTGAGCTATCTATCATGTGGGTGCTGGGAACGGAACCTGTGTCCTCTGGAAGAGCAGCAAGTGCTCTTAACTGCTGAGCCAACAAATCAATGAGAAGAATACAAAAAAAAGAGAGTGAATGGAAACCTAGTCACTAGGGTAAAGGTTAACAACTGAACTGTCACTCATAGCTGCTGGAAGGGACAATCAGTTTTCTACAGTACAGTGGCAGTGGTATGTCAGCCACTGGAGGAGTAGTTGACCAGCATCTAATGGACTCCACAGGGTTTTTAGTGTGCTTTTACTTGAGTGGATGTGGAGGGCATGACTTCAATTTGTTTTCTTGATTTTGGGGGTGTTGGTTGTTGTATTAGGTTTATGTTTGTGTGAGTAGGAAGGGGGACAGAATTTTTTTTGTTTTTTGACAGAATTTTTAAATTAAAAAATTGTTTTAACTAATGAAAAATAAAGAATTTCCCAAATAACTAATAAAAAATTAAAATTAAAAAAATACAGAAAATGAAGAAAAAATTAAAAGATGTCAATGCTGTACGTGGAGACTCTGGCTCCACGGATGACGTTGTCTGAGTGAAGTAAGGAATACAGCTAAGGTTTGAACTTCTGTCTGACCTGCCTCAGGTGCCCATGGCCTTTGCAACCGTACTTTGGTGGAGCTGGCTGAGGGGTAAGACCAGGCAGGTGTGAGGGGACCTGTGCCTGTTATCAACGAGAGACAGAGTATATCCTGACTGGAGGACAGGCTGCCAGGATGGGGGCCTCCTGGACTTCCATATTCCTTGTAGTAGATGGATATTATGTTGTGCAGAGGTGTCTCCAGGTCACCAGTGAGTCTTAACAGTGTTCCATCCTCACTGTGGTAGTTTTAAAAAAATACTTTTGCATGGTGATTCTCGGTTGGTGTTAGGACTGTGGGAAAAAATATACTTTTCTGGTGAAGTGGGTGACATCTGAATTGAGAATGGATCAAGGAAAGGAGACGGTGTGGTTTCCTAGGCTTGACGCCAGGACCACCACAAGTGAGGGATGGCTGTTCTGAGGCCCTCTACTAGGCCAGTTGTGAGGGTAGTGTGTCTGTAGTTTCCACTTCAGAGAGAGATCAGGCAGCAGGTGGGTGAAACACCAATCCCGAAGCTCAAAAGAGTTCCTTGTATCCTCCCTTGCACTGTCTTCTCTCTGGGAGCTTAAAACTATTGACAAGAGAGGTTTCCCTCCAGCTCGGCATGATGGTGGACACCCAGTACATAGGAGGCATAGACAGGCAAATGCCTGTGGTTTGAGGCTAGCTTCTAGGTCCTGATTGGACTGAGGCTGTGGAGGGCTGTGTCTGGGACCGTCCTATGTCCCCCCCAGTGGGTGTCAGGTGCAGTTAGGAGCTGAGTGAGATGTGGTCATAAAGATGCCTGTTCTGACCTCATTAGCATTTGCAAAGAATGGGCAAGAGGAATCCAGTCAGCTGTCCCAGAACCAAGGAGGCTGGAGCCCAACACAGCTTCTGGGCCTTGGGGATGTCCGAATGGCAAATCAATCAATCAATCAATCAATCAATCAATCCATCCATCAATCCATCCATCAATCCCAGATCTGAGTCTCAGGCTTCACATGCAGGGGAGCATATTCATCCTTGGCAGAATGGTTGCAGTTCACAGTTTTTCCTCTATTTTCAGTCGGACATATAATCTGTCTCCTCTTTCCCTGTCCCAGCCATTTTATAAATGAGGAAACTAGTCCCCCAGGTCATCCCGCCATCAAAGCCCTGACAGGGGACCCCAGGCAGCCAGGGATGCATGCCTCTGACACTCCCTGTCCCCTGATTTCAGGGCAGGAAGACTATGATCGCCTGCGGCCCCTGTCCTACCAGAACACACACCTCGTTCTCATCTGTTATGATGTCATGAACCCCACCAGTTACGACAATGTCCTCATCAAGGTACTGTCCTGCCTGCCTGAGAGAGGGCTCCGTTCCAGAGTGCTCTCTGCCCTAACACCCTACCTTTCTCCCTCCTCAGTGGTTCCCTGAAGTCACACATTTCTGCCGAGGGACCCCCACGGTGCTCATCGGCTGTAAGACCGACCTGAGGAAAGACAAGGAGCAGTTGAGGAAGCTCCGGGCAGCGCAGCTGGAGCCCATCACCTACACACAGGTGGGTCAGGGTCCCCGAACAGCCATAGCCAGAAACCAGCTTCTCAACTGGAGTGTCTTACCAGGCTTTTGGGGAGCTGAAGCAAAAAGAGGAGTTATCTAAAAGAAAAAAAAAAACTGACCTCAGCTTTAATCCCAGTGCCCAGCCTGGTCTACAGAGTGAGTTCCAGGCCAGCCAGAGCTACATAGTGAGGCCCTGTCTCACATAAATAAATAGACACTAATAATAGTATAGCCAAGATTTTTATTATTTCACTCTACCCGCAAACTCAGTCACCTCAGTTGCACTGACAGGAAGAGAAGCATGAGCCGCAGCTAGCCCTAGCGGCATCCTCAGAATTACGCTCCCCCGTCTGCTGAAAGTTGCAGGGAGAAGGGAGCCATTGAAGGGTTTCTTCCATCCAGCCATGCAAACACCAAACTGGCCAGTGCTGGAACAGAGACAGGGGTCCCCACCAACTCTGAAGAGCCTCCAAAGCTAGCCCCAAACTACTAAGACTGGGGGAGGGGTGTCAGGAGGCCCCAGGCCCCTCATCTAATTAACACTGCCTCTTCCCTCCAACCCCAGGGCCTGAGTGCCTGTGAACAGATGCGAGGTGCACTCTATCTGGAATGTTCTGCCAAGTTTCGGGAGAACGTGGAAGACGTCTTCAGGGAAGCCACCAAGGTGGCCCTCAGTGCCCTGAAGAAAGCACAGAGGCAGAAAAAACACAGGATCTGCCTGCTGCTGTGACCCTGGGGGCAGAGAGCCTGATTGGAACTGTCATGGCGAGGGACCCAGACCCAGCCTCCATCACAGCTCTGCAGTGTCTGGCATCTGGGGCTAGACTCTCAGAACATTCTGGAATGGCCCCCTTTGTGTTCAGGCTGTAGTTCACTGGTGAATAAGGGTGCCAGACCCACCAATGTTCCTCTACCCCAGGAGTGGCACTTGTCACACCTCCTCTTTACCCCAAGCCATGCGTGTCTCTCCCTTTCCAAACCCAATTCATGTCTGAAACGCAGAACAGCACCAAGAATTGTGGGTAAACATGGATATGCAATGCTATTCATGAGAGTCCCAAGCCCACTGTTTGTCACAGTCTCCCTGAGCTCCTGAGATAGGCTCAGCTACATCCTCCTGCCCTTCCTGCTTCCCCTCAGGAACCTGGGGACCACAGCCTATCAGGAGAACACAGGCACCAGGCTCTCCCTTCCTATCGCATTGAGGACTTCTGTCTCCGGCTTGGTCACAGCCTGAGATGCATGTTCAGAGGGAGAAGAAACAATCTCTCAAAATGTTAAAATATACTCGGGCCAGCCAGGCTACCCACCTGATCCCTGCTGCAGGTGTGACCTCCAAACCCCCAGCCAACTTCCACTGGAAACTCCTGATGGCCAATGCTTATACCACCTTTAGGGGCCTCAGGCAAATGGGCTCTCTCCCTAGACTATGGCCCGCCTGTAAATGGCCAGGATTGGGTCATTTAGACAGTCAAGCGCCTTGCCACTCACTCAGTTTCTGCTTCTACTGATGTGGAGCTCAGGAGTGGACTACCTCTGCCTCATTCCAGAACTGACATGGCCACCCTTGCCCACGCTGGACAGTTTCTCAGAACTAGCCTGCTGACCACCAGTGTCTCTGACAGCAAAATTCTCGAGTCCTTACACTTCTTCTGGAAGGTCTAGAGTCTGCCTTTCAGAACTGTTCAAGGCCAATATACCAGGTAGGCTTAGTGTCGCCAAGATGAAGGCATCGTCTGAGAAGAAACCATGGCCTTGGCTGGCCCATCCGCCCCCGCACCACTCGACTTGGCCCCCAGAGTCAGACTGCCAAGGAAAGAGACTTCTGGTCCCCTTCCCCAAATGCTCCCAACCAAGGACCTCTTGTTCTCTCAGAATCCAGGGCCTTGTGGACGAATTGTGGAATACAGCAGTGGTCAGCAAACTACAGCCTGTGGGCCACATGTGGCCACTGCCTGTTTTTGTAAATAAAGTTTTATTGAACAGCCACAATTATGTAATGGCAGTTTTTGCTCTACAACTGCAGGCTGGAAGTTGCCACAGGCTAGCCCACAAAGTCCAAAATACTCATCTTCTGAGTTTTAATGGGGAAAGTGCTGATTCCTAATCTGTGGCAATACCAGGTACCTGCAAAGGTGATCCAGGGACAGGAGACCAAGGGCAGAAACAGGGCAGGAATGAAGGGAGGGGCGGGCTGTGGCAAACTGGAGCAGGTGCCTGGTCCTGCCCTTTGGGAATGTTGCCAGGCCTTCCATATTTTTGTAAGGTAAACAGAAATCTGGATTCTTATATGGAATCTCACTATGGGGGAGGCGAGGTCTCATTTTTATCACATAACTAAAGAATTTTAAAAGTCCTGTGAGGACCAAATAAAACGTGTCTGAGGCAGTCAGCCATGATAGTGGGTCTGAGCAGGCTGGGCAGGGGCAGAACACTCAACTGGACCTGTTTGTCCCTCCACTCTCGCTGCTGCCTGGACCTCACAGGGTCACACCCTGGGCTCAGCCCACTTAAGACCCTTCCACTCACCCCCTTCCTGTACAAGAACCTCTGAGGTGAAGAGAGGAATGGGTGTTCTCCAAATGGCTGACGTTCCAGTCACAATGAGGGTCTGGGTCCTGTGCCAAGGACTCTTAGCAAGCCTGTGAAGGCAGCTGAAGGGTGCCAGTGAGAAACGCCCAAGAGTCTGCTGGAACAGCCCAGAGGCTGGGCGCCCTCTGGTGGAGGCCATCCTTAAAACCCTGCCACTCAGCTTCAAGGAGAAGAGACCTCGAGGTCCCAAGGAGGCTGCATCAGTTTCCTCCAGTGGCCAGCAGGCAGGCGGTTCAGGAGACACAAGGCAAGAGACAAGACAGGTAGGTTCTCTGAGAACTTAAGTATTTCCCCGCCACAGAGGGTGGGGTCTGTGGGAGGCTTACAGCAGAGGTGGCGGGCGGCCCAGGGCAAGAGGGGGGTGGGTCCACAGGATGCTCAAAGTTTCATTCCACCCGGTGCCTGGGACACAGTAAGTAGCAGGTCAGCTAAAGCCAACCCCAGTGAGGCACATCCAAACCCCAAGGAGGGATTCAAATGATAGGAGGGAGAGAGGGGTTCCCTGAGGCTTTCTGCCCCTCCCTGGGAGACAGACATAGGCCTGCCCACTGCCATTACACAGAGCTCCGAGGAAGGCCTCGGACTCCAGGGAAGCAGGGAAGACCGGATATTAAATATGTTATAAATAGGATGCTGAGACAGGTTAATACTGTGCGCACAGGTGGCCTTCACATTCCTCATGTCTGCCAGGGACCAGGGCCTTGGCCCTGCTCCCAGAGATACTGCTGGCCCCTGAGATGCTGCTGCCCATGGCTACGGCTGACCGGCAGCCTGGGTGCTGACTGGAATGCCCAGCAGTCTTAAGTCCCAAGGTCCCCAGGCACAAGTGTCTGGAGGTTCATGGCTGCTTTGTCTTTTTTCTGTTCTTCTGGAGTTTGGCATGGACGACTTTGAGTGTGGTCAGGAAGTTGCCAAGGAAGAGGATGAGGAAGGTGAGAGCCAGCACGAATACCTGGTCCATCCGGAGGGCAGCATCCCACCATGCCCAGGACAGGGGAGGAAGGAGAAGTCAATTCCTCTGTGGAAGAACCCTGCCACAAACCTTAACCCCAGACTCTCAGGCAAGCTACGGGAGTGACCAGCAAATGAAGGGAGCAGGTGAATGAGGTGGGTCCCTGACTGGGTGAGGTTCTAGAAAAGCATTCAATGGGACGACCCTTCATTCAGAGACACTGAGGGGGCCCTGTGATGTTGAATCCCTTCCCGCTGTTTCAGGCCCCAGCAGCAGAGAAATGAGGGCTGGACAGAGTCCTCCCCAGGCCAGCCCAGTTCTAAGCTCCCTGCTCCCAGGCAGATGACAGACGGACAGACGGACAGACGGACGGATGGAGGGATGATACCTGCCATTCTTTGCATTCCTCATGGCTGGAGAGCTCAAACAAGGTGACGGCATTGTAGAGCTGCCAGAACTGGAGACAAGGAGACAGGCACCACCTACCCATCAGCTTCCCTGTAGGTCCATGTGGAAAAGCCAGGGAGATGGACCAGACCCCCCAGCATCACAGACCAGCTACCCAAGATGTGGGCATCCCGACCCCATGAACCCGCAAGTGTCTTAGACACAGCGAGTCCTAGATCCTGAGGAAATAGGATCACAGGGACTAACTACCTGAGGCTTTCCACCTCTCCCTCAGAGAGATGAAGCAGGGAGGAAGCCCTCAGACCGCCCAGGAAGCTGTGAGGCTCGGGCATTAACTGTGTCATTATGGGGAGCTGGATTTGGGTGATATCTGTATGGATGGGTACCTCGTCCCAGATACCTGAGACAGAGACAGGTACCTTCTGAGGGAGGGGAGCCCCAAAGATCTCCTGTTCTCAGGGGTCATCCCTGACAGCAATACCCACAAACTGAAAGACTCACGTGGCCGCAGAAGAGGAAAGGCAGGAGGAAGGTGAGGCCCCGCCACATCCAGGACTGGAACCCTTCTGCGGGGAAGAAGTAAGAGAGTACGTGTGTGTGTGTGTGTGTGTGTGTGTGTGTGTGTGTGTGTTTCCACGTGTGTGCATGCACGCCTGTTTAAAAAAAACCACACGGTCTCTCTGTTGCCCAGGCTGACCTCAAACTTCTGGGCTCAAGTGATCCTCCCATTTCATCCAACCAAGTAGCTGGGACTTGATATGTCCCACCAGACCCAGCCCAACACTGTGCAATTGTGTATATTATAAAATTCAGACCAGAAAGATAGGCATTCCAAAGGGTAGGTTCGAGGCCTAGCACTGAGGGGCCTAGAACCCTGTGGCTACCACACTTGGTGGCTGAAACAGGATCTCTGGTCAATTATGAATAGCAAGTGGGTGAAGACATGTCAGCCCCGGATCTGTGGCATGGAGGTCTGAAGCCCTTCTGATGTTGTGCCTCCACTGGAGGTGGGTAGACCAGCCTTCCCAAATCTACCCATTGCCCAGCTACTCACCCACTGTGAGGTCCAGGTGGTTCCTCTCCCCGAGGGCCCGCAGTCTGTAGAGACAGCCCCTCTGGTAATAATACTGTAGAAACTGAACACAGCCTGAAGGGGAAGCACAGCACAGGCTCGAGGAAAGCATCCCACCCAAGGCCTTTCCCCCAAATCCTAGGTCCTTAAATACAGACTAGTGTGGGTGGGCTGGGCAGAGGAGCAGGGTGAGCATACAGGTGACCTGCTTTAATTTTGATTTTAATAATTTACCACAGCTATACTTCTATGTGACTACCTCATTTTTTAGCAGCCGTTTCCCTCTGCATGGGGCTACTTTTCTTTCCCGTCTTAAGTTGCCTGTTGCACCCAGCATAATCCCCCCACAGCTTGCCTTCCACGAAGCATTTACTGAGTGCCTACTGGAAGCCTAGGAAAAGTCCAGAGGTTTCTAATCTGGTCAGTGCTTTGCTGGGTCATGACATGTCTAAGCTGTCTGTGCTCTAAGGGATAAAGCATGTTTGGGCCAGTATGGGGTGATAGATAGATAGAGCAGACCTCAAGAAACCAGGTCCTTCCTGCTAAGCTGGGCTTGAGTACTCACTCTGAAAAATGGAGAATGCTAAAAACTGATCACGAAACTTCTGATAAATTAGTCCATTAGGCCTGGGGGGGAAAAAGGTGGACATGCTGTAAAAACATTACCCCAAAAGGAAAAGAACATTTCTGTCCTTTGTCCTTCCGAGCTGACCAGGCCACACCCATCACCCTTTCCTAGAATGAAGGGACATCGTGGTCACTCTTGTTCCCCGTCACCTCTGCCCCGGACAACAGAAACTATGACATAGTCCCCAGAAAGCTCCCAGCTGGCTCCGCAGGACCCTGGCAGCTGGGCCTCCAGCCCAGTTTTCAGTTGACACTTGCTTTC
This sequence comes from Arvicanthis niloticus, assembly GCF_011762505.2. Classification (NCBI taxonomy): domain Eukaryota; kingdom Metazoa; phylum Chordata; class Mammalia; order Rodentia; family Muridae; genus Arvicanthis; species Arvicanthis niloticus. Next base: position 13,894,258 of record NC_133432.1, on the reverse strand, counting down.
ATGACCCACAAGTCCATTTTCAGAATCCCTTCCCCGTGTACCAGCCCTCGCTCTGACACCAGCGGGAAAGACTTACCAAGTCAACATCACTCCAGACAGGAATGTGGAGACATAATGGTGAGACACCCACCAGCCCTTGATTCTTGGTGAAGAGAAAGAAAGGAAGGAACTCAGATGGAGAGAGACATGCAGGCAGCTTTCCGCTTCCTAGTCTCCATGAGCAGGGGCTGCCCTGTGCCTGAGAAATGGGCCAAACCGTACCTTAACTCTTCCTGCACAGGTACCAAACAGACTACTTGCAGATTAGTCCAGGGAGTTTCTGTGGCCTACAGAACACATCCATATCTGCAGAGGACCCTCAAGCCCCACCTCTTCAGCTCCCTAGCACTGAGATACCCAAGCCTAGGGTCTATCTATGCTGGACCAAACTACTTCTCAAGCTTCTACGTTGCCATCTAATCTGGCGAGGTTAAGGGGACACAAGGCAAAGGATGGAGGATCTTTGACCGAGTGTCTCTGTAGGAGACAGACCTGGGGAGATCGGAGCGCAGAGGAAGGGCTGTACAGAACACAGGATGGGAAGGTAGCCATCTGCCAGGCCAGGGGAGAGGCCGGAGATCAGCACTGATGACACCTGATGGAGGACTTCCAGCCCCCAGAGGCACAGGAAAGAAATGTCTGTTGCTTAAGATGTCCAGTGTGTGTGTATCTTGTGGCAGCAAGAAGCATTTCATTCACACTGTCCTTTGGGCTCCCATCTCTTTCCTTGCTTGGCTCTGAGGTCCTAACGTTGAGTTTCAGACTGGATGTCACTCCCCCCGCCCCCAAAGCCCCTGACTGCATTGCCTAAAACATCTCTAAAACAGGTGCTTTACAACAATAGAAGTCTGATTTTCATTTTGTTTCTTTTCTTTTTTTTTTTTAAAGAACTATTTATTATATGTATGTGAATATATTGTAGCTGTCTTCAGACACACCAGAAGAGGGCATCGGATCCCATGAGAGATGGTTGTGAGCCACCATGTGGTTGCTGGGAATTGAACTCAGGACCTCTGGAAGAGCAATCAGCGCTCTCAACCTCTGAGCCATCTCTCCAGCCCCCTCTTCTTTCTTTCTTTAGACAGGGTCTCACTATGTAGCTCACTGTGCAGACCATGATGGCCTTGAACTCAGAGCTACTCTAGCTTTGCCCACCAAGTGTTGGGATTAAAGGCAAGTTCCACCACGTCAGGCTTTTTTTTTTTCCTTTCAATTTTATAAGTGTTTTGTCTTTATGATGTCTATGTACTCTGTGTGTGTGTGTGTGTGTTTGTAAGCTAGAAAAGGGTGTTGGATTCTATGGAACTGGAGTTACGGACAGTTGTGAGCCTCCGTGTGGGTGCTGGGGATTGAATCCCCGTCCTCTGAAAGAAGGTAGTGTTCTTAACTGCTGAGTAACCACTCCAGCCATGGCTTTATTTTCTTCATGGTGTTTATTATGTGTGATAGTTTCTCATCTGTAATCTGAGCCTCTTTCCTATACACATATAAACCCCAGAGGATCTGGGGAGAGTGTGTCTGTGGTGTTCACCTGTGGCAGTGGAAACAGAGCAGCTGCTTAGTAAATGTGTCATAAACACACATGTATTTGCACATGTGCCTGTGCATGCACACACACATATACACACAGAGTGACAAGTCCAACGTTACCTCATACAGGCACAGATATGACACTACAGTGGTGTCTCCCATATATCCCCAGTTTCTCTGCTTTCATCTGTCAAAGATTGAGGCCTGGGTGTTGCATGCAGTTAAAAATCGTGGGATTCTTATTGTGAGAAATTGGGGCTCCTGAACCTAGTTATATCCACCTCAGCATCAGAGCCAACCCAGGGAAAAGAAGCCGGGTCCTCAAACTTCCAAGTGCCCAGATCTGCTTCAGGCCTCCCTGGCTTCTCCAGCTTGCCTCTGGGAAATGCTCTCCAACATACGGTAGCAACCTGCTTTGCCAAAAGCATCTGGGAGCTGTAGCTCCTTAGAGACCTGGCAATGGGAAAGGCGCAGGGGCTTGATTTTCTCTCCAGAACCCTCTTCAGAGAGGGTTAAGGCGATGGATCCAAGGTGCTACCTCTCCAATCCCAGCACTCAGGAGGAAGAGGCAGGCCAATCTCTGTGAGTTCAAGACCAGCCTAGTCTACACAATGGGAAACTGTCTCAAAAAAGTAAAGGGTACCTTGAGAATCTGCCCCTGGGTGAAGGGGGCGGGACTAAGACTTTCTCCTCAACAGGAAGAAGAATCTGCCGTGGCTCTCTGTTGCCACACTCCCAAAAGCAGGTAAACACCATGAATGAAATAATGTCCAAGACCTGCGGCTGTGGGAAGAAGTAGCCTGAGGCCAGGCATAGTGGCACACGTCTGTAATCTCAACACGCAGGTCAAGACAGGAGGATCTTGAGTTCAAGGCCAGCCTGGACAATATATCAGAAACCGTCTCAAATATAAAGAAAGGTTACGAGCACTTGCTGCTCCTCTAAGGAACCCGAGTTCAGGTCCCGGGATCCACATTAGGGGTCTCACAGCCACCTGTGACTCAAGCTACGGTCGATCCAACACCTTCGACCTACAGATGTGCTCCGTACCCCTACACATGAATGTCACATGTCACAAAGTCAGGGTAAGACATTTACTTCTTTGTCCCCAGCAGCCCTTTCGCCTTTCAGACTCTAAACGACTCCGGCTCCAATTTCTTAACAGTAAGGGCAGTTGGCCAGATTTCAGACTTTCCACTTAACAAGCAACCAAGAGGTCTCGCCGCAACCTCCCCAGAGCTTTGCAAGGCCACGCCATGGCCCTCAGATCTTGGCTGCCCCTGGACCCCTTAGTCCTAATCCCTGCTAAAGCTCCCCTGAGAAACACTCCTGGTGTGGGAGCAGCTTGACGCAGACCCTGGGCAACAAGCCTGACCGAACAGCGGCTTTTAATTTCACAGCTCGCTGTGCCCAGAGCCCGGCTCTGACAGATGCCACCAATAAACAGGGCTCGGTGAAATCGGGTGAAATCCACCTTCTTCCCCAGCTTCGCATTCACGAGCACTGGCATCTCCACAGCCCGAGGCTCTCTAGGCCGGCTCTCTGCTATGTGTTTATGTAACAGTTTTCATTGTAATAGAATTCAGATACTATGCGAGTCAGTGCGTCTAAGTGTTTTCATGGAGCTGGCAAACCATCACTACAGTCAGTTTTAGACCTTTGCTTCACCCCTACTAGACCTGGAACACTTCGGTATTACTTTCTGGACCTGTTTGCCATAGAAATGCAGCTTGCAGGGGGGAATTGTGGGCTTCAGGAAGAGCAGGCACACCTGCAACTAGAATGTAGGGACAGAACGTACTGGTTGCTGGGCTGTGCGGGGGAGCGCTCACTGCTTCTCTCTGCAGGACACATTAGCCTGCACGTTTGCAGAGGGCACACCAGGCACACTGCTAAACACCAGGTGGCCTCTGGCTTTGTGCTTTGGATTTTCAGGTGGGATGACTTCTGTTCTGCAGACTCTCTCCCTGCCCACCACCCTCGGGAAATGTTTGTTCTAAGTCTAGTCCCTAAAAACAAAACAGAAAAACAAAACCAAAACAAAACAAAAAACCAGTGGGAACTGAGGAACATGGCTGGCTCCTTGCAGTCATTCTGACACAGAAGGGAAGAGTCAATTGCTATCTGTCAGTCATCAGCCACTCTGGCTCCCAGACCTCTGCTCCCTTATGGGGCAGCACCTTCCCGGTCAGGGGTTTGAATGGAGAGGAGGAATATGTACACACAGCTCAGAGCCAGCCCTCCGGGTTCAGCAGCCCTCCAGCCACAGTGATTGGCTCAGAAGTCAGTAAGTGACTTGAGCCTAGCCAATCAGAAGTCTGTGTCAAGACTCCCGCTGGCTCTGTGACAGGGAGACTTTCTGCTCCTGTATGGTAGACAAGCACAGATTGAAAGGCAGCCTGGGCTGTGGGGAGTGAACCAGGGAAAAACAGGTAGCCAATGGGGCTCCTGACATTGCTGGAGCCCTTCTTCCCTCCTTAAACTTCCCAGATAAAGAGCAGTAAACGCCTTTCAGGTTTGGCCCCTGTTAGGTGGGTTTCCAACATTTGCAAAACAAAAGGGAAGCTGGCTGTCTACTGAGCTAATGAGTGACACCTGGGGAAGGCGTCAGACTCACCCAGGATGTTTCCATCTCAAAGTGGGACAATCCCTACCCTGCCACCCCAGACCTGCTTTCCATGACCCCAGGTACAAAGCAGGAATACGGACAAAGTTTGTGTTCATGCTTCAAGGAGCCTATCACAGAAGGCCTATGTGATTCAGGTCTGCTGTCCCAGGACACCTAGGTATCCCCCAAGACCTCTCTGTACCAAAGGGCCCAGATTTCATTCATCTCAGCAAGGCTTATGAGGTGTTTACTCAGTACCAGCCTGGCACAGGCCTGTGCTTAAGGAGTGAAAGACAAACCAGAAGAATGGCTCAGTGGGAGGGGCACCTGCTGCAGAGCCTGCATGGTGGAGGAGGCGACCAACTCCCCCAGGATGTGCTGTACCTCCCATGTACACACGGTGGCATGTGCACACCCACATACTCGCAGACCACAAATAAAATAAATTTTAAAAATTGAAAGCACAACTGCATGAGCACACCCACCCATACACACGGAGACAATAAACGGATGTAAAAAAAAAAAATTAAGATGTAGGCAACTGCAAATGCGTGCCTGCACGTACCTATAATAAAATAAATATTAAGAATTAAGATGAACATGGTTGCATATGCATTTTCCACATACACACACACAACACATAAACAGACAATTAATGTAAAAAAGTTAAGGTGAATGGAGCCTGCCTTGCTCCGTCTCCCCACAGGCTGGCCACAGCTCCTGTAAGTCATTCTAGGAGCTAGGGCCACTGGGTCTGCTTCAGCCTCCTCTCCCCAGGCCTGAGCTCTAGTTCCACCACTGTATGGGATTGTGCAGGAAAACCTCTTTTTAAAAAGCTCTGTGCGAGGGCTGGAGAGATGGCTCAGCGGTTAAGAACACCAACTGCTCTTCCAGAGGTCCTGAGTTCAATTCCCAGCAACCACATGGTGGCTCACAACCATCTGTAATGGGGTCTGGTGCCCTCTTCTGGTGTGTCTGAAGAGAACAATGGTGGTGTACTCATATGCATAAAATAAAATATGATCCCTAAAGGCAACGAGTGACTTATCTCAAAATCTCTAACCCAGTGTCTGGCACTGAGGGAACAAACCCAAAGTGTGCCGAGTGGACGTGGGGGGCGTGGGCAGGGCAGACCCACAACACAATTAAAGCAATCATCCCTGCTCCAAGGAGCCCAGAAAACTTCCTGCTAAACTGAGGCTGAGTGAGTGTGGTCTGGAACTCCACACAGCTGACACCTTAGTGCCTCTGGTGAGCCTCATTTTTCCAGGAGACCCTCTCATAATTCTGTTCCTTTCTCTCTGGTAATGGCCGGTCCACAGCTAAACGTACTAAAGCAAACACAGAAACAAAGTAACTACTACCGACATGTTCTCAGAGGTCCTTTATTAGTTATCTGTCTCTTTGTCTGTATCTATATATCTCCATTCATCCACCCACCCACCCATCCATGTGTACACGTATGTGCCTTTGCCCAAGTGTGGAATCCCCTGGAGCTGGAGTTACTGGCAGTTGTGAGCTGCCAGATTTGAGTGTGGGGAATCCAACTGCAGGTCTCTGCAAGAATAATCCATGCTCTTAACCACTGAGCTATCTCTCTCCACGCCCCACCCCCACCCCAATACTCTTAAAGCGTTCAACAGAAACGACGAGACTGACAACAGGTCCACAGAGACAGGAAGTGAGCAGACGACCAGAAAGTTAAAGAAGAGGATGGGGAAGAGAAGATGAAACTTGGTGTGGCATATGCATTTATTTAATCCAGGGATTTGGGAGTCAGAAGAAAGGGGATCTCTGTGAGTTCAAGGCCAGCCTAGTCTACGTAGCTAGTTCCAGGCCAGCCAGGGCTACATGTGAGACCCTGTTTCAACAACTATCAAAAAAAAAAAAAAAAAGTAGGAGGATTGTTGCCAGACATGGTGGTACACCCCTGTAACCTTGGCAACTGAGGTGGATAAAGCAGGGAGAACCCAATCTGGGTTACAGTGAAGACTCTGACTCAAAAGAAAAGAAAAGAAAAAGAAAGGAACAAATAAAATGGGCAGGTGGTACATGGAGATGGTTTCATTGGCACAGACGAGGGATGAGGACCACTTGAGAAACACTGACGTCATCTACCTGCTACAGGTTACGACCCTAAGCATTGCTGTGCCCCCTGGTGTGATGGCAGTTCTGGTCCTACCTCTTGGCTCAGTGTTCAGGGTGAGAACAACCAGAGACAACCAGAGTGTCACACAACTTGGAGGGTGGCTGGCAGATGATGTATCAGTGTCCCAGTTTTGGGAGCTGGAAGGGGTGACTTTGGCTGTCCTGGAACTAGTTTTGTAGACCAGGCTGGCCTCAAACTCAGAGAGCTCTACCTGCCTCTGCCTCCCAAGTGCTGGGATTAAAGGCCCAGCAGAAGACCAAGACTTAAAGACTCAGCTTTAAGGGTAAGGGCACCTGCCTCCAGGCCTAACCAACCTACGCTCAGCTCCAGGAAAGAACAGAGAACCACAAGCTAGCCTTAGCCCTCCACACTTGGACCAGTGTTACACACGCTCCGCCTGAGGTAAAGAAATAATTTTAAAAAAAAGCAGTAGGGAGGTGGGTAGGAAGTTAAGGGTCACCATAAAAAGGAACTGGACATTTAGAAAACAGGTCCTACAGGTGGCAAATCATGTTTTGTTTTGTTTTTGAGCCAGGATCTCACTATGTAGACCTGGCAGGCCTGGGATTCACAAGAGATCCACCTGCCTCTGCCTTCTGAGTGCTGGGATTAAAGGAGTGTACTACTGCTCATAGCATATTACGGATCTTTTAAGAAGTTTTTTTTTTTTTTTTTGGTTTTTCAAGACAGGGTTTCTCTGTGTAGCCCTGGCTGTCCTGGAACTCACTCTGTAGACCAGGCTGGCCTCGAACTCAGAAATCCACCTGCCTCTGCCTCCAAGTGCTGGGATTAAAGGCGTGCGCCACCACTGCCAAGCTTAAGAAGATATTTTAATTACGTGTATTTATTTACTATAGGTGAGAGTGTATGGAGGTCAGGAAAAAACTTTATAGTTGGTTCTCCCCTTCTACTTTGTAGGTCCCAGGAACAGGTCAGGTGGTCAGACTTTGCCTTTGCCCACCACAATCTTGCCAACCTCAAAGCATGGATCATTTTAAAATACTTTTTTTTTTTCTGCCTGCATATAGATGTGTGCTTCATCTGTGTGCCCAGGATCCTCCGAGGCTAGAAGAGGGTGTTGGCTCCTCTGGGACTGAAGCTATAGATGGCTGTAGATGCTGGGAACCAAACATGGGTCCTCTGCAAGAGTAGAAAATGCTCTTAACCGCTGGGCCATCTCTCTAGTCCCCAAATCATGGATCCTGACTGGGTCCTGGGACTCTGCTCAGAGGTAGGCAGGCTGATAGAAGATGAGGAAATCAGGGGTCTTCCTGACTTCAGGACCACTGGGAACCTCCTTATGCCTAGATTCAGACACTGACACTGAGATATGGTGACTCTCCCAAGGGACACCGAAACAGTTCAAAGAGGGGCCATGGGCTGCCCGGTGCTCCAGAGCTGCTCAGAGACACCCTGGGATCCCCTGGTACAAGGCAGGGTTTCCACAAGCCCCTCATCTCTTGTGCAGGACATTCCACGGCTTTCATCAAAGCCCATTCATCCAGTAACAATGTTCCTCTGGGGACCCACCAAACTCCCAACACTTGCATCAATGTTGCTGATGGATCTAGCAGAAGGTGAGGCCTTGTCAAAGATCCCCAAGCCACAGACCCATGAGGAAAGGGCAAATCCATCCTGGGCTAGGCTCAGAGAAATTACAAAGCCTTCTTTCCTGGTCCAACTATGAAAGGTGATGGTATGTGCAGGAAATGTCCACTGTAGCTTCCTTGATCCCAGCCACCCCCCACCTGGGTATTTACAGACTGAAGACTGCTCCCCCCTGCAGAAACTATTCCTCTTGAGATCAGCTAAACCTGTCTCCTTGGTCCAGCTATATGCGACGACCACACTCTATGTTCAACTCTGTATTATAAACACACTGAGCTTCTGGGGTGCTGCAGGTTCTCTATCAGACAGCCCAGTCCACCTGAACCCACATGTTTCTGCGTGTTTATGTGTCTGTGTGTCCATGTCTTTGTCTTTTCTTCATTCCTTCAGTGTCCCAGTCAGTTCCTTGGAACTGTGAGCACTTAACCTGGCCAATCACAGCCTTGCATTCTCTGGTAACAAGGACTGGTTCAGAGAGGCACGCGGTCCAGCCAGTGCCTGCTCCCAGCCAACGGATCAAAGCTGGCGAGACTCTCAGCAGAAAGAAAACATGCCCTGTCTGCTGGGAGTGATGGCATAAACCCAGGGTTGTTGGATCACCTTATATAGAGCCCAGGAATAGACAGTACCGAGTGGGAGGGTGAAGATAAGAGAGAAACCGAGTTATCACTCAGTGTTCGAGACCTTGAATGAACCCTACCTGAGGTCAGTCCCAGTGAACCTCCTGTATTTTTATGAGACGACAGATTTCTAATGACAGTGAATCAGCCTGACTTGGGGTTTCTGTCACTTGTCACCAAGAGACTGACCATAAAATAGGTGATATTACGCCCACGGCATCAGGCATGATCTCCCCCACCCTGGATGTCAGTATTTCTCTTTGGCTCCCTGTTCCTCCAATGGACTGACCGTCCCCACAGCCCGTGCCTCTAGTTACCTGGAACCATTGCTGATAAGGATGCTCTCCCGAATGGTCAAGGTGCAGTAATACCACACGAGCAGGAAGTTGAAGATTTCATCTGTCACCCTGTTTGGAAGAAACACCATGAAACAGCTTGAGCTCTCCCCTCGCTGAGAGGACAGCCAGGACCAGAACTGCCCAGTGTTTGCATCAGTTCTTGGGTGTCTCCTCTTGCCTATGCCCAGACCCCGTCCACTGAGTGCAACAGGTCTAAGCTATAAAACGCCAATGATTGATTAAAGCAGTGAGAGGCATGAAAGAGTTCTCTCAGAACCAGCATGGTCCTGTATCATCCTGACCTCTCACTTCAGCCTCTGGAGTGGCGACAGACTATGTTGCTGCTATGTTCTCTAGTTAGTGAAACTTCACCAGAAAGATCTTAGGTCTGAGACTCGTGGATAAGCAGAGGGGAAAAATAGAAAAATGCCCAGGTTCTAGGGGGAAGCTTAGACACTGGGTTAGAACATGGCACACCATAGGCTGCCCTGGGAGGAACCCAGAGGCCTCAGTGTGAGGACTTCTGATGGCATACCAATAATTCCAACTCTCTTCCAGAGGGGCAGATGAGCAGACGTAACTGGTGTGCACAGCCTTTGCCCTCGGGGGCACAAGTCAGGCAGTGGCAGCAGGCAGGCACGGACTAAGAGCCTGCAAGGACCTTTGTTGGGAAATTCAAGTAGCCAGGACAGCAGCTGGGCTCTTTCGGCAAAGTACATGCCAGGAAATAAACCCTTGACATTTATGCCAAATGCCTAAACCATACTTGGCCGCCTCCCTGCTTACAGCAGAAAACCCAAGCAGAGAGGGGAATGGACCAGACCCTCCTGGTGGTATATGGTTCCTTCCTCCATCCTCAGTTCAGCACTGTCTGCCTCCCCCTCTCTCTGATCCGTCAGTGATGGGCAGACACTGGGTACTATCACATAGTGAATAGCTATAACCCCATGAGATATGGCTTGTTGTCACGTCTGACAAATGGAGAGACTGGGGACCCCATAGGGAATCTGCCCATAGATACAACAATTCTGCCTCAAGGCCAGGATTTAAATCCAGATGGCCTGGGCTGGCTCTTTTTGTTTTTCCTGCATCAATCTTTCTATGTATCAACTGTCTCATGTATCCTATGATGGCCTCCAACTCCCTTGTAGCTAATGATGACCTTGAACTTCCGATCCTCCTGCCTCCACTCTGAGAGCTGGGATTACAGGGCTGTACCACCACACCTGGTTTATTCAGTGCTGAAGACTGACCCAAGGCCTTCTTGCATGCCAAGCAACCACTCTCCCAACAGAGTTACATCCTCAGCCCCACTGATTTATTCATTTTGTAAGTGAGATATAACTCACATGCCATAAAAATTTTCCCTTTGAAAGTATATAATTTGAAGGCTTTTCATCCCAGCACTTGGGAGGCAGAGGCAGTGGAGCACTGTGAATTTAGGGCCTGCTTGGTTTATGAAATAAGTTCCAGGCCAGCCAGGGCTACAAAGAGACCCTCTATCAGAACAATAAATAAATAAATAAATAAATAAATAAATAAATAAATAAATAAATAAATGTGTGCCTGTGTGCTTTCACTCAGCATGATGCTGTTGAAGCCCATCCATGCTGCAGTGTCAGCGCCATGCTGAGACCTTGTCACATCCCAGCCTATGCACAGACCACATTAGACTCCGCCCACTGACTCCGCCCACTGCTACATCATGAGGCCCTGCCATGCAGCAGCTACTCCATAAAGCTTGCTAGATGGATACGAGTGGTCAGGAATGCTGCTTCCTGTCAGAATTGCTCCTTCCCCATCCTACAGTAGCCACAGGTTAGGGAAACAAAAAAGACTGCCTCCATGAGGACCCCCTCCTCACAGCCCGGTGCCCTCCCTCACACATACCATCGCGCCCCGTTACCTGTAGTGAAGGACAAAGCGACATGCCACGGCACCCAGAAGCAGGATTATGGTCAGGTAGAGTTTAAACTTCTCATACTCGTCCTTGTAAGCAAACCTGCCACGACAGACACCCCTTGTAAGCAAACTTGCCACGACAGACACCCCAGGAAACGTCTTATATGGCTGCATCCCACTGAGGCCCATCAGCCCCTAGCGCTACCTCTGCTGCCATATACGGCCCATTGATTTACAGGGGAACCTTAGTGAGGGAAAGAGGACCAACTACAAAAGGGCCCTGTCCCTGGGCTTTGAGGCCATGCTGGGGACAGATATGGGTCACAGACAAGTTTTCTCTATCCTTACCTAAAGACTGCAGCAAAAACAAGGGCCAATGACAGCTAGAAATGTCACCTAGATTTGGTTAGACAGGACTCTCTGTTCCCCAGGACAAACGCTGTGATAAGATTTAAGATAGAGTTGCTGTCACTCTCGTGGAAAATGGGATGGTCAATCCACAAGCCGACTGACTCTGTGAAAGTAAGAAAGCAGGTTCCCCCCCCAGGGCTCCCCCACTGAGGTGGGCAGGGTCAGGAAGCCAGACAGTCAGGGCCTCAACTGCTAACAGGTTCTGATCCATGCAAAAACCCTAGCTTCAATCCATCCCATCATCCCAAGCAAAAGAGTCAGGCAGGATCCTGGCATACTCACTTGGCCTGATTGCTGAGGAGGGTCACGTTCACATTACCAAGAACCAGATTCAAGTACAGCCTGGAAGGAAAGGCCTGTGAGGGTGCAACCAACACTTTTCAAGCCTAGGGAATGCATACTGAATATCTCATGTCAAAACACAGGAGGCTAAGCCAGTGGTCAAACGGGCCCCACGAATGGCTGAGAACAGTGCTAACTGCGTACATGACAGCATGCCCATCTGTCTCCCCCCACTGAAGCTAACTTACAGGCCTTATCTCCCAGCCTCCTTTGCAGCCAGATGTAAGCATGTCACTAACCTATAGCCCAAGTATGACTAACTTATAGCCAAAGGTCAAAGGCATTTATTCAATATCCAGGTCAATTTAAAAAAGATTCTGGGCCAACAAGAGTTAGTGGATAAAAGTACATGAGGCTAAGCCTGACGACCCGAGTTCGATCCCTGGAACCCACCCGCACGACTGGAGAACAGACTCCTGCGAGGTGTCATCTAACCTCCACATACACGCCAAGACATACATGTGCCCACAAACATGCTCACACATATATAAATGCAGGAACCTGAACACTCGTTTCTACTGGGCATACGCGCTGGAAGGGTATGATCGGGTCACAGTATATGTTAGCTGTTGAGCTGTTACAAGACATGGCAACTGGTTTTTTGTTATTAAAAAAAAAAACAAAAAACAAAAAACATTTTCTTCCCTCCCTCTCTTTTCCCTTTCTGAGACTATGATGGTGGGGACTGTCCTTGAACTCATGAAAGAAGACAACGCCTGAGGGGTAGGGAAGCACTGGCCAAAGGAAATATGTTCTCCTGAGCCCTTGGTTCTTATCTCTGATTCTTCATGACAGAGAGAAGTTCATTTCTCATGAGTGTTCTCTCTCTCTCTCTCTCTCTCTCTCTCTCTCTCTCTGTGTGTGTGTGTGTGTGTGTGTGTTTTACTCATATGTATATCAGTACACCACATGTGTGAACTGCCTTCAGAACCCGGAAGAGGACATCAGATCCCCTGGAACTACAGTTACAGACAGTTGCCAGCCACCATGTGGGTGCTGGAATTGAACCCAGTTCTCTGCAAGAGCAACAAGTGCTCTTAACCACAGAGTCATCCCCTCCAGCCCCAAGAGACGCTCTCATAGGAAGCACAGCATGGCTAGGCTGCTCAACAGCCTCTGCTCCAACACTCTAACACCAGTGCAAACTAAGGCTCCTGGAGACCTTGCGGGAGGGAGAGCACATTCCTAAGTCACAGGGCTTTGGAAAGATCTCACTGAGGTGATGGCGTCTGAATGGAAGTTAGAAGAAATGAGAGCAGGGGTCTGCAGTTGAAGACCTGAAGTATTAGGAGAACATTTATATTTCCTACCTAACACTCAGTCCATCTGCAAGAGCAATGCAATCCCTTCAGAGAGCAGCCCCCACCATACCCCAAAGGCACATGAACGTAGCTTAAGCAAAACAGTGCATCTTCATGCTTGGGTTAAGAGTAGTCCTGGGGGAGACTTGGAGAGATGGCTCAGTGGTTAAGAGCACTGACTGCTCTTCCAGAGGTCCTGAGTTCAATTCCCAGCAACCACAGGGTGGCTCACGACCATCTCTAATGGCATCGGATGCCCTCTTCTGGTGTGCTCATGCAGACAGAGCACTCAGATACAAAGAATAAATAAATAAATCTTTAAAAAAAAAAAAAGAAAGATAAAGAAAGAAAGGTCACGGGACACAACCTAACCCAATGAAAACCCACCCTAGGTTTTTAAATCCTCTAGACTACTGAGGAACCAGATTTTTTTTTTTTCCTATTAGAATGGCCAGGTAGGTAGAAGCCAGGGTAGCATTGCTGGGGGTGTGGGTGGGGGTGGGTGACAGCTTATAGAAAAAGCCTGCCTATGAACAGAAAAAATGTGCACAATGGAAAAGATCAAAAGGAAGCTCAGTGAGAAGCAGATTCTCACGGATCTAAGTGGCAGGATCCCTCCGTCCCTGGTCTATATTCGCACTAATATCTTAGCTACAAATCCCTCGTAACTCTGAGTTGTCAGCCTGTGCGACACAGACTCCCAACTAACACAACATCCCCAAAAGGCTTCGGAGAGAAAAACCGGGGAAAAGAATTTGAGTAACACACTGCTAAAGGGTCTCCAGTGATGGAGGCGGTGCTGTTAAACAGACTGCCAACTAACTTGGGAAGTGTTTAATCCAAATACAGCCAGAAAGACAAAAAGGGGGCGATGGGTGATAATGACCCGGGGCTACCGATGATACCCATCTGGCTGAGGCTTACAAGCAACCTTTCCTCGTGAGAGAGCTGACTCCATGCCAGGCTGAACCTTGCTTCAAAAACAGGAAGTGAGGGCAGAGTGTGGCACACACCTGTAATTCCAGCACTCTGGAGGCAGAGGCAGGAGGATCACCACGAGTTCGAGGCCAGCCAGAGCAAAATAATGAGGGCCTGCCTTAAAAGATTTAAAAATCAAATAAATAAACAGACAGCTGGGAACAGACAGCTGGGATGTAGCTGAGTCTAGAACACTGCCTGGTATGCCAGGATGCCCTGGTTCCAATCCCTGAGGGAAACAAAAGGGGAGAGGAACAGCACTTCAGTGTAATAGATTGTTGAGGATACAGGCACTGCTGCCTCAGGCATGTCCAGCACAATACTGGGCACACAAAATGCACTCACTACATGTTGGTTCTCTCTCTTGAGAGAACACTTTCCTTCTACCCCAGGTGGCACACGAAGGTACCAGGTGCCAGCTCAAGAGTTGCCTTAGGGACGTCACTCCAGGGCACAGGGGAAGGACTGCAGCTCCTCCTTGACCTGTTCTCCCCAGTCCAGGGAATCTCACACCCCAGCAGGGTGTGGGGGCCTGCAGCAGGAAATCAGAGCGCTCGTACCCATTCTTCTTCGGTAGGTAGGCCTCCATGTCGAAGAAGATGTTCTGCCGCTCTTTAATGTTGGCGGCCATCTGCTGGATAAGCTCCGCCTCCTCGTGGCTGGAATGTCGCTTGTACCTGTAATGGGAGAGATGCTGAGCTCCTGTAGCCTTGGTGACGTCCGTCCTCCAATCTCTGTCTCCCTTCCCGTACCCGGTGGATAAAGATGACATCAGGGTACTTCACAGACAGTAGCAATGTAGAGCTGGAGAGATGGCTCAGCAGTTAAGAGCACCGACTGCTCTTCCAGAGGTCCTGAGTTCAATTCCCAGCAACCATGTGGTAGCTCACAACCATCTGTAATGAGATCTGATGCCCTCTTCTGGTGTGTCTGAAGACAGCAACAGTGTGCTCATACACATATAATAAATAAATCTTTAAAGGTCACATAAGTAGACGCCGTGAAGCATCTGGGATGGTTCTCAGCACACAGTAGCTGGCTGTGCTAAACTGTTTTCTTCAATTGTAACAGAACTCAGAGATTCCTAAGAGGACTGACTGAGAAGCAGGAGATGGGATTAGCCGTCAGCTCATCGAGGTCTTCCTGTTGCCCTTTGGAAAGAGGCAACTCTCAAAACTAGAAAAGCTGGAGGTGGGTATGGTGGCATGTAAACCCAGCACTCAGGAGGCAGAGGCGGGTAGATCTCTTGAGTTGAAAGTCAGCCTGGTCTACAGAGAGAGTTTTAAGACAGCCAGGGCTGCACAGAGAAATCAGCTCAAAAAACCTAAACAGATAGACAGATAGATAGATAGATAGATAGATAGATAGATAGATAGACAGACAGACAGACAATAAGAAGAAGCGGAAGAGGTAGAGGAAGCAGAAGTGGAAGTAGCAGCAGCAGAGGCAAGAAGTGGAAGCAGCAGCAGCAGAGGCACTTGGGAGGTGGAAGCAGGACTGAGAGTTCAGGTCATGCCTGAATATAGCCAGTGTGAGAACAGTTTGGGCTACATGAGACCCTGTCTTTAAAAATTAAGAAGAGTGTTGGGAGAGCCCACACCCTGGAACAGGAGGCTTCCTCAGTCTAGGACCCTACCTCATGGGTCATCTTTCCTCAGCTGATGCTTCTTGTGGTAAAGCCAAGCAGTGTCTGCAGATATTCTGGGTGTCACAGCAGAGCTGGGAAGCTCTACTGGTATTTTGGGGGGGTTCTGATGGGTACCCACAGTGTCCAAACAGTCAGACCAGCAGACAATTATGAAGAAGACTTAAAAAGCCCCAGATTCCTCAGTCAGGAAGACTGGAGGGTCTAAGCTCAGCTCGCAAATGGCCACCTAAATAACTTACCTCGGTGACCAAGAGAGCAAGGCCAACCTAGGGTAAAGCAGGATTCAAAGGAAAAAAACCAGAGTCCTACAAACACACTTTGACCCCTGGATCCAGTGATGCCTGAAGCCACCTCTGGTTTTTTTCCATTAAAAATTTCCATTTTCCTCTGAAACCAGTTTTGAGTTGGGTTTCTGTCCCTTAGAACAAGGGGAGGGCTGGGGTGTGGCTCTGTTGATAGAGGGCTCTCACCTCACGTGTGCAAAGCCCTGGGCTCCAACTCCACGAAGCCAGCACTATGTAAACCAGGTGCGGTGGCTAACACCTGCAATCCCCACTCAGGAGGGGAGGAAGGAAGGTCAGAAACTCAAGGTCACCCTCAGCTCCCTATGGAGACCCTGGGGGAGCTTTCAAGCCTTGGCCTGCTTACCTCTGGAGTGTGTGCTTCAGGTCCTTCAGGTGCCTCTTCTGCTTGCTGATAGAAGCACTGCACAGTGTCTGGAGCGCTGTTAGCTCCTCCAGCTTCTGTTTGTAGATCCTGTGTGTCTCCTGGAGGATGAAGCAACACAGCTGGAGGGTGGACCTCAAACACGATGGGAGATGTCTCAGGGAGGGGTACTGGGGGGGGGGAGACACTATAATGGCATAGCTATCAAGGATGACGCTTTGAAAATTAGGACTTCGACTGACCAAGGAAGGAGGCAGGTATGGGGTAAGTGTTGGATTTCCACAGTTGTTAGTCCTGATTTTTTTTTTAAATATTTATTTTATGCATATAAGTACACTATAGCTATCTTCAGACACACCAGAGGAGGGCATCAGAGCATATTACAGATGGTTGTGAGCCATCATGTGGTTGCTGGGAATAGAACTCGGGACCTCTGGAAGTGTAGTCAGTGCTCTTAACCACTGAGCCATCTCTCCAGCTGCCGCCTTCTTCTTCCTTTTCCTCTTCTTCCACTTCTTCTTCCTCTTCTTCTTTAAAGATAGAGTCTCACTATGTAACTCTGGCTGTCCTAGAGGTTACTGTGTAGGCTAGGCGATGGTGGCGCATGCCTTTAATCCTAGCACTCAAGAGGCAAAAGCAGGCAGATTTCTGAGTTCAAGGCCAGCCTGGTATACA
Source organism: Arvicanthis niloticus (assembly GCF_011762505.2). Classification (NCBI taxonomy): domain Eukaryota; kingdom Metazoa; phylum Chordata; class Mammalia; order Rodentia; family Muridae; genus Arvicanthis; species Arvicanthis niloticus. The sequence continues at coordinate 13,877,443 of NC_133432.1, read as the reverse complement.
GAGTGAGTTACAGGACAGCCAGGGCTACAAAGAGAAACCGTCTCGAAAAACAAAACAAAAAGTCATTGTGTATACCAGGCTGTCCTTGAACACACAGATATCCCCCAGCCTCTGCCTCCCAAGTGCTAGAATCAACAGCATGTGACCATCTCATTCTTCCTTATGTTAACCAAACACGGTGTAGAAGGGTTGCCATGCATTGTGTGTGTGTCCTTGCCAATTCTTCCTTCTTGATTTTGTGAAGCCAGGTTTCGTGCATCCCAGGATGGTGTTGAACTCACTATGTAGCTGAGGATTAACTCTTTTGAGCCTTCTGCCTCTACCTCCTGAGTATGAGGATTACAGCCACGTGCCAACACACCCGGCCTACGTGGTACTGGGAATCAACCCCAGCGCTTTGTGCATGCTAGGCATACACTGTACCAACTGAGCTACGTCCCCAGACAACCCCCTCAGTTCTTACACCCTACATGATTTGGAAGGAAGCAAGGTGCCCAGGTCTGGTGGTCACATGTCCAATTCCAGCCAATCATTATCCTCTAGTCTCCTGATTGGTTCAGAGGCAAACACATGGTTCCTGCTGGCCCAATGAGAGCCAGTCCTGGGACTTGAGAAGAAAGGGTTAGATGAGAGCGATGCTTTTGTCACCCGGATGGAAGCCAGACCTTTGGTCCAAACGGGTCAAACAGAGAAAGCAAGTCAGAGGTGATAAGTTAAAATTCTCACAGCATCGCTATGGCAAGGGTTTGCTGGGTCCTCAATGCCATGGTATTGAGATGTACTGGGATCTCTAAGAGCTGGGAACTCGTGAGATGTGACTAAAGGACACGGGTTGGTCAGCTAAGTCTCATGGGACCAGATCAGTACTCACAAGAACGACTGTGACATTAAGTCGGGTGCTCCTCCCTCAGTCTCTCAACGCACACTCTTCTGTATGCACCCACTCATCCACGACTCTGATCACATTCCATCTTATCTACCATGACGCACATCGTGACCCTTGCCAGATGTGGCCCTTGAGCTGGATTCAACCTTCAGAACTGTGAGCCAAAGCACACCTCTTTTCCTTACATAGTAAGTAACCAGTCTCAAGTGTTTTATGGCTACGACATGGATATGGATTCAAGCTCTTGGGCTTCCGTCGTGGGTTGTATGGACCGTAAGCTCATTCCTACTTACTGTCCACTTTAGGTTTCTGATCTTCGCTGTGAAGAGAGAGCCTGGGAAGCCCCCGTCTCCTCCCTAAAAGACATTTTCCCTTCCCCAGACAACATCACTCAATAAACTTGATATTTCATTCTTGAAAATAACCCTGAGTCATAACAAGAGGCTTATCTAAATGCTGGGCGAAAGGAACACAGTAGGTTCTCAAATTGCTGCCACACTCAGCTCCTAATACGTAATGACCATGGAGGTGGGAGGAGCCGAAAGGAGGATGCAGAACATGAGGCTAAAATCAGTGAGCAGTGGGCACAGAGTTCAAAGAACCATTTCTCTTCTTTCTCCCTTTTCTTCCTTCCTTCTTTTTTTTTTTTTTTTTTTCTTCAAACAGCGTCTCACTGTAGAGCCCTGACTGACCTGTAACTCTATGCAGACAGGAATGGTCTCAAACTCAAGAGATCTGGATGTCTCTGTGTCCCAAGCATTGGGATCAAAGGCATATCCCAACACTTAAACAGCCATTTTCTTAGCTGACACAGAAGTGTATTTAGCAGAGGGGGGAAGGAGTGGGTACCAAGTACAGTCGAAACAGTTATGTCTGCCAAGGCAAGAGAGGAAGTTAAAGCAGAAAATTAGGAAGAAGTTAAGGAAGAAAAATAGAAAACAGTATGAATGAAGGGCATACCTACAGTCTGAGCTCTCAGGGGGCGGGTTGGGGGCAAGGGGTGGGGCGGGACGGGGCGGGGCAGGCAGATCATCTCTAGTTCAAGCCAAGCTTGCTCTAGATAGCAGGTTGGAGGCCAGACAGGACTGCATAGTGAGACCACATCTCAAAAATGCAAAAAACGAGGCAGAGGCAGGCGGATTTCTGAGTTTGAGGCCAGCCTGGTCTACAGAGTGAGTTCCAGGACAGCCCGGGCTATACAGAGAAACTCTGTCTTAAACAAACAAACAAACAAAGCAAAAAACAAAAAAGTGGGGAGAGGGGAAAACAATTAGCAATGACATCCAAGAATTCGTAAGCCAGTCACCCTGGACCATGCATTTGCAAGGGGAGAGAGGGGCGCAGGCACAGCCAACAGCCCCCTCTCCTTCCAGGGCCTCTCAGAGAGGAAAATCAAGTTTTCCCAATAGTCTTCTTTATCCTAAAATGATTTCAAGCTTGCAGACTTTCAAAAGCCGTGTGAAGAATGCCACGCTCTAGAGCATACCCCCTCATAACAGGCGGCTCTCAGGGTGTGTTATCTCCTGGGTGTGTACCCATCTTTTTCTCTATCAGGTATCAGGGACCTGCAGGCAAAGCCTGCCGTCCAAGCCTGTGGAGGCTGTAAGACAGAAGTGGGTGTTGGAGGGTTGAAAATAATAAAAATTTTAAAACATCCTACGCTCTGGGAACATTACAGATCACTGGAATTGCGGGAGGCGCGCGCGCGCGCACACACACACACACACACACACGGTTTTTACTCCTCCCTGTCGGCTGTTTTCACCATGGTACTTCTCGATTGAGTATCAGTGAGCATCAGCTGGGATCAATGGTATGTGCTACAGTCAGATGCAGTTACTGAGCCTTGACGTATGTAACGGGAGGCTTTCGTTGCAGACATCACGACTCACAGTTGCCAACTGTCTTTGTTAAAGTTTCCAGTTACATTTCTCTGTTTATTCTGCGTGGCTGTTATTTGTCGCAGTGGGCAATGTGCAGGTGGAGTGGTTCTCGCCTTCCATCATGTGGGTCCCCGGGATAGAACTCGGGCCATCAGGCTTGGTGGCAAGCACCTTTCTTTACCTGCTGAGCAGCCATCTCTCAGCCCAAACTGTTTCTTTTGCCAAATTTGGCCCTCAGATCTCAGATCCCATTCAATTTTACGCTGAGTATTCGTGTGTGTGTGTGTGTGTGTGTGTGTGTGTGTGTGTGTGTGTGTGTGTGTTTGTAGGACAGAACTTCAACTTCTATCTCTTTTATCTCCTCTGCCTCCTGAGTACTGGGTTTAAAAGCATACGCCACCACTGCCTGGCCTGAACTGACATCTTTAAAGTCCATTTCTATCATTTAGAGAATGTCTCTCAACCTGGCCTCAACCTGATCTTTCTGTAGGGATTTGATTCTGATTTCGTAGCGGCCCGGATCTGATGACTGGTGCTAGGAGCTTCCTGTCAGGAGGGACATGGTGTCAGTGACGTCAGTCTGGTATGCTTGGTAACGGTGTCCCTAGGAGCATCTACTGTAGAGTGATCAACTTTTGCTATTTGTAATTAATAAGTTTGCTCAGGGCTGGGTGCATAGCACAGTTAAGTGTCTGCCTTGCACATGTGAGGCCCCAGCAAAATAAATCAATAAATAAATACAATGAAATAAGTTCTTGGAGGGAGAAAGACCATGTGGGGATGAGTTTCTGATGCTTCCGGCCGGCAGGTATGTTTAACAAAGGAAAGGCTCCAAGACATCACAGGGAGGGCGGGGCCGAGATAGCACTCTAGAAGGCGGGGCCTTCACGAGAGGGCTGCAGCTCGAGAAAAGGCAGCACAGCCTCCTGGTGCTATGTGGTGTCAGGTTCTACCTTGGAGAGATTAGTCAAAGCTGCCAACCCAACAGCCAGATGCTGGCCAGGGCCCTCTTCAGTGTGAATTAATATTTAATTTCACAAGTCAAACATGAAGACATTATCCTTGTTAAAAATTAAAACGTCAGACGCGGCTGAGGCCGATTCTAAATAGTTCCTTGATCCAGTGATTCCCAACGAGTCTTGACCCTTAAGTCACATATAAGATACTCTGCGTATCACATATTTACATTATGATTCATTCACGGAACAAAATCGTAATCATGAAGTAGCAGCGTCAATCATTTTATGGCTGGAGGCCACCACACAGGAGGAACTGCATTAAAGGGTCACAGCCTTAGGAAGGGTGAGAACCACTGCCGTCAATCTCCTTCGCCAGAAGCCGCCGCTGCTGACAGCCTCTCCCTTCTGCTTTTGAGGCAGGGTTGTGTGATGTAGTCCTGGCTGACGTCACTGCATACCTAGCCCAGGCTGGCCCTGAACTCAAGCAGGGCTCCTCGGCCTCCCAAGCGCAGGACGACAGGCATGTACTACAGCGCTCAGCTATGGACTTCATCTTCTAGCATTGTGCCCCCAGTTCCTCCAGGATGTAATCGGTGTGTCTGCGTGTCTACAATCTTCCTTTCTTTAAAACATACACTGTGTGTGATGCCTTGCATTCGATGCCCAGCACCAAAACGGAGCACTTTATTGCACAGCTGACATACAAAGACTACAGAAAGCAAATTTAATGTCTACAATGAGACTGGAGTGCAGATTAGTGTACAGCCATAAGACCACTCCCTACAGCCTACACTATGACCCTGCCCTGCCCCTCCAAACGTCTCCTCTCACCATCTTACTAGTGTGTGTGTGTATATATATATATAAATTTAAAAAAAAAAAAAAAAAGGGTCTCAGGTCTGGAGAGATGGCTCAACAGTTCAGAGCACTGACTGCTCTTCCAGAGGTCCCAGGCTCAAATCCCAGCAACCACATGGTGGCTCACAACCATCTGTAATGGGATTTGATGCTCTCTCCTGGTGTGTCTGAGAACAGCTACAGTGTACTCATATAAATAAATAAATCTTTAAAAAAAAAAAAAAAAGAGTCTCACTGTAAAGTCCTAGCTGGCCTGGAACTCTCTGGAGAACAGACTGGCTTTCAACTCACAAAGATCCTCCTGCCTCTGCCTTCTGTGTGCTGGGATTAACAGTGTGTGTGTGCACCATGTATGGCTTGGTGCTCAGGAGCAGGCCCCTAGGGCTTACTCATCTTCCTTCTCTTTAGCTCCTCCCCTCCATCTATGTCTCTGAGTCTAGACTGGAACCCGGGACACGGTTTACACTAGACAAGCCTCTATCATTGTGCTGCACCCATTCTGTATAACTGAAACCTGTATACTTAAGTCATAGCTCCCTCCTCCTCCTTCCTGCTATCTGCCTGTTTTTATATTCAAGATAGAGCTATTTCTATACAGAGAGAGAGAGAGAGAGAGAGAGAGAGAGAGAGAGAGAGAGGAGAAATAAATACTGTTACAGAAAGTAATTGTCCCTAATAGCTTTGAGTGTTTTGTCTTGAGACAATGTATCATTATGAAGATCATGCTGGCCTAGAACTCACAGAGATTCACTTGCCATGGGTCAACATTAAAGCCATTAAAGCCATGGGTCAACAGAGTTAACTAAATTATTTTAAAAGAAAAGAGAGGCCGGGCAGTGGTGGCGCACGCCTTTAATCCCAGCACTTGGGAGGCAGAGGCAGCCGGATTTCTGAGTTTGAGGCCAGCCTGGTCTACAGGACAGCCAGGGCTACACAGAGAAACCCTGTCTCGAAAAACCAAAAAAAAAAAAAAAAAAAAAAAAAAAAAGAGAGAGAGAGAAGTGGGGACTTGGCAGTGCTGGCCAGGCGAAATGTGGCACAGGTGACACCATACAGATTCTGAGACAAAGTCACAGAGGCCCACATAGCTTCTACCTTATCCACTGGAACATTTGTTCTTAGAACAAAGAGTCCAGCCACCCTAAGGCCCTAATTACGTGGCCCTAGGGTCCTGGCCTTGGCCATACTTACCATTAAAGACTTCCAGCTGAGACCCTATAGGTAAGGCACAGCCAGGGCTATCCACCAACTCTGAATTCCCAACCCCAGAAGCCATGTGCTTCACACAGTTACTATTACTCTATTCAGTAACATAATTACATGTCGAGAAATGGTGGCAAACAACCCTAATAGCAGTGTTTGCAAAACTGAGTCTGAAGGATCAGGCTTCAAAGGCCAACCAGCTACATAGCTGGCTCAAGACCACTTGTGGATACAAAAGATCCTGTCCAAAAAAGTAACTAGGGAGAGTGGTGCTTGCCTTTGATCCCAGCACTCAGGCGGCAAAGGCAAGTGGATCTCTGTGAGTTTGAAGTCAGTCTGGTCTACACAGAGTTCTGGGTTCAGAGTTCTGGGTTCATGTCCCAGCCCAGAACCTACCTCAGTCATGTGGGGAAGGAAGGGAAGAAGAAGCCCCCTTGAATCTTGTTTCACTTGAGGGACCTCTATTAGAATAATCCCGCCTTCATGCAGGGACTCCCCCAGGGACTCCCCAAGAGACTCCCCCCACCACCACCACACAGCCTAACCCCCAGGGCTCACAGAGAAAGAATCCACATTTCTTCACTCTTCCATCCCTCATGCCTCTAAAGCCAACACCACTGGGAGGCATCCTGGGCCCCCTTGAGCCTTTAGCCGCTTTTATTCAGTTGCTTTCTGAAGGAAAAATTCCTGGTGCTCTCTCACAAGATGGAAGCTTAGCTGGGCAAGGTCTCGCCCTAGGGCACCCTTTCTTTTACTCCAGTGCATCATGGGAGGCCTTTCCTTAAGGGCTCTGATCTCCTTTCTGCACCAGCCTTGGCTGCAACACTGAGTTTCCTGGTGCTCTTTTCCTCTGCAAATTGTACATTTGTATTTCTATAGGTTCCACTCGCTCTTTTCATTGTAGGCCTACATATGAGTTAGTTATTCATAATAACCATGCCACCGAGTCAATATTACCCTGCCCTGAAATTGCCTTGGCCAAAGAAATCAGTTTATTTATTACTTTTTAATTTAGCCTCAGGCAAGTTCTTAAGTCAAGAGCTGAAGGCTGCCAGATTCTTTAATGAGGACAGGGATTAGTGCAGGAATGGCCTGTAGCCCAGTGGCTGAGACTGTTCCCCTCTTCTGTGACATTAACCAAAATACAGACAGTTTCAGAGGATTCCCTTTACCATGGTAGAGAAGGCATGGTGGAATTCATGATGGCTGAACATACATCAAGAGACCGCTCATATCACTGAGGATAGTGAAGTAGAGGGAACTAGAGAGGAAGCAGCGATGGTATGACAGTTTGAGTAAAAATGTCCCCATACCCCTAGGAAGTGACACTATTAGGAGGAAATGTGTATGGTGGTTTGAATAGGAATGGCCCCCAAAGACTTTGAATGTTTGGTCATTGGAGAGTGGCACTATTAGGAGGTGTGGCCTTGTTGGAGGAAGTATGTCACTATGGAGGTGGGCTTTGAAGTCTCCTATGTTCAAGCCATGCCCAGTATGGAACAGTCTCTTTTCTGACTACCTGTGAGTCAAGATGTAGAACTCTCAGCTTTCTCCAGTACCATGTCTGCCTGCATGCTGCCATGCTTCCTGCCATATTTGGCATAACCATAATTGACGAAACTTCTGAACTGTAAGCCAGCCACATTAAATGTTTTCCTTTATAAGAGTTGTCATAGCCCTGGTGTCTTTTCACAGCAATAGAAACCTGAAGTAAGACAGTGGGTATAACCTTCAAAGTCTCACCTCTAGTTACCCACTTTCTACCAGTCAGGCCCCAGCTCCTAAAGGCTTCACAGCCTCCAAAACAGCATGATTACCTACAGCTCAAGTGTTCAGAACAGAGCCTGTTGGGGACATTTCAGATTCAAATGACAACAGTGTCCACAACTTCTCTCCTCCAGGCAACCTTGGCCTCCTCCAGTGGAGCCAGCTGGCCAGACGGAGACCTTCTGTTGTTTTTTGGTTTTTGTTTTTGTTAAACTGGTGAGATAGGTTTCTACTTCTGTACATTTCTTTAGAGACTAATCTCTCCCCACATTCTGTGTATGAGATCTCGCTTGGGATGGGGACTCGTCCTGCTTTAGACTCAAGGGCATAGGGCCTGGGTCTAACTAGAACCTCAGCACCTCTCCCACCAACCCTGCTGGCCGATGCAAAGATGGGCCTCCAGGACTAAAGATAGCTAGTGTGGAGCTCGGAAGAGAACTGTCAGAACAGATCGGCCTTGCTCCTACTAGATCGGCAGGTAGTTAAGAAGAACTGAGCTAACAGGACTGTCCTACCAGTGTCTGGATACCTAGGAACAAACCAGACAGAGGAGAGGAAAGCTGAGAGGGAGATGAAGGCTGAGCCCTCTCCTGCATCTGCTTCCCCTGAGAACATGCCCTTAAATTCCCAACTGCATAAGCAAACGCACACCACTGTGTCCTGGGAGGCATTACCAGTTGTGTATCATCACCACAGAGGCAGGTGCCAGAATCCACACTAAACGGGACAAGGAACAGAAGGGAACGTCTGGGCAACATTAACCACATGAGGGAAGAAGAGAAGCCACAGGCCTTGGTCTAATGACCAGTTTCCTGCCCAGAGCGTTGTCCTCTAAAAAGTGCCACAAACACGGACTTAAAAGCCAGTTGGGCCGGGTGGTGGTGGCGCATGCCTTTAATCCCAGCACATGGGAGGCAGAGGCAGGTGGATTTCTGAGTTCAAGGCAAGGCCAGCCTGGTCTACAGAGTGAGTTCCAGGACAGCCAGGGCTACACGGAGAAACCCTGTCTCGAAAAACAAAAAAGAAAGAAAGAAAGCCAGTTGGGTGGATATCCTTCGTCAGGCCAGTAGCTAAGGAGACAACCAAATATTCAGATACCTAGACAGCCAGTGGGGTGGCTTTTCCACCAATCTCAGAAACCAAAGCACTCCTTTTTCAACAACTTTGCTAATGTGTAAAGTTACATATTGACAAACATTCATATGCCACAGACTCCACACATATGCAAGCTCACAAAAAACAGAAACATTTTACATGGATAGTTCAGTGACACCTGTTAATTTAAGTGGGTGCACGCCTTGTGCCTGCATGTATATGTGTGTTGGTATCAGGCTCTGAACCCAGTGGCATCACATCTAGGCAACAACCGCCACACATTCCCAGAATCCACTTGGCTCACCTCCCACCTTTCCCTGGGCTCACCTCCCACCTTTCCCTGGGCTCACCTCCCACCTTTCCCTGGGAGAAGCTATGTCACTATCCATATAAATAGGCAGACTGCCCTGATATCTCTCTCTCTCTCTCTCTCTCTCTCTCTCTCTCTCTCTCTCTCTCTCTCTCTCCCCTTACTCTCTCCCCTCTTCTTGCTGTCACCTTTGCCCTAACTCCTGAATAAATCTCATGTGGAACTGTTTGGCCTTGTGTGGTCTGTAGTGAGCCGAGCATCGAACAACAACAATGTGTGTGTGTGTGTGTGTATGCGAGTGTGCTCGAGACATGTTGCCGGTGGAGAACACGGCATGCTTGTGGAGGTCAGAGGTCAACTTTATGGGGTCAGCTCTCTCCTTCCACCTTTATGTGGGCTCAAAAAACCAAACTCAGGTTGTCTAACACTGTACCTCCTGAGACATCTCCCTGGGCCAGTTCAGTGACTTTTAGGTATCTACCAAGCTGTAAACCTGTTTCAGACATCCCATCACCCAGTAAGACCTCTCTATGTTCTAGCAGTCATTGCCCGTCTCTTTTCTCCAGCCCCTGGCTACCCGCTCTCTCCCTTTTTTCTTTCTTTCTTTCTTTTTTTTTTTTTATTTTGTTTTTTTGTTTTGTTTTGTTTTGAGACAAGGTTTCTCTGTGTAGCCCTGGCTGTCCTGGAACCCACTCTGTAGACCAGGCTGGCCTTGAACTCAGAAATCCGCCTGCCTCTGCCTCCCAAGTACTGGGATTAAAGGTGTGTGCGCTACCACTGCCCAGCAGGCTCCCACTCTCTTGCCTCTACAGAACGTGTCTTTTTGTAAGGGATATAGGCTTAATTGGTAGAATGTTTGCCCGAGCAAAAGGTGCTGGATTTCATCATCCTCGGCACTACTAAGGAGAATGTGGCGGCTGAATGAATGGGGACATGACCACTTCAAGGTATGGCTGAGAGGAAGGTTTTCACTGTAGATCTGAAGAACAGCCAGAGGCATCTGAAAGAGTACAGAGCAGGGAGGGAAAGTAGGAGGCTGATCATGGCCAGCAGACTGAATGGGGCCATGATAGAAGGGGATGGGAAGAGCAGGAGAGGACAGAGGGGCAAAAAGAAGAGAGAGAGGGCTGAAGAGAACAGAGAGAGAGAACACAACCCGCCAAGAGTGCAGAGAGGGCAGGCACGTGGATGGGTGATTGGCAGGGTTCTACAGGAATGAGAAGCTGGGGGATGGGAACCCGGGAGCTGGAGTTTAGGGCAAGGATGGGGTGAGTAGGGATCAAAGAGGACTCTGGTATGCTAATTGACACCAGTTTCCTTGGGGGCCAACGGTGGCACACACCTCTAAGACAGTCTCAGGATTCCAGAGGTGGAGGCCAGAGGATTAAAAATTCACGGTCATTTGGGTGTGGTGAGCTTGCGTGAGTAGATACTCTCAGTAAAGGATTGCTGTGTTGGGAAGTAAATCCCAACCCCACCCTGCCACTTCTTTCATTACTGCGGTATCACCCCGAGACTCTGGCTGGCTTGGAAATTGCTATGTAAACCATGCTGGCCTTAAACTCCTGCCCTTGGCTCCGGAGGAAGGCTGGGATTAAAGGCTATCATGCCCAGGTTTTTCTTTCTTATAAAGGTCTAACTTTTAAAGAAAATGCCCAACTACTGAACCCCACCTTTACTTCTGACTTTAACAAAGAGTTGGGATATGGGAGCTCTCACCCCAAACTGGGAGAAAGACATAACCATTTGCTTCTTCTTAAACCACTGACTGACTCCCACAGCAAGTTGCTACTTCTAAAAACAGTCCGGAGTGTAGGGAGTAGCATGGCAGAGAGCTGGGGCGAGGACTCTATGCTACAGCTCAGAGCAAGCCCAGGTCCCTAGTTGTCCAGTTCAAGAGTAATCCCAATATATAAACAAAGGCAACCCATGCTAGCACACTATGCTAGCACACCTAAAGATGTAGGGAGGTGCCTGGAGGGAGTAAATAAAGAAAGCACTGCTGGTGAAGAATCAGATGCTAAGACACTTATTTGCCAAGAGCAAAAAGACTACAGGGGCTGAGAGATGGCTCCGAGGTTAGGAGCACTGGCTGCTCTCCCAGAAGACCTGGGTTTGATTCCCAGCACCCACATGGTGTTTCATAAGCATCTGTACCTCCATTTCCGAGAGATCCTACACCCTCCTCTGATTTTGGAGAGCACCAGGCACACACAATACACATACATACATGCTGGCAAAACACCCATACGCATTAAATAAATAAGTGAATCCAAAAATAATTGTTAAAAATACAATTACAGACAGTTCCGGAATTAGCAACCGCCTGCCGCCTTCGGTGTCAGAACTATAGTGGCAGTGTTAGTGCGTGCCTGGAATCCCCACTTGGTAGGTGGAAGCAGGGGGATTAGGAATTTAAGGTCATCCTTGGTTATATATTAGGTTTAAAAGATATACTGGAAAAAAAAAAAGAAAAAGAAAAAAGATATACTGGGCTATGTGAGATCCTGTCCCCAAAACAAAAACCACCTCCAGTGTGCAGAGAGCTGAGAAGTTTCACATCCTTCCTAGATGGGATTCCCTTCGTCCCCACACAGAGCTTGTGCTGGCTCTCGCTGTCCCACTCCTGTCCCAGATCATTTCTGCTTTTCTTTGACCCCTATGTGGTGCTCACTCCGGGCTCTCCTGCCCTGCGCCCTGGGCCTTGGTCAATGGGTCTGAGCAAAAGGACTGCAGGGCGGAAGGGAAGACACCGGATGTTGGTTCCTCCTGCTTTAGACATCCTTCACCTGTGACAGCTCCAGCCAAGGTTAGATGACAGGACCTTCCCAACCTTCACCCTTTTACAGTCCAGACCTGAGCTCTAAGGAGGAGAGCAAGCTCCATTTAAACTACACACAGCTGAAAACCAACCTTCCCTCCCTCCCTTTTTAATCGCTGATATTCTTAACAGAGTTATTTGCTTCTTTCTTTCCAGCTCCCTCTACACTAAATTCGGTGCTTCTGTTTTTGAGGCAGGATCTCAGGTAGCCCAGGCTGGCTCATATGGCTGAGGATGACCTTGAACTCCTGACTCCTGCTGAGACGTCAGGTATGTGCTAAGATACCCAGCTGAATTAGGTCTCTACTATCACCTGCAAGTACTTGAACCTCATACACAGCATCATTAGACAATATAGTATATTGTTTGGAATAGTTTTTGCTCTATTATAATCCCACGTTCTGGGCCTGGGAGATAGCAATATGAAGATAAGGCCCCGTAATAAAGATGCTGACACCCATCCTGACAACCTGAATTCAATTCCCAGAATACACATGGTAGAAGGGTAGACTCTACTACCATACGTTGTCCTCTGACCTCCAAGCATGCACCAAGACACACGGGCATGCACACACAAACACACAAACACACACACACACACACACACGTCCTCTGACCTCCACAAGTACACTGTAGCACATGCCTCTCCAGCTCCCAGATAAATAAATTTAACAAAGCAACACAGGTAACAACAACAAAATGTAGAAAAAAAATTGCAGTTGGATTAAAAACAAAAAAGCAAAAAAGCAAAAAAAAAAAAAAAAAAAAGCTAATAACATTAACTCTGTGGGCCAGGATGCCCCTAGCATCTTTCCATCCTGCCTAATTACTACCTGTCACATGGAGAAGACACAAACAAGTGAAGCACAAATCCAGGCCACGTCTCTCATCCTCTGAGGCCCCGTGCTCCACCCCAGTGGGAACGTGAGCTTAATGGCTCCAGGTCCCAGCAGATGTGAAACATCTGGAACCGCCTTCTTAACACATCCAGGCAGCCCGAGGTCCAGAACAGGGAGTCAGACCTCCTCGACAGATGAATCTCAGGGCACCTCGACACAAGCTCTGGCTCAGAGGCATTGGAACTTGGGGGGCGATCCAGGAGACTGCAACAGAGCCAGGGCCACCACCAGACAGACTGTAGCCTGCCCTGTATCTGTGCTGCTTGCTGGTAGTCAACTTTTAAGAGGTTACTTTCATACAGCTTGCTGTCCAAGAGAGTATCTTTAAGTAGACGTTCTCTTGCTGACTGTCCCTCAGGAGGACCATGTAAACACAACCAAACAGGACACGTTCCCCTCCACCTCAAGTGTGTCATTCCCTGAAATATTCTGAGTCACATGTCAAGGTTGACAGGTGGTGCCTGCCATAGGGCTGCATGCATAGGTGTTCAGCGAGGGAGGCAGGGTCGGACAATGGTTACGTGATTACATTTTGCAATCAGACGAGCCAAGGTCAGATCTGTGCCTGCCACTTACAAGCTGACTTACATAATCCTCCTGCCTCAGTATCCTCAGCTGGGGAAAGGCTGAAGAGGTGTGGTCTGTGCAAAATGGTTTTGTGCTGCTACCAAGATATGACAACATCAAAAAGAATGGCGGGTTCCCAGGGTCTCACATTTCACTGTTTCCCTGGATATTAATTATCCTTATGACAGGGAGGGCTGCCATGACACACAGTTTGAGAATCACAAATAAAGATAATTTGTATTACATGTCTTTAGAAAAAAAAAAAAAAAGGCTTGTCCATCTTCCTTCATCGGATCAATCTCCCCCTTACTTCACTGATCCCACTCGGAGGCTCAAGAGGCAGACAGACATATGACCAATACCGGGAATAATCACTTGCACATGACACAAGCTGGGATCTCTCTCCCCCCTAGAAAGCTGGCCTTGAACTCATGATCCTTCTGCCTCAGCCTCCTAGGAGAGAAGATTAGAAGTGTGTGCTACCAGTACTGGCCTTAGTCACCTTCATTGATCACACCAAGGAGGAAGGGGACCGGTAATCAAACTGAAGAGAAAGAACAAAGAGAAACACAGACAAACATAAACTGAGCGCCTGGATCCAACCCTGTTTAAAGTCATTTCAACTGGACTTCCTAACTCAGGAGTCCACAAACTCCTGTTTTGGCTTAAAAACCAGTAGAACTGGGTTGGATCGCTGAGAGTTATAAGTGACTGTTATAAGGAAGCTGAAAAGAGACTCTGCAAGTTCAAAGCTTTTCTTCTAGGGGCCAGTGGGAAAAAGCACTTGCCACCAAGCCCAGCCTCCTAAACCCAACCCCCAGAACCCATGTGGTAGAGAGAACCGACTCCTGCAAGTTGTCCTGACCTCCACAGGTCTGCTGTGACACACAAGCTCTCTCACACATAAATAAATGCGGAATAAATAAAATACAACATTTTTCTTCTGGTGCTAAGGAGACTCAAGATACTTTAGAGCCTTACCATGTTAGGAACACACACATCCAAATCAAAGAACAGACCTGGGTTCAAATTCTAACCTAATGATTTTCTTTTCTTTTCTTTCTTTCTTTCTTTCTTTCTTTTTTTTTTAAAGACACAATCTATGTATGTATCTGTGTGGCCCTAGCTGTCCTGGACCCTCCCTAAGTAGACCAGGGTGACCTCTCAAACTCACAGCAGTCCTCCTGCCTCTGCCTCCTGAGTGTTGAGATTACAGACGTGTAGTGTATCACCATGGCCTGCAAACTCGATGATTTTCAACTTCCTCAGTTTTACTCTCCTTAAGGGAGAGGGGCTGCTGCTGAGACTAAATGGGGACACCCATATGTCAATCAATTCGCCGTGTGACATTACTGTTACACAGTAACTGTAACTGGGTAACATCACCATCAGTCTTGGGCAAGCTGGGAGTGGTAGCTTGCTTCAGGCCAGATACTAGACCTCGACAGAGCAAGGACCTGAGCCCAGGAATCCTGACGCCCTGGCTGGGGTTCACTCTACTTTACCTGCTTCTAAAGAGAGGGGTTCCCAGGGCAACCAAACTGAAAGAGCAACCAGGGCCAACAAGAGAACTCTTCCATAAGAATCCACCATGTGTGGTGGTTAAGAGTACACACTTGGTTGGGCATTGTGGTGCAGGCCTTTAACCCTAGACCTCAGAGGACAGAGGCAGGAGATCTCTGTGTGTTGAGGCCAGCCTGGTCTCCCTAGTCAGTGCCAGGACACCTAGGGCTACATAGAGAGACTATGCCACAAAGAAAGGAAGGGAGGGAGGGAGGGAGGGAAACAGACTCCAGAGCAGCCTGATGATCTGAATTAGATCCTCAGGACTTTAAAGGTACACTACGCATGTTCTCTGACCTCATCGCATGTGCTGTGGGACCCTCCCCATATTGCGCGCGCGCACGCGCGCGCGCACACACACACACACACGTACCAATAAATGTACATTTTCATAATTAAATGGAGGTGGGGGAGACACTTCAGCCATTCATAGCGCTTGCTACTGTTTCAGAGGACCTGAGTTCAGATCCTAGTATCCATGGTAGGCAGCTCACAATGTCAGCTCCGGAAGATCTGATGCCCTCTTGTGGACTTGATGAACTCCTGCACTCACATGCACATACACACATATACACACAAACATAATTAAACATAAATCTTTGCGGGGAGGAGACTGTACGGATGCTGGTGCTCAACAGTCTATGTTCAAATCCTGACATTAGTATTCATAAGTCCCAAGGGCCTAGCTCTATTTCATGGGGTTTGGCTGAGATAACATTGACTTTGATTCTAGGCTCACACCTCCTTTTTATTTTGGGGGGTGCTGGAGCCAGAGGCATGCCCATTTCATTGGCAGTTAAAAACTCCCCACTTTTTTACAATGGTATACAAGACCTCAGTGATCCATGAAGCCAGGCATTGAAAAAGGCTGCTTCCTGTGCTAGGGAGGATGGGGTCAGGTTTCCAGTGACGTAAGGCAGGAACTGATCATTAAATCCTCGCCCCAGTGTCCGTAAGTGACCTTCTGTGATCACATCAGAGGCCAAGGGGCCAGGTACATGCTGATCTCCAACTGATGCTCACTTCAACCACGTAAACACCAAATTCTCATGGAGACTCAGCTTCCCCAGAGTTCACCAATGCCCCAGAAAATGTAAATCACAGCCCAAAGAAAACAGATTTTTCCTGAAGGCTCAGGCATTACTCTACAGCTCTCTGTAGGTGAAGGGGGATTCCAAAGACCTTTTAAATGTTCCAGGGTCTGAGACACAGACTTCCTCTTTCTTCCATTCCAAAAAGGGAAGGAGACTTAAAATGTAGACCCAATTCATCTCCCCCAAAATGAAGAAATCTAGCAAAGCTGAAACCCAGATTCTTAGGCAGCTGTAGGAGAACTAGCTAATCAGGATTTCCTGATGACATAAAAAGTCCCTACTATTGTTAAAAAAAAAAAAAAAAAAAAATCCCTCCTATTGTTAACTTTTCCAGTTGTAGTCAGACCCCGCCACACACACCACAGACATACACACAGAGATAGAAACAGACAAACTCACATACACACCACATACAGGCACATACATTCACACACTATACACATTCATATACACACACTTATGCATACACACAGAGAGAAACAAACTCACACACACCACACACTCACATTTACACACATATTTGTGCACAGAGACACACAAGCTCACAAACGCAGCACACACATTCACACATACACGTACAGAGACACACAAACTCACATATACAACACACACCACACACATAGACACACAGACTCACATACACACACACCACACACACACACACTTGGGCACACACATCACACATATTCACACACACACACAAACTCATATACACACCCCACACACATTCATACACACCCCACACACATTCATACACACATACAGAGACACACAAATTCACACACCCATACCACACACACAGATATACACACAGCTATATCATTGTTTCCCCACAAATGTCTCATCAGAATCTCTGGCCAACATATACTCAGGACTTGGACACTTTCTTCCCAGGAGTTCAGAATTCCCATGTATACAAACAGGCAGACTCTAGACATTTCCAGAATAAATCTAGCACTAACTTTCAGCATGGAACAGCTGTGATCCCAACTAGAACAATTAGCATGTCAGAGCTTCAGTTTCCTCGTCTTAGAATAAAAGTTGTGGATGGACCTCTTGGCCAGTGTGGGTGGCACACGCCTTTGAGCCCAGCATTTGGGAGGCAGAAGGAAGCTGATCTCTGTGAGTTTGAGTCCTGCATGGTTTACAGAGCCAGCCAGAGCTACAGTGAAACACTGTCTCAAAAATGTTAGATGGTACAACTCCAATTCCAGGGGATCTGAAACCCTCTTCTTCTTCTGGCCTCCACAGGCATCCGCACACAGAGAGACATAAATAAAACGAACAGGTAAATAAATGAATGGGCAGGAGAAATGGCTTAGTGGTTACGGGCACTGGCTACTCTTGCAAAGACCTGAGTTTAGATCCCAGAACCCACATGTGCCTCACAACTGTCTGTAACTCAAATTCCAGAGGATCTGATGACCGTCTCTTCTGGATTCCCCCAGCACCAGGCAAGGATGTGGTGCATAGAGGTGCAAGCGGGGAAAACACCCATACACATAAATAAAAACAAGAAACCTTTAAATATGTATTTTATATATTTATAAGTATATATTTACATATAAATGTTGTATATATTAAATATATTATAAATGTATGTTATAAATATATATCTATATGTAAATATACATAAGTGAGTATATATGTATGTGTGTATATATATAATACACACCACTAAGGACTCAGACCCAGCAGCTGACCACCAAGCCTACACCAGTTGGGTCCCTCTTCCTCAGAGGAGGACCTAGTCTGTCCCAGTTGTCCCATCTCTAAGGAACCAGGTTGGAGACTTTGCCATCTCCACTCACCAGATCCTTCTATACAGCCCTGGCTGCTCACCACCAAACGATGAGATCCAGACCAACCCATAACTCCTCTGCCTCTGACCACCCCACACCTGACACATCACGACATCTTCCCATCCAAGCCGGATCATAACAAATCAAAGGACTCCTTTGCAACACCTGCCTGCCAAGACTTGCTACCTAATTGTTGATAATTGCATTAATTGCATAGTTCTGCAATGTTAGGCTCCGCCTCCTCGTAGTTTAAAGCAAGTCAAAAGGAGGAAAATAGAAGCAAAAGTCCCACACAGGAAACCCATTCTCCCACTCCCAACTCTAAGACCCACTCACTGGCTCTGTGGCTGGGCACAGTCTCACAGCCCGTGGCTGAGTCTTCTCCCCGTGGGCGGAACCAAAAGGGATCCTCTGGGAACTATGAGGGACCCAAGACCTCGATCTGAAAGAGAGGGCACCAACCTATCCATATGTGCTGGAGGGACCACGAAGGATGACAGCTCTGGGTGCCTTAGTCTTTGCCCATGCCTTCCTGTTCAGGATCACCAGCATCCTTCTGTAACTCCATCAGGATGGACAGCCTCACTTTACAAAGACCCATCACAGGCAGACATCCCTTGACAACATCCTCCGGACACTGCAGGAGGGCAGCACAACTGAGAAAGCTACAGGGTCGAGGGATATGACAATGTGTCCACGAACAGGAGGAGGGTGTGAATGATGTGAAGCCACCCAGGGGTATTTAAGGGAGCCATGTGTTGTTCTTCTTGGCTGTCCCCAAGGTTTCCTGAGTCTCTAGTCCCCAGAGCATACAGCTGATGCCTCTCTGGACCCTCCTGATAGGACCTGGTGACGATGCCATTCTCTCAAGAGCTAGCTCTTACATTTACCTTCGACCCACCAGGTGGACCGTTCTGAGCCAAACGGGTGAGGGTTGGGTGCAGCCCTCTATCACTGGGTGAGGCAGCCAGCTGTCGGAACTGACAGATGCCTGCCATCCACAAGAGCAAACTCAGCTCGTAGCAGCCTCTAAGCAGAACCACGTCAGGTCCCCCAAAGACAAGGGGTCTCTGATACTTAAGAACTGCCTAAGGGGCCAAGATGAAAGCAGACAAGTACAACTCTCAAACCGCAGTTGCAGGCGAGGGCTGCCCCGCCAGCACACAGCGAGTAGTAGTTGAGCGGCCAACTGCAGCTGGAGAGTAGCCGGGTTGGGGGGAGATCCCTGTGGGGGGGGGCTGGTCTGGTGTCCTTTGAGTGTCACAATTTCCTCGTGAACACATCTGGAACTTGCCTCGGGGACCAGAGGCCAACTTTCTGCAGGGAAGGGAGAGCGTGGGGCAAAGAGCGGGTGAGAAGGGCGCGAGAATGGGGGCGCCCCAAGAGGCTGAGAAACCAAAGCGCTGGAAGATAGGAAGGGGCTGTGCCAGGCCACCCACCAGCCCATCGGACGAACAGCCTGGGCCACCCTCTGGGTCCTATCGCCCCACCTTCCGGTGCTGGGATGGCTAGATGGGGAAGGCACAGCACCGCAGGTAGCAGAGTTGCGGGACCAGGTGGCCCGGTCTTACCTGCAGCTCCTGAAATTCTCCCTCCAGCTCATGCCACTCGCGCTCGCAACGCTCCAGCTGGCCGGACATGGTGCAATGGTGCAAGGCGGCGGCGGCTCCCGCAGCGTGGCCCGTCCGGCCACCAGCAGCCCACGCCCGCCCGCTCACTAGCCGCCTCCCGAGGGGACCAGCTGTTCCTGCGCAGCCGGAGCCACGCGCGCACCTGACGTCACGGGCCCCGCCCCGGCGCCAGCCTCACCCCCTCGCCCGAGGGTGGGGTCCGCGCGTGCGCACTCGTTTCCCCGGCTCTGGCCGCGTGGAGGGCTCAACTCTTGAGTCTTACTTGTGCCTCTTCGTGTGTAGTACGTTTCTCTTCAGGGTGGGTGGAGGGTTTATTTGTAAGCTGCATTTACTTAGCTTCTGTTACTTAGATTGTCTTTGTGGGTGTCTTTGTGGGTGAGTGAGGTGGATTTGATTTGGGAGAGGTAAAAGAAAATTTATGTACTCTTTAACATTGTCTGACCTAGGCTGAAGCCAAGTACCCTGGAATGGCAGATTTGACTCTGACCATGTAGTAAGGTCAAGGGCAGGATGGGAAAATGCGGACTCGGCTCTGTCATCTCACGCTGGCGTTGATATTTATTGCAACCGATACAACCTAGATCCATGTCCTCTAAGATACTGGGTGACCCTTGACAGCTGCCGCTGTCAGTTAAAAGACACAACCACCAAGTTGATGGAATGCAGTTGCCTTCCTTTCCCTGCAAAGACGGAAACGACCTGCAACAGCCTGGCTTTTCCAATCACACCTCCTATCTCACTGCCCTGAATCCAACTCTCCGGACACTGTTTTCATCCTGACTTGGCACTCTTCCCTCTGAATCATCATGCAGTGACTTCTTGCTCATCCCTACAACCTCACTCAAATGATACCTGCTGCTGGGTGTGACACTGCATGCCAGCTTTGACAACATAGGAAGACTTGTCTCAAAAGACAAATGAAGTGTCCAATGATGCCTGTTGGGGCTGGAGGACAAACTTCAATGGTTAAGGGTACATTCTGCAGGCAGAGTTTGGGTGTCACATGCCTCTCATTGAAGCACTCAAGAGGTAGAGGCAGATAGATCTCTGTGAGTTCGAGACCAGCCTGGTCTACATAGTGAGTTCAGGGCCGGCTTCACAGTAAGACCCTGTAAAATTAATTAGTTAAAATTTAAAAAGACACCTGCATTAGTTTTGAAGAGCTGCAATAGCTACAAGTGGGTGGCCTAGACAATAGAAATGCATATAGCTCACAGCTCTATAGGCCACAAACCTGAAATCAAAGTGTCAGTAAAGCCTTGTGACTCCTGAGACAGTGGGTAGGTTGCCTTGCTACCTAGTAATCATGCCAGTGGCTGTCAATCCTAGGTGCTCCATGGCTTTCAGCTGCATTACTGCATTCATTCTCTGACCAGTAGTTACAGGGCCTCTCTCTGTGCCCTTTCTTATGAAGACACTGTGAATGAAATTTCCCAGAGGGTCTGGAGAGATGGGTCAGCCTCAGCAGTTAAGAGCCCCTGCTGCTCTTCCGGAGGTCCTGAGTTCATTCCCAGCAACCACTTAGTGGCTCACAACCATCTGTAATAGAATTTGATTCCCACTTCTGGTGTGCATGGAGATGAGGTATTCATAAACAAAAATAAATAAATAAATAAATAAATAAATTGTAAAAGAAAAAAAGAAAGTTCCCAGAAAGAAGCTGCATCTTCTGCAAGTCTGGTTGACTAATTAGAACTTCAATAATTGTGTAAAGGCTGGGTTGTTGCAGGTCTGGTGCCTAATTACAGTTCATCTTGGGCAGTGATGGACCTAACATTCTGTGTAAAACTTTTTGAAATGTATTTACCTAGTAAAACTTTAGTTTCTGCTAGCCAAAAGACTAAAAGTGTTGTCAAGTAACACCTCAGGCCTAGAACTGGGATGTCTCCATTTTTGGTGTAACTTAATGATTTTTTGAGGTGTATTATCAAGTGTCTTGATTTAAAACTTTCTTTGTTCAGTTACTATAAAAATGTCATCAAACAATTACCACTTTGGAAGATGGACTTTGTGGTACTATGCCATGGGCATTCATATTTGGCTCCAAAAAATATATGTATGTATATATATATATATCTTTTTAAAAAACATTTATTTATATTATGTGTATGATTGCTTTGTTTGTATGTCTGCACACAATGTGTATGTCTGACATTCAAAGAAACCAGAATAGGATGTAGGATCCCCTGGAACTGGAGCCAACTGGGAGCCACTTCGTAGGTGCTGAGAATGAAACCCAGGCCCTACAAGAACAACAAGTGCCCTTAATCCACCTCTCCAGCCCAGAATAAAGTCTCTCTTATCCCCTTTGAGGTGTGAGCTGTGTTTCTACATGGACAATACTTTATGCTAATACAACCTCACTGCAACTAATCACACCTACAAATACCCTATTTCCACATAAGGTCATACTGTGAGGGGCACAATATTTGCACATCAACACATTTTCCTCTGTGTAGTAATAACTCTCCAAGAACAGTCACAAAGCAGGCAAGGGAGAACGGCTCAACAATGAAGAGTACCAGCTGCCCTTATAGGGAACCCAGGTTCAAATCCCAGCATTTACATGGCAGCTCACAACCATCTGTAAGTCCAGTTCCAGGGCATCTGATGCCCTCCTCTGAATCCTCAGGCCCCAGACAGGTGCCTGTGCATGTGGTACACAGATAGGCAAATGCATATAAACATAAAATAAATTTTAAATTTAAAAAAAAAGTCACTGGGCAGTGGTGGCGCACGCCTTTAATCCCAGCACTTGGGAGGCAGAAGCAGGCGGATTTCTGAGTTCGAGGCCAGCCTGGTCTACAGAGTGAGTTCCAGGACAGCCAGGGCTATACAGAGAAACCCTGTCTCAAAAAACAAACAAACAAAAAAAGTCAAAGCCAGGCCTAGTGTATGTTTCTCTCCAGGGGTAAGTAATCTCTCTGAGACAGCAAAAAACTTGTCTCAGTCTTTGTTGCTGCCCTCTCCACTCCACGCTTGGTGGCCACCATTTCCCTGCCCAAGCTGCCACTCTGGTCTGCGGGTCAGGGTCTAGCGAGAGAGAGAGAGAGAGAGAGAGAGAGAGAGAGAGAGAGAGAGAGAGAGGATAAAGAGGAAGAGACACAAAGAATGGAGACAAGACAGAGGTTCTGATCAAGTCTCTTTTATTGAAGGGAAATCTGGGGTATTTATACGCTTTTGCCATGTGCCTTGCAGGTGTTGATATGACGTAAGCCTTACAGGCGTGGCTACCACGTGCACCTTACAGGCATGTATGGCGTGGATAGCAAGTGAACCACATGCCTTGCAGCTGGGGGCAGTAAACAGCAAAACAAAATATGTGGGATATCAGAGTGTGCTTCAGCTGTTGTAGGCTGTTGAAAAACAAGTCTCACGTCAGGGTATATGGCTCCAGATGGCTGCAAAGCTGATAGCCGCTTTCTGCTAAAAGTCGGCTCCCAACAAGTCTTTGTTGTCATTAGATCCCAAGAGCTTCAAGAATCACTGACTCTCGTAACTGTTTGCTGAATGCCTACAAGGAAGGAATTATAGAATCATCTACTGTGGAGGCTCACGATGTTTGGGGTTCACAGATCAATCACTCTCAGAACTCAGGAAAAACTCATATTAAGTGTGAAGGAACATACGATTTTTTTAGGGAGTGAAAGGGGATTGAGACTGGGAACCATGTAGCCCAGGCTAGCCTTAAACTTGCATGACTTTGAACACTCTCCTAATCCTTCCTGCCTCCACCTCCCACTGTGATTACAAGCCTGTTCCAGTTTTTGTGTAGCTGTTTCATCTGGTCTGAAATGAGTCTTGTAAGGCATTTACAGACCTCAGGAAGCTCCTGAAACTTACAAGATTCACAAGACACCACCCTCCCCATATGAGTGTTATAGAACAGCAATAGCTGCAGGGCAGAAAAGGTTTTCCATGCAGCCTAGCTGCCTGCCAACCTTGCAAGTGCTCCAGGGATGCATATGGGTCGTTACCTGTGCTGGAATGGATCTTCCAGAGCTCCAGCTGCCTCCAAGGCATCTGTGCTCTTGGAAGTAACCTCTCTCTCCCATACTCCTATGAGCAGCCTCAATAAAGTCACTGCTTCACCAAGCTAGACTTGGGTGGAATCCATCTTTGGTCTGTCTTGATGCTCTAACTAGGATGAGGAGAGGTTTGGCCATGTCTCTCAGGAAAAAAAAAAATCACACAGCATGATACTACAACTGGCTCCCAACTTGCAACTCAGGTTTGTTTGTTTCTTTGTGTTTTTAGTATGGAATAGAGTTTATTTGGGGCATGGGGAGGGGAGTTGAGGAAGGAGTAGAGAAAGGGGGGGGGGCTGGGTGGAGGGGAGAGGCCAGCCAGGAACATGAAGAGAGAAGAGGGGAGGGGAATAGGGAGAGAAGAGACAGAGAGGGTAAGAAAGTAGGAGAGTAACAACACAACTCAGTTTTGTTGTTGGTTTTTTGGGACAGAATCTCATACTCTAACCCAGGCTAATCTGGAACTCCTGTGCATCCAGGCTGGCCTTGAACTCACTGACTTGTTCCTGCTTCGGCCTCTTGAGTGCCAGGCTGAGCCACCACAACCAACTCTAATTTCAATTTTTGTTGTTGTTGTTGTTGTTGTTGTTTGTTTGTTTTTCTTTCGAGACAGGGCTTCTCTGTATAGCCCTGGCTGTCCCAGAACTCACTCTGTAGACCAGGCTAGCCTCGAACTCAGAGATCCACCTGCCCCTGCCTCCCAAGTGCTGGGATTAAAGGTGTGCAATACCACCACCCGGCTAACTTCAATTTTTTTAAAGCATATTTATTTTATGAGCATTTTGCCTGTGTTTGTTTGCACGTGTGCACAGTAACCCTAAGAAGCCAGAAGAGGGTGATGAGTCCCCTGGAACTGGAGTTTTAGATGGTGGTAAGCCACAGTGGATGTGTTGGGAATTGAACCTGGGTCCTCTGCAAGAATAACCAGTGTTCTGTGGAGGTATAAATGAGAATGGCCACCATAGACTTGGAAGTTTGAATTCTTGTTCTCCTGTTATGGAACCCACTGGGAAGGATTAGGAGGTGTGGCCTTAATGCAGGATGTGTCACTGGTAGTGAGGCTTTGAGGCTTTTGTTTGTTTGGTTGGTTTGTTTTGTTTTTTGAGACAGGGTTTCTCTGTGTAGCCCTGGCTGTCCTGGAACTCACTCTGTAGACCAGGCTGGCCTTGAACTCAGAAACTCAGAAATCCGCCTGCCTCTGCCTCCCAAGTGCTGGTATTAAAGGCTGAGCCACCACCTCAGGTATATTTCAGTTCTTACTTGAGACCAGCAGAAAGGTGTGCTCTATTCAAATGCAAACCCATGACCTGTTTTGAATTTGGGTTCTTGGGTTCGCTCCCCTGAGTCCTAACCTGGTATACCATCAGTAAATGAGAGCTTCCTACAACTCAGAGGTGGGCTGTAAACAAGCCCAGAACCCACTTAACACATTGCAAATGAGGGTGAGAATGTCCCTTCCTGGGGTGGGAAAGTGTAGCGCGCAGCCTCGCCGATAAGGAGAACGCCACACTCAGGATTCTTCTGACAGCATTTATTGAACAGCTCTCAGGATGGAGAAAAAGGGAAGGACGCCGAGCTCAGAAAGCCCGCTGCTTAAATAGAGCTTTGTGAGACGTGCAGATCCCTCATTGGCTCAAATCTTTCATCCAATTGTCATACTCGGTTTTCGCGCCATGCGCAGGCGCATTCTCAAGTAAAGCTTCCGTGAAGAACCAGGAAGCAGAAGCCTGCGCCATCTTTTAATGGCGAATGCAGCTCCTCACAGGAAAGCATTCGGGGACATGAAGATTATTTTTTTTCTTCAGATGGTCTAGTGCTGGAAGTGAAAGTTTGAATAGGAAATGATTATGGTGGAACACACTTGTAATTCCTGCATTGAGAGACTGAGACTGAGAGGGAGGATCTCAAGTTCAAGACCAATCTGGGTACATCATGAGACTTGCAGATAGAGGGGTGGATGGATGGATGGATGGATGGATGGGTGGGTGGATGGGTGGATGGGTGGATAGATGGATGGATGGATGGGTGGATAGATGGATGGATGGGTGGGTGGATGGATGGATGGATGGGTGGATGGATGGATGATGGATGGATGGATGGGTGGATGGATGGATGGATGGATAGGTGGGTGGATGGATGGTTGGGTGGATGTGTAAGGCCCCTATGAATGGAGGACCTCACCCAAGCCTCAGGAATTCGTGGCCACCCCAATAACTGCAAGACACCAAACTTGATGTTATCAGCAAGAGGCATATTTTAATCAGTATACTGAGGTCAAGACCTGTAGCCCACACAGGGGCAATGGGTCTGACCCCAGGGCTTTGGAGATAGAATTTAAAGCCCAAAACCACAACTGGGGGGGGGGACCACAATCTAGGGGGAGTTAAGGGAGGGCTATTGGAGAGCACCTGTGGAAAGTCCCAGCCCATCATTCAGTTTGTGACAGGGCACAAGGAACAGGCTATTCTCTAAGAGCCTATACGTAATCAGCCAAGTTCCTGGTATCCAGGATGTACAGGCACGCTGAGAACTCCCAACTCAAACTCTCCTGGTATCCAGGGTGCACAGGCCTCCCAACTCAAACTCTCCTGGTATCCATAGCACTCAGTCACACTGACCTAAACTCCCAGCTCTGAACTCTTATCTTACTTATTTTGTTAAAAGATTTTTAACTCTTTCAGATGGATGGATGAGTGGATGGATGGATGGATGGATGGATGGATAGATGGGTGGATGGATGCATGGATGATGGCTGGATGGTTGGGTAAGATGGCTCAATGGGTAGAAGTGCTTGCCAAGCAAGCAAGCAGGCTTAACAACCCA
This sequence comes from Arvicanthis niloticus, assembly GCF_011762505.2. Taxonomy (NCBI): domain Eukaryota; kingdom Metazoa; phylum Chordata; class Mammalia; order Rodentia; family Muridae; genus Arvicanthis; species Arvicanthis niloticus. The sequence goes on along the minus strand of NC_133432.1, from coordinate 13,851,254 downwards.
AATTTAACCCTCAGAACCCACAAATTCACATAAAAGCCTGGAGTGTTGAGTATCTCACAGTCATCCCAGCATTTGTAGGGTGATGAGATGGGTAGCTGAGAAGAAATAGGCCAGAAGCCCTCCGGCCACACAGCCTGGAGCACTCACAGTGCAGAAGCAGAATAAGGAGAGACCCTGCCTGGAACAAAGTAGAGAGAACTGACCACCCTACTCCCACCCCACCCCACCCCCATCCCCAAAGTCCTCTGAGTCCTCCTACATGTGTAAGTTCACACACACACACACACACACAAACTAAATTAAAACACAAGTAACTGGGGGCTGGAGAGATGGCTCAGCAGTTAAGAGCACTGACTGCTCTTCTAGAGGTCCTGAGTTTAATTCCCAGCAACCACATGGTGGCTCACAACTGTCTGTAACTTCAGTTCTAAGAGATCTGACGCCCTCTTCTGGTGCTTCTGAAGACAGCTACAGGGTACTCATATACATAAAATATATAAAATCTTTTTTTAAAAAAACCACTCAAGTAGTTGAAGAGGAATAATCCTTTATTTAATCAAAAATAATTGGTTGAGGGGGCTGGAGAGGTGGCTCAGCAGTTAAGAGCACCCGCAGTTCTTGCAAAGGACCCACATGGTCCTCAGGGGCTCAGAACCATCGGTTCCAGGGGATCTGATGCCCTCTGCTGACTTCTAAGGGCACTAGGCACACACATGGTGCACAAGCGTACATGTGAGCCTATGCAGAGCAGGCAGGCGCTCACATAGCTCAGCCTACCTCAGTCTTCAGGTACTGGATGTGCATGTGAGCCTATGCAGAGCAGGCAGGCGCTCACATAGCTCAGCCTACCTCAGTCTTCAGGTACTGGATGTGCATGTGAGCCTATGCAGAGCAGGCAGGCGCTCACATAGCTCAGCCTACCTCAGTCTTCTAGCACTGGATGTGCACCACTATGCTTGGCTGACTTTATTTTTAAGAGAAAGAAAGAAAAAGAGGGAAAGATTTACTTAACAGAATTAACTGAGACAAAAATCAAACGTGAAGGGTCTTGGGGCTGGGCATAGTGGCAAACGCCTTTACTCCCAGCCCTCAGGAGGCAGAGACAGGTGGACCTCTGAGTTCAAGGCCAGCCTGGCCTACAGAGCAAGAGTTCCAGGATAGCCAGAGCTACATAGGGAAACTCTTGTCTTGGAATAGATAGATAGATAGATAGATAGATAGATAGATAGATAGATAGGCATCAATACAAGATAGCAGCCACCACGGGCTCAGGGGTAAAAGTCTCTCAAATTTTCCATTTGTTGGAAGATCTGGAAGGCCAGAAAGTAGCATGCAAGAACAGAGTAAACTGGGATTTGAAGGGTAACAAAGACATGACACTTACAAGATGGACAGAGATGGTAACTGGGCCTCCAGGAACCATTTAAGAAAACAGAATATACAGCCTTAAAATAGAATGTGGGCAGGCCTAACTACCCAGAAGTAGTTCAAATGGGGTGGTGGATCCGAGAACCACAGCAGTGCCGATGAAGTGACAGACGTCTCACAGCATAAAAGTTGTCCTGCAGGAGCTTTGGCCCTTGGCGACAATAGAGACCGTGAAGCTGCCAGAAGGAAAGTTACAGCAATCAGTCACCAAGACCACAGCATCACCTCCTGAATCCAACCTAAGTCTTCATTGCCACAGTAGTGAATCTAGATACATTTCTAGATACATCTGAAGGCCTCAAGTACTGGAGACGAAGACCCACGCAGACTTCACCCTGAGAGTGTTTTTTTTGTTGTTGTTGTTTTTCAAGACAGGGTTTCTCTGTGTAGCCCTGGCTGTCCTGGAACTCACTCTGCAGACCAGGCTGGCCTCGAACTCAGAAATCCGCCTGCCTCTGCCTCCCAAGTGTTGGGATCAAAGGCGTGCGCCACCACCGCCCAGCAAGAGTGTTCTGATACTAAAGTTGTGTTGCGTAACATCATCTGTGGAGTATAACCACCTTCTTGCCTGTTTGAACTTCTGGGATTGAGGTGTGTTGAAATCAGTTTCCTCCGGGTGGGCACAGCTAACGCAGATGTCCACAGATCTTCACACAATCACCTGCTGCTGGCACGAAGCCTGAAGCCTTTGCCTGCCCCACCCTCCCACTAGACTGCCCCGCAGCCCTTAGAATAGATAGAAAGGATTCAGGCAGCTGCTCTGGAACAACTGCTGGCTTCGGGGGTGCTTTGGCTGTACCCCTGTTTTCTTGTCTTAAGTGCTGCCCCATCTAATTCAGCGCCCCCCACTCCTCCACTCCCACCCTTGGTCAAAGCTTAAAATGTAAACCCCTCCCACTCTGAAATCCACCGTGGGTGAGAGGTTCGGGGCTTCCCATCTCCCCACCTTTATCAAGGGGTGCTGCTTCCTCTTCCTCTACTCTCTTGTTGCTCACACAACACTTGTGTGGTAAGAAGCCATCAGATGAAGTTGGGAGAGCCTGGCCTCCCTTACTTAGCTCTGGATATCTGTTCATTTGCGAACAGCCTAGGAAGGGCTTGCTGGGTCCTCCCCACAGCCCGCACCATCAACCTCTGTGCTTTGAACTCTGATCTCCAAATCAAGAGAGGGGCGGCTCGACTAATGTTCAGTGTCCTTAGTGGTTCTGCTTAAAGGGAATTTGGAGAGTCCTAAGCACACATGGTTCTGAGCCGGTTCCTCTACCCCAAATCACTTTGATTGAACACATTGAAGGGGTCTCAACAGGGCTCTTGTATCCCATCGGGTCTGATGTGGAGCCAGACAGCTGGAATATGAGGCCGGGATGCTGCACGCTCAGGTTTCAGTATTGCTGCTGTTCCTCAGAGGACCAGGAAGTCCAGGGACCAGAAGGAACTGGGTGTCACCATGTTCTCAGATCGGTGGACCTGGCTTTTGGGAGCCGACTTTTAGCAGAAAGCAGCTATCAGCTTTGCAACATCTCGAGCCATATACCCTGACAAGAGACTTGTTTTTCAACAGCCTACAACAGCTGAGCACACTCTGATAAACATCTTGTTTATCCCAGATAGCTTGTTTTGCTGTTTAGTGCCTTCAGCTGCAAGGCACACATGGTATCCACACCTGCAAGGCACGTGGCAAAAGCCTATAAATATCCCCGTCTTCCCTTCAGTGAGAAAGACAATAAACGAGACTTGATCAGAACCTCTGTCTTGTCTCCATTCTTCGAGTCTCTTCCCCTTTATCCCCACTCTCTCTCTTGCTAGACCCTGACCCGAAGACTGGAGCAGCAGCACAGTCCGGGACACCTGGTCTCCTTGCCACATTCCCCATTTTGTTCAGGACCACAGAATGTTAAAATGCGGGCGCATAAGGAAATAATGGCAATCTGTTGTATGTAGTCCAGGACGACCTTGAATCTATGGTAGTCTCCTGCTATACCCTCCACAAACCCATGGCTTCTCTAACTTTTAGTGTACCTTGAATCCCCCTAGTGGGCATCTTGTTAAAATGCAGAATCTGTTTCAATGCTCTGAGGAGGGGCTTAAAATCCTATCATTCCATAGGCTCCCAAACAGTGCTTCTGGCTAAGCACAGCCAGGTGATAAAACTTACCCAGGAGCTCACGTTGCAAAACAGTCCTTTCTGAGAGCACAGCTGTCCAAGGTCAAGTTAAAATTCCAGGGACTCTTTCCTTCGTCCACTTTCCACAAACCTGCTTGCTCAAAATAGTCCCAAAGACGACAACACCGAGCTAGCGTTAAACTCAGAGTTGGCCTTGTCACTGTCTTCTGAGTGCTGGGATTAAAGGCTTGCATTGCTAAACCCATTCCAACATTGAACTCTTGACCTTTCTGCCCCCCACCCCCCCAAGTACTGGAGTCACAGGCATGCATGTCCAGCTAATTTAGGACGTTTTAACTGTCTGATATACTAACCCAACTTCCGTGGTCCATCTGTTTGGAGCCGGCCTTAAAGAAATTCTCTGATTCACCTGGTGGCTAGATCTTCCAGCCTTCTTCATTCCAAAGGAGTCTAGCCTTATACCCTGGGGGGGACGGACAATGCCCCAGGGCTAAGAAACATCTGGACAGACATCCCTTGCTGTGCCTCCCCATCTACAGAGTTTATTAGCAACTATGCCTATGCAATGGATGTCTGAACATTAAATGTCTTTAATGAACCAGGTATGGTGGCACGCTTCTATAATAACAGTTCTCAGGAGAAGGATGCAGGGAGATTAGGAGTTGTTCCAGGCCATCCTTATCTACATAGCCAGTTGGTGGCTAGCCTGGACTATATACGACTATGTCTCAAAGAAGAAAAGAAAAAAAGAAATTCACAATGGTGGATGGTTATAAACTGAATCTCAGTGTTGACTCAGATGTAACTGTTCTTTTCCATTGGTGTCCTTTTCTCTTCCAGGTGCAGATGTGACATGAGACATGATGTCCTTTCTGGTCTGTGAAAACATTATTTCCTTATTCAACCTGGCCATGACACCTTTGAAGATATAAATGGGCCTATGAATAACGGCTTTATCAAACACTACTCGTGTAGCATACAATTCTGTCCTTAAGGCAGGGGTTTTTGGTTGTTTTGTTTTAGTTTTTGTTTTTGAGACAGGGTTTCTCTGTGTAGCCCTGTCCAGGAACTCACTATGTAGACCAGGCTGGCCTACATAACTCACAGAAATCCAGCTGCCTCTGCCTCCTGGATTTAAATGTGTCTGCCACCACTCTGAATACACATACACACACACACACACACACACACACACACACACACACACACACACACACTGGTGATTTGACTGCATGTCTGTGTGAGAAGGTGTTAGATCCCATGTAGCAGGAGTCATAGACAGTTATGAGCTACCATGTGGGTGCTGGGTGTTGAACCCGGAAGGCAGTTTTAAAATCCACATTTCACAGCTTCTTAGAACATTCACAGACCTCACAGTCACCCCTGGTGCCCCATTCATCTTGCAGGATACAGATTATCACTGAGGAAAGCCAAGGCAGAAACTTGCGTTGAAGCAGAGGGTGTGGAGGAAAACTACTCAGAGGCTTGCTCCTTCTGAGTAGATCAACTTGCTTTCTCATACAACCCAGGACCACCTGCCCAGGTGTGGCCCCGCCCATAGTGGGCGGGGCCCTCCCACATCAATCACTAATCAAGAAAATGCCCCAGGCCAATCTAACAGAGGCAAGTCTTCAGTCAAAGGTCCCTCTTTCCAGGTGACTCGAGTTTTGTCAAATTGACCCAAAAAAAAAAAAAAAAAAAAAAAAAAAAAAAAAAAAAAAAAAAAAAAAACCCAGCCGGGGGCTGGAGAGATGGCTCAGTGGATACAGGTGCTCGACACACTAAGTCTGGGGACTTGAGTTCCATCCCCAGGACACACATGGTAAAAGCAGTGTGCCAACTTCTGCCAGCTGTCTTCTGACCTCTACCTGTGTGTCACGGTACATGTACACACACACACACACACACACACACGCGCACGCACACGTAAAATAATAATAAAACATCAATGTTGACTCAGTGGCAGAGAGCTTGCCTAGATGCACAAGGCCTTGGGTCCCCTCATCAGGGCTACAAAAAAAGAAGAAAGGGAAGGAGAGAGGAACATAAGGATGTATTTATAGATGATGAAACCTTTTGCTCTCCTCATTGACTACAGATACAAGAAGCCCTGGATCCTGGACCCCAGCCAAACCCATTATTTTGAAGCAAAATTCAAGCAGCAGAGAAAACACCAAATTGCCTATGGTTTTGTCTTTGCTGTAGAATTAAGAGGAACGCTTCTCTGATTAAAGCATATTTCGAGGGTTCTTTTGTGTAATGGCAGATTCCTCTGGGAAATTCAAGAGAAGAACACAAGGTCAAGGCTGGGGGTTGTGGCCCACACCTGTAATTCCCGCACTAGGAGACAGGAAGACCAGGAGTGATCCCTGGCCACCCTGGGTCAGGCTACATGAAACCTTATATCAAAATAGACAGGCAAACAAAAAACAAGGTACAGTGTTGGCTAGGCTGTTTTGTTCTGCTTTTTTTTTTTTTTTTTTTAAATAAAGATACAAGTTTAAATCTTGTTTCATTGTGCCCCCTGCTGGCACTTTTGTAGAATTTATTTCCTACCAACAAAAAGCACAGGTGTTACTCAACACAAATTTATTCCCAAATACCCTGTAAGGCTGAGAATGAGTCCCAGCACCAGAAAAAAAAGAAACGAATTCATTTCTTATTCCTTTTGAAAACTACTTCAGTCATCACACAACATAATGAATCTTATTATGTTTCATTATGATATTTTCATGTACTCAGTGAAACCCCCCAATTAATCTTTTTGTTGTTGTTGTTTTTGTTTGTTTGTTTGTTTGTTTTTCGAGACAGGGTTTCTCTGTGTAGCCCGGGCTGTCCTGGAACTCACTCTGTAGACCAGGCTGGCCTCAAACTCAGAAATCTTCCTGCCTCTGCCTCCCAAGTGCCGGGATTAAAGGCGTGCGCCACCACTGTCTGGCAAAAAAAAATTTAATTATGTATTTGTGTGCATATGTGTGCAGATGCCTACAGAGGGACCCGATTCCTCTGGAGCCAGAGTTACAAGCAGTTGTAAGACACCAAATATAGATGCTGGGAACAGGCCTTGTGTTCCCTTAGTGTCTGAGCCATCTCTCCAGTCTCAATTATGCTTTAGGTGTGTGTGTGTGTGTGTGTGTGTGTGTGTGTGTGTGTGTGTGCATGTGCACATGGAGGCAAGAGGTCAACCCTGGGCGTTCTCAATTCCATTCCAGTTTATTTTCTGAGACTGGGTTTCTAACTGAACTGGAGCTATATAGCAGACTGAACCAGCCTGGCTGGCCAGCAAGCCCCAGGGTTCCTCCTAGCTCCACCTCCCTAGCACCAAGATTACCAAGTGTGCCATCACACCTGGCTTTTTAAAAAAGGACTTATTTTCTTTTATTTACGTGGACATGTCTGTAAAAGTATATGTGCAGGTACCTTTGGAGTACCCTTGGAGCCAATGAGGAGAGCAAAGGTTTGGTACCCAAACCCTGTATTGAAAAACAAAACAGGGCCGGGCAGTGGTGGCACACGCCTTTAATCCCAGCACTTGGGAGGCAGAGGCAGGCAGATTTCTGAGTTCGGGGATAGCCTGGTCTACAGAGTGAGTTTCAGGACAGCCATGGCTACACAGAGACCCTGTCTCAAAAAAAAAGAAGAAGAAGAAGAAGAAGAAGAAGAAGAAGAAGAAGAAGAAGAAGAAGAAGAAGAAGAAGAAGAAGAAGAAAGGAAGGAAGGAAAGAAGGAAGAAAGGAAGAAAGGAAGAAAGGAAGAAAGAAAGGAAAAGAAAGGAAAAGAAAAGAAAAGAAAAGAAAAACAAGGCTGGAGAGATGGTTCAGTGGTTCAGGCACTGACTGCTCTTCCAGAGGTCCTGAGTTCAATTCCCAGCAATCTCATGGTGGCTCACAACCATCTATAATAGAATCTGATGCCCTCTTCCAATGTGTTTGAGTTCGAGGCCAGCCTGGTCTACAGAGTGAGTTCCAGGACAGCCAGGGCTACACAGAGAAACCCTGTCTTGAAAACAAAACAAAACAAAACAAAAAACATGATGAGACCCCCATCTAAAACAAAACAAGACAAACAATCATAAACGAATTCTGAGTTCAGCCTCAATAGCCACTTGGGAAATAGAAACCAAACTGCAATGAGATGCTAGTTCATAACCACGAGCAAGGTGAAACACAACCTGTGACAAACACAGAGAGGAGCTGGAAACATGGCCCATGGTTAAGAGCACTAGTTGTTCTTCCTAAGGACCAAGTTCAATTCCCAGCCCACACATGGGAGCTCACAACAGGCACCAGGCATGCATGGACGGCACATAATAATGAAAACCCTTACATGTCACTAACACAAGTGGAACACAGCACAGCCACTTTAGAAAACAAATCTGACAAATTTAAATTCAGGACACATAATTCCACTTCTAGCTGTAGTTATGCTACCAAGAAAAAAAAAGAATGCATATATCCCTATGAAAACTTGTGTGTTATAAAATCATCTTTGTTTGTTTGTTTGTTTTTCAAGACAGGGTATCCTGGCTGTCCTGGAACTCACTCTGTAGACAAGGCTAGCCTTGAACTCAGAGATCCTCCTGCCTCTGCCTCCTGAGTGCTGAGATTAAAGGCGTGCGCCACCACTGCCTGGCAAAAGCATCTCTCTCTCTCTCTCTCTCTCTCTCTCTCTCTCTCTCTTTAAAGAATTATTTATTTATTTTATGTATATGAGTACACTGTCGCTGTCTTCAGACACAGCAAAGAGGACATCAGATCCCATTATAGATGGTTGTGAGCCACTATGTGGTTGCTGGGATTTGAACTCAGGACCTCTGGAAGAGCAGTCAGTGCTCTTGAACTCTGAGCCATCTCACTGCCCCTCCCCCCCAAGCATCTTTTATGATAGCCAGAAAGAGGAAACAACTACTGGATGCAGAGGTGTCTCAGCAGTTAAAAGCACTTGCTGCTCATGAAAAGAACGGAGTTCAGTTCCCCAAACCCAAGTCCAAAGATTCACAGCTGCCTGTAACTGCAGATCCAACACTGTCTTCTGGCCTCTCCGTCATTAACCGGAATGATGGGACATACATACTGCCCCATTGGAAAATCTTGACAGTGTTACAGTAAGTGACGATCAGGCTGTGTGCAAGCGCCCCTACCCCACTGAGTCATCCAGAATTCACAATGCAGCCCAAGTATTTTCCTCATAAGTGAGATTTTTCTAAAGTTTATTTTGATTTATATGCATGTATTGGATCCCCCGGAGCTGAAGGTCCCGGAAGTTGTGAGCTTCCAAGTACGTACGGGGTTTGGAAACAGAGCTTGGGTCCTCTGCAAAAGCAATATGTGCTCTAAATTGCTGAGCCATCTCTCAGTCTGCCTGCTTGAATCTTTCTGGGATCACAGGCATGCAGCACCACACCAGATTTCCATTTTTCTTTTGCACTATCAAGCCTATCCCCTGCTGCACAGGACCGCAGAGATTCGCTATGCAGATTCACCATCACTACCACCCCCCACTCGCCCACGTACACTCCTCTTCCCCACTTCCTTTCCCTCCCCCGACCCCGCCCCACCCACCTTCCCTTTCCTCCCCCCCGCACTCCCACCCCCGCCCCCGCTTGACCACTGACACAGTAGGATGGCTTCCGGTTAAGGACTTAAAGAAAGTGCTACAGTGTCCCTTTCACCCGGTCCCTAATTGGAGACAGGCTTCTCTTCAGTCTCCAACCTTTTGACACTAACCTGTCTTTCATGGCAATTCACACTCCCCTAGAGGATCCCAGCCTCCAGTTCTCTCTAATTACCTTTCAAAAGCACGTTACATTTTTGTTAGTGGTTTTTAAAAACATCCAAGTGTGTTTTCCTGAAAGCTGCCGGTGGACTAATTTGCACTAAAGCAGAGAAGTACCACTTGCCAGAAGACAAGCACTTGGAAGACTTGAGGGAACTCAGGCCTCTTAGCTCGGCCCTGTGTTTGACAACAGAGCAAACACCATCACCGGTACATTTCCCACACACCTTCCTGTGAATAGCCGCTAGCTGTTTACAATAACGCTTCGTGAACTACTTCACTTAATCCCTGTAGCTGGCCCGACAGAACGGAGTGATCACTGTGTATTTTTAGGATGATGAAAGTAACCGCCGAAGCATAGCAGCTGTCCAGTGGCCACCCGGGCCAGCCGCGCTGCAATGTTGTTGTGGTTTGTACACAAGGTTGTTTCCTTTTGTTTTTCCATCCCAGGTTGCAGATGACTTCTCTTTATCACACCTTCGCTAGGAACCTGAGATACAATCTTCCTGCACAGGAAATTATATTTTTCTTGTTAGTTTTTGAAACAGGCTCATGTAGATGCCAGTGGAGACCAGAAGGGGGCACTAGATCCCTTGAAACAGGAGTTATAGGAGTAAATGGTCCGGAGGTGGATGCTAGGACCTAAACCCAGGACCTCTGCAAGAACAGACAGTTCTGTAACAGCTGAGCCGTCTCTCCAGCCTCTCATTTACTACCTTGTATTAAGATCTGACTCTTTGTGTCCCCCAACACTTTACAACCCTAAATCCCTCAGGGTTGTAGTGGTTTAACTATACAGCCTTTGGGAGATAAGAAACAGTATCCACTCTACAATTAGCCAGGGCCCAGGGCAAAATGGCAGAGAGCGACTTCATGAAACCAGTTTGTCCCGTGTATTCTACTACATAGTGGATCTTTCTGATACATTTAAGAGTTTCCTTGTTAATTATTTTTCTCTGCTGTTTTTAAAGTTCGTCCCCTTGACCTAACACTCTTATAAACCTAACCCTTCCTTCCTCAAGGTATATATAACGCAGGAAGATGCAACCTATATCAACAAAAACCTTTTTCCTCCCACAGAACGCCTGAGCAACTTCCTCAGGGCGCCCACGAATGCCTATCCTTCCAGCTTTTCAGGACAGTGATTAGGATTCATACGTCTCATCGGCCTGAAGGGATTTTGGCCCAGGAATGTATCAGTTCACGACTTTCTTAGGGGGAGTGGAGAGGTGGCTCAGTGGGTAAGAGAGGATTTGCCACCAAGCCTGAGTTCAAATACTGACACTTGCATGATAGGAGAGCCATAGCTCTGGAAAGTTGTCTTCTGAATGCCATGCTCATACCACGGCATGGGTGCAACATACATATGTACACATACACAGGTAAATACATGTAAACATAAACATGCAAATAACCATTCTTAGACAGTTTGACTAATTTCTCCCTTTTTAAATAGGTGCCATTTTGATCTAACAATCACTTCCTGCCTCATACTCTACCACCCCTGAATGTTCAGGAACATACACGGCTTCTCATCCTTCACTTTGGTCCAAATATCCTCCCCTGGCATCTAGACTTCCTCTCCCCAAATCCAGCAGCATCTGGGACGTCACTGGACAGCCTCCGATATTCGCAAATGTCTCGACAGTCCCAAGACCGTCCCTACATCATGAATGACATGACCTTCCCCAAGAACCCTTAAAGAACAGGGGCTGAATTAGACTTCTTAGTGTCTCCAGCCATCAGACCAGTATTCACACGCTGACCATTATCTGCTTTCCATACTTGGTTATGGAAACAAGTTAAGGAACCAACAACCTTCAGGACACAAAAGCCACACATAATTTTATGCAGACTTCTTCACTAACAGTCTGTTAGGCAATGACTCTGCCTAACAGACAAGAAGCAGGCTTCCACTTACTAATAATACTTGTTAATCTCTTTAAACACCTGGAGGTGAAGTGAGTTCTGCTCGGAGACCTGGCCTCACTTGTCAAAGGCTGGCCTCTTAGCTCCCTGTGTAGCTGGGGATTTTGAATTCCTGAGTGATCCTCCTCCCCTCTATCTCCCAGGCGCTGCGATTGCTAGCTACCATGCTTGGTTCCTAAATTGCTTCGTGATGTTTTAAGCATTCTTAAAGACGTTAACAAATTATTAGGGATAAATACAAAACTACAATTTTCCCGACTGAGAATCCCGCCGTGTGGGACGGTGAAGGAGGAGGATTGCCTGGACTAATAAATTGAATTAGTCCCAGAAACAATAAAATGAAAGAAAAAAAAGTTCCTTCACGTAGACAGGGGTAATTTTGTGAGACCTTTTAAAACCGAAAAATAATTTCTGTGTGGCCCTATTCCGGTCTTCACGTGACTTGGAAGTGCGGCCCAGGCGGAGTCACGAACTTTTGACGCGCTGTCTGGCCCGCCCTCCTTTAGGTTCTGCGTGGAAACGCGATTACGACCCCTCTCCCACCCACTTCCGCGAAGAGCACCCAGAGCGCAGGCGCAACTTCGGGCCGCCTTCGGAGACGTCTCCCGCTAGTGTTAGTGAGTGCGCATGTGTAGAAGGGCTAGGTCCGGTAATTACGCGGGAGCAGGTGGGTCTCGAGAACTCACGCGACTGAACTGGCTCCTCCCACCGAAAAATAAGTAGGCGGAGTGCTTCATCGTGCGCACGCGCAGTGAGTGCAGGACTGTAGCGTGGTTGAGGCGAGCTTTTACGCATGCTCGTTTAAAACCAGCGAAGTTTATGACGTCAGCCACACCATCCTTCTGTCTGTGCGTATCGTGTTCCGCACAATCCCGCTTTTAAAGAGCTAGAATCTAGTTCTACCTGATTGTGGTTTTGACTTATAACTTTATTTTATTGTGATTGAAAATTCACTCTGATTCTTGGTAAAATTGTAAATCCGCATAGAGTGGTTGGCTAAATACAACAAAAGTTTTGTTTAATATTTATCTTTATGTGTATGGCTGTTTTGCGGGTATGTATTATGTACCATGTGTGTTCCTTGTGCCAGAGGAATCCAGAAGGGGGAGTCAGGTTCCCTAGAACTGGAGTAACAGACGGTTGTGAGCTGCCATGTGGGTGCTGGGAACAGAACCCAGGTTGTCTGGGAAAGCAGCCAATGCTCTTAACCACTGAGCTGTAGATATTATGGTCCGTTCTTCCTCCCAGTCCCGTGTTCTCAGAAATAAGATACAGACTTAAAATAGATTTACAAATACCTTGGCCATCTAGCTAGGCTCTTCTCTGACTAGAATCGTAACTTAAGATAACCCGTTAATTTTCATCTATATTCTGCTACGTGGCTGGTTACCTGTGCTCAGGTCCCATGCGTCTGTTTCCTCGCATCTTCCCAAGCCTATCGCCAGCCTGATTCTCTCCCAGAATTCCTTCTCTCTCCCGGATGTCCCACCTCCTATTTCCTGCCTAAGCCATAGCCATCAGATTTACTATAGACTAGTACCATAACCGTACAGACACTGCTCTCTACACTGAGTCTCTACACTGAGCCGTCTCCTCAGCTTTTGGTTTTTCTTGGAGGAAGGATCTCTCCCTCTGTAGGGCAGGCCGTCCTTGAGTTTATGATACTCCTGCCTTAGTTTCCCAGATGCTAGAATTACCACTATGCTTGTTCTAAAATGCTTTTGAAAATTAAGCATCTAGGGCTGGAAAGATGGGCCATTGGTTAATAGTATTAGTTGCTCTTCCAGAGACCTTCAGTTCGAGTCCCAGTACTCACGTGGTAGATCACGATGGTCTGTAGCTCCTGCAAATCTGATGTCCTCCTCTGGCCTCCAGTAGCAGTGGGCATGCATATGTGCATAGACCTGTCACCCATACACATCAATAATAATAATGATAATAATTGTTATTAATAATATAAGGTCCTATTGTATATACTAGGGCATATATATATATATCTCCCATGCGCTTTAATAAATTTTTCTTCATATGGTCTGTAGTGGGCTGGCAAAATGGCTCAGCAGGTAAAGATGAATGCCTTCAACCTGAAGTTGATCCCTGTAACCCACATAAAAGGAGAGAAGAGACTCTCACAAGTTGTTCACGAGTTGTCCATGTGTAATATGAATGTGTGCACACTGTAAGATAAAAAATTTTAAATATGTAGCAGCTTGGTGAGCCTTTAATCCCAGCACTCAGGAGATAGAAGCAGGTAGAATTCTGTGGATTAGAGGCCAGCCTGGTCTACATAGTGAGTTTTTATGTAGCCGAAACTACATAGAAGACCCTGTCTCAAAAAAAAAGTATAATAATTATATTCATAATTGTGGTTAAAAACTCAATTTTAAAATATGTGTATTCTAATTTTTTTTTCTTTTCACACTGGACTGTACTCTTTCCTTGAATGTAGTTCTATGGCATACCAATCAAGATAACATATTCAGGTGGTCTTTCCAAGGTCAAGAAGCTTCACACTAAACCTGGGCCTCCTCCTTGCTCTTTTTTACTTTAAGAAACATTACTTAAACCACTGAGCCTAAGGATTGACTGGCTTTCAAAATGCATACAGTGCCCACCCGTCTCAGAGCACTGCCAGAAGTAACTTTGTTTTTAATTTCATGTGTGTGTTTTTAATTTTATGTATGATTACAGGTGCCCTTGGAGGCCACAAACATTGTATCCCTAGAGCTGGAGTTATAGTCAGTTGTAAGCCACCCAACAAGAATGCCGGGACTCAAACCTGGGTCCTCTGCAAGAACAGTATATGCTGTTATTGTTTTTATTGTTTTTGGTTTGGTTGGTTGTGGGTTTTGTTTTGTTTTTTTGTTTTTTCAAGATAGGGTTTCTCTGTGTGATAGCCCTGGCTGCCCTGCCTGGTAGACCAGGCTACCTCTGCCTCCTGAGTGCTGGGATTAAAGGTATGTGCCACCACTGCATGTAAGTGCAAAATATTATCTCTCTTTCTAATTATATATTATATAGTATATAACTATATCTTATACTATAGTAGATATATATTTATACTACTTATAGTATAATATATTTATATATTTATATAAATATATATTTATAAATAATATATATTATATTATATAATAGAGCACTATACAATATATAATATATATATAATATATAATATATAATATATTTATAAATTTATATATTTATACTATTTATTTACTCCCTTGGGAGATATATATATATATATATATATATATATATATATATATATACTAGTGCATAAGTGGCATTCTTCACTCAGAAGATAGCAGTACCACCCAGCTACAGGCTTCCAGAAAGTTCTTCTTCATGGTTTACCTAATTGCAAGAGTGGCCAGGTGTGTAATGGTCTCTCAGACCAAAGGGTAGTCATCATTATGGCCCATTCTTTTTCTGTACTTTCTCTAGTCTAGACAGTATGCAATAGCATGGCAAGGTTACTTTAAACTTTCATTTCTTTAATTGCTATTGAGGCCATGCATTTTTCCTCCCTTGGGATAACTTATTAGTCTTATTGCTTTACCTAATGCCTATTTTTGGACATTGTAATCTCCACCGGCTTCTCCCTGTAGACAATCATTCTTGGCTTTCACAGGTTTGCTGACTTTTTTTTTTTTTTTTTTTTTAAATAGTGTGGGAGAGTCTGGGCATGGTGGCAGCTGTCTTTTGTAATTCCAGCATTTAGGAGTTAGAGCCAAGAGGAACCAGGAGTTTAAAAACTCATCCTTGGTTATATAGTGAGTTCAAAGCCATCCTGGGCTATGCGAGATCCCATCAGAGAGAGAGAGAGAGAGAGAGAGAGAGAGAGAGAGAGAGAGATTAGCAGACAAAGCTCATCCCTCTCAAGCAGTTCTGCAGAGTAGAACTTGCCAAGATAAAGGAGTGTTCTGAGCCTGCCCTGTCCCATAGCACCAGCGCCATAGAAATTAGTAACAAAGAAGGGAATGGGGGATAGGAAGAAGAAATCTACAGACTTACTAGGAGGTGGCGCACATAGCTGCAAAGGAACTCAGAAGAATGATGTCTGACATTGATCCTGAAGGAGAAAGTCCCAGAGGGAGTAGGTTTTCCCTAGAGGAAGCACATGTTGGCACACAGCTGCAATTCAAACACTTGGGAGGTAGAGACTGGAGAGTCAGGGGTTCAAGATCATCCTCAACTATAAAACAAGTTTGAGCCTAGTGTGGACTACTTGAAACCTTTTTTCCTTCAAGGAAAAAAAAACTACTCTCATATTCAATAGAATGTTAAACAATGGCTTGGGCTGGAATTCACTGGTAGAACACCTCCTGAGTGCTGGGATTAAAAGTGTGTATTATC
The DNA here is from genome assembly GCF_011762505.2 of Arvicanthis niloticus. Lineage (NCBI taxonomy): Eukaryota > Metazoa > Chordata > Mammalia > Rodentia > Muridae > Arvicanthis > Arvicanthis niloticus. The sequence continues at coordinate 13,835,638 of NC_133432.1, read as the reverse complement.
CCAGCCCAGCCCAGAAAAACTATTGTATTGCTCTCTTTCAATATTTCTGTGATTTCTTTTTAGTAATACATCTCAAAAAGGAAGGGGGGCCGGGCGGTGGTGGCGCACGCCTTTAATCCCAGCACTTGGGAGGCAGAGACAGGTGGATTTCTGAGTTCGAGGCCAGCCTGGTCTACAGAGTGAGTTCCAGGACAGCCAGGGCTACACAGAGAAACCCTGTCTCGAAAAACAAACAACAAACAAACAAACAAACAAACAAAAAAAAAAAAAAAAGGAAGGGGGAAGACCTGGGATGCAGCTCAGTTGTAGCTGTCTGAACCTGTAAACAGCTCTTGGTTCTGTGCTTACCACCATTAAAAAAAAAATGACAGGGCATAGTGAGTGATGCACGCCTTTTAATCCCAGAATTCAGGAGGCAAAGACAGTCAAACCTATTTCCATTGAATATCAACCTGGTCTGTATAGAGAGTTCCAGGCAGTGAATTCCTGTTGCCAAACCAAACCAAACCTCTGAGAACCTCTAGAGGGCGCTCCTTCCGCACCGAAGACTTGAGAAACAGCTTTATTGAGATATAATTCATGTATTAACTTCACTCATTTAAAGCATACAGTTGGTTTTTCAGCCTTCTCATGGAGTTGTGAAACCATCACCACAGTCAACTTGAAAACCATTTTATCACCCCTAAAAGAGAAGCCCCAATAAGCATAGCCTGTTACATATTTCTGATCCCTGGAAGCTGGGACAGAGGAATCAGAAACTCAAGGTCAATTGCAGCCACATAGAGAGCTTGAGACTTGGTACAGTGGCACATGCTTTTAATGCCAGCAGTCGGAGGGCAGAGGTAGGCTGATGTCATGGGACTGAGGCTAGCCTGGTCTACATATCAAGTTCCAGGCCCTCTGGGACTGCACAATGAGACTCTGTCAACAAACAAAGGAACAAAACTAACAACTTGTGCTCACTAGGTGTTACTGCCTGACACCCACTAATCTACTTTCTGTCTGGATGGATTGGCTCACCATGGACTCTTCAAATGAACGAGGATGACATAATGTGTCCTATGGTGACCAGCGCTTTCGCTCAACATCCTGTCTTTAAGTTTCATCCACATTGCAGTACATGTAGTGTCATGACTCCATTCATTTTACAGCCAAATAATATTCCATTGTACAGACAAATTGTGTTTTGTTTATGCGTTCACCCATTGATGGATACTTGGGCTGTTTCCACCTTCTGTCCATTGTATTCAACAAGACTGGCTGGTCCAGACAGGTAGGTCTTTCCTGGTACTTCTGGGAAGGCTGAGACCAAGGTTATTTTGATACAGGAAACCCCATACTCCATGTCACTTCAGGCTGCACACTTACTGTGAACGGCGCCCATTGAATCTGGACAATTTTGAATGAGGTCTTGGGTTTCTTTGCTAGGACAGATCATCCAGACTTAAGCCAAAGCTTTGGAGTGGGTTAATGGCTACAGGACCACGCCTCCCTGAGGAAACATTTATTTACGTGTGGTGTATGTGGGAGCCTCTCTCACTTCACATCCCATGGAAACGCCCTTCTCTCAAGCTGTAAATGAAGTCTTTCAGAAGAGTCTAGTCAAATCCTCACCTTGCAGATCTGGCAAGTGATTGTTATGAAGGTATTTAAGGGCTGGAGAGAAGGCTTGTAGGTGAAGAGCATTTGTTGTCCTTACAGAGGACTGAGGTTTGGTTTCCAGCACCAATATGGAGGTTTACAAGGAGGTGTAACTCCAGTTCCAGGGTATCTGGCACCCTCTTCTGGCCTCTGCAGTCAGTGGACAGGAATGCAGTGAATTTTACATAGGCAGGCAAAGCACTCAAACACATAAAATAAAACATTTAAAACTCTTTAACAGCTGGGCAGTGATGGTGCACACCTTTAATCCCAGCACTTGGGAGTCAGAGGTAGGTGGATTTCTGAGTTCGAGGCCAGCCTGGTTTACAGAGTCAGTTCCAGGACAACCAGGGCTACACAGAGAAACCCTGTCTTGAAAAACAAAACAAAACAAAACAAAACAAAACAAAAAAAAAGTCTTTAACAACAGCAACAGAAGGGCATTTGAGATGGACGCTTGCAAAAGTCGTATACTGACTGGCCAGTCCAAGCAACCTACTCATGGGCATTGTGAAAAATGCCTTTGGGGCTCACTGGTTAAGAGCGCTGGCTGCTCTTTCAGAGGACCAGGGTTCTATTCCCAGCACCCATGTGGTGGCTCACAACCATCTGTATCCCCAGTTCCAGGGAATCTGATATCTTCTTCTGGCTTGTATGGACACTACAGTCACATGGAACACAGACATACATGCAGGTAAAACACTCATACACATACAATAAAAATAAATCTCTTAAAAATACAATCAGGGGATTGGGAATTTAGCTCAGTGGTAGAGCGCTTGCCTAGCAAGCACAAGACCCTGGGCTCTGAAAAACAAAAATGCAATCAGATTTTGACCCCATATGGAGAACAATCTCATATGCTTACAACCTGCTCCCTTGGCTGGATTGTAATAGAGATAAACCATAGTTCAGATCTTTCTCTTCAAGCAGACCCTAGCTTCCTCCGAATTTTATTTAAAAACTGTACAAACATGCCATTCACAGTGAGGAACTGAGTTGTCTGGCCTAGAAAGGATAAAGACATGAAGCCACCACTCAGCAGGTGTCAAGGAGGCTCAGGACAGGGCCACGGGCCAAAGGACAGTTTGTACCCAGGGTAAAGGCTGGCTGCAGCTGCTGGCCAGGCGCCTGAAGGGAAAAGTAGCGAGCTGTGAGGAGAACCAGAGTCAGCCAGTGCGGGCTCTAGGAGCTAGCTGTGCCAACTGAGTACTTGAGATAGGAATTTGGAAACAGTTAATTTCTGCAAGTAATTAAAATCACAGTGATGGCGGGCGGTAGTGTCACAGACCTTTAATCCTATTTTGGGGGGAGGTAGAGGCAAGTGGAACTCTGTGAGTTCAAGGGCAGCCTACAAAGCAAGTTCCAGGACAGTCAGGACTACAGTCAGGAAACTCTGTCTTGAAAAACCAAAAAAAAAAAAAAAAAGACAGGGTGAGGTAAAGGACGGGTTGCTTTTTCACCAAGTGGATAAGAAATCTGATGGTGGAATGAGAGTGGCTTCGTGGCTCATGCATATGACCCCAGCCCTTGGAGGCAGAGGCAGGTAGATCTCTCTGAGTTTCAACAATAAAAACCTACAAAATCTCTGTTTTCAGATTAGGCAGAATGGCAGCCTGTTTTAAGTGCAGGAAGAGGAAGTCGCCGCCGGTGTTTGTTTCAGCTACGTTTTCCTGAGTGTGTGAAATTTTTATTCTGCATGTGCTTGTGCGAGTGTGCCATGTGGAGGTCAGATACAACATGCAGGCGTCAGCTCTCTCCTCCCACAGTGTGCCCCGCAGTGTGCAGTGTGAGCTAGGGATCCAATTTAGGTTATCAGGCTTGGCAGCGGGTGGCTTCATCCACTGAGCCACCTTACCTGACTCCCTTTCATTTTCTTTTTACGTTTGAGAGGTTTGTTGTTATTGTTCGTTTCTTTGTTTTTGAAAGTGAGGTTGCCTTTAATATCAACACTCCGGAGGCAGAGATGGGCGCATCTCTGGTGAGGTCAGCCAGATCTAGATAGTGAGTTCTCGGACAGCCCGGGCTACATAGTGAGACCCTGTCTCTAAACGAAACAAAACAACCCTGAGAATGAAACAAAACAAAACTTTGTCTTTAAAGACGGACAATAAGGATAGTGGGCTGGGGGATGGGCAGGTGAGAGAGGGCTCAGATGGCAGCCGGAGCTAAAGGCTTAAACAGAATAATCCGGAATGAAACACAAGGAGATTCCGATTTTAAACAGGGCGGGTTCTGAGAACTCCTGGGTCTGATGTCTGAACAAACCTCTGAAGGGAAGGAAGGCAAGATCCACACTCTCCAGTGGAGGAAGAGATGTCCTGGCGGCTGTCCCAAAAGAGCCGAAGGCCTGCGGCAGGAACATGGCGCACTTTCCAGGAACAGCAGAGAAGTGTGTAGTCGCTCCAGCAAAGGCTGAATGTGGACGCTTAGGGGGGGACAGAGCGAAGAGAAAAGTGAAGGGCTTAGGCAGGTCTTTCAGGATCTTCAAAGCGTTGTGAGCAGAGAAAAGAATCTGCATCTGTAATACGTACGCCATCCAACTTCCACGCAGTTGGTCTCCGGTCTCCAGATACTCAAAGCAGTCCTAAGACGAAGAACAAATGGGACTTTCCCTGCTCTTAAAATTTCCCGCTTCCTTGCCTCTGCAGGAAGAGGCGGACACTGCCAGTCAGCTTTGGTGTTGCCATAACAACCTTCCTGGGCCCAGACTCACAACTCTAGCGGCCGGCTGAAAGTGAAACCCCAGGCTGCTGTTACAGGTGAGCCAGGTGGATGCAGGGGCTGGATCTCAGGAATGACCCCAGCTGTCTGTCCCCTCCCCTCCAGTGTCCACAGAGCTCTCCTTCGTTCTTAAGAAACAAAACAACCTGCGCAGGTTTGCAAGCCTTCCCCCCCCCCCCCCCCCCCCCCCGTCCACTTGAGCCTCTCCTTAAGTTCTGAAAAGTGGAGGGAAAAGTTGAATCTATGATAACACAGACGAAGCAGTAATGCCTATTGACGCCTCTGGGTCATTGGAGCCTAGTGCAGGGTTCTCTTACAATTCTAAGCAAGGCCAGGACACGTTGTCACTTGGGTGGCTATGGCACCAATACCTCCTTTAACTTTTGCTCATCTCTCATTTATTTCACTTTTAAATTTTATGTGTATGGGTGTTTCACCTACATGTATTTCTGTGCAGAACTCATCGCTATTGGGTTCCCTAGAACTGGAGTTAGACACATTTTGAGCTGCTATCTGAGCGCTGGGAATCGAACCAGATCCTCCACAAAGCGTGACAAGTGCTGCTCTTAACCACTGGGCCATCCTCTCTTTCTCTGGTTTCTGTTTGTTTTTTGAGACAGGGTCTCACTCCCAAGCCGACCTCAGACTGGTGATTCCTCTGCCTCAGCATTCCAGAATTTAGGATTACAGGTTGCATTACACCTCCCAGCAACTCTTTGCCCTTAGTTGAGGACCTACTAGGTGCGGGTACTAGGTGCAGCAGGAAACAGAAAAACACATGACACCTGTCATCTCAACTGAGAACAGTGGACAGAGCAGGGGTGCTTTTCAGAGGGGAAAGGTACTGCCAAGATTGTTCTTGAAAGGCATGTAAAGATACTGCAAATGCAGATTGGTAGACCCAGGATTCTGCCAGCAGCAAAGGCTTCCATACCTTGGTCCCCCTCTTAAGGTTTGCATTCTCTCAAAAACAAACAAACAAACAAACAAAAAAAAAAAGGTTTGCATTCTCCATCCAAGGACCCGCCAGGAATCCAGATGTTTACACAACAATTAAAAGGCACATGAAGACCTGACTGTGTATGGTTCTGGAGAGCTGGCTCAGCAGTTAAGACCATGCCTAAGGACCAGTAGATAGAGTTCTTGCTTAGCATACATGAAGCCCTGGGGCTTGGGTTAAGCTCTGCGTAAACCAAGTATGATGGCTAATGCTTGCATTCCTGGCACTTGGGATCCTGCATAGTGAGTCTGAGGCCAGCCTGGATTACATGAGACCCTGGTTCAAAAAAAAAAAAAGAAAAGAAAAGAAAAGAAAAGAAAAAGAAAAGAAACAAAGTCATTCTCAGCTACATTGGGAGTTCGAGTCTAACCTGTGCTACATGAAACCCTATCAGAAACAGAGAGAGGCAGAGAGAATGAATGAATGATTGAGTGAATGAATGAATGAACTTCAGTGCAGCAATACACGTCTGTTATCCCAGCACTCAGGACGCAAGAACAACAATGCAAATTTGAAGCTAGCCTGGTCTATAATATATGGAGTTCCAGGTCAGCCAGGGCTACAGAGCCATAGCAAGCCTCCGGATAAAAAAAGTGGTTTTCGTTGTTGTTGTTTTTTTTCCAAAACAGGGTAAGCAACAAGTCGTGAGCCAACAGTAATCCCTTCTGTGGGGACAGAGGCTATATGACTTGCACAGGTGGCAGGCACAGTGTCCAACCTAAAGCACATGTTTTTGAGGCTGACCCTGTGGGTGGATGCTGAGATACCATGATCTCCAGAAACTGGCTTGAACCTGAGGATATTTTGATTGGCAGCGCCTGTGTGTATGTGCTGCTGGTGCAAGATTTAATGGGAGTGGATGTGTATAGCCTCAGAACCTATGGAGTAGAGAGTTGTATTTGTTGAGGGAGAACAGGGACCCCAGGATTGAGACAAAAACATTGTTTATCACCCATGAGCAAACTGGAGACAGATGAAAAGACACGAATGTCCTTTCTGAAGATTCTGGGGATGTGAGGGACACAGGTGGGGGGACTCTGAGACGTGGAGAGAAGGCCCTGGGCTACCCACTGTTTCTCTCTAGAGTCATAGGGCTCAGATGTGGAAGGAAGACGGGTGAGCTGAGGACTTTCCTACTGTGTTTTGAGACAAGGTCTCACTGTATAGCTAGACTTGAAGTCTGGGACAGTTAGTCACCATGGAATCAGTCTCTTTGATTTGTGGGCTCTCCCCAGCTTCATCTGCCCAGTCTACCAGGTATGCAGGGCAAGGGCTAACAGTGCAGGCGCTGGACCAGTGATGCCCACTTTCTTTGTACTTCGCAACTCTTCCGCCAAAGTCCGTTCTGATGGGTCCTTCTAGTCATTAAGTTTGTGAGTTCATTTTTCCCAGGGGCGGCTTCTCCCCAGTGTCATCACAAACCCTGAGTTCCTATTGGATCTCCCTGGGTTCCAAAGGAATTGTGCCATCACATCCCCGACAGATGGACCCCAGGAGAATGCAAGGGAAGTGACTGTCCTGAGCCAGTCCAGCCCAGAAGGATCCCCACTGAGGGCTGCTCACCTGCCCTGGGGACTCAGAACACACATGACCTCCCTTACTGAAACTCAGTCAGGCACCTCCCCAGGAAGCGCCAGGATCCCAAGGATACCCCGGATACACTGAGCCCCTGATGCCCCTACCTCCTGCCAGCACCCCCCAACACCACAGACACAGCCAGCATGCCGGTCACCAAGTGTCCAAGAAAATCAGAGCCGCTGTGGAAAGGATGGGACCGGAAAGCCCAGAAGAATGGACTGAGACACCAAGTGTTTGCTGTGAACGGAGATCACTACGTGGGAGAATGGAAGGGCAACTTGAAACACGGTAAGCAGATCCTCAAGGGATTGGTGGCCAGTGTGGGGTCAGAGTGGGTGGACAATGCAAAACAAAAGAAAAGGCATTGTACAGAATCCATTAAGAACATAAGTGATCCTGTGCCCAACCCCCGCTTAGTGGTAAATAATGTTTGACCAGGACCAGCAGGGGGGCGGGGTTGGGACTTCCCATGCTGTGGCTCTGAAGCCTAGCCCAGCCCTGACTTCAGAAGAACGAGTCTAGAGAGAAAAAAAAAAAAAAAAAAAAAAAAAAAAAAAGCCAGCCCAAAGCCGGGGACGGGGTTCTGGGGGTACTGGGTTGCTTTCTGTCTTTTGACAGAGTGTCTAAGCCTGGGACTGGTCGGCAAGAGAAAAGGTCAACACGTTAAGAAAATGCCTTGTAGTAGGCATTGTGGGCTTCAGACTCAGCCCTGATGCTCTGAGGATGGTGGAACACAAGATCTGGGCCTCAGGACACAGGTTGGACCTATCCAACCCCGGGAAGTAACTGAGTGACTGAGCCAGCAGGGGGCGAATGGATTCTGGCTATGCAAATCCTGATTGTGGGGGAGCGGTGGGGGGCGGGGAATGGCATGGCTGTTTAAAAACTCTAGTCTTGCAATTCCAGACTTGACCACCTTCCTTCTCCTGCCTTCCTGGGTTATCGACACTGGAATCCCTGAGCCTACATTGTTAGAATCCCACTTCTGCCGGGCAGTGGTAGCGCAGGCCTTTAATCTCAGCGCTTGGGAGGCAGAGGCAGGCTGATTTCTGAGTTCGAGGCCAGCCTGGTCTACAGAGTGAGTTCCAGGACAGCCAGGGCTACACAGAGAGAAACCCTGTCTCGCAAAAACAAACAAACAAACAAACAAACAAAAGAATCCCACTTCTATCAGTTTTCTCATCTGTTAAGTGGCAACAATGTCTTTTTATAAAGATAAGATCGGTGGGCTCGCAACAAGATGGCTCAGAGAGTAAGGGTGCTCACAGAGAATCTGCAAGGTAGACTGCCATCACGTTTCCCGAATGAGGCAACTGGGGTCCAGGGAGAAGAAACTACTCAAGAGGTGGTGGTGGCAGGCTATCTATAAAGGGCACCAGAGAGGGGAGGGGAGGGAGTAAAGGGAAGACAGTGGGGAGCAGGTTAATGTTTGAGCTGTGCAGAAAGGATGAAGATACACTGTGTTGGTATCAGGCTACAAACCTAGTGACATCACATCTAGGCAACCCCCCACATCGTTGCCAAGGCAACTGCCATACATTCCTGGGATCCACCTGGCTACCTCACCTTTACCTGGGAGAGGCTAGTCACTGCCCATATAAAACAGGCAGAACCCCCTGACCTCGATCTCTTCTTCCATCTTCTTCCTCTACTTCTCCCCCCCCCCCAACTTTTGGAACCACTTGGTCTGGTGTAGTCTGTTCTAAGCTGCACTCAGACGTCTAACACTTGATTGAGGGACAGACTAGAAGTCAGTGTAGCTGGAGCAGAGAGCAATGAGAGAGAAAGTGGGCCAGAATTGGGTGTAGTTTTATTATACATGCCTATAATCTCAGTTATTGGCTCAGAAGGCTGAGGTAGAAAGATCAAGGCTGGGCTATGACCCTATCTCTATGACCCCCCCCCCCCGGGCTAAGCAAGTTGGGGTTGGGGAAGGCCAGGTGTGATGGTACATTCCTGTGGTTCTCAAGTGCTTGGAAGACCATGTAGGAAGATTAAGAAGTTCAAGTCCAGCTTCAGCTACATAGTGAGTTCAAGGCCAGCTTGAGATACATGAAACCTTATCTCAAAACAAAATTTTAAAAGAGAGAAAAGAAAGAAGGAAGGAAGTAGTAGCCAGCTATGGTGGCTCATACCTTTAGTTCTAATACTCCAAAGGCAGAGGCAGGATGATCTCTGTGAGTTCAAGGCCAAGCTGGTCTACACAGCAAGACCCTGCCTCTGGCGGATTTCTGAGTTCAAGGCCAGCCTGGTCTACAGAGTGAGTTCCAGGACAGCCAGGGCTACACAGAAAAACCCTGTCTCGAAAAACAAAACAAAACAGAGAGAGAGAGAGAGAGAGAGAGAGAGAGAGAGAGAGAGAGAGAGAAGAGAGGAGAGAAGAGAGAGAGAGAGAGAAGAGAGAGGAGAGAAGAGAGAGTGAGAGAGAACACTTATGTGCCTGTAGAGCTAAGTATTTAATAAATATATTGTGCTGCATGGATCATGATAAGCCTTGTCTTTTTTTAAGATTTATTTTATTTTAGGTGCATGTGAACACCTGGTGCCTATCAAGATCAGAAGAGGGTGTCAGATCACACTGGAACTGGGGTTACAGGTGGTTGTGAGCTGCCATTTGCATGCTGGGGACAGAACCCAGGTCCTCTGCAAAGGCAGCAAGTGATCTTAACCACTGAGCCACCTCTCCCCAAGCTCTGTCTCTCTTTGTTGTGGGATAAACATTATTGAAAAGAAGGAGACAGGATAGTCAGCACTGAGCATGCCAAGCATGTGCTGGAAGAAGGGTGTGTCTGCCCTTGTCAGGGATAGCCTAGATCAAAATTTTATCTCCCAATGTGAATATCTTATTTCACAATATTTCAAATATTATTAGGCAAATGAGATAAGCCTGAAGCCCTACCTGCTCTAGATTTAAAAACCCAGGGTTGGGTTGGGCTGGAGAGATAGTTCATCGGTTAAGAGCAAGTATTGCTCTCTGGTCTTGGTGGTGTATGCCTTTAAGCCCAGAACTCAGGAGGCAGAGGTAGGTAGATCTCTGAGCTGGAGGCCAGCCTGATCTACATGGTAAGTTTTAGGCCAGCATGTTATACACAATGTGACCATGTCTCAAAAACAAACAAACAAACAAACAAACAAACAAGCAAGCAAACAAACAAGCTGAGAACCTAAATTCAGTTCCCAGCACCCCCATCCAGTGGCTCACAGTCACCTGGAACTTCAGCTCTGGGGGTTACTGCCCCCTCTGCTGGCCTCTGTAGGTACTACATTCACATGGCATATTCACAGGGACACATAAAAATAAATGTTTAAAAACAAACATTCTTTTATAAATAAAATTTAAAATACAAGGGCTAAAATTTTATTTTTGTGGCTGTCTTACTTAGGTTTCAAATTTCTGTTGTTGTGATAACCACCATGGCCAAATGCAACTTGGAGATGAAAGGGTTTATTTTGGCTTACACTTCCATATCAAGCAAGGGTCATCATCAAAGAAAGTCAGGGCCAGAATTCAAGGCGGGAACCTGGAGGCAGGAGCTGATACAGAGGCCGTGGGGGAGTGCCGCTTACTGACTTGCTCTCCATGACTTGCCGATCCTGCCGTGCTGTCTTCTTTTAGATTTACTTATTTTATGTGTCTGAGTATTTTGCCTGTATGTATGTATGTATGTATGTATGTATGTATGTATGTATGTGCACCATGTTCATGTCTAAGGATGGCTGTAAGCCAAAAGTGATGGGAACCGAACCTTAATGCTCTGTAAGAATAGCAAGAGTGTGCTGGAGAGATGGCTCAGCGGTTAAGAGCACTGACTGCTCTTCCAGAGGTCCTGGGTTCAATTCCCAGCAACCACATGGTGGCTCACAACCATCTGTAATGGGATCTGATGCCCTCCTCTGGTGTGTCTGAAGACAGCGACAGTGTACTCACATACATTAAAAAATGAAAAGAACAGTAAGAGTTTCCAACCATTGAGCCATCTCTCCAGCCACCCCCACCCAGGCCTACTTTCTTACAGCACCCAGGATCTCTAAGACGGAGGTGACAGCACCCACAGTGAGCTGGGCCCTCCCACACCAACCACACCAATAATCAATCAAGAAAATGCCCTATGGGGCTTGCCTACAGGTCAATCTGGTGGAGACATTTTCTCTGTCTTCAAAACCAGACTCTAGCTTGTGTCTAGCTTGTAGCTTTACATAGCAGTAGACAGACAGCTTTTCTGGCGTGAGTGAAGACCTGCATTTGATCCACAGCAAAATAAAGATATAAAAATTAATGCATAAGAATCCAAGGAAAAGACTGATTGGCTCAGTCCTGGGCAAGACTGTTTACTCTCTTCTTGGAGTTTGTAGCCAGAAGATGGCAGAGAAAATGCCAAGGAGGAACAGTGGGTGATGCCTGACACTAAGAAGAGTTTTCTTCAGAGTCAAAAGAAATTTTCAGAGGGGTGTAAGTAATCCTAGGATATTTTTCTTCGTGTCCCTACCCTCCTACTGGGTGGGAGGCACCTGGTTTTCATTGTTCCTGAGGCTGATCCCTCTTCAGAGACACTTTTCCTTGCTCCCCCTGGGGCCTGCCAGCAGTTCTTGATTGAAGTTTGTTTAGGGAATGAGGAGACAGAAAACTCCGGCCTGCTAATGAGTCAAGAGGGGGCTGAGGAATTCTATATGCAGACTTGACAGGGATGCTTGCTTTCATTGTGATTCATTCATTCATTCCTTGGATTCATTCATTGAAATCAAACTGATTGCCAGGAATAACAGCACATAACTACCAAAGCCCTTAAGAGGCATAGGTGGGAGGGTCATGAGTTCAAGGACAGCCTGGGACATAGGACAAGATCCTATCTTAAAAATCCATAATACAGGGATGTATTATGTGAGTTGGTAAAATGCTTCCCCGGCAAGCTTAAGGCCTTGGTTTGAGCCTCAGAATGGCCTAAGTCTAGGCACATATGATGGGTACAGGTGTGCAGATGGTAAGCCAGGGACTTATGGAAGTAAGTCCTTTCCTCCCACAGTGGGTTCCAGAGAGCACTCAAGGATCAGTTTGCAAGGCTAGCACTTTTTCCCCATGAGCCATCTCTCCAGCCCTGACTTGCTTAGTCATCAACTATAATCACAATGCTGTCCTCCAAAGCATAGTCACCTTTGGCCCACATCTCCTTCTCTCTCTCCTCCCGGCTGCTGGCACCCATTATTCTTCTGGTCTCTATTTCTATGACACTGACTTCCTCAAGTTAAAGTGACATCACATAGTACTGGGCTTTCTGAGTCTGGTTTATTTTGTTCTTTCTTTCTTTCTTTCTTTCTTTCTTTCTTTCTTTCTTTTTTTGTCTTTTGAGACAGGGTTTCTCTGTGTAGCCCTGGCTGTCTTGTAACTCACTCTGTAGACCAGGCTGGCCTTGAACTCAGAGATCTGCCTGCCTCTGCCTCCCAAGTGCTGGGATTAATGTCCTTCTTGTTCATCCATGTTATAAAGGGAAGGATTTCTCCCCCCTCCCCCCCACACCTTTGTTACACTGCTGGTAATTGAACCTCTGTCATCATACCATTTCCTGGCTCCTTTTTAAGACAGAGTCTCTAGACATTGCCCAGGCTGGACTGAAACTCACCATCCTCCTGCCTCAGCCTCACCTCTACTTGAGGTTTGCCATATCAGTCCGGCTGTTAAACAGTGGGCAGGAGCTGGGCGGTGGTGGCGCACGCCTTTAATCTCAGCACTTGGGAGGCAGAGGCAGGCGGATTTCTGAGTTCGAGGCCAGCCTGGTCTACAGAGTGAGTTCCAGGACAGCCAGGGCTACACAGAGAAACCCTGTCTTGAAAAACCAAACCAAACCAAAACAAAAAAACAGTGGGCAAGAGAATCACTGTTTTTAGACATGGAACTTTCCTTTCTTCTGCAAGCTCACAATCTAAAGATGAGGCACAGACCCTGTTCTGGGCAGAGGTCCCTGAAGTCTGGACTGGCATGTGGCTTCCAGCTTCAGGGTGGCAGCTGTCTGCAGTGTTGGCCCATCCATGTGTCACCAGGGAAAGGAACACAGGTCTGGAAGCGGAATGGCGCTGTCTATGAAGGGGACTGGAAGTTTGGGAAGCGAGATGGTTATGGCATCCTCAGTCATCCTGATCCAGAGACTGGAAAGCTCAGGAGAGTGTATTCAGGCTGGTGGAAAGGCGATAAGAAATCGGTGAGTGCCTTCCCAGCATGCCTTGTTTGTGTAGGCGAGGTAAGAGCCAGGTGCGCTCTCTCTCTCTCTCTCTCTCTCTCTCTCTCTCTCTCTCTCTCTCTCTGTGTGTGTGTGTGTGTGTGTGTGTGAGAGAGAGAGAGAGAGAGAGAGAGAGAGAGAGAGAGAGAGAGCGCTCAGAGTGCAAAGGTGGGAGGTGAGCCTAGAGCCAGTGGTTTGCTGGGTGGGAGAAGGAAGGGGTGGAGGAACTGTAGTGCTTTTCAAAACAAAACCAAGGAAACAGGAAGCAAGAGAAGTGGGGGCCCCAGGGAGGAACCCTTTAAAAACTCTATGGCTTCAAGGAGGCAGCAGGCAAGGTCTCCTCCACCCTCTTCCCCCTTGTTTCCTGGCTTTCTTCTCCTGATACCCCATTCTGACAATAATCCTCCTCCTGTGGGCCTGAGGCATATGGGAGGCTAGGAAGCAGGGCGTGGAGCTGCAGAGCTGGGATCTCAGCACCCTGAAGGTGGAAGCAGGAGGAGAGAGTTTGAGGCCAGCTTGGGCTACATAGAGAGAGACCGTGACTGAAAACAGGGAACAAGGACAAGGGAGGAAGAAGGTGGAGGGCCGGGGAAGAGCTAGCCAGAGGAAATTCCACAAATATTCATTCTACTGCAGACATATTTAAAAAAATAAACCAAAAACAAAAACTTGTATTGATCCTTGCTATAAGCCATGGAGTCTGATGATTATCTTTTTTTTAAAGATTTATTTATGTTATGTATGTGAGTACACTGTCGCTGTCTTCAGACACACCAGAAAAAGGCATCAGATCCCATTCCAGATGGTTGTGAGCCACCATGTGGTTGCTGGGAATTGAACTCACGCCCTCCGGAAGGGCAGTCAGTGCTCTTAACTGCTGAGCCATTTCTCCAGCACAGAGTCTGAAAATTATAACAGTGTTGCTATTGAACAGTTACTATAGATAGCATTTGAACTCTTATATTCTTGTAAAAGCCTTGTCTTTTTGTTTGTTTGCTTTTGTTGTTTTGTTTTCCAGACAGGGTTTCTCTGTATAGCCCTGGCTGTCCTGGAACTCACTCTGTAGACCAGGCTGGCCCCGAACTCAGAAATCCACCTGCCTCTGCCTCTCAAGTGCTGGGATTAAAGGCGTGCACCACTACTGCCCAGCTGTAAAATCCTTGTCATTATTGGTCTGAACAAGTTCAGGGAGGTGAAGCACCTAGCCTGGGGTTGGTGACACAGCTAGCAGAGCCCAAGACTTCATGTTCTTTACCCCTGGTGGGAAGACTGAGCCTAAAACAAATGATTTGCCTTTAATGGGAATTAACAGTGGTTTCCCCGTGGTTGGAAGATCATGTAATCTAACCTAGAAAATACAGAGCAGGAGGTCACATCCAAAGCAGCAAGCAGCTAGCCCGGTAGGCATGAATTGGTAGGAAGAAATAACGAGGATGGCAAACATCAGGTCTTATTTGCCCTGGGGGAGGGAAAGAGGGAAATGAAAAGTGACATTGGGATTTTGAGGTACAGATTTATGTTACTCAACCAATTCGCTTTGAGCAGGGATCTCCAATGGTCTCTGATTTCCTGCGGTTGGTCTCCAAATGTAACCTTCATGTTTCTAAGTAGACAGCTGAGTAGAGACGGAACGCAGTGCGAGTTGGGTGTGCGATCGCTCCTACCCGGTATAAAATATCCTTCTGGTGGCTGTATGGACGGTGTATAGAAGTGGGACCAGAGATAAGGGGAACCAGAGAAGAGAAACTATGCGGGCGGTATGAAGGAGGTGCACGAAATGAACTGAAATATGCAGCTAGAATTCTTTGACCCTCTGCTAGGAAAGCCGGCGACAGGAGGAGACTCAAGTGTGAGACTTGGCAAATAGTGGGACACCTTCCTGCTTTCAGGGCTATGGGATCCAGTTTTTCGGACCCAAGGAGTATTACGAGGGTGAGTGGTGTAGCAACCAACGCAGCGGGTGGGGACGCATGTACTACAACAACGGCGACATCTACGAGGGCCACTGGCAGAACGACAAGCCTGACGGGGAGGGCATGTTGCGCCTGAGTGAGTGTCCCGCCCCTGAAACCACGCCCCAAGGCTTCCTGACCCCGCCCCGCCCCGCCCCGTCCCGGAAAGTTGTCGTCCCAGACTCGCTGCCCCACCACTCATAGTACTTGTCCCATAAATACCACCAGTCTTGTTGGCCCTGAAAATGTGAGATTCTGACTTTCAACGAGATCCAACTAAGCTGAGGCCCTGGATCAGCTGGGAGGGCAGAGGCGGTCAGTCTGTATGTCTGTCTGTCTTATGGTCCTTATACTCAGCCAGGAGCCTGCCTTCAGTGAGCCTCCAATATGCATAAGCTGGATTTAGTGAGCTCTTGCTAAGCAGAGCAAATGTTCCACGAGCTTCTCAAGGCCTGGACTCTGGGCAAGTGTGCATGAATTCAGATCCTGGAGTGAGCCGGTACTAGCTCTGGGACCCCAGGCAATTTTCTTCAGTTTCCTTGTTTCCTTGTGGTTAACGAATGACTATTATTATTATTATTATTATTATTATTATTATTATTAGAGGGCCTGGAGTTGGCTCAGTGGATAATGGTGCTTGCCCGCAGGTCTGACCACCTTAAGTTTGATCCTGGGTCCCACAGGGTAGGAAGAGAGAACTGATTCCCCAGAGTTGTCCTGTTACCCCCACATGTGTGTTACACATGCACCATGGCATGCAAGTGCCTGTATTTAACACAAAGACACTAAAATAAATAAATAAAAGCGGGAGGTCAGCAGGGTCTCTAACACTTGGGATCAGCAGCATTGCTTCGACTTAGAGCCCAGCCTCTGCTAGCTAGGGGGCGAAATGCTGTCTCAAAACAAAAACAAAAACAAAAACAAAACAAAAAAACCCACCATACATAGCTTTAATCACAGTACTTGGGAAGCAGAAGCAGGTGGAGCTCTGAATTCTTGGTTTACATATGAAGTTTCAGGCCAAGGCCCCGGGGGTGTGGAGCAGTTGCCTAGCAGGCTCCAAGTTTCTTGTCCTCCGAGCAAAACAAAACAAAGTAACAAAAAAACAACAAAAACTCACACCAAAAAACGGAGCTAGAGCTGTAACCCAGAGGCTGAGGAAGTGCTGAGAGAGAGCATGCGCCAGGTTCTGGTTCCAACATCAAAAATAAAATCAGATCTCTCTCTCTCTCTCTCTCTCTCTCTCTCTCTCTCTCTCTCTCTCTCTTCCTCCTCCTCCTCCTCCTCCTCCTCCTCCTCCTCCTCCTCCTCCTCCTCCTCCTCCTCCTCCTCCTCCTCCTCCTCCTCCTCCTCCTTCTCCTTCTCCTTCCCTGTCCTCTCCACAGGTTTTCTCTGTGTAGCCCTGGAACTCTCTTGGTAGACAAGGATGGGCTTGAACTCAGAGATCCACTTACCTCTGCTTTCTGAGTGCTGGGATCATAGGCGTGTGCCGCCATAATCATAACGGGTAAAATAAAATCTCTGGAAGTGGTTGAAGTTAAGTGATGTCGATGATACCTATGAACACTGCATCTCCGGCTGTGTGCTTAATGACTCTCAGATAGGTAGCACACACTGGTCAGCAGCTGGGACCAGTGAGGTCCAACCTGGATGTCCTAGCTGCTTCCCTGTGCCTAGCACCCCCATGCTTTCCTGTCTAGAGAACGGGAACCGGTATGAGGGCAGCTGGGAGAGAGGCATGAAGAACGGACATGGGCGTTTCTTTCACCTGGACCATGGTCAGCTGTTTGAAGGCTTCTGGGTGGACAACGTGGCCAAGTGTGGCACCATGATCGACTTTGGCCGTGATGAGGCCCCTGAACCCACCCAGTTCCCCATTCCTAAGGTGGGTAGTCAGTCCTCCTGGGGCCCTGAAACCAGAGAGACAGCAACCAGCTTCTGTAGCCTCACATGTCAAGGGGCTACAGATGAGGTTTTGTTTTCAAGTATCTTTAGCAAGGCAGCTTGGGGGCCTTCCATGCTGTTTATACCAACAAACCCATCCCCTCCCCCCTGCTGCCCTCCAGGTGGAGCTTCTAGACCCAGATGGTGTGCTGAAAGAAGCTATGGATAAACTGGTGAAGCCTGAGGAAGAAGAGGACTGAGGTGAGGTGAGAAGGCACAGCTGTCTGTCATCTCCGATGAAGCCGATGCCTCTCGGAGTCCCTCAACAATGCGGATCTTCCGGTATCACTAACAGGCGCAGGGCAGGACTAGAAAAGGCAAATTTCTTGCCTCCTATAGTCCAGCTTTTCTTTTCTTTCTTTCTTTCTTTCTTTCTTTCTTTCTTTCTTTCTTTCTTTCTTTCTTTCTTTCTTTTTCTTTTTTTTTTTTTTGTTACTCCTCTTCGAAACACTTGTTCTTAGAAAACCCAGTGCATTCCAGTCCTGCCTAGTTTGCCTCAGTTGCGTTTTTTAGCCTCCTGGGGTGGGCACTGAGCTGCAGTCCGCTGGTTTGTCCCTTCTAAAGGATGTCGGAGGAGGCTGTGGGACTTTGTCCTGGGGTGGCTGTGAAGCTTTATGGCGAGGGTGGCGGTGGAGTGGTTGTGTTTCTAATCATAACTCCAACATCATCCCCACCCGTGCAGAGATCGAATCAAGGCTCAGGAGAAAATCCAGCCCTTGTCACCAAACTGCTCAGACCGGTGCAGCTCCTGCCAGAGGAGCAGGCAGCGACTCTGGGCACGCCCTTGGCTCCGTTGGAGGGTACCCGCTCCCCTAGGCACTAGGATATTTTTTGCCAGTAGAGGTGGGGTATTGCTTCTCCCTGGCTGGTCTTGGGGACCCACTTGCTTAAAGCCTTTGCTCCTATGGCTTTATATCAGAGTGCATGAAAATAAAGAACTTGGTGGCCTTAATCTAAGGGCCTATAGCTTGAGCGGGGGTGGGCGGGGTCTGCGGGAGAGGAAAGATAGCTTCATCAACTGCGTGGATTTCTCCCCTCGTGTTGTGTGTGTGTGTGTGTGGGGGGGCTTGAGGGTGCAAGGCAGAGGAGCAAGGAAGTGGCTTCAGTTCTGCCTCTGAGTTAACCCAGAGAGGAGAGTGAGCTTGCACTCTGCCACAGTGGCTACCAAGATTTGAGATTTAAATAGGTTCGCTCCTCCTTAGTCTAAACCAAGAATTCCAAGGAATCTTTAAAAACTTTGAGCATCCAGGGCAGTCATGGTGGCTCGTGCCTTAAATAGAGGCACTTGGGAAGCAGAGGCAGGTGGATCCCCGAGTTTGAGGGTCAGCCTGGTCTATACAATCAGGAGGGGGTTCGTAGTGAAATCTTGTCTAAAAAAAAAAAAAAAAAAGACAATGGTAGCCAGGTGGTGGTGCATGCCTTTAATCTCAGCACTCGGGAGGCAGAGGCAGGAGGATCGCTGAACTCAAGTCCAGTCTAGTCTACAGACCAATTTCCAGGACAAACAGAGCTACATGGAGAAACCCTGTCTAGGGGGAAAAAAAAGAAAGAAAGAAAAAGCAGACAGTGGTTTAAAACCAGCTAGGATTTTTGCTCTCCCCCAGTTACTTAGGGACATTTGATAATGCCTGGAGACACTTATGGTTATCACAATGGACAGAGATGAATGCTGTCTCTTACAGCATCCTCTAGAGCAAGGAACATGCTATAATGCCTTTTGTTTTTTAGTGGTTGTTTTTTTGTTGTTGTTGTTGAGATAGGGTCTCACTATGTAGCCCTGGCTGTCTTGGAGCTCACTATATAGACCAGGCTGGTTTCGAACTTACAGAGATCTGCCTACCTCTGCCCCCCCCCCCCTGAGAACTAAAGGCCTGCAACCACTATGCCAGGCTCAAATGCCCTACCATGTAAACAGGCTACAAAGCAATGGTTCAATTCCAAGTTTGTCCATAAAGCAAACACCCCAACTTAGTGAGTCACGGTGGATCATCACACCTATAATCCCAGCATTCTGGAGATGGAGAGGAGAGACTCAAAGGGTTTGACCCCAGTCTGGCCTCAGGAGCAAAAGACAGTCTCACCAAAACAATAAAGTCCACACTGACTGTGAGGTTTTCTTTGCTCCTAAACTCCAAGTGTGGTGACCTGCTTCAGAGTGTGTGGTACCATCTGTACCTGACTCCAAGATGCAGGATCAGCGTAACTACAGGTGCTAAGTGCTGACTTGGTACCAGGCACTGTGGACAGTTTCAGTTGCCTCTTCTGTGACTCCATAACCCGTGTGGTGGCCTACTATTCTCTCTGCTGTTTTAGAGGAAAACTGGTTCAAAAGTCTCCAAGCTAATCCTTAACCTAATCTTAGATCTATCTATATATTTTTAAGTTATTCTTGAGCGTTTGCATGTTTTGTCTACATGTATGTCTGTGTACCACATGCATGTCTGGTGCCCAAGAAGGTGTTACAGACAAATGTGAGCTGCCACATGGGTGCAGGGAATCAAAACAGGGTCCTCTGGCAGGAGGGCAAGTGCTCTTAACTGTTGAGCCATCTATCCAGCCCAGGCCTCTATATTCTTAGGGAGTGGAAATCCATACATACATTCTTATGTATGGATTGTTACTAGGGTAACCACTGAGCCATCTATCCAGCCCAGGCCTCTATATTCTTAGGGAGTGGAAGTGTATGTGCGGATTGTTACTAGGCATGGTGGTACACACCTCTCATCCTAGCACTTGGGAGGCCAAGGCAGGCAGATCTCTTCAGCCTGGTCTACATTGTTACCTTGCTTCACAAAAGGATAGGGAATGAGATTCCCTTGTCTATTTATAAAAGTGATAAAATGTCAACAGTAGTCACTTCTGGAGACGACAACTGGGGACAGGGATGGAGAACAACATTTTACTGTCGAAAATGGAAGCAAGTAAAAAGATAATCTTGTGTATCCAAAATAAAAAGCAATGCCAAAGCAGAGACACTGCCCTTTGTCTGCTTTGGTGCTGGGATGGAGTACAAAGCCTGGTGTAGGCGAAGCAAATGGTCGGAGCCACTGAGCCACCTACCCCTCAGCTGAGACTGGGTTCTTCAGGGGTATTTGCTCAAGTTGCCCGGGTACTTGTTAGAAATAGATCCCAGAGATCAACATGTCAGCCTGAATCAGCAGCTCATGGGCAAGGTCGGTATCTACATTCTCCTAGCCAGCCTGGTGGTTCTCGACCCAGATGCATTCAAGAAACATGGTAAAACTTGAGAATCATTGCCCAGGAGTGACTCCAACTGGATCCTGGGTCTCTATGGAGCAGGAAGGTGCTTTGATATGTAAGCAGTATCCAGGCTCCACCAGTGAACAGAGGTAGTACCTAGGGGCCCCTTCCTGGTTGTATGTAGAGTCTCTCAGAGGATGGTCCTGGTGTGTAAGATGTTGGGATGCAGGGTGAATGGGAAGTGATGGGAGCAGGGTATTAGGCCCCTACTTTAATGAGGTAGGGTTATAGCACAGTGGAAGAGGTTTGCTTACTATGACTAATGCACCAAAGGTTTGATTCTTAGCACCATCAGAAAGAAAGCAAACAAAACCACTTTATATACTGGGGTTCTGGGATAGACAGATACCTCAAAGTCAAGGCCTATAGGAGTCAGGTGGTTTTTTGTTTGTTTGTTTTTTAAATTACATTTACTGTGTGTGACTATGTGTGTGTGTGTGTGTGTACAAGTTCCATGTTTCATGTGTGGCGGACAGAGGACAATAACTGACTCACACTACCTAGCATGCAGGTTCTGGTCAAACTTCGGGTGTAGCACTGGTTATCTTGGCACCGACTCTGTAAAACAGGCTAGCTTTGAACTCAGAGATCTGCCTGCAACCAGAGTGCTGGGATTAAAAAGTGTGAACTGCCATCACCAGGCTTTGGGGGCAGGTTTCTTTATCTGCTGGGCCATCCTGATCATTCAAGGGAAGTAGTTTAAAGTGATCTGGTGTGAGACAAGAGGGAGTGTGGGGGAAGTGTAGCAAAGATAGGCCCTGGGTGATACATGGTACCTGCTCACTGGAGGTCTGCAAGGTAGGCCCAGTGCCCCTGGAATTTCCTATTCTTCCAGCAATGCCAGAATCTGCCCATGGAAGTCTTTCAAGGCCCTGGGCTCTGAGCCGCCTTGCAGGTTTGAGTCCTAGCAAAAGTTACTGGTGAGAGTTAATCTTCACTGTCAATTTGACTGGATTAGGAAAAGCCCCAGGGATTAATAAAGCACCTCCAGGACTGTGCGAGCATTTCCAAAGGCGATTAGCTCAAAAGGTCTCTGACCTAATCGATGGCAGGGAGTCATTCCTCTGTGGCTCACAGGACAGCATTATTGGGAGGTGATGATATGTGGGGGGTGGGGCTTGACAGGGAGGTCACGGTATCTTGCTATGGTTACTTCCTACATCCCTTTGTTTGACTCTTGGCTGCTACAACTTATTTCTACTTCCATTACGATGAAGTAACATCCCTGAGACCATTAACCAAGATAAATCCTCTAAATTGCCTTTTTTTTTTTTTCTTTTGCCTATCTGGTCATGTGACACAGAGGCCTGCTACCTTTAACTTTCTTGAGCATCAACTCTTGTCTGCTGCACAGTGATGATTGACATCCTGAGTATGGGAGGGTCAAATGAGCATCCCGTCCCCCCATCCCCAACACACACACACACTGGCTAACTAGTCCTATTTTGTTGTTTCAGTTGGATTGACACCCTCACAGGTATTTCCTGCCAAAATGCACAATCTGAGTATAACCATGAAAAACAAATCTCAAGAGAAGCTAAACTACAAGGCATTCTGTAAAGCCATAGGTCTGGCTGCTCTAGGAAAAAATAAAAATGTGCTGGACAGATGGCTCAGGGATAAAAGTACTGGATGCTTCCACAGAAGACCCTAGTTTTGTTCCCAGCACCTACATGGTAGCTAACAACCACCTGGAAGTCCAGTTCTCAGGTGATGCAGCGCCCTCTTCTGGCCATCAGAGGCACACAAGTATGCATGTGATACACATACACACATGCAGACATGCACAATCTTCATTATAGAAATGTTAATGATGCAGTGGGGATGGTAGCTCAGTTCAGAGAGAGCCTGGGCAGCATTCAGGTGGCTCTGAAGTTGCTCCCTAGTTCTGCAAGACACTTGGTATGGCAGTGTGTACCTGTAAGCCCAGAATTTGGGAGATGGAGAAGTCTTAGTAGTTCAAGGTAATCCTCTACTACCTAGCAAGTTTGAGGCTAGCCTGGGTTACATTCAAATCTCTCTCTCTCTCTCTCTCTCTCTTTTTCTCTCTCTCTCTGTCTTTTTTGTTTGTTTTGTTTTTCGAGACAGGGTTTCTCTGTGTAGCCCTGGCTGTCCTGGAACTCACTCTGTAGACCAGACTGGCCTTGAACTCAAACATCCACCTGCCTCTGCCTCCCAAGTGGTGGGATTAAAGGTGTGCGCCACCACTGTCATTCAGCTCTCTTAAAACCTACATTCAACTCTCTTAAAACCTCCAAAGGTTGTATTTGAAAGAACAAAAGCCATGTGACTGTCCCAGACCAAGGAGACAAAAAGCGCGACAACTCATTACTACAAGTGGAGGAAAGGGACTGCTTATGAGGGCCTTTCCTAGGGCAAGCAGGAGGCTGAACATGAGTTATCAGGTGCTAACGTCAATACACAAAATTCAATTTCCTAAATCTGGAATGGCAATTTAGACAACACAGAGCCCTTGCCTAGCATAGAAGTAGCCCTTGATTTAACTCCTAGCACCTAATAAAGTGGACCACTGGTGTTTCAACATGTGGGAGGTGGATGTTCCTGAAAGACCAAGGCCAGCCTGGGCTACATAAAATCCTGTTCTCAAGAGTTGTGGCTATATAAGGTAATGTCCTTAGTCTTAGAAGGTCCTTTTTAAGCTAACAAGGATTGGTGTGTTGGTGCAAGCATACATCCATCATGGGTGTGCTGGTGCCCAGGGAAGCCAGAAAAGGCTGTCAGGTCCCCGGCAGCTAGAATTACAGGCTGCCTTACGTGGACACTGGGAGCTGAATTCAGGTCTTCTCGAAAAGCGGCAAGCGCCCTTGACCACTGAGCTCTTTCTCTGATCTCAAGTCTTTCTAAGGAGGAGTTTGTGTGTGTGTGAAAAGATGTATGAATGCTACCTATGTGCAGTACCCTCGAGGCCAGAAGATGGCACTGGGTGCTCTGGAACTGGAGTTATGGGCAGTTCTGAGTTGCCTATTTGGGCACTCAAAACTGAACTTAGCAGTATGTGCTCTTAACCACTGAGCCACCTCTCCAGCCCCAATATAGCATTCTTTAAAAAAAAAAATTTTTTTTTTAATGTGGCCAGGTGGTGGTGGTGCACACCTTTAATCTCAGCACTTGAGAGTGAATTTTGTGTAAGTCTGAGGCCAGCCTGGTTTACAGAGTAAGTTCCAAGACAGACAGAACTACAGAGAAACCTTGTCTCAACCACCCCCTACCCCTGAGGCAAAAAAAAAAAAAAAAAAAAAAAAAAAAAGCCATGTTTGTTTCTGCAAACCACATGCATGCCTAGTAATAAAGGCCAGAAGAGGCCGTTGGATCACCTGGCTCTGAAGTTACAGATGGTTGTGGGGATATTAGGTATGAAACCTGGGTCTTCTGGAAGAACAGCCAAATGCTCTTAAATACCAAGCCATCTCTCCTACCCTGCAATATACGCAGTCTTTAAACTCAATGACACCTAATACAACCTAATGTCTTAATCACATAACAAAAATATTGTGACCGCAGGCTTGCAGGAACCTACCTTTCAATTTCTCCTACTATAACAGTGGCTTAGTATGTGCGTAGCCGTTTCTGGTCTTCTGGGGACTTTGTAGACAGTAACTATCTCCAAAAGAAACAACTAGGTACACATTTTAATTACCATCCCTGAACGTTTCTTTTGAGTAGAAATTTCCCAAGCAGAGTTACATGTCTTGGGGTGGAACTCAGCGGGAGAGTACCTTGTCAAATTCCCGGGTTCTATCCCCAGCAATACAACTTTTGTCCAGTTGTTGGATTGATCCCAGGGCTTTGACCATGACAGGTTAGTTTTGTCCCTGAGCCACTTCCTCTCATTTTTTAAAAATGTTTTATTTTATTTATATGAATATACTATCGCTGTCTTCAGACACACCAGAAGGCATCAGATCCTATTCCAGATGGTTGTGAGGCACCATGTGGTTGCTGGGAACTGAACTCAGGACCTCTGGAAGAGCAGTCAGTGTTAACTGCTGAGCCATCTCTCCAGCCCCTCTCTCAATTTTTTTTAAATTTTTTTTATTTTTTTGAGACAGTTCCTCTGTGTAGCCCTGGCTGTCCTGGAACTCACTCTGTAGACCAGGTTGGCCTTGAACTCAGAAATCCATCTGCCTCTGCCTCCCAAGTGCTGTGATTAAAGGTGTGCACCACCACTGTGGGACACACACACACACACACACACACACACACACACGGTGGGGGGTGGGGGGGGACGGGACGGGACAACACGCCCTCAATTTTTAAAGACTGTTTAGTGACTCACCTGACTGGGGCATCCTGTCAGGTAGTCCAGACCCAACAAACATAGACATGAAGAAGAGGTGTCCCTTGTGAATATATTTTATGTGTACATACAAGGGTGCATGTGCATACACACGCACACACGTGTACACACACGGAGAGGAGACGTGCACGTGAGATTTTCTTCTGTGCATGGGCGGGCGCGCGCACACACACACACACACACACAGACACACACACAGACACACACAGAGGGCCAACCAGTAAGGAGGTTGAGGTCTGGACAGGAAGCATCCGGGTGGAACTGGTGCAGGGGAGAAGAAGGGACAAAGACAGCAACTGTCCCCACTCTACCCCCCACCCCCCACCAGGAGGGGGACGGAGAGCTGGAAAAACAGGGAGTGCTTATTCTCACAGAAGGAAATCTCCAAGTGCAGCGACTTTTTTTTTTTTTTTAAAAGCCTCTTCCTTCCACTCTCTGCCCTGGTGAAGCCAGCCACCTGCACAGGCCGTCCTCCAGACTGGACCAGGACAAGGTCATGGGGAAGGGCATAAGGCCAAGGCCTCAGAGGGCCAGTGGGAAGGTGAGGACTTAGGCATAGTGGGTGCCGGGTGTTAGAGAATGGTCCCCTCTGTGGTCCAGCTGGTCTTGCAAGCGGGCAAACTCGGCCAGCTCGTTGAGCTCCTGGAACTGTCGGTCCGTCTTATGGCTGACCAGCGAGCGGTAGAAATGAACAGCAAAGACGATAAAAACCAGGCCGCAGGGGACCATGATAGCAGTGGAGGCGATGGCTGCCGCCTCACCCGGGGTGATGCCACCACCACTGTTGCTGTTGTTGGCGTTAGGGGTCGATTCAGCGGGAAGCTTGGTGGGGCTTGGCTGTCCCGCCTGCCTCTTGAGCGGTAAGAACTTGACCCAACAGAGCAGCACGACCTCAGCCAGGAAAAGCAGCGTCCCGATGACGGTGGAGAAGGCCCAGGCCAGCTCGATGTGGCGGTGCATGCGCTCATGGGGCGACTCTTTGACCGAGTTGAGGTTGTGGACATTGCTTACAGCCTCGATGTTGGGCAGGATGCAGGTGCTGATCATGAGAGCAAAGAGATGCACGGCCACCAGCACTGTGGTGCAGGCACTGAAGACAATAAGCAACCCTGGCGGATAGTCATGATCTGCATCTAGCTGGACTTCCACCATCGCTACCTAGGAGAGGGGAACAGGGAAGTGAACGGCTCGCTCAAATACTATTCCGCCACCCAACAGATCAGTCATTTGGCCTCAGTCTCAGTTTCCGGGAACGCTAAACCCCACCCTCTCTGGATTGTGGAGTAGAAAAAAAAAATTGATGAGGAAGGGGAGCAAGCATGAATCTATCAGCTGTGTGTCCTTCGGAAGTTAGTGTGGCCCAGCCTTACCATAGATATAGAAAATAGGTATTACCCATTAATTCACAGAATTATGTTGACAAATGAGAGTTCTCGGTATACAGTAAATACCTTAAAATTGGGAACACTGCCGCTGTCAATCATAAATGGTGTAGGCAGTAGAGTTAAGTATATTATGCAGGCTGTAAAATTTTTTTTTCTCAAGACAGGGTCTCTCTGTGAAGCCTTGTCTGGTCATCCTGGAACTTACTCTATAGACTAGGCTGGCCTTGAACTCAGAGATCTACTTGCTTTTGCCTTGGGAGGCCGTTCTTTCCTTCTACCACAAGAGTCCTAAGGATCAAACTCAGAATGTCAATTTTGGCAGGAGGCACCTTAACTATCTCTCCAGACCAAGAAAACTTTTTTTTTTAAAAAAAAAAAATCAACTACCAACTGGTGGTGGTGCAGGCCTTTAATTCCAGCACTCAAGAGGCAAGAGGCAGGTGGATCTCTGAGTTTGAAGCCAGACTGGTCTATAGAGTAAGATCCAGGACAGCCAGGACTACATAAAGAAACCCTGTCTGGAAAAAACAAAACCCAAACCAAACCAAATACAAATAAACTACTAACCACTATCCCTATCTGTCCCACACTTTTATACCTACACAGGACTCAATTTCCTGTCCTACTCTGAGGACAATAGGTGGGAGAAGTAAAGACCTTCCCATGTCATATCCAGGTCCATTATGAGAACAGAGTGCACAGGCCAACAGGGAACTGAGAGAGGTTTCTCAGAACAGACAGGCTCAACCCAGTGCCTGTATCTTAGCTGGCTAGGTGCCAGCAAGCCCCAAGGCATTTCCTCCTCCAGCCCCAGGGCTCACACACTGGCTGCTCCCCAGTTCCTGGAGACTTGAGGATTTGGGGTCACCGGGGACATAATCTAGACCTGCCACCTGCTCTTCATACCTGGGTCTTGCAAATTACCCTCATTCAAAGGAGCCAGCTCATCAGATTTCCGCCAGGAGCAGCAGGCAATTGGGGACATTGCCAGGGTCCACCCATGTGGGCTGGAGGGTCAAGGACAGCAAAGAAACAGGGGAAATGACATTACCATTAAGTGAAGCTGGGGGCTGTACCTAGGTGGACAGAACGCTTACCTCCCATGTGTGAAGCCCTCTATCAGTCCCCAACACTGAAAAAACTGTGTGGTGGTTCACGCCTGTAATCTCAGCACTGGGAAAGGAAAGGCAGGAGGACAGCAAGTTCAAAGCCATCCTGAGCTACAGAATGAGTTCAAGAACAGGCCGAGCTACATGAGACCCCAGTCATTAAGGAAAAAAAAAAAAAAAAAAAAAACAAACCCACAAACAAAGCAAAATGACAGTAATTGCCTGGGATGGAGGGTGTGTTAATCCAAGCCAAAATACCTGCTGGGGGGGGGGGGCACAGGAAAAGCAGTGAAAATGGGTTCTATCACTGCTCAGTTTAAAACCTTCACTGCCATCCCAGGCTATCTGAAATTCTCCAGTTCTTACCCTCCTTCTTCTGAGAGGCAGACTCAGCTCAAGAGAAGCAGGTCCCTTTAATCCCAGCACTTGGGAGGCAGAGGCAGGCGGATCTCTGAGTTCGAGGCCAGCCTGGTCTACAGAGTGAGTTCCAGGACAGCCAGGGCTACACAGAAAAACCCTGTCTTGAAAAACAAAAAAAAAAAAACAAAAAAAAAAAAAAAGGCTTCTTTTGCCTACAGCCACAGCCACCAAGAGTGAGGATGCTTCGGCCTGAGAATTTACAAAATGGTTCATGTTCATATAAATTTGGGGCACTGCCATGAGAATTTTGACTGTTGTTTAAGATTCCCTGGTGGCCTAATGCCAACCCCGAGAATTCTTCTGAGCCCATGCGGGCAAGGGAGCCGGGCAGCTCAGCATATGCGGGTGACGGACACAGGACAGCAAAGGCAAGGCACATCTGATGCACTCCCACCCCCACCCCCACCCCGGCAATCTGGAGAAGCTGGGTACCTTCCGAAGGAGCACCTCCTGCTCCTTTCCCCACCCCGTACTTCTTCCTGTTTTGGCCTTCTATCCCAGAACCTGAGAAATGACAAGCCAGTGAGCTTGTTGGAGCTGCCCCTGGTCCGCTGGGGGCGTTTATGGGTGGGTTTGTGTACTTCCCTGCATCCCAGTGACCTCCAAGTGACATACTGTCCCCTCTGTAGAACTTTAAGCACACAGCGCCACAATGCAAAGCTGAAGGTAAAACCTGTATACTGCTTTTCCTGTGCCCTGCGCAGCAGGTATTTTGGCTTGGATTAACATAACCTCCATCCCAGGCAATTGCTATCACTTTGCTTTTGTTTTTTCCCTTAAAAACTGGGGTCTCATGTAGCTCAGCCTGTCCTTGAACTCATTCTGTAGCTAAAGATGGCTTTGAACTTGTCCTTTGCCCTCACTTTTACAAAGCTGGTATCCCCTAGGCAAGAATCTAAAATCGTCGATACCCCAATTTTTGCATCCATAAAATGGAGGCCTACTTATGACAGTTATGAAGTTTCAGACCTAATGAATGCAAGATGTTCTTTAAGCACGATTGGGCACATGATATATTTAGAGTATTAACGATTCTTTTTTTGTCTGTTTTTGGCTTTTCAAGATAGAATTTCTCTGTGTAGTCCTGGCTGTTCTGGAACTCACTGTTGTAGACCAGGCTGGTCTCTAACCAGTCTGCTTATGCCTCCTGATTGCTGGGATCAATGGTGTGCACCACCACTGCCAGGCACAATGATTCTTATTAGTGATTATCATTGGGGGCAGAGGTTGTAGCTCAACAAGAGCTAGCTAGCCTAGTGTGGTGAGGGCCTTGGGTCCCATACATACACACATACATACATACGCGCGCACACACACACACAGATGCATAGACATAGACAGACACCCAACTACATATTTGTTCACTCACTACTCAATTTCAAATAAGGAAACCGAGTCTCAGAAAGGAGACCAATCACAGGACAGTTGCTATCCAGCTCTAGGGTGGGGGTTGGGGGGAACTTACTCGAAAGCTTGTGTATAATGGTGTGGTTTTTCACATGGACACTGAGGTTAAATGAGGTTTGGATGTGTAAATGTTTAGCGCAGACTCCGCTACTGGAGAAGCTCAATAAATCTAGTTAAAAAGAAAAACAAGGAGCTACAAGTGGAGGAAGGAGAAGAGACTGTAACCTACCCAGGCCTGCATGCTCTTCCTCATTCAGGGCCCCCAGGCCTGCATGCTCTTCCTCATACAGGGCCCCCAGGCCTGCATGCTCTTCCTCATACAGGGGCCCCAGGCCTGCATGCTCTTCCTCATACAGGGCCCCCAGGCCTGCACGGTCTTCCTCATACAGGCTGCACAGCTCCTTCTGAGCTGTACAGGCAACACTAGCTCCCAATGTGGGCATCAGGGGCAAGTACTCCTGGCCACGTGAGCATCTCTGCAGGACAGCATCACCAGGACCATAAAACCCAGCTGAGGCACACATGGTCTGGGTATCCTCACATCCTTGGGCTGAGGGAAAGCTGAGCTCTCCACGGAAGAGGAAGGACCTGCTGCTGTGCTCCGAAGAAACCCTATGACCCTCCTCTACCATTCCTGGAAATCCAACCACACAGGCTGGCTGTATGCACCATTGCCCCAGATAAGAGCAAGTTCAGAGCCACAGGGCTGCATACAAGAGAAGATTCTGCCCAGGTTGGTGGTAGCACACGCCTTTAATCTCAATACTAAGGAGGCAGAGGCAGGAGGATCTCTGAGGAGAAGGCCAGCCAGGTCTACAGAATGGCTTCTAGGACAGCCAAGGCTACACAAAGAAACTGTCTTGGAACACGTAACAAAACAAAGCAAAGAGAAAAAAAAGAAAAAGAAAAAAGAAAAAAAAATGATTCTCAACAAGAAGGGGTGGCTGGTATAATCATGAACCCTGATGAAAACTATTCACAGGCATTAAGGTTCTTTTTCCAGAATGATTCCCACCAGATCTGTCCCGCAGGGTGGGAAGAGTAAGTCAGGGGAGCCCTGGCAGAATCTAACAGCTGACATCCAGGGCCCCAACCGTGTCCCAGAGAGATCACATCAGATTAGATTGCACGCAGCTTCACAAGGTAAATATAGCTGGGAGCAGGACTCTTAGCCCAAAATAAACAGCTCCTGGCCGGCCAGCCAGCCTCCACCAACCCTGCTGTACAGGGCCTGACAGAGCAGAAGGGTCAGACCACGGGCCCCAAATCACACCAGTTTACAGATCCTCACAGGAGATACTGGGCATCTTAAATCTGAAACAGGGACGAAAGATTATTGATTCTGCTGGGCAGTGGTGGCACACGCCTGTAATCACAACATTCGGGAGGCAGAGACGGGTAGATCTCCAGGTTTGAGGCCAGCCTGGTCTACCTAGTATGTTCAGGCCAGTCTGGTCTATAGAGTGAGTTCCAGGACAGCCAGGGATACACAAAGAAATCCTTTCTCAGGAAAAAGTTAAAAATAAAATAAAATAATAATAAAAAAAGATTATTGGTCCTGTGGAGGGCAATCCCTGGCTGACCTGGCCACACATGTGGCCACCTCACATAAATATCAACCATCTATAGCCTCCTGCTGTACTCCACAGACACAGAACACTTGCATCCTGGTGATCCCGATACTTTTGAGACAACTCTCTGCCCTTTGCCATGTTCAACTCCCAAACCACAGTGGGAAGCACAGCTTTCTTCGCCCCAGTTCTTCCTGTTCACCCCTTCTGAGACAGTAGAAAGCTACAGTATCTTGGGTAGAGCCCCAAGCCTCGGTCACACGGGTTTCAGCGAGTTGTCTGGATTTGCTAACTCCATTCCGATTGCGGACCATCTAGTAAGAGAGATCTGAATCCGGTCCCCGTGGTTTACAGACTCTCTTGACCACGGCAGTCCAGTACTCCAAATGCTTCTAAAAATAGATATGCACTCTTTTATGAAACAAACAAAAGTTTCACTAAACACCACGTATTCTTGAAGCCTGCCAATGCGGTCTGTTCTTATGAGCCTGCGCTCACTGCCTCTCCCCCTTTGGCTTCAGTATTAAAATTTTTATTGAGAATTCCTGGGATGGTGGTTATCTCCTCCCCTTCTGAAGAGACAATACTGTAGGAAATCACTGGGAAATCAAACACTGTCCCAACCCACCCTGGGCCAATAAGGGGAAGAAGACAGCCCTCTTAAAGGGTTGGGTCTTCTTCAGTCTTCCTTAATCCAAGAGGGCAGATGCAGAGGGACCCACATGCTACTTGGGTCAGGGTGAGGTGTGCTGACCCTCTATTGGCTTCTCAAAAACTGGAGAAGAAACACCTCCATTTTCTGAGGGTAGAGATCCTGATATCCACACTCATTTACTGTTTTGAGATAGGGTCTACTGTCTAGCTCTAGCTGCCATGGAACTTCCTGTGTAGACCAGGCTGGCCTTGAACTCAGAGATCCACTTGTCTTTGCCTCCTGAGTGCTGGGATTAAAGGCGTGCTGCTGGAAGCAGTATTCTGCTAGCAGCCTTCAGATGAAGATGTAGAGCTTTCTCCTCTGCCTGTACCATGCCTGCCTGGATGCTGCCCTACTCCCACCTTGATGATAATGGATTGAACCTCTGAACCTGTAAGCCAGCCCCAATTAAACGTTGTCCTTTATAAGACTTTCCTTGGTCATGGTGTCTGTTTGCAGCAGTAAAACCCTAACTAGGAGAAGCATCAGGGGTTTTTCATCACTGAGCCAAGTCTCCAGCACCCATTCTTAGGTGTTTTTGAGACAAGATCTTACTCTATAGCTCAGGCAGGCTTCAAACTCATGGTCTTCCTGTCTTGGCTTCCCGGGTGCAACCTTAGCACTTTCTTTTTTTCTTTCTGGTGCTAGGATTCAAACCTGGGGCTTTGTGCATGGTCTACACCTGAGCTAAATCCCCAAGCATCCCTGCAACTTTCCTTTTGTGTCAAGTACACTCAGAAAAACAAGAACTGTTTATTTTTTCTTCTTGGAGAGTTTTATGTATGGCAGACTGGCCTCACATTCACTATGTAGCTATGGATGACCTGGAACTTCTGATCTTCCTGCCTCAACCTTCCAAGTCCTAGAATGACAGGTGTGAACCCCAATGCCCCCCCCTTTTTTTTTTTTGGCTTTTTCAAGACAAGGCCTTTCTGTGTAGCTCTGGCTGTCCTGGAACTCACTCTGCTGCCTCTGCCTTGGCTGCTGAATGAGAGGAATACACCACCCCTACCTTTAACTTTTTTATTTTTATTTTATTTTATTTATTTATTTTTGGGTTTCTCTGTGTAGTCCTGGCTGTCCTGGAACTCAGTCGGTAGACCAGGCTGGCCTCGAACTCAGAAATCTGCCTGCCTCTGCCTCCCAAGTGCTGGGATTAAAGACGTGCGCCACCACCGCCCAGCTAACTTTTTTATTTTTAGGTATGCTCCTAATAACACAATATTTTATTAGAATGTATTATTTATACATAAATACCAACAGGCCCGGATGTAGTGGTGTATGCCTTTAATCTCAGCACTCAGGAGACACAGATCTATGAGTTAGGGGCCATCCTGGCCTACAAAGTGAGATCCTGTCTCTAAACAATAGTAAGTCTGGCACTAAAATTTTTTAGTTGAGTTTAGACACCAACATTCAGACCAAAGGTTAGATTGGTCAACTAGGGCCCTCAGACTATGGTCTTGTATCTGACCACACCCACTAATTTACATGTCACCTAAAGCCAATGACAGAGTGATAGCTACCTGGAAAACCACATTGCCCTGACACACAAAGTTGACTGACCTTACAGTAAGACAAACACGCCCCAAAGAAGAATATTAAATAACACAAGAACCCTCTAAGGGGGAGGGGAAAGACTGACTTGAACAAGGTATAATGAATGACACAGGAATGGAAATGTCATAATGAAATCCATCACTTTATATGATAAACTTAAAAGTAATTAAAAAAAATTTTTTTCTCACCAGGTGTGGTGGCACCTTTGGTTCCAACACTTGGGAGGCAGAAGCAAGCAGATCCCTGAGTCTGAGGCCAGCCTGTTCTACAGAGTAAGTTCTAAGATGGTCAAGGCTTCACAGAGAAACCCTGCCTCAGAAAAAAAAATACACACACACACACACACACATTTTCCCTCTCCCTCTTCTGATCCAAGCATGGTGGAATGTCTATCATCACATCACAAAGGGAACTGAGGCAGGAGGATTAAGGGTTCCTTGTCAGACTGGGTTACAGAGAAACCCAACCTCAAAGAAACAAAACTCTCCTTTTAAAAACCAAAAACATCAGCACTGTCTGTGGTCCCCCTTCTGTCTGAAATGTCCCTCTTCAAGAAGCACATTAAAAAGGCCCTCAGATGCTCTGTCAGAGACATCAGCTGATTTACATTTTAACTTCATATTTCATTTCATTCAGACTATCCTCCACCCAGTGTAGATCAATAGAGCACCACCTTGGGAAGTCTCCTTGAAAAGAGCTTTTCCTTTCCAGTCAGGGACCCATCAAGGGAAGGAAGGGCCCCTCACTGTTCCCAGCTGAGAATTCCAGAAAGTGCCGCAGGCACTTGTGAAGTTTCACAAAGGGCCTCTCTGCTGAACAGGCATCCACCTCCCCTTGGGAGATTCAGAAGACTTCCATTTATACACTGCCTGGCATACAGATCTTGCATGCAGAATTGGGCATCTGGCAGACTCCAAAGGCTTAGTTATCAACCAACTTGGGGGGATACTGGCAAAGTGGAGGGAGAGGGGAAAAGGCTCCACAAAAGACTCAACAGAAGTCCAGTCCTCCTGACTGGTGACCAGAGCCTTTCAGAGCCCTGCTTTCCCTGTGTGGATCTCAAACTTTTAAGAGCTACAGTGAGGTTTAAACAAGAACGTAAGGAAGGAGTCCAGGCTTGTGCCGGACACAGTAAGAGTTATGTAATAACCACTTCAACCACCACTGTTACATTGTTCACGCCTCAGCTCTGTCTATAATCTTTGATAGCTCCCTGCTATCCACAGGAGAGTTCAAACTTCCTAGACAGGTCCTCAATCAAGGTCCTCAACCCTATGGTAGAGGTTTCACTATGTAGACCAGGCTGGTCTCAGACTCACAGAGAGCTGCTTGCCTTTGTCTCCCGAGTGCTGGGGCTTAGAGGTGTGAGCCATCAGAGTGACTTGGTGTGTGGCATGATGCCCTATCTTTCCCTAGAGATCCCACGACTGACTGTGACTGTTCTTGCCAGTTTATAGGCTCTTCTCCGGACTTCGCTTCCACCATCCTCAGTGATTGGTTGGAATCGCAATCCTTCTATCCTTCAGGAAGCAGCCCCCACTCCATGGCAACTGGTGTAAACAAGCTTCCTAGATACCTAGGCAGGTATTCTAACTTGCAAATACCAACCCAACAAATCTGCACACCAAGGACGTTCCTGTTGTTACTACTTCGTTTACGGGTGAGGTAACTGAGCTCCAGAGAGGTTAAGAAACTTCCCCCAGATTTTACAGTCTGAAGAGGAT
This sequence comes from Arvicanthis niloticus, assembly GCF_011762505.2. Lineage (NCBI taxonomy): Eukaryota > Metazoa > Chordata > Mammalia > Rodentia > Muridae > Arvicanthis > Arvicanthis niloticus. Next base: position 13,801,141 of record NC_133432.1, on the reverse strand, counting down.
GAGCTGACACTGGCACCTAGGTAGCTGCTGTTCCTGTGCCCATTTTGCTACCCAGAGCTTCTGGGTTCTATGTCCTTACTACTCTCTGAAGCTTGCTTTCCCATGGACCGCCCAGAGGGCTAGAATGGCTTCCAGACCAAGTGACTTCACTGCATCATGCCATTCATCCAGGACAGCCACACATGGAGGAAAAAGCCATGATGACACCTCTGAAGCATTTTCCACTGTTGCTAGCCTGGTACGAGGGCCCCATCAGCTGCAGCACTAATGGTCATTTCTGGGGATTAGTACCAAGTGGTAACAGTAGCTTCTTGCTCATCTCTGGGCACCCCGCTCTCCGGGTATGTCATAAACACCCAGTAATGTCTCATGACTCGAGCGCTTCCTTCCAATTCATTTTCCCAGAAATCTTAGCCGACTTCTGAACCTGCTCTGGAACCTGGAACAAAAGGGGGCTGGCGGGCAGAACTCGAGGAGGAAGATAATCCAAAACTAATTGATCCCAGGTTGTGGAAAGCATTTTGTTTACTGCACCAGGCTGACCTTCCCAATTTCCGTCTGCTTAGGCTAATGTTACAGCCTGCCCTCCATGAATGATCACCATAGACCCATACAAGGGTAGGGGTAGGGGCAGGGGCTGTGGTAACCTTAGGTGGTGACAGCCTCAAGCTAAAGGCTCTGAAGCAAGCTTTTTGGTTTTTTTTTTTTTTTTAAGATAGTGTTTCTCTGTGTAGCTCTGGCTGTCTTAGAACTTGCTCTGTAGACCAGGCTGGTCTCAAACTCACAGAAATCAGCCTGCCTCTGCCTCCAGAGTGCTGGGATTAAAGATGTGTGCTACCACGTTCCCAAAGGATACTCCTGGCTCCGGGGCCACTGTAAGCCGCACAACTAACCTAGATTGAGGTTGTCTTCACTTTGTGTCTGATGAGTCTCACCAGCAAAGCAGATAACCAGCAGACCCTGAAATCCCTCAGCTCTCCAAAGGCCCTTGTAAGTGAGCCCTCATTCAGGTCAAGGAGAGAACAGGGTCCTCCCATCTCTACACAGGAGAAAACTAACCTTGAAGACACTTACCCTCAACATGTTACAGGCTCCTGGCCTACACCCTTCCATCATGAAGCTAGGATAGGCTCAATCTCCACCAAGCCTTTTGGGAGAGACTCTCCCTCACCTTCACTTTACGGATGAGCAGGTGAACTTGGCATTCTAGGCAACCTGGCTAACCCTGGAGAGCAAAGGTCATGTCAGCTCCTCTACTTTTCCAGGTTTGTAGGAAGGAAGCCCTCTGGGGGCAGGAAGTTGGTTGTGCTGACTCACAAGCCAAGAGAAGAGTAATCCAGGAAACTTGTCACCATGTTACCATGGCTTCGGGGCGGCCAGGCACCCCTTCCTCTCTTGAGGCTCACTCAAGGGTTGGATGTCCGCAGTGGGGGCAGGGCATCATTAGACCTCAGACCATGAATCCAGAGTTCTTAGAAGTCCAGCTTCATTGCAAAGAACTTAGTTGCCCTCTTGAAACTGTTGCTCAGAATGGAGGCAGTCCTGGGACTCAACCCTTTTTAGCCTGCAAAATTTAAGGGATGCTAACCCAGAGTTAAGGAGCCCATTCCAATCAGGCTGAGCAAACAAGATTCCCAAGATAGACAGCGTTGATGCATCTACGACCACCCGAGGTTTTTAGCTACGCCAGCCTTCTAACTTCCTCCACGCTTTTAGCAGAGGCCTGATCTTCTGCAGAGAACTAGCCAAGGAAAGGGTAGGGAAGTGTCCCCTGTCTGACCCTCACCTCTTCTGGAGTCTAGAGAGTTACAATTTACAAGCCCATGGAAGAGCACACAAGTGGTGCCATCCTGGCCCCCTTCCCCATTCCCCTTGACCTGGTGCTACCTGCCTCCGGCTGGACACTGATCACTGCACTGTGGTCTGTCCTAAGCAAGACGTAGGCACTGGCTGACCCTAGTTCAAGTCCAGTTTACCAGAATAGCTGTGTAAAACAGGCAAGTCTTAAAGTCATGGGTAATCCTCCTGCCTCTGCCTTCTGAGGCCACACACAACTCTCTTTATCCTCTTTAAAGAGTTCCTCCAACTTCATTTTTTAAAGTCAGTTTTTTGTTTTTTGTTTTTGTTTGTTTGTTTGTTTGTTGGTTTTTTTTTTTTTTTTTTTTTTTTTTGGTGTTTCAAGACAGGGTTTCTCTGTGTAGCCCTGGCTGTCCTGGAACTCACTCTGTAGACCAGGCTGGCCTCGAACTCAGAAACCCACCTGCCTCTGCCTCCCAAGTGCTGGGATTAAAGGTGTGCACCACCACTGCCTGGCTAAAACTCAGTTTTAAGAATAGTTTATAATCTGCCATTTAAGAAATCAAGGTCCAGGGAGAGAGAGAGAGAGAGAGAGAGAGAGAGAGAGAGAGAGAGAGAGATTGATTGATTGATTTGCCTGAGGTCATACAAGCACCAAGTGGCAGAGCTGGGAAGAGTAATTTATATCACTCCTTCTCTTCTCCTGGCCTTTCCTCTCTGGCCTAGTGCACTGTGGGCCTCTAAAGCATTCAGGTTCACAACTGGGCTGACCCACTTGTTTGCAGATGTTGGGGAGAGACCCAGATACACTCCCTTCCAGAGAAAACACATGGGTGCCAGCCGCTCCCTTCCTCAAGGCCAAAGGCTTAGCTAATTCACGGGGGAGGCAGGCGTGCTGGTGGAGGGGAGGGGGCAGACCCCATGGATGCAGGTTGATGTCATCAAAAGATAATAACATAGTTATGTCACTTCAGCTCCAGGCAAACTCCAAGAGTCAGGCCTGAAGGTATTCCTAGAGTTAATATCTGCTGCCTAACCTGCAGTCTCCAGGGGCGCCTCCTGCAGAGGCTTCTTGTACTACCTTCTTGGGACTTGAGGGGAGGAAAATATGCCTACCTCTTAATCAAGCAACAGGCCGTTCAAGGGGAACATGTCCCACCCTCCTCCCCCACACCCAGTGACTCAGAGGCAAGTTTCTGGAGAAGAAACTGAGGGTGGGGAGTGGCTGTCAACCCCTAGGCTGAGACTCTTGGAAAATGCGGTGCGGGGTGAAAGGGGGTGAGAGTTAGTGGAGTACGGGGAGGTGGAAAGTATTGGGAAATCCCCTCCAATGTTTGATAAAGTCTTGGTAATACCTTCCGGCCTTAGGTGTGTGGGAAGGTAGCTCTCATCTTCATCTCCTCAGAGACCTGTCATCAGTGAGCTGGACCTTTTGGGTCCTTCTTGTCCCCCTGATTACATACAGGGCAGACTTCTTACATAGCAACTTCATGAAAGCAACATTCTTTGTAACCCTAACCTCTTTGCCGCAACAAAGTGCCCGTCTGAAAACACCTGCGCCTGAGTATCTCTATCTCTCGTCGTCCACCTCGCCCTCACAGCTCAGCAACCTCTGGCTCCCCTCCGGCGCCTAGGACGGCTTATCCCAGCTCTTCCCCTCACCCCAGGCACGCCCAGCCCGCTCCCAACTGTGGGCCCCGTCGGGGCTGTGAGCGGGAGCGGCCGAAGCAGGAAGAGGGGAGGAGGGCAGGGAGGCCCGAGCTCACCATGGCGAAGCCGGAGAGCAGAGCCGAGGTCCGGCTGGAGGCTTTGAGCTTGGCGCGGCTCAAGTAGAGCTTGCGCCAGGACAGCGCCTGCATCGAGTGCTCGTTGAGGCTCATCACCTCGGAGTAACTCTGGCCGATCCAGTCCGGGTAGCTGACAGCGGGCAGTGGCGACAGCGGTGGGGCCCCCGAGGGTTCCCCGTCCCCGCTGCGGCGGCGGCTCCGGCGGCTGCCGCTAGTGCTGCTGCCGCCGCTCAAGGGAAGCTCCGGATTGCTGTTGCTCGGGGGCGGGGCAGGCTCCGGATGCATGGAGTACGCTGCGAAGGCGCGGCTGGCGGCGGGCGCCTGCGAAGGCTACGGCCCCGGGGCCGCGCCGCACCTCCGCCGGCCTCCCACTCGAGCCTGTGTCCCGCAGCCGGACGCACCGGATCCGGAGGCCGAGGAACTGGCTGCAGAACCGCTCAGCAAGTTCCAAGCGGCCGCGACCGGAGCCTGCGGGCCGACCGGCGTCCGGTCCCAAGCCGGCACCTCCGCGAGCTCCACGATTGGCCGGCGACCCGCGGGTATTTGCATACGCCACACCCACTAATACACCCCGCCCACAAAGCAGTGGGCGGTGTCCGTGCGAGTTACGTGCCCCGCGCCGCCTCCGACGGCTCCGCCCACAGCCCCTGGCGCGCCTTCCTGGAAGCGCCCCACACTGACAGGCCTCGCTTCTCCTCTCTGCAGCTGCTCCTGTGGCTTTGCTCCCGGAGCTCTTGACTTGGGCCATCCGAGGTCACCTCTGGGCACCTCCTGAGGCCTATTTCCTCCTTGGAACAAGGTGGCAAAAGGTCTGTTGGAAAAAAAAAGCGGAGGTCTACTGGAGTTCAGTGAGCGCTTATTGGGTTATTGAGCATGTACTGGGTGCCAGCCCTGTTCCAGGCGCCGAGGGCAGGGTGTAGGCGTATAATTGAGAGGGACAAAGTCGATCCCGAAGATGTCATACGTGCCTGAAATCCCAGCACAGAGGAGACTGAGACAGGAAAATAATGAGTTTGAAGGAGCTCCTGTCTTGGAATACAAGGGGAACAAACTTCCCTGCTTCCTTGCAGCCAACACTCTTGTAGAAAAGACACACAAACATCGAGTAAATTATAGTTCAGAAGACTGTAAATGTGTACAAAAAAAAAACCCCACAGGATTAAAAAAAGGTGGATAGTAACAGGGTTGTTATTTTAATTTTAGAATGCTAGTCCACATTTGTATTTATTATTTTTGAGACTACATATAACTCTGCCTGGCTTGGAATTTGTTATATAGACCAGGGCAGCTTCGAACTCACAAAGAGCCATCTGCCCAAGCCTCCGGAGTGCTGGCATTAAACATGTGCCTGCCATTCCCAGACCCCTTAGTGGGGTTTTCTGCTCTGTAGGGGCACAACAAGGTCACACCTTTGGGATCTCATCTGAGCTGAGACCTGGGCCAGCAACGTATGGAGCCAGAACCTAAGGGAAGAGGAAAATATAGAAGTTGAGGGTGGGGCACAGGTGAGGTAAGGTAGGGAGGGTATTGAGCTAAGGACGTTAAATCCAAAGCAGCTGCGTTAACAGCGGTCACACTGCTTTAACCTCCAGCCTTCAGAATATTTCTTGGCACATACTCTACATTGAAGAAATACTTGTTGACTGCATACATGTGGGAAAAACAAGGACAAATGATACATTTAGACCCCAGTCAAATCCTAAACGTGGGGCACTCCAGGTCGACGGTGTGAGAGTTAAACTCTTATACAACCACTAGAGGGCAGCCCTCCACCCAACCACATGGCACAAAAGAGAGAAGGCTTCCTGCGGAGTTTCTGAGACTCCCGTAGCCGCTGCCTTCCCTGGTTTACAAAGATTGAGAATTTGGGGCGCGGCATGGTGGCACATGCCTTTAATCCCAGCGCTTGGGAGACAGAGGCAGGGCAAGTGGATCTCTGAGTTCTAGGCCAGCTACGTGAAAGACTTTGTCTCAATAACATAAAACCAAATGACAACGAAAAGCCTGAGCCCTTGCGATTTGAACTCTCATCCCACTGGGTTTGTTTTGTGGGTGGGCTTTGTGCTTATTACTCCTGATTGCCATCCGTATCTGTGTCCAACTATCCCAAAGACTTTTCCTTTCTGCCTACATGGCCTCACCCAATGTTCACCCTGATAACTTCTCTTACATAGCTGTGATTGTGATAACATCTGTGCTGGCTAGGTTTTTTTGTCAACTTGACATGAACTGGAGTCATCTGAGAGGAGGGAATCTCAATGGAGTATGTGTACCCTTCAGACTGGCCTGTAGACAAGTCTGGAGGTCATTTTCTTGATGAATGATTGATAAGGAATGGCCCAGCCCACTATGAGTGGTGCTGCCCCCTGGGCAGGTGGGTAATCCTGAATTCTATAAGAAGGCAGGCTGAGTATCATTCTTCCCTGATCCCTGCTTGGATTCCTGCCCTGATATGGTGTGACCTGGGAAACGTAAGCCAAATAAACCCTTTTCTTCCCAAGTTGCCTTTGGGAACTTGTCCTTTATCACAGCAATGCTAGGACACCATCTGAAATTGTCTAGCCAATTTATGTATCGATCTGACCCCCACCCTTAGAGTTTATGTAGAAACAGGTTTAGTGAATAAAGTAATAACAGACACCCTTGGTTCAGGGAAACGCCTAGCTGGAGAGAGGGCCTCAGATCTGGAGGTTAAGAGTCTAGGAGACAGAGAGGAAAGTCTGATTTAGAGCAATGAAAAGGACTGGCAGGGATGGCAAAACCCCGGCCTTTGCAATGGGGATGGTTTCCTCATTGCAACATTGTAACCCCTCCCCTCCATATCACTCTGACTTGGCATCAGCCCATCAGTATAGATGAGAAAACAAAACAAAACAAAAAACTCAGCATGTAGTTCTGGGTTCAGTCCTTGTACCAAAAAACAAAGCAAGCAAACAAACAAACAAAAGAAAATAATAAAGATATCCAGACCTAGGGTGGAGGGAAGGTTCTAAGCTCAGCTCCTGACTCCAGAGTATTGAAGGAGCCACAGTAACATTTGTCTCCCTTACTAGATCCAGCTGGGACCATGAGTCCCAGCAAAGCCTTCCCAACCCGTACTTCAAGGCCTGGAAAACCTGAGGCTCTAGTGAGAAAGCAGAGGGGTAAAAGACAGAAACGCTGGCGCCGGTGGGCAAGGAGGATTGGACTCCAGGCTTCTGATTCTGCCTTAGCTTCAAACAACCATGCAGCTCACTCAGGACAGCAGAAGGTATGCTATCAACCACTGGGGTTGCAAAAAAAAAAAAAAAAAAAAAGCCAAAACACAACTTTTCTTTCCCAATTAGTTTTTAGTTTTGTACCTTAGAGTATAGAGACCCAGCTGAAAGACAATGAACTGATCTATTGGGGTTAATGGCCATAGCCTGAGGGCTGACTGGAGACTGCTGCCATAGTCCCTTAGAAGGTAGCTACATCCACATCCTGTCAGAAGAAAAAAGTTAACATCAATGTAGTACTTCCCAATGACCAGGCCCTGTCCTAAATTCTTTTATTAACACGTATAGTTATGTAAACTCTATTATGTGTTATTTCATTATACATTAAGGATTATATTAAACTTACAACCTTGTGGTATTAAAATCACCATTTTACAGATGAGAAGAGAGGAGGCTGTTAGGAAGCAGTAGTCTCTCATTTATGATTCATTTATTTTTTAGTAGGACAGAATTTGTTTTCTTAACTTCATTGGTCCAGCATCTGATACATCACCCCCCACCCCCCACCCCACCCCCTGTCAATCCTCATTTCCTAGATCAGACTCGTCAGGATATTTTTTCTTTAAAATTACCAGTAAGTTATAAAAAGCCATGGGAGTGGGGTGTTAGGGAGTTGGCCCAGTGGTTAAGAGCACTTGCTGCTCTGGCAGAGTATTGGGGTCTGTTTTTCAGCACCCACATGCTGGCTCACAACTGGCTATTTAGTGCAGTTTCAGGGGGCTCTAACACCCTCTTCTGGCCTCCACAGGCACTGGATGCACATGGTGAACATATGTGCAGGCAAAACACTCATACATGTTAAATAAAAATATATATAAAAAATTTTTTTCAAAAGAAGCTATCCGAGCTATTTTGATTTTAGCAAATTCTTTGGATGAAGTTTGGGAATCAGCCTGTCTTTACGTTCAAGAGCTTTTTGAGTCTCTTACCTGATTAAGATCTACTGTACTTTTGTCTGCTCTGTAGCACTGTGACCTCAGGCACATTACTTTCTTTTTTGTTTGTTTGTTTTTGTTTTTTTGTTTTTCGAGACAGAGTTTCTCTGTGTAGCCCTGGCTGTCCTGGAACTCACTCTGTAGACCAGGCTGGAGAGATGGATCAGTGTTTAAAGACAATTCCCAACACCCACATGGCGGTTCACAACTCTTTAATTTCAGTTCCGAGGCATCCAACACTTTCTGACCTCCTTGTGTACCTGGCACACACGTAAGATACACATACATCTGTGCAAGCAAAATACCTGCACACATGAAACCAAAATGTCACACAGAGAACACACACTGGGGGAGATGTGAGCAGACATGGAAGTAAACAGAAGGAATCAGAAGCTGGGGGAGAAAACCCTATGGCAGATCTTCCCCTAAAACCTTTAGAGAAGGTGTCCCTCCCAACACATGGACAAGATTGGATGACCTCACCATTATGTGGCTATAGCTGCTGGCTGCAGAACTGAGAATAAATCTGTTCACTGGGTGTGGCTGCGCACCCCTGTAGTTCCAGCCCTTGGGAGCCTGTGGTAGGAGTTTGAGGCTATCCTGGGCTATATAATTAGATTAATTAGATATCAGCTCAAGTAAAGGGGTGGGGGCAGAGGGAAGCCTAAATAAATAAATGGATCTCTGAACTCCCTGGATTGCAGCTCTTCCTTAAGGGCAGCCTGAAGAGATTAATTCAGGACCCTGGAGTGGCTAAAAGAGGTGGCTTCAGCCAATCCAGGAGGTTGAATCCTTATTCATCAGAAATAAGGAAAATCACAGACTGTCGGGTGAGGTACACCTGGATCTGGACTGCAATTTCATCGGTGTGTAACTCGGCTACATTGGAAAACATCCCAAACTGTCTAGGCTCCATCTGTCAAGTGGGAGTCTCGATGGCACCAGGCAGCAAGGGCTGTTACAAGTGACTCGTGACAGAACATTTGTCTGGCAGTCAGCACAATGCTCAATAAATGGTGACTATCTTCCCTCTCACAGGCTCTGCCAGGATCAAAGAATGAAGGCAGCCCCATCTCACATATAATGAATTGGCCAATCTGTATTTACCAAGGGCCATTCGTTCATCTCTGAGAATCCAAACAGGAAAAACAGGTACCAGGATAAAGGAACAGAGATGAACTGTCTGGAAGCGAAAGGCCTGTGGAGAAAGGAAAACTAGAGGGGTCTAACATCATGTATGTCAGAAACAGCAGCTGCCCTCCCTTCCAGGAGGTCCCACTATTTATCTCTGCCTCCTGTTGGTCCTGTCTGTACAGAAGCCTGCTGACTGAGGAGCCGTAAGATGCTTCCCAGTGATCCAGACCAAAGTAGGCTAAGAGGATGGGATGCAGCCTAGGGCAAAGAGGCCCAGGCCTGGCAGTGGGGTGTGGAATTATACTGACCTCCGGAACCTCAAATGCCACACATAGAAATTGGGTATAAAGATATCTTTCTGGTAGTTGGGTACACACACAGCATACATGCCAGTTTGGCCCAGGGCCTGGCACACAGTAGGCAGTGCCTACAAAAAGAATCAGCTGTTTGCTGCTCATAGGATAAAAAGGGGAGAGACAACTGAGACCGGAAGTAAACTCGAGATCAAGTCCAGCATTAGTGAGGGGATATTTTTATCCAGACACCCGTCCATCTGTCTTGTGTCCATTCTAAGCTGGTGAGTCTATCAGACTCCTTTTAGAAGTCCTGAGTCAGGGCTGACCACGCCACGTTCAAGGGAAGTTAGGCCTCACAGGTTCCTCAAGGAGATTTCAAATCCATTTGATTTTTTTTTTTTTTTTAAGTTGGTGTCTCTGCCTTCAGCTGCTGTTGCCAAATTTCCCTTGCCTCCTCCAGTCTGGAGCTGGGCCATTTCCAGGATCGTTCTTTGTATAATTAAAAAGAAAAATAGAACAGTTGATGTTGCCAAACACGTATTTAAAGTGACACTCTGAACCGAGGGAGTGAAAAATCAAAACGTTTTAAGGTTTAGATTAAAAGTCTCCATCCTCGGAAGTCCCTGACCCTGGGATTTCTCTGGAGCCTGGCTGCCTTTAATCCTCTGCCCTGGCTCATAAAAACCCTTTAGACTAAAGGTATTTATTTCTCAGAGAACTATTCCGGGCTAATCATATAAAAATACCCTGCTTCCTAGGCATACCTCGTGTAGTGCAGGTCCTGGGAACAGTGGAGTTATTTGGAACAATCACCTGAGGAGACACCCAAGTCCCCCTTCCTTCACTTCATCCTCCCTTCATGCTCCCATTCCACCAGAAATGTCTACCAGGCAGTCGTGGTCCTTAACATTTCCTTGGAATCAGAGCTCTTTCTTCCAGCCTTCCCATGTCCATTGTACCTAGGGGGCCATCAGGAGTCACCCAGATGTCAGCGGTCACTTGGTCACTTGCCCAACTCTTTTGTGGCTCTTTTTTACTCTCCTAGAGCCCACTCTGTAAGAGCAGAAAACCTTTCTAAAAGGTACAACTCGCCAGTCATAGCACCCCACTCATTACATTCCAGCACTTGGCAGGGCTCTGTGAGTTTGAGGCCAGCCTGGACTACATAGTGAGTTCCAGGACAGCCGGGACTACAAAGAGACCCAGTCTCTAAATAAACTGTCCAGTGGATGGTGTGTGTCCTTTCCATGGATACATTAACTGTCCATTGGTGCTTAACAAATAATGTAGTTGCTTAATATAACATAAATTGATTATTATTTGCTTACTTTTCTGGGTATTGAGAAGTCAAAATGAAGTTGCAGGTTTTAAATAAACTAAAAGTGGTAGATTTGGTTCCTTCTGGTGCTCTGATGAGGAATAGTCCATCTTCTTCCCTCTTCTACTTTCTGGTGGATTCCTGTAGTTCTTGGCTTGTGGGCCCTCCTCCCTTCAGTATTCAAGCGATTACTCTGATCTTGGCTTCTGTCGGTACATATCTTTTTCTGCCTCTCCTACTTCCTGACCGGATACTTAAGATCACATTGGATTCACCTGGGTAGTCTCTTCATTTCACGATCTTTGATTTAAATCAGCTCAGTAAAGCCTTTCCTATCTAAGGTACTATGGTCACAGGTTGGTTCTGGGGGATTTGGATATGAGGGAGCCACTATTTAGCTTACTACACTGTGGAAGGCCCTTCAGTGGCTATTCAGCTCCTCACTTGGGAAGCTTTATCTGAGCGACTCCTGCCTCCTCCCTTACAGAACTCTTTTGACTGAGATTCATGTCTACCGTGAGATATAATATGACATAAACGAACCAGGAAACAAGTTCTCATCACACACTGAATCTGATGGCTTTGTCTGTTTGTTTGTGATAGGGAGCCTCATGAAGTCCAGGCTGGCTTTACACAGCAGAAGATAACCTTGGATTTCTGCTCTTGTCTCCACTGGAGTGCTGGGATTACTGACATGTGCCGACACACCTGGTCTATGCAGAGCTTTCATGGAAGAAACTGTACCAATTGAGCCATCTGCCTTTTGTATTGAATCTCTAGGTTCTAAAACTGAGAGTTAGATGTGCTTTGCTAAGCCTTGTAGTCTTATGGTAGTTTGCTGTGGCAGCTAAATGGGCTAAGTTGGCTGCTGGTTTCCTTTTAGACCATGTCTCTGAAGTCCTTTTGAGTGCATTCCTTTTTTCCTAGCTCACAAACCCACCCCCATCCTCTGGAATGTCTTTCTGAAGCCTGACCTATGCAGGTTGGGCTAGCCTCAAACTCACAGACACCTCTGATTAAAGATGTGTGCCAACCTTTATTTTTAATCATGTGTAGATGGGGTGGGGGGACTTGTGAGCACATAAGTACAGTGGTATCAAACCTTAGAAGAGGACGTTAGATCCCTTGGAGCCATAGTTACAGTTGGTGTGTGAGTCACCAGACACGGATGCTGGGGATAAAACTTGGGTCCTCTGCTGGGATTAAAGGCATGAACCACCACTGCCTGCTGGATGGTTTGATTTCTAATGTGGTATGAATCTAAGTATCTCAATAAGAGGTCAGTTTAATTGTAGCACTGAGGTGGCAGAGGCAGGCAGATCTTTGAGTTCAAGGCCAGCTTACTCTACAAAATAAGTTCCAGGATAGTCAGGGCTACACTGAGAAATCCTGTCAACAAACCAACAACAACGACACCAACAAAACAAAACGATCAAAGGGCAGGTTCCAAATTCTTGCATGTAGTCTAGCAGTTAATAAATGCCTTACTTGCTAAGTATGGTGCACACAATTTATTATTCAGTTATAGAAGCATTTATTAAGCACCTATTAGATGCTAGGTCTCAGCTCATCATTCCAATGCAATGTCCATTTACCAACATCTACTGTCCCCAGTCAGTATCTGGGTATACTGTAGTTCAATAATGATCTCCGGTCTTTCTGTTGAAATGCTATGTTAATAAATAACATAGAAAGACTATAATGTGGGCATGTGCACAGGCAGGAGACCCTTATCTCCAAGTACTGCCCAGTACCCTTTTCAGAAACTTACCTTGTCACCTGGGAAATAGCTTTTTTTAGATGAGGTCAGACAGGTTCCATTCACTTGCTTGTGAGTCTCTGGTGCCCCGGGGGCTTTGCCTGTGGCACACCTTTATCAAGATCTGGGGCCTGATGACTGCCACCTTCTCCCACAGGCTGTCTGTACCTCATTCATCAGGCAAGAGGGCAGCAGCTGGGCTCCAAACCTGGTGCTGCTGGCAGTTAGCCGAAAGCTGTCCGCCCTTCATTTGGCCTGACTTTCCTTGCTCTGAAGGATTTAACTCTTCCCCATCAGGACCCCTTACCACCTAGACGTTTGTAACGGTGAATTTTTAAAAAAGCAGTCTCTTCTGTGTGTGAGTGGTATGTGCATGTGTGTGCACTTACTTCCAAGCAGAGGCCAGAGGTTACTGTCATTTGTCTCCCTGGATCTCTCTCCTCTTCATTTACAGAGGCAGGGTGTCTCACTGAACCCAGAGCTTATGCTTTGCCTCTTCTAGCTAGCTAGTCCCAGGGATCTAGTCTCTGCCTTACAAATGCTGAGGTTTCAGGAAGTCCAACAGACCAGCAAGGCTTTTGTGTGGGCACTGGGAATCCAAACTCTGGTCCTTGTACTTGCCAGACAAGTGCCTTATCAGCCATGCCATCTGCCCAGGCTGGAAAATTAACAATTTTAATGAGGGCTAATACATTAGGTGTACGTAAAAGTGACTCTGAATCAAATCCTCACCAGTCACAAGGCTTTAGCACCATATGAACATGTGCCTCCCCACTACCCCCCAGAGGTGCTAGGGATAGACATGTGTTTTACCAGTCATGTCCTTCCCTGCCTGGAGACAAGGCTGCTCAGGCTGCTATGGGTTTTCCTCTCCTCTCCCCCCCTGCCTTCCTCTCTTTCTCTCTAAACCTGTAGTATGTAAACTAATCTCAGCACACAGGGGAGATTTCTAGGAGACCCAGACCAGCTTGGTCTACATAATGAGTTCTAGGCTAGCCTGCCTAAGACCCTACCTTATTTGTTTGTTTTTCAAGACAGGGTTTCTCCGTGTAGCCCTGGTTCTCCTGGAACTCACTATGTAGACCAGGCTGGCCTCTAACTCACAGAGATCCAAGTGCCTCTGCCTCCTGAGTGCTGGGATTCAGGCATGTACCACACCATACTACTGCCAGGGTGACCCTATGTGATGTGGGGATACACATGCCAAGATATGTGTGTGGAGGTCAGAGGACAGCTCGTGGGAGAAGGCTCTCTCCTTCCACTCTGTAGTTCCAAAGGGCCACAGGCTTGGTGGCAAATGCCCTCCCCTGCTGAGCCAGCTTGCTGGCTCTGGCATTATCTATCTCCCTGAAGGCTCAGACTATAGGCTAGTGCTAACCCGGCAAGCCTTCCTTCTTTCCGTGTATAGTAAGATACACCTTGTAACAGAAAAGATAGGATTTTGGCTTTTTGGTTTTTTTGTTTTGTTTTGGAGACAGGGTTTCTCTGTGTAGTCCTGGCTGTCCTGGAACTCACTTTGTAAACCAGGCTGGCCTCGAACTCAGATATTTGCCTGCCTCTGCCTCCCAAGTGCTGGGATTAAAGGCGTGCGCCACCACCGCCCGGCTTAAAGACTCATTTTTATGTACATGCTATTTGACTGCCGGAATGGCTGTGTATCACATGTGTGCTTGGTGTCCTGTGTGGAGGTCCAGAGAGGATACTGGATCTTCAGAAACTGGAGTTGTTACAGATGCCTGTGAGTTGCTGTGTAGGTCCTGAGAAGAGAACCCCATTCTCTACCAGAGTAAGAAGTGCTCACATCTGCTGAGCCATCCCTCCAGGCCTCATTATAAATCAGACATGCCTGTGGAAGCCATGGAGAAAGCATTGGAACCTTGTAACTAGAGCTACAGCTGGTTGTGAGCCACCTGCCATGGTTGCTGCCAATTGAATTCAGGTCCTCTGCAAGAGGGCTTTGAACTGCTAAGCCCACTTTCCATCTTTTTTTTTTTTCTTTGACTTATTTATTTTATGTATGTGAATACACTGTAGCTGTCTTCAGACACACCAGAAGAGGGTGTCAGATCCCATTCCTGATGGTTGTGAGCCACCATGCCATTCCTGGGAATTGAACTCAGGACCTCTGGAAGAGCAGTCAGTGTTCTTAACCACTGAGCCATCTCTCCAGCCCCTCTCCATCTTTTTAAATCTAAACAAAACAAGATGAAACAAACCCCACTCACTTTCACATTGCCATTTATTGTGGGTCTTAACAAAATGTCAGCCGAGAGCATAATTTATAAAAATAACCTTAACAATGTATCAGTTACATGGAATAATAAGAATTGTACAGCTGTGAGCAGGCGTGGAAGTGAACATGGTGAAGTTCTAAGGGTATAGGAAGAAACATCACAGTCTCCTAGAGTCTCACAAATATAAAACTTTTGTGACCTCTGGTCATCAAAGCGTGGGGATTCCTCCTAAGTATTCAGTAACCTGTCAAGCCTCCAGTCTATAGGGTACACTGGCAGGCTAAGTATTCTAATTCAATTCTGACACTATGTGGGCTGGGGATGTTACCACGGGTAAAGCCCTGGGTGCAACCCACTGCACCTTGAGAGAGAAAGAACAAAATTGAGACAACAGAATGCGGTGGCCTATTGCTGTAACCCCAGCACTTGCCAGGCAGACACAGGAGGATTGCTACAAGTCTGAGGTCAGACAGGTCTTCACAGCAAGTTCTATGCCAGGTTTTATTACATAAGAGACCTTTTCACAACAACAACAATACACAGCAACACAATTAGACTATCTTTAACAGTCTGATGCCAGTGCTGAGTTCCAGGCTGCTTTACCTGTGTTTCTGAAGGAACCACTGCCAACCGGGGCTCTTCCACCTCTCTTAATTCAGTGCAGTTTGGTGAACTCAGAGAAAGTTCACTGGCGTTCACCATTATCCAGGGCACTACCGGGAACACAGACGTAGCTCATTTCAGAGAAGGAAACCAAGGGCTTAACGCTGTTGTGACCAAAGGCTGAAGGTCTCCACGGGATTCCATTCTCTTTTTAGCGTTAGATTTTCTTGTGATGATGGATGAGATAAACTAAATATGAGGCAACTAAATAAAAGATTCAAAGTCAAAGCAACAAAAAAACAGGACAAATAATACACATGAAGAGAGATTGTCTGTTGTCTGCTTTTATTTATTTTTTTGAGACAAAGTTTCTCTGGGTAGCCCTGGCTGTCCTTGGAACTGGCTCTGTAGATCAGGCTGGCCTCAAACTCACAGAGATCCACCTGCCTCTGCCTCCTAAGTGCTGGAATTGAAGGCCACCACCATGAGGCCAGAGACTGACCCTCCTAATAGCATCTGGGTACTCTACTTTTTCTTTCTTTCTTTCTTTCTTTCTTTTTTTTTTTTTTTTTAAGATTTATTTATTATATGTAAGTACACTGTAGCTGTCTTCAGACACCCATATGAGGGCATCAGATCTCATTGCAGATGGTTGTGAGCCACCATGTGGTTGCTGGGATTTGAACTCATGACCTCTAGAAGAGCAGTCAGTGCTCTTAACCGCTGAGCCATCTCAACAGCCCGGTACTCTACTTTCTAGTAACTTCATTTTGGGCTTTATTTTGCAATGCTGGGGATGGATCCTAGGGTTTTGAACATGAGAGCAGCTGGACCCCGTTGGAAGGCCCCTCCTGGGTTTTTATCGTGATTTTATTGCATACCCATGATTGTTTAAATCATTTGTTATTGGTGATCAACTTTACCTCCAGTATGACCCCCGTCCTGAGGTGGCAGGTGGGACTGATTCCCACCCTTTAATGTGGCTTTAGACATTCTGGTCACCTAGCTTTCATTCTGAAGCTACCAGGAGGCTGCCAGGCAGCATTCGACTCATTAGCATATAAAAAGACAAATCACTTTGGAGATTCAAAGGCTTTTTGAAGTCGCAAGCCAGGAAACTGGGATAAAGATCACACATATTTCAGAATATCACAACTGCTAAGCTTAAAAAATTAGGATATAAACATATGCGTATCGTCTAAAAATAATGTATCTCCATCAATCTAAGAAAATCTTAATGGTGTGCAATAGCCCCAAGGGAGGAAACATAAAAGATGTCCATCAGTGGATGAATGAGAAAATAAAATGGGGTGTACTGCTGACAGTGGCAAGGGGCCATGCTTGTAATCTCTAATCTCAGTACAGTACAACCAGAGAACCCAGAGCAGTAGAATAACTACAAGCTTACAACTACCCTAGGATACACAGTGAGTTAAAGGCTAGCCTGAGCTATGTAGCCTGGGCTTTGTCTCAAAACCAAACCCAACCAAACAAAAATAACCAAACAGCAACAGAACTATGAAACCAAACCAAGACAATGGAATTTATCCTCAGAAGGAAAGCCAAACATGGCAGTGCATGCCTAGAATACCAGCACTTCTGTAACTCCAGTTCCAGGGGGCCCGACACGCTCATGCAGGTATTCATGTAGGCAAACAGCAATGCACATAAACTAATAAAGAAACTGGAGATGGTATATTAAATTTGCCTCAAACTAAAAGGCAGATTTGATCGATGCTACAACGGAATCTTGAAGGTATGCTAAGTGGAATACGCTAGACACAGAAAGATGCAGTGCGGGGTTCTTATAGTCTCCAAAGTAGACAAATGTAGACACAGAATGGTGGTGGGTACTACTAGTGAAGTGGAAAAGGAGAGTTTGGGATAGATAGTTTTTGATGAACATAGAGGTTGGGCTGTGAGCAAGCCTTTGCTCAGGAACCAAGAGATGAATTCTTCCTAAAATTCCTCTGTAAATGGAGACTCTCTTCAGAGACAGTCTCATGTAGCCAAGCTGGCCTTGAACTCCTGATCTTCCTGATACCACATCCAGCTCTGTCTTGTCTTCCGCAGAACAGAAACCAAGATATCCTCTGCCGGTCACCCTCTCCCCCACTGTCGAGCGTTTGAACTGGCTCATATTTTCTTGGCGTTGCAGACAGTGGTATTAAGGTGCATCCTTGGTCTTTGTCAGGGTTTCTCCAGAATGTGCCTAGCAGGAAGCCTGTTAGATTCCAGACTACAAGCACTTCCAACTCCAGTGACCAGCATTCAGTTCCCTTCTGCTAGGCCTGATGGGCCTTCCTTCTGTTCCCACTCCCTTAGCTCATGAGCTGCTCTGTGGAGGACACTCCCCCACACATAGCTCAGCTAAGCTTAGCTTTCCCTTAGAGTCCAGCTCTCCACATTAATTCCTCGGAAGTTTTCCCTGACTTCCACCCAACCTCAAACTAGGTCAGTCTTCCTTCCCTACATTATGTACCTGTAAGCAATAAGCAGCACCTTGTAGACTGATTGCCATGCATTTGAGATGGGTTGGACTTAATCCTCAGTACTTGTGTACACACACACACACACACACACACACACACACACACACACACTACCCTGCAATATTTACAGGTTGCAATGTTCCATTGATCTGTGTAACTATTAGGACACACTGTCCCCTGACTACATCGTAGGCAATAGTTAACCCTAAATCTTTCTCTACTTTAACTCATTGTGTAACTTTTCTAGCATTCTCCCTCCTACCACCACAGGGTCCTACTATGTAGCCAAAGTTGGCTTGGAACTTGGTACATAAGACCAAGCTGGCCTCAAAGTCACAGATATCTGTCCGCTTATCCTTGCTTCCAGAGTGCCAGGCACTCCTGGTGCCCGCTTCCATGCCTGGCATCAGCTGGGCTGTTTTATTTTGAAATCTATTTTTGTTTTTTTTCGAGATAGGGTTTCTCTATGTATCCCTGGCTGTCCTGGAACTCATTCTGTAGACCAGGCTGGCCTCGAACTCAGATATCCTCCTACCTCTGCCTCCTGAGTGCTGGGATTGAAAGCATGTGCTGTCTAGTCATGTTTATTTTTTTAAAAGATTTTGTGTGTATAAATATTTCTCCTGCCCTTATGTGCATCGTGTGTGTCTGATACCCTATGGATGCTAAGAGTGGATCCCATTGAACTGGAGAAATCATTGTGAATTGTTACATAGGTGTTGGAAATCAAACCCAGTCCTGTACAAGAGCAACAAGTGCCCTTAACCACTGGGCCATCTCTCCAGCCTCACAGGTTGTCATCAGAATTTAGTAAGACTAGGATCAGTGGTAGAGCATGCCTTGGGTTCTATACTTAGCACTGAAGGGGAACCCTCCCCCCCAAAAAAAAACCCCAAAATATCATCTGGGGCCAAGATAACAGTATAGACACGGTCAGTCTCTCCCTTCAAGTTCACAGATTCAAGCCAATAAACATTAGCTGAGTGTACTGGACTGTGATGTGTTTTCAGGGCTTAGAAACTCTGTAATGAACTCCCAGGTCCCTTCCAGTTGTTTTATCATAATGATTAATGATGACCAGTATTTGCTGAGACCTTAATGTGTGCCAGATACTCTGTGGGGTGATTTACCTTCAGCACCTCATCCCAGGTCATGGTCTATCTGACAGTTTGTATTATTGCCTCCCTTCCTTGGGAGAGGAAGCCGAGTCCCAGGAAGAGGCACAGTTTGTAAACCACACAGACAGAACTTCTCAGCCAGAGTTCCCAACATGCACCTCTGACACAATTACATTGCTTCAGTTAAATTCCAGAGACTTTTTTTTTTAAGTTTCCTGACACATGGTCTTGCTATGTAGCCCAAGCTAGGAGTAAACTATTTTTGATTTTTTTGTTTGTTTGTTTAGTTTTTTTGAGGCAGGGTTTCTTTGTATAGCCCTGGCTGTCCTGGAACTCACTCTGTAGACCAGGCTGGCCTAGAACTCAGAAATCCACCTGCCTCTGCCTCCCAAGTGCTGGGATTAAAGGTGGGCGCCACCACTGCCCGGCTATTTTTGATTATTTAAAGCAGTGCTTGGCCTCAGAAATGTTAGGCAAACACTATACTGAGCCATAGCCCAAAGGCTAGGCCTTAAACTTTGTTTTTTACTTTAACTTTCTGAAGAAAATTTTTGCTATTGTCTGTATGTGGATTCTGGGGATGATGGTCAGGTTTAACGGGCCAGCACCTTCCTCTGCTAAACCATCTTGCTGCTCTTGAACCTGTCTTAGCCTTTAAAATTCATTCATTCATTCATAGACAGGGCTGTCTATGAATGGAGCTGTCCTGGAACTCACAGAGATTTACCTGTCTCTAACTTGGGAGTGGTAGGATTAAAGGTGTGCACCACATCTAACTCAGAGACTACAAACTTATTTTTTCTTTTCTTCTTCTTTTTTTTTTTTTTTTTTTTTTTTCCAGAGCTGACGACCAAACCCAGGGCCTTGTGCTTGCTAGGCAAGCGCTCTACCACTGAGCTAAATCCCCAACCCCAATTTTTCTTTTTAAGTCTCATTTTTCTTTTTTATGCACAGGTGTGTGTGCGTGTGTGAACATGCACAGATGTTTGTGAGCCATCCGGGTCCTTTGGTAAGAACAGCAAGTGTTCTTAACCACTGAACCATCTCTCTAGGCCTTAGTATTTTTAAATGTACAGCTTGTGAGCCAGATCCATGGGGCTGAAGACAAGATCTGTCTTTGCAAAGAAATTTTTACTTAAACAAGAGAGGCAGATGTTAGATGGTTAAGAGTTTCTCTTGGAGCTCGGGAGAAGAGCCAACTGTCTTTTTTCCGGAACATTCCATCCTCCCCAGGGGAAAGCCTGTTCTCTGCCATGAACAGGTGTCACGGGGAGGGAGGAAAGAAGAGGGTTTCCTATAAAGGCTGCCGTGTGTGTGTGTGTGTGTGTGTGTGTGTGTGTGTGTGTGTGTGTATCAGATAGCTTGTGTTTCACAAACGACCTACAAATTACTGTAGGCCACTTGAAAAGGGTTAAAAGCCAGTGACACCACCTGCAAAAGTTATTACAGTTATTTATTCAGAAGAGAGAAACCATGCACCGTGGGAGGGAGGGATTGTAGTGTGGGCACTCGGGGGAGAAATGGTAGGGCGGTGGGCTTCCATTTACGTTGTAGTTTTAGAGTAAACAGACAGAGGTCCTGTTTGAGATACGAAGTGTATTAAAGACAGTGACAGACAAGGGTGTGGGCAATGTAGCTGAGCAATTTCCTATCATGCACAAAGCCCTATCATGCACAAAGCCCTAGGTTCAGTCCCTAACACTATACAGCCAAGGCCCCTGGTACAGGATCTCTCTGGTCTCAGGGCAGTATAGAGGCAGAAAGGCAACAAGATATATCAGCTGTCTCCATAGCTACAGGCTCAGTATTTGGGCACTGGACTATTATTACTTATGCATGTGTTAGGTACAGATGCTTGGACATCTGTACTCACGGAGGCCAGAGGAGGGTATAGGTATCCTCATTCTTCACCTCATCCCTTTGAGGCAGGGTCTCTCTCTGAAAGTGAAACTCATGTTATTCCCATAGGCTAGCAGCCAGTGAGCTACAGCAATCCTCCTGTCTCTACCCCCATACAAGCACTGGTATGTGTAAGGCCAGCCTTAGCTTATGTGAGTGTTAGGATCCCCATGGTTACTCAGCAAGCACTCTTAACCACTGGGCCACCTTCCTTACCCCTCTCTACATTACAGGGTTTTTGTTGTTCTAGCGGTTGAATGTAGGGCCTCATACATACTGAACACTCCATCTCCAACCTCAGAAAATAAACTTTAAACAATTCCTTCTGGAGTTAGGTGTGGTGATAGTTTATGCCAGTGGCCCTGTCATTCACAAGGCGGAGGGTAAGAGGATCTTTCTGAGCTTAGTTAACAGAGTGAACTCCAGGCTAGCCAAGGCTATCCAGGGAGGCCCTGTCCCAAAACAACAATGAACATGCTAGGGCCTGGCAAGATGGCTCAGCAAATAGAGACGCCTCCCGCCAAGTGTGATAACCTGAGTTTGATCCCTATGTGGTGGATGGACAGAACTGACCACCTCCTGCACACTGTCCTGTTTCCACATAAGTGCTATGATGTATCCCCCCCAACCCCCATACAACAAAAGCAATTAAAATATAACGCAAGAAAAAAACTAAACAAACAATACCACAAAGAATCCCATCTGGCTGAGCCTCAGGTCTGTAATTCCAGGTGAGGATGAGCGTCATAAGTTGAAGGCTAGCCTGGGCAATTTAGCAAGGCAATGTTTCAAAAGAAAAAGAGAAAAGGGGTTGGGGATATAGCCCAGTGGCAGAGTGCTTGTGTAGCTTGCGCAAGGCTATAAGTTCACCCGGGTACTGGGGGGCTCTGGGGAGAACTCTATACAGGAAGGGGTTTTATAATTTTTCTCCGCAACCGGCATGTTTTCTGCCTTGTCATTATTATTATTATAATATTATTATTATTATTATTATTATTATTATTATTATTATTATTATATTATTATTATTATTATTATTATTTTTGGTTTTTCGAGACAGGGTTTCTCTGTGTAGCTCTGGCTGTCCTGGACCTCACTCTGTAGACCAGGCTAGCCTCAAACTCAGAAATCCACCTGCCTCTGCCTCCTGAGTGCTGGGATTAAAGGCGTGTGCCACCACCGCCCGGCTTGTCATTATTTCTTAAAACAACACAACTGTATCATAACTATTTACACAGCATTTAAGTATTAGGTATTAAACATAATCTGGAAATAATTCAAGGATGACCAAGAGGATAGGTTCTATACAAACACCCTACCATTATAGGACCTGAGGGTGGTTTCATTTTGGTTCTTGCTGGGGTCCTGAGTCTGATTCCCTGAGGAAATCTCAGGACAACATAATTATGTTCAGCATTAGAAGGTGAGAGGAAATGAGATATCCAAGCAGATTCTAGGAGGAGGATGTTGGAGCTAGCTTGGTAAAATGCAGAGAGAAAGGACCAGCAGGTGCAGAGACCAGGAGACAAGAATATTTAGTCAAAGGACTCAAAATATACAGAGCAAGGAGGTTAGGTTTAGAGGGAAACAGGGGGAAACAGCTATTATGTCCTCCCAGATGACTCTCTCCTGAACCTTAAACTCGGCAGAAAGCAAAACGTTGGGGTTCTGGTACCCAGCTTCATTTGAGTACTATCACTGAATGCACCCCTTTGGAATATTGGATCATATAGTACCTCTGTGACTGCAGTGGGTTTTGCATTACAACTTCTATTTCACACGTTGAGAAAACAGACTGTCCCGTGTCTTGTAGGTTCACCATGTCCCTTTACATAAATGCTTTAGTTCTAAGAGCCTTTGTATTTCTTCCTTGAAATAGAGCCACCTAAACACCAGGCATTATGACTCCATTGGACTTCTGACTCCCTCCAGTCTGGCCCGCTATATACAGGAAACCCAGGAAGGAGCAATAGTTATAGCCAAAAGGCCAAGTGGCCTCTCAAAATTCCCCACATCTATTCTGGTTGTCCCTCTGGGGCAGCTCTTAGATACCATCTTCTGCCAAATAGAGTTTGTTTCTCAGAAGCTGTTAAGAAGTGGGAGGTTAGGGAAAAAAAAAAAAAAAAAACAAAAAAACTGCATCAACAACTACAAAATCCCCTGCAGCAGCCTGAGCACAAAGGGTTTGGGTTCTGAACAAAGGGCTGGGTGAGACTGGAAGGCAAATGCTGACACATCCTCTCTCCAGCTGTGAACCGGGGGTCTGAGGGCCACTGCAAAGGTCATCTGTCTCCACATCTTTGGGCAGGAAATGCAATTCAATCCTTGCAGTGACTGATCACTTTACAAGATTAATGGAAATGTCTCCAACATGGGTCTGTGTTCTGACAGCACAAAAAGCAAATCAAACTTCTCCCCTGGCCTCCTCCTCAGCTAGGTCAGCTGATTCCTGGTCTTTAAAAAGCTCAAAACTTTTCTCTAGGACATCTGTTCAGGGGGAATCCCTTTGATAGGAGAGATCCTGTTTCCAGGGGCAGGACCCAAAGATAGCACCTGAAGGTGGGGGAACTTTGGAAGCTCTTCAGTTTGTACTTCATCTTTCCAAAGTAGAAGAAAGGCAAAGGGCATGGTAGGCCCTGAAGGGTTAACTGCCAGCCTTCTTGTCCATCCCTCAGGGATTGTCAACCAGTGACAAGTGAGCGTGATGAAGTAATGCCTGCCTTTCCCTTCCCATTGGCTACCGCACATGTCCATCAATCTCAAGATGCAAGTTTTGAAAGAATCTTTGAACTTTTATGACTCTCTTCTCAGCATTAACCCTTTAACTCACCTGTGGTTTCCAGGGTCCTTTCTAGCCTTCACACAGGAAGAGGCGCATTGAAAAAAAAAAAAAAAAAATCAGAACGCTAAGTAAAACATTAAGCCTTTCTCCAAGGGTCAGGCCTGACAGTCTTTGTATAGCTTTATTTTTCTTTTTGACTTCAATCCACAAGGCACTGAAGACTACAAAACAAAATAAACAGAAGATATCTGAGAACAATCACTTTAACAGAAACAGCTTGATCTGTTGCTATATTAAAATAAAAGTACACTTTAAATTCCAAAAGCAATACAAAATAGGTCAAAACTTGTATAATTTATTATCTTATTTTTTATTCATGTCTTTTATACGTTAGCATACTGTGGATTGAACCCAGAGTCTCTACAATGCCCTATTCCTGACCTACCCCACTAACCTGGAATTCATTTGGGTAGTTACACATCTCCATGGTACAAAGTTGAAAAGGCACTACAGCCCATAGAGTGAAATTGAACCCCTCAGGTCTGCATGAGGTGACATTCATACACACATGTGGTTAATGTTTCACAGTGTACCAAAGGATGGTTCTCCTTCTCATGTTGCTTTTCTCCATTGTCTTCATGTCTTTCCAAAGAACACTCAATGTGTAAAAAAGATTAAGTATGGGTCTATGGATATATCTTCTTTGATTTACCCAAGCAGTAATCAAAATTTAGTATTCTGCATCTTGTTTTTATTTAAGGATATAATTAAGTCATATTCTCTCTCTCTCTCTCTCTGTATGTGTGTGTCTCCCCTTTTGTTTATTTTTCAAGACAGAGTTTCTCTGTGTAGCCCTGGCTGTCCTGGAACTCACTCTGTAGACCAGTTTGGCCTCTAACTCAGGGATCTTGCCTCTGCCTTCTGAGTGCTGGGATTAGAAGTCTGCACCAATACCGC
This sequence comes from Arvicanthis niloticus, assembly GCF_011762505.2. Classification (NCBI taxonomy): domain Eukaryota; kingdom Metazoa; phylum Chordata; class Mammalia; order Rodentia; family Muridae; genus Arvicanthis; species Arvicanthis niloticus. The sequence goes on along the minus strand of NC_133432.1, from coordinate 13,776,773 downwards.
CCCGCTATACTCTTTTTTTTTTTTTTAATGCTGAAGATCAATCTGAGAACCCTGGTTTTGGTTTTTGTGTGCTTTGGACAGGTCTTCACTAAGACCAGATTCTGGTGGGCTCTGGATTCCTACATGCTCCAGGTGTTCAAGTCCTGTAGCCATAGTATCCTGATCCTGAGCTTCCTAAATGCTGAGATTAAAATGTGCTGCTGCCCCTGGCTGAAGCTTTATTATATGGTCCTTGACTCTATCCATAAGATATTTACCACCCTTTATAAGTGTATTGGAAAGATCTTGGCAGGTGAACCAAGCCCAGCCAATTGATATCCCATCAGGCTCCTGCACTGGGCCAACGCTCCTGGCAGGCACCGGGAGCAAGTGCTTCAAACCCTAAGGCTGCAAATTCACATTGTACCGCATGTGTTCTTCCGTACAACCCATGCCTTACCTGTCTTTGCCTCCACGGTCTCTTCACCCGTTCTATTAATGTTCTAGGATAGCTGATGGCGATTTGAAGCCAAATTGGATTTTGACTCATAAATAAATAGCTGGGCACCATAAGAGAAATGATGGCAAATACCCCAAGGCCTCGTTGTTTTAAGTTTTCTGTTTGCTTGCTGCAGCCGTGGGATTGAATCTGGGGTCTTGTATATGACGCCAGTCAAGTGCTGTATCACCGAGCCATACATAACCCTAGCCCATTATTTTTTTATTTTTGAGACAGGGTTTCATTAGATTGCCCAGGCATGCACCACCATACCAGTTTAACTTTGATTTTTTTTTTACTCTAAGTGTATTACGATAGTAGAGTGAGTTCTTGGTACTCATGAGCAGCTGGGTTCTAAATGTCATAGTCTCACAGGCAGGCTTACGTAGTGGCTTGATTTTTGGGCTCCCGATTCCTCCAAGTTCTTGGTTCAAATCATGTCTTCATAATACTGTTGTGGTGAAATAACTTAGCATTTCTATGAACCTTAGTTATGAGAGATCAAAGATTTAAAGAGATGCAGATAGGAAGGACTTTATTCAAAGGCACTGTAAGCTCTTAAGAACCGGGAGCTAAAAACTGGGGATTCAGGAGACAGAGGTAGGAGGTTCGCACAAAGTTCTAGACCAAGCCTGGTTTACATAGCAAGTTCCAGGCTACCTAGGGCTAGAAACAGACCCTTGTCTTGAGGAAAGACAAGAGCTAGAATAAAGACATAAGAGCAGTTTGTCCCTAGTCCAGAATCCCGGGTTTCTGAGTGTTCCATCCAGGGGCAGTAAACCCATGGTGTGCGTGTGTGTGTGTGTGTGTGTGTGTGTGTGTGTGTGTGTGTGTGATCGAGGCTGTCATTTCTGTCTTCTGTCCCCTTGTCTTTGGACACAGTGCTGCTCAATTGGCCTGTAAGGATGGATGATACAACTGAATTTTAACACAGGTGAGATCTGACTGAGCCTTTTTCGAGGATGGTTGGTACAGGAAGGCATTATTTAATTTGCAACGAGGCTGGCTTGCATTAAAAGTTCATCTTTTGAAAGAAGCCCCCTTTTTTATTTCTCACCTATTCTCAGCTCCTGGGGGACAATCAGCCTAAGTTAGAGCTCAAGGGTCTGGCCCTTCCCCCTTTGGCCCAAAATAACCTCCTCCCCCACTTGGAGGGAATGCTTGGAATTCTTTCAACTGAGGACAAAGGCTTTCATCTGCCAATTACTGATAAAGAGAACATGCAAATATGCTGGAGGTGGTGATCCATCAAGGGCTCAACGTTTATTGAGTGACCACTTAGACCCAGCAGAGGGCTGGGCTTTCTGGGGGAATCAAAGGGGAACAAACACCAGGCTGGCTCATTCTTCTCTCAGGTCTGTGGTTTCCTCCAGGTTTGTAAAAGGAGGGGATTAAATCAGGTGACTAATCAACCTCGGCCCACTCCATGAAAGTGACTAAGATCAGACTTTTTCCTAATGCCAGCCTTTAGGGGAACTCAGAAGCCATGGGGGAAGCAGGTAGGGGAGAGAAAACATCAGGGAGGAAGATGAAGAAGGATCCCCAGTGTCCCATTTGACAGTTTTGCTTTCATTCTTAATCCACTGATTCTCAACCAGGGGCCCATCCTTAAAGCAGCTTTATTTCATTCTGAAGTATAAATGAAGCTGGTGAATATTTGAAAAGGCAAGCAGTGTGAAATTGAGAGCCAGTAGTTTTGCCTTCCTGAATCCCATCTTCCTTGTTTACAAAACAGAGCAACAAGGCCATAAGACATTTTTAAAAGATTCTTTCAAACGAGAAGAGCCAGATAAAGTGGTCCACATCCTCATGCCATTTTTCCCCCTCTTTGGTGCTGGGTACGGAACTCAGGGTCTTAGCTTTGCTAGGCCTAATATTCCACTCTGAACTATACATCACCAGCTGGCTCCTGGTTTTCATCGGGGATGGTTAGAAAGGCTGCCCAGTCGATGCAGCTGAGCCAACATAGATGTAATTTCAGTTTGGTGACAAACTTGGTGTTTGTCGTCTCATTTTTATGTAGAACATGTATGAATGGAATTAAAACAAACTTCAAAGAGCAGATTTGGGGGCAGGTGGAAAAAAGTACAGAACGATAAGGTGATACGGTAGGAAATTCTAACGTAAGGGAGGGTGATCAAGTTTGGCTCACAGCTGATTTCAGGTGGCAAGGCCACTTCCTCCCCATATCTGTCTGAACCAGTGCTGACGACATTGGGACGAGGTAAAAAGAACAGTCACCTTAATTCATAATTTCTTGAATCTGGGTTTCCCCGGTGTGCAAAAGGACCTGCTTTAGCTTGCTTGTACACTGAGAAGCTGCAGTAGTTCCTAGCCTCAGCTGGGGAGTCTCTCAGCACATCCCTGGTGAAACGTCATTAGGCCCTTGCAAGAAAGAGGCCGGGAGGGAGCAAAGTTTAGGGCCAGCTTTTCTCCCGACTTAAATGGGCCTGACTTGTCCCTTTCGGAATTCCAGATCACTCAGGGTCAACTCTGGCAGCAGTTACAAGCCCTACTTAAAAGACAGAGGAGCTTTGGGGGATCTGATACTCCCTGCATTCACAAAGTCTGCCCGTTCTTCGCTACCGAGAAACAATGTGGATTAATCAAGGTGCTGTACCCCAGAAAGCCACAAACATCGCCACCACTTCTTTCTTAAATTGCCACATGAGAGGCTTACCTTTTGCCTGCCTGCATTAGAGACGCTGAATCCGATTCTCTTATTCCCTCCTGTGTATCGATTTATCTCTTCTCAGCCAGTGTAGACTTTTTTCTTTCTTTCTTTTTAAAAGCCCAACTTCTGTTTCAGGGCTGTACTACCGAGGCTGTCCGAATGAATGAACGAAAGGCTTTCTTCCGGTCAGCTGTAGTCTGAAAAGGCTGTGGACTGGCTGTATTTCCTGTACCTGTGCGTGTGTCTCCATGTTATTATTTCAGCCCCGGGAGTTTAAAAGTTATGCAGTCTGTACAGATAGAGAGCTGCACTAATTTCTTTCTGAGCCCCTCAGATGCCTCCTCCATATGGCAGGTTCGCAAATGGATAAGGGTCTGGACAGGCTGGCCCCTCCCCCCTAGACATGCAGTAGAAAAGCAAAACAGAAAAAGAGATCATACATACAAAATACTTTGAATTTAGGTCGCCAGCATAGGTAATGAGGAAAGGTGGATGAAGGAAGAGAGGGACAACCCTGGGTAACCCAAGCAAGGGGGGGGGGCGGGCAGGGGCAGAGGTGGGGGGTCGGTTTGGGGGTGCCAGGCCCCGGGGGCTTTCACGCCAGCAGGCTCGGCTAGCATTTCCGCGCCTCCCGCTGAGGCCATCCGTGCAAATCTGCACCTCCCTCCCCACCCCCTCCTCTCTTTCCCTCCCTCCCTCCCTGCCCCGCCATCTCTGGGATGCGCCCGCCGCCTGCAACTCAGCCCTCCAAAAGTCAGCTCCCGGGCGGCGGCGGCGCCTGCGTGCAGAGGCGCACTCGTGACCCAACAACAAAACAGCGATGCCAAGGCGCTAACGGCGCCCGGTGCGTCCCAGGCTCCTTTCTGGCCCCACACCTCCTACGGCTGCGGTCCCCGACACCCCCAACCAAGCCCCCCTTCTCCCCAACTAGCCTAGCCGCAAGCTCGGAGCGCGATCGGCAACAATGTTTACGTTCCGGGGATTATGACGTCGACGCCTCCCCCCCCACAACTGCTGAAAATGGTTTCCTAGGACTTTGCAAACGGATCTGCTTAAGTGTTGGTGCAAAACTTTGTAGATATCGGCTCTGGCTTGCTCTATTTATTTATTTTTTTGGTTTCTTTTCTTTGGTCTTCCCTCCTTTCCCCCTCCGCCAAAATGCAGGGGGCAGGAGTGTTGACAATTAATTGGTGAACTCTCCTAAAAAAAATGGAGGCAGAGAAAGACTCTGGAAGAAGATTGGTGTGTAGCTTTTTTTTTCTCCCCCAAATCTGTATCTGGTATATGATCGATTTATCTATTTATTTTTTGGTTGTTTCTTGCTGCCTTTTCTTTCCTTTTCTGTATTTTGCAAGAGGACCGGAAAAAAAAATAAATTGCATGCAAAAGGAAGCAAGCAGCTTACTCCTCCAGTCTCTTGTGAGGCTCAGGGTCTCAGACACTTAAGTGGGGAGGAGGTAGCGCCGAAAGGCGTGGAAGGGGCTGAGCGGGCTCGGGGTTCGCCTGGGATCTGGGGGGCTGCGGGGCTCGGTGCTGAGCGGCGGAGGGAGGAGGAAGAAGGATGCGGGGAGTGGTGGGGGAGTCTCCTTAGGAAGTGAGTGTGCGCGCGCGCTCGTGGGGAGATGAGGCAGCTGCTGGTGCGTTTTGGGGTCTCTGATGGAAGCTTTGTGGTGGGCCGGCTGTCTCTCTCTCCCCAGGCTCTTAACCTCCTCCCCTCCCCTCCTCTTCTTGCACTAGCGGTCGGTCGGTGGGGGCCGCTAGGGTCTCAACCCTTCCGTTTCAGCTTTCCAGCTTTTCTGTAGCTCGGGAGCAGCTCCAGCCTTAGTAATGCCGCCGGCCCCGGGTTCCGGCTTCCCGGGTTGGCCGCTGTGGCCGCCAGGGCTGCTGTTACCGCTGAGCCGGGTGCTGCAGCGGCTTCTCTCGGGGCCTACATCTGCCCCGCCAGCTCATACCCGGAGCCCCCTTCGGGGGTTACATAACCAGGCTTCCAGTGGAGTGGGCAAAGCTTAGCACATCACTGGGGTGGGGGCAGAGGAAAGCCCCTAAATAGCACTTCCATGTCTTCTAAAGATGCAGGAAGGGATTGCTTCGGGTAAGGGCAGTCGGGCCTTGGGGGTGCGAGCCCCTTTTTCTGCTTTTCAGCATCTTTGGCATTTGCGCAAAGTTGCTCAGATTGCAATGCTGGGGTGCAGTGGCTGCGCGACTCTTGCACCTGTTCTTGGTGGGCCCAGGGTGAGAGGAGACCCCCAAGCCCTCTCAGTAATGTCCAGGGTTCTCTGGTTGGGTCCCCGCAGCGTGCGATTGACCGCCAGAGATACGACGAGAACGAAGACTTGTCGGACGTGGAGGAAATTGTCAGTGTCCGTGGCTTCAGCCTGGAGGAGAAGCTACGTAGCCAGCTATACCAGGGGGACTTCGTGCATGCTATGGAAGGCAAAGGTGAGGCACCCCCTCTCCTGACTGCACTCTGTGTAGAGGGCCAGCGCGCACGTGGGGAGGGAGCTGCCTGTGGCTGGGTTCGTATTTCGCGCCCGCGTCCCCCATTCCAGGGGATCCGGTGACGAAACGAGACTGAGCACTGGGGGTGGGGGGGTGGTAAGGGAGGAGGGCAGGCAGGAAGAGGGCTGGGCCTGGCGTGGGCCTAGGCCCTGACTGTACCCATCATTAGTACCAGGGTGGTCACTGATAAGGGGCTATTGGACTCAGAGGGACCCAGGGACAGACTCTGGGAGTAAGGAAGGGTGTGAGCACAGCATCCTTACTCTCCCAGACCAGTTGCGCTCTCTACGCTACCAGAGGTACAGTGCCTGGCAGGAGCCCTTTCCGACATCCCTGGGACATCGGCGTGACCGCCTTAAGCTCCGAAGGTTCCCAAACAAACTCCTATCACCCTGGGCCCTGCGGGTTATGAACTGGAAATGGGCTTAGGCACTGAAGATGGCAGCGCCCTCGGTTCTTAGGGTTACGCCCCTTCAAGCTTTGAGTCTGAGCCTTGGGTCTGAAGCACCTTTCTACCTTCGTGGGCCCTGTCCTGCTCGATTGAAGAAGGGACTAAGTGGGCTGTTGGGCATTATTGGCACTACCCCCTCCTCCCCAAGCCGGAAGCCTCTAGCGCTACAACCTTGACAGTCCTAATTGGGGGTCTAGTCTGTATACGTGATGAATTACCTGCTCAGGCCCAAAGCTAAAATCCCAGTCCCTTGGCAGTTTGAATGGAAGACTTAGGTACCCCTCTAGAGATAGGATCTTTTTCCATGCCTGATATGAGAGCTCTGTGTCCTCTGGACTTTCCGATGTAGAAGCAGAAAGTGGACACGCTTCGGTTTTGGAGGGACCTCCTGGCTTTGGGTTTGTCCCTGGCTTTCCTACTGACAGTGTGACTGGGGTGTTTCTTAGACATGTTGGGTGATACTCCTGTTTGAGGTGAGGCTTTAGGAGCCCCGAACCTCCCACGCCAGCATCCTGGGGGTCTTTTGTAGACTCTGCACCCAGCACCTATTTTGGCCTGTAGGATTAGAGTTTGGTAGAAGCCCTCGTTTGCCCACGCCTTCCTAGGGTGTGTGGACTTTTTAAAGTTTCCTTTCAATTACTCATTTTCCATTTTGTGGTTCCCCATCCCCCTTGGAAACCCCTGTCCTCTCAGTGGGCTGACAGCAGGGGGAAGCGCCTCCCTCCTCCAGGTTCTGCTTGACCGGCTGAGGCCTGGAGTTAGCCCTAGAGGAGACTGTCCCGGCTTTGCATTTTTTGAAGTTTCTCTTTTGTGCTCACCACCTCCTAGGGCTCTGGTGAAGTTAGGGAGAAGTGGGGGGAGGGAAGTCCCCCCCCCAAAAGAAAATTCACCCAAAAGCAGGGTGCTAGCCCCAGCTGCATTTATATTTTTCTCTGTACAAATGGGATTTTAATTCTTCTTTTTCTTCCTCCACTTTACTGGGCCTGGCAAAGCCTGTGAGAGAACAACGTGTAAACGCTCCCTCCTAGTGATTTGTCAGGAATCCTCAGGCCAGGATTTGTGAGCTTTTTCTCAGGCCCATTTGTGGAAGCTGAAACTGGAGGGTGGGTGTGGGTGGGGAATTGGGTGGGGTGTGTGTGGACAGTGAAGGTTACCATCTAGGGAGCTCTAAGGGCATCTTAAAGCTGCTGTCCTGGCTTCTTTCAAAGGCAAGGACCTTTGGGTTTTGCTTGTTAATTCAGATCTGCCCCAAAACTGGAGGGAGGGAGGGAGCTGAAATGCAGAAGGAACCCTTAGCTTCAAAATCGAAGCTTCTCAAACTCTTCTTCCTTTAAATCCGGAGGAATCCCCATTCACTGCGGGCCCCTGGGGATCTGAGCCTCTGGGGTCAGGGATTTCTCGGCTCTGGGTTTTGTTCTTTCTCTCTTCTGAGCCAGTCCTTTGGCCTCCTCCTCCCCCAAAGGATGCCCTGGTGAACTGTTTTTCCCTTGGGCTTAGGCTCCCCAGACTCTTCTCCCTCCTGTCTGACCAGCTTGGAGAGGACTGGTGCCCTTGGTACCTTGCATTAGTCACCTGATTTGGGAGAGAAGAGGATGTCTCAGCACCTCTCACCTCCATTCTGGGGGCTGTGGATGGGTCAGAGCCACTGGCTTGGGATTTGAGGAAGGAAAGAAATTAGGCAAAGACTGAGGGGCTTTGGATAGGATGGGGGGGGGGATCTCTACCTTGCAAGCAGCAGATAGAACACTGTCTTGTGAAGTTTCCCTGGGGGGTGGGGGGGCTTCCTGAGCTCTGTCCTTACAGCTCACTAGCTTCAACCCTCCTGGTTATCCAGCTGAAGCAAGCATTCCGATGGGCTCCAGCAGAATTTCACTCTAGGAAGAAGACAAAGCTGTGCCCAGTTCCCTAGTTATTTTGGCACCAAATACATAGTTTCCAAGGAAACCGGCTCCCCCCCACCCCCCTTCACCATCTAGGATATTACAATAAGATTTTCACTGATGCTCAGCTACAATGAGAACCCTCCTCCCTAGTCTCTCTAGAGGCTTCAGATCCTCCCAGGTAGCATGCTTTTCCATTTGCTGTCCCTTTCCTACCTCAACTCAGCCTGGGATGTGTTTGTCTATCCCTCTTTCTCAATAGCTGTTGAGTTTTCAGTATAGAGTTCTTTATAAGTCTACTCGCCAGCCCTGGCTGGCCTTGGGGCTGTTCATTGACAAGTTGGGACCCGTGGGGCATGCAGAGAATGAGTAGGTAGAGGAACAGATGGGAGTGGATGGCACAGCTTAGCCTTATCTACTTGTTATTTTCCCAGAGAGTTTTGCCATCTAGCTGGTACCTACATCTAGTGTATATGCCTCTTGACTGGTTTTTTTTTTTTTTTTGTTCCTATCACCAGTGGGTTGTGGTTCATTTGTTCCTCAATAACTTAACCAAATAACTGTTTTTAATTCAAATACCCAAACAGATTTTAACTATGAGTACGTACAGAGAGAAGCTCTCAGGGTCCCCCTGGTTTTTCGTGACAAGGATGGACTGGGGATCAAGTAAGTGCTGAAATTAACCCCTTCTTCCCCACTCTTCCTCCCTATCACAACTCACAGCTTGGGTTGGGTTCTCCTGCCTTCTTCACTCCACTTAGCCCTTCCAGGAGGACTTTGCCTAAAACCCAAGAACAGCTCCTCCTTGCTCAAGGCCCACCCGAGAAGAAGAGCTGATCTTCTTTCGGGAATTTGGAAGTCCTAGGACATTTAAGCGGTGACGGATCTCCCCCACCCACATCTAGTCTACCCTGGTCATTTTAAGCAGTGATGGATCTCCCGATTCTTTCTGGTCTATTCTGGTCCCACGCAGCAACTTCCTGTTGAGCTTTGCTTGAAGCGTGGGTTGTGAAGGGACTGGCCATCCTCTGTGCCTAGACTAGGGTACCAGGATGCATGGTTTTCTGAACATACTCCCAATGTGTGGGAAATGGGTCTCTTTCTGTGAAGGGTGTGTGTTTCCTCTCCTATACCTCTGTCTATCTTATATTCTGACAGAGAACTGCAGAACTGCCAGTGTTCTGGGTTGGGGAGAGATTGAGGGAGGCTGGAAGAACAGATTCCACTCCTTGGTCAGGGATAGGAAAGGGGTTTTAGGCTTCCCCCCACTCTAGCATGTACTGCTAGGCTTATTCAGGTACTTCCTTCCAGAGATGTGAAACTTTCAGCATCTTCCTCCATGGGTGTCGTGGAGCTTGCTAGGTAGACCAGGCTGGCCTTGAACTCATAGAGATCTTCCTGCCTCAGAGTGCTGAAATTAAAGGCATGTGGCACCTGCCTTTTAGCATCTGTCTTTTCTGTCTTTTTTTTGTGTTTTGAGAAGCCTGGGCTGGCCTCAGACTCAACTATGTGATAGAGGATGACCTTGAACACCTGCTCCTCTGCCTCCACTTCTCAAGTGCTGGGATTGTAGGCTTACGCCACTGTCCATAAAGGCATGATGTGCCCTTTTCTGACTTAGTTGTTATTCATTTATTATCTAATTGTGTTAAATTGTTTTTGAGATATTTTATTGCTGTGTAGCTGAGGCTGGCCCAGAACTCACAGTCTTCCTGTTTCAGTGCTTCAAGAGTATTCCCTCTGAGTATATAGAAAGGAGTCTCCCCCAGAATCCATGTAATATGTAACTGTATGGAAAATATTTTCTAAAAGGACAGAGATACCCTAAAATAAAGCAATTGTCCCTGACACCACACTTCAGTTTGTCCTGCAGTAAGGTGACCAGTGATTTCCATCCTCCCTGGAGGCTCAGCTTGAGTCTTTCTTTCTTTTTTCTTTTGTTTGTTTGTTTGTTTGTTTGAGACAGGGTTTCTCTGTATAGCCCTGGCTATCCTGGAACTCACTCTGTAGACCAGATTGGCCTCGAACTCAGAAATCCGCCTGCCTCTGGAATTAAAGGCATGCGCCACCACTGCCCGGCAAGTCTTTTATGGTAGGGAGCCTGCTCTGGGTGACCTCTCTCAAGGTACTTACCTGGTCTACCAGGTTTTCCCTCTGGGTTCATTCATATTCCCAAACATAGAACAAGGAATCCCTTTTGGAAAAATGGCTTCCCCTTAGACTCAGGGTAGTCTATCTCTGTGTTTTTTTTTTTTTCTTTTTTAAATCTATATATCTGTCTGCCTTTTTTTTTTTTTTTTTTTTTTTTTTTTAAACAAATATCCATATATCTCTTTTCTCCAGGATGCCAGACCCTGATTTCACAGTCCGAGACGTCAAACTCCTGGTGGGTAAGTGCCAAAGTTGGGGCAGGAGAAGGGAAGGGGAGGTCTTCACTACCTGCTTGGTTAGACTTACAACTGCTTCAGACAAGAATGTGCTCCCTGGAGGAGGGGGAGCAGGTGTAAGCTGTAACCGCCTGACTCTGGAGAACAGGTTTAGATGGCAAAGTCCTGAGAAGCTGGCTCAGAGGATGTTTGCCGGCAGTTTTTTATGAGGTGATTTGGACCCGGTCTCTATCTTGGGTGTCAGCAATGCAATCTCAGATCTCTCCTTAGCCTTTGTTTGTGGGTTGCTGGGTAAACACTGGGTGCTTCATGACCCCTAAAAGACTTTCATGTGTTCACGGGGGAGGGGTTATGCCTCCTGCTTCCTCAGGGCTCTAGGGTGTGGCTTGCCACTCTGTGTACAGCAAATGGCTTTTAACTCTCTGAGGGCCTGCCAGGTATGGGTGGTGGCTTAGGGCATTTGACCTTTCACCAGGAAGCAGGTGGTATTTCAGATCACATAGAAAGCCCTTCTATAATGCCATTTTTTTTTTTCCTAGAAAATCATTTCTTGCCTACACGGTAGGCTGTGGATGTAACTGACAAGGCCCCTGCCCTCTCTAGTAGAATGACAGGCAATAAAGATGTTAACGACATATCTCCAATGATTGAAAGAACTTTGGAGAAATAAAGCTGGGTGATGGGTAGCACACAGTAGGGCTATACTTCAGGCATGGTAGTCAGCATTTGAACAGATACTCAAGTGATAACAGTCAAATATAGGGCTGCAGAGATGGCTCAGTGGCAGAGCGCTTGCTGCTCTTCTGGAGGACCTGGGTTTGTTTCTCAGCACCCACGTCAGTCTGCTTAAAATCGCCTGTAACTCAGTGGATCGGACATCCTGTTCTGGCCTTTATAGGCATCAGCAGACACAGAAGCACATAAATGAGGACTACTCATTCATTCATCCATCCGTCCATTCATTTTAAAGATATCAGCCATAGGAAAAAATAGTCTAGGCTGTGAGAGATGAGCAAGGAAAAAATTAATTAATTGATTAATTATGTGGCACTGGAGAGTAAATCCAGGACCTCATTCATGGCAGGCAACTTTTCTGCCACCTGTGCTTTGTTCCTTGCTCAACATTTTTTTTTTTTTTAAATTAAAGTAAAACTCATATAACATAACCTTCCTATTTAAAGTGTCCGGTTCCATGGGGTCTTTTGAATATTCATGTTTTGCAGCCATCACCACTATGTAATTCCCGATTGCCATCCCCCACAAACCCTTCATTTGCCCCCTTGTATGCTTTCCTCGTTTTCTTTATATCAAAAGACCACATTTTGTTTATCCGCTTATCCCCTGACGGGCATTTTGGTTGTTTCTACCTTTTAGCCGTTATGAATAACGCAGTGAACGTTTACTGTACGGGTTTTCCTGAGCATCCATTTCTCTTGAGTCTTAAGGCATCTTAGTCATGTTTTCTGTTGCTGTCACACACTACTCGACACTGAATGACTTACAAAGAAGAGGTTAGTTTTGGCTCGTGGTTTTGGGACTGGCAAGTCTAAGAGCATAGTGTGTGGGCATTGTTTAATATGCACTGCTTCAGCTCATGGTGGAAAGAGAAAGACCATGCCGGCGCGTGGAGGACACAAGGACCATCTTCATCTTGCCTTTTACCAACTTGATATCATGGTATCAAGAAGATATTAATTAATTCCTAAGGGGTTCGGCTTCAAGACCTCAGTACCTCCTGTGGGACCCACTTCCCAAAACTTCTATATTTAGAAACTGATGTTCCAACATGGGTGCTTGAGAGGGATGTTCACACAACAGTATAAGGTAACTGTTAACTGCTGACCTGTTCCTAATCAAGTCCTGATCAGTCGATCGGCTCTGTACAATGGCTCCGTTTTGCTCTTCATCCACACTCGGGCTTGTTATGGTCTGATTTGGTTTTGGTTTTTGCTTTTGGCACTGAGTATTTTCTTGTTTGTTTTAGTTTTGTTTCTTGGGCTTTTGTGTTTATTTTTGTTTAGAGCAGGGTTTCATTATACGGTCCAGGCTTGTCTAGAACTTGCCACTCTTATTTTACACACCCCATCTGTGTTTTTGATGATGGCCGGGTACTAGTGGGTATTAAAGTGATTGGATTAGAATTTATGAAAACCTCACCTGTAGAATATGAAGGCAGCTGGCTAGTGTCGTGTCAGACAATGTGGCCAGAATAATCGCCACAATTGCTCTTTTAGGTTTTTAAGACAAGGTGTTACTGTGTAACAAGGCTGGTCTTGAATGCACAGTGCTCTTCTGGCTTTGGTCTTCCAGGTATTGAGATTGTAGATGCGTGTTTTAGGGTTTCTCTGTATATCCCTGGGAGTCCTGGACCTCTGTAGACCAGCCTGGACTTAACCTCATAGAGATCTGGCTGCCTGTGCCTCCTGAGTGCTGAGATTAAAGGCGTATGGCACCACCATCTGGTTGTTTTAGCTTTCTCAAGTAATGTTGCTTTCCTGGACTTTCTAATAAACTCCCCAAGCCTTTTCCAGATACAGTATGCATCCAGACTGCCTATTCTTTCACTTGGACCTCATGGTCTTCACGGAGGAGCCAATTAGATGGTGCAAATATTCTTGCCAGACTAGATCTGTGTATTGACCAGGAAAGCAGGGCTGGCTAGCCCACCCTCATCTCTGTCATTATTTTTTTTCCTGTTTTTGTTTAGAGACAAGCTCTTACTCTGTAGCCTAGGCTGGGTTTACACTCCCAGTAATCCTTCTGCCTCAGCCTCCTACACGCTGAGATTATGGGTCCGAGCCATCATGTCCTACTCTTCCCATTTCTGGGGTCACGATGTGTATGTAACTCCTTCAGGGAGGTATGTAGAGCGTGGACACTGTAGGTGGCCACAGTTCTCTTGGGGTATGACAGCTGTCCTTTGTAGCCTCAGTTCACACACAGGCTTCTGGAGACTGGTGAAAAGTGCATTTATCATAAAGGACAGAGGTGACAAATGTAACTCAGGCTGTCTTAAGCCGAGCAGAATAGTTTGACTTGTGTAATATATTTGGTGTATAACCTATAGACTTAGGTGTTCTAAAATTATCCCAAGAGGAAATTATCTCAGTAGGTCGCCTCTTGCCTGGGGCTTGGCCGGTGCCTTATCTGCCAAGCCATCTCCCTGGCCCTTACCTTTCTTTTCTTCTGTTTCTCTTTCCTTCCTCTTTTGAACGTGTTTTGGGTAGTTGCTTCCCCTTCTGAAAGGTAAAAAATAGGACCAGGAGCCCAGGCTGACACCTTGCCACCACAAGGTCCTCCTTCTCAACAGTGCTGGGCCCTGTCCATGTCTTGTCTCTGGGATGCCGATGCTAAAGCTGGTTGTTGAGGACAGTAAGCCCCAGGGGTCTGACCGGCTATGGGGACAGAGAGTGAGGAAACAGTAGTTCTCTGGGATTTCCCAGTGACAAAGACATTAAATCGCGTTCTGCTAGGAGGTCAGTGCTGGGGCAGCGGACCAACCAAATTCAGAAGGGGCGCTGGGGAGATGCCCAGTGGGTAAGCAGTTCTGTGAAAGCATGAGGACCCAAGGTCGGATCCCTGTGCCTATGTCTACGCTCGGCAGGTGTGGAGCCTATCTGTAATCCCAGTACTCAGGTATCAGGATCCGTGGTTGAGCTGGGCAGCTAAACTAACCAAATTGGTGAACTCTGGATTCCAGTGAGAGACCCTACCTCTGTATATGGTGTGGAGTGACTGAGGCAGACACCTGATGTCAATCTGTGACCTACACACACACACACACACACACACACTCACTCACATACACACACCCCTCACACACATACACACACCCCTCACACTCACTCACATATACACTCTCACACACATATACACACTCATACACACACTTACACATACACACACTCAAACACACATATACGCTCACACACATATACTCACACAATATACACTTACACATACACACACACATACACACAGATATACACATACTCACACATATACACACTCACATATACACTCACATTCACACACACATACATTCACACACACTCACACATATATATACTCATACATACACACATACATACACACACACACACACACACACACACATATACACACAAGCAAAAAAGAGAAAAGGTTGGAGGAGGCATGCCCAGCTGCTCAGGTACAACTCTGCAGGTAGATCCTCTGCTGTTGTAAAATCAAGCTTTTGTCTCCTGGCTGTCTGCTCCTCACTAGTGCCCTGTCTATCATTTGTATAAAGGTCTTAGCATGTGTTCCAGCCTGGTCTTGAACTCCTGGGCTCAAGTGTTCCTCCTACTTTTGCTTTCTAAGTTGTTGCGTCTGCAAGCCCGTGTCATGGTCTGCAGTGACCTGCCTTTATAAATAAAAACGAGAAAGTTTCCATTTCTATACTGTACCTAAACCTTTTTACTTGAAGTATACATATATGACAGTGCACGTGTGCTAACTGTGTGGACTGATTTTAAGCACCCAAACATATCATGGAGACCAGCGCCCCAAATTCTCTCTTGGCTGTTACTTTATGTTTGTGGAATCTAACTGGATAGCCTCTTGGTTTTGTCTTCTTTTACGATTTATCTATTTATTTTATGTAACGAGTACATTGTAGCTGTCTTCAGACACACCAGAAGAGGGTATTGGATCCTGTTACAGATGGTTGTGAGCCACCATGTGGTTGCTGGGAATTGAACTCAGGACCTCTGGAAGAGCAGTCAGTGCTCTTAACCGCTGAGCCATCTCTCCAGCCCTGGTGTTGTCTTCTTTTACTCAGCTTTGTACTTAGGCAGTCCATAGTTTTTATTGAATGTGATCATAGATTTATTTCACTGCCGTATAGGTTTCCATTCAATGGCTATCTCACAGTTGATGGATTTACGACATTGATTTGAGGGGCAGTTGTAGCTGCTAGGTTAAAGGCTGGGTGTGGTGGCACAGTCCTAGCATTTGGGGGCTGTGGGGCGTGCCGTGGTATGTTGGTTTTGGCTTTTCTGGCCAATGCTATTGTTCTGGTTTTAGTGGTTCCCTCTCCCCATAGCCAGTGCTTTAATTCTCATTTCAGCTACACTGCCACAGGTATGCAAGGCCTTGAACTTGGAATTCCATTTCCTTAGTCTCCTAATTGTAGACATATGTCTCTGTCCCGTGCACAATTTAAAAAATTCCCCTTGTTTGTATTATCGTTTTGTTGAGACAGCATCTTGTGAGTCTTCTCTAGCCTCACCTTCAAGAAGCCCTTCCCCTTTCAGCTCCTGAGGGGTTGAAACTAGTGGGCAGGTACTTTAGAATGACTCACACCTTTAAAAATCCCAGCACTCTGGGAGACAGAGGCAGGTAGATCTCTGTGAGTTCCAGGTCAGCCTGATCTAAATAGTGAATTCTAGGCCACCCAAGGCTGCACAGTGAGACCCCATCTCAAAGGAGGTGGGCGGGGGAGACTATGGTTTGTTTTATTTTGTATTTGAGATGGGAATCTTGAGGTCTTGCTATATTGTTAAAGCTGGCTTCAAACTTCAGGCTCAGATGATCCTGTGGCACGTCTTGAGCAGCTGCGAGACTCCAGGCACCACCACCCACACAGCCCGTGGTTGTTCTTTGTCTTCACAGTAACTATTTAGCTTCGCTTTGTTCATTAGTTCCTGTTGCATCTTTTTTTTTTTTTTTTTTTCCTTTTCCATGATCATGAAAATGGTCACATATTTTTCTGAAAATCTCCTCATTGATGTTCACATTGAAGTCTCAACTTCATCTGGAATTGATTTTTGTGTCTGGTAGAAGATAGAGGTCAAGATCCTTTAAAAAAAAAAAAAAAAAAGAGTCCATGCGGATGAACCGGTAACCTCTCTCGGAAGCTCTGGCATCAGACGCTTGGGCTTGTAGGGTTTTTTTTGTAGGCAAAAATCTGAATCTGTTCCTATGTGCAGCCTATCATGAAACTTAAATGGCACTCTGACTTAGGAACTTTGTAATAGGGCTTGCTACATAATAGTCTTTCTATTTTTTTGTCCTTTTTATTATTTTAGATACACTTATTTACTTATTAATTGTGGGGGTGGGGCTTGAATGCCCAGGGGAGCATGTACAGGTCAGAGGACAGCCTGCTGGATCAGTTCTCTCCTTTCATTATGTGGACCCTGGAGAGGGTGCTTAGGTCTTCAAGCCTCTTCCCTGAGCCGTCTTGCCGGCCTGTTTTGTTCATTTTTTGTTTTTTGAGACAGGATCACACTTTGTATCCAGATTGGCCTTCAGCTCAGTATGTAGTAGTTGAGGCTGGCTTTGAGCTCTTGGTGATCCTCCTGCCTCAGCCTAAATGCTGAGATCACAGGACCCTGTCACCATGTCTAGCTCTGTTGTTCTTTTTCAAGAATGCTTTGGTTTATCATTCTTTGCAATTCTTTATCTATTTTATTTTGCATGTGAGAATCAACCCAGGGCCTCACCATGCTGTGAAAACATTCCATCTTTGCATTGTACTTATCCCAGCTCTCTATATGACATTAGAATCATTATATTTTTGCAAAAGCTGAGGTTGGGTTTACCGATGCACATCCTGTAATTCTAGCACTGGAGGAGGCTGAGGTAGGAGGATTAATAGCCTAAGCTACCTAAAGAAACAGTTGTATTCAGGGAGTGGTAGTGGGTGCATGTGTGCTGGAAAAGAGTGTCAGATCCTATGGAATTAGTTACGGGAAGTGGGTGCTGGGAGCCACATTTGGATCTTCTGTAAGAGCAGCACGTGTTCTTCATCTCTCTAGCCCCTCATGCAAAATTTTAAAAAATGCTTCTAGAACACTTTTTTTTTCTTTAGTTGCTGTTTAAGTTAGCAATTGAAGAAAAATCTTCGGTTTGGATGTGGTGGCATGCACTGTTAATTCCAGCTCTTGGGAGGCAGAGGCAGGCAGATCTCTGTGAATTCGAGACAACCCTGGTCTACAGAGTGAGTTTCAGGCCAGCCAGGGGTACATAGTGAGACCCACCGACTCCAAACACAAAAAGAAACAAACTGACAAATAAATATAGGAAAAAAAAATCAAACACTTATTGTAAGAAGAGTTGGGGGATGGAGAGATGACTTAGTGTTTGAGATTTGCGTTTTATCCTTGCTGAGGACCTGGGTTTGGTTCCTAGTACCTACTTGGGAGCTCACTACCCTTCACATGCAGGCAAGATACAACCTAAAATAAAAGAAATACACCTAAAAGTTTGTTTTAAATTTAAAAAAACAAACAAACCATGAGACAGCTGGCTTTTTATAGTATTGGGTTTTCTAATCAGTGAACATAACCTTCTAGTAATGCGTGGGTTTGCTGTTAGCTCCTTGTCTATAGCTGAGAACAAAAGATACGAGGTACCAGTTCACAAAGAAAGAGGTCAGAGTTTCAGAGGATTACGCCCAGGGCCTTGTGGACTGAGTGTTTGGTTGAGAATGAGTAGCTGTGGGGTATGTACAGCGGAAAGACTTCTTCACGTCATGGTGGGTTGGAAGCACATCCTGTAGCAGGAAGGGGCCACAGTGACGTACAGTCCCTAAGAGTGGCTCTGGCTCTCCACTTCTTCCAATGAGGAAGACTCCCTCAGTTCGACTGCTTCCCAATAATAGTCTATTCAGATTTTCAGTGGATTAAATCATTCAACCCATCAGAGCCGGCAGGATGTGGGAAGTCTGAAGTGTTCTTGCAGGTATACCCAAAGGAATGCTTCTATCACCTTCTAAATATTCCTCAATTTAGCAATGAGATTAATTTCACAATAAAAAAGATAAGAGATTAATCACCAAAACCTACATTTCTGGTTAGACTTATTCCTAGGTAATTAATAGGCTTTTTAAATTCCGTGTGTGTGTGTGTGTGTGTGTGTGTGTGTGTCTTTGTGTGTGTCTGTGTATGTGTGTTTACTGTATGCTGCACACACATGTGTGCATGTGAACACCAGGCCTTAGTATTTGGAGGAGGCCAGAGCTGGATGCCAGATGCCTGCTGTCTCATTGTCTTCCTTGTCTTAAAACAGAGTCTGTCCTGAAGTAGGTGCTCCCTGTTTCTTCTGAACTGGATCAACCTCATGCTTCTCTTTTTTACAAGGATGCTGGGCATCAACACTCAGGTCCTTCCCCTTGCAGAATGCATGTGCTCACTCACTGAACCGCCTCCTCCCTTACACACACACACACACACACACACACACACACCTGCTTAATATTTTAAGTCAGTTGTGTTATCCACCCTTAGTACTAATTCCATTGTTGCTTGTTTTTGAGATAGGCTTTCCCACTATAGCCCAGGCTGGCCTTTAATTTGTGGTAGCCTCCTGCCCCAGCCTCCTGAGTGTTAGAATTCTAGGTGTGATTCCCCCATGGATATCTCAGAATGTCTAAAGTATTTCTTCCTGTCTTCATACCTTTTTGATTTATTTTCCTCATCTCATCACGTTGGCTGGAGTCTTGTATTAGCTTTTCATTATCGTAACGACATAAGTAAACCAGACTCCCTTTGAAGAAAAAGAGATTTGATGCCGTTTCTGATATTTGGCTCCACTCCAGTGACAGTGCTCAGCTGTGTCGCCTTGAGGTGTATCACAATAGCTTGAGAAACATAAGGGTGCAAATTATTACAGGGCCTTACGGGGAGGGGAGTGAGCTGGGTGGAGCCACTCGAAGGCTTTAGGAAATGTCCTCTCCGAGAACTAGCCAAGATCCCAGGAGATTTAACTGAGCCTCCCACTGAGCCCCAAAGGGTTTCAGATACCCAAAACTAGCTTCTTCCTCCATATGTAGCCAGGGCTGACTTCGAACTCTCAATCCCCTTGCCACTACTTCAGGGTGCCAGGATTACAAGTGTGCATTGTCTCTGACTTGGCTCTAAGTCTGAAAACCTAACATGTTTCTATCACATCCCTCCACTGTGTTGCCGTTGTAGGGCCAAGCCCCTAACTGAAGGCATTTCTAGTGCCTATCTACGAGTTCAGTTTTTATCATTTGTTTATTAATTTTTTTTATACAGAAAAATTTCAAACTCCCAAAAAGGTATTCTTTGGCACAAACACAGGCGCACACATACTTGCTGAGCTGCTTACAGGTTACTTGTCGACATCGTGACCTCACTGCTAAATACCATAGTAGAGATCTCCTAAGAATCCGAAACATCCTCCTATGACTTGAGAAGTGTCAATCAGGGGGCTGAAGAGATGGCTCAGTGGTTAAGAACACTGGCTGCTGTTCCAGAGGTCCTGAGTTCAATTCCCAGCAACTACATGGTGGCTCACAACCATCTGTAATGGGATCTGATGCCCTCTTCTGGTGTGTCTGAAGACAGCTACAGTGTACTCATACAAATAAAATAAATAAATATTAAAACAACAAAAAAAAAGAGAAGTGTCAATCACACTCAGGAAGTTTAACACAGATAAAAAATATGTAGTGAGCAATTTCCCATTTGTCCCCCTAATCTTCTTTATAGCTCTTTTGTTGTTGTTGTCTTGTTTGTTTTTGTTTTGTTTTTTCGAGACAGGGTTTCTCTGTGTAGCCCTGGCTGTCCTGGAACTCACTCTGTAGACCAGGCTGGCCTCGAACTGCCTGCCTCTGCCTCCCAAGTGCTGGGATTAAAGGCGTGCGCCACCACTGCCCAGCTTATAGCTCTTTTTCTTGATTTTAACATAGTTAAGGCTCATACGTTGCATTTACAATTATCTGTTAGTATTTATGGGGGATTTATTCTGTAAGTCCTCAATGGTACTAAAATCTGAAGATGCTTACATCTGCATGTCTGTATAAAATGGCCTGGCATTTATAGGTAGTCTGCTTATCTTTTCACCTCACCTCACATACTTTCATTACCTAATACAATGTTCGTGCCATATAAGGAGTTGTTATGAGGTATTTTCCACAATGTAATGTACTGACAGGAAAATGAGTCTGAACACATTCAATATAGAAGTATTTAGTTTACTTAATTTTTTTCCTGAGGGGTCCAACATAGGGCCCCAAGTTCTAGCAAGCTAAATCCTTAGCCCCAAAGTGCAAGCATGAAACAGGGTCTCCCTATGTAGTCCAGGCTGGCCTTCAACTCTTGATCTTCCCGAGTCTCTTTCCTGGTTGCTGAGATTACAGGTATGAACTAATATCCCACCCTAACCAGTCAGATCTTTTTTTTTTTCCTGAAATGTTTTCAATCTGAGATTGGTTGAATCTGATAATAGGAGCCTATGGTTGTTCTCAGAAGTATGTCAATCTTTTTCCACAGCTAATTTGAGTCCTAAGAACTTTTGATCTTGCTGGTTTCACCTAGAGATACATTCAGAGAAGATGACCACTGTGGGACCTATAGGATTTTATGTGGCCTATAAAATGTAACCCAGGGTCTCCTGGGTTACATTTAGTCTTTGGGAATTTAGGGAGTAAAGGGGCCAGAAGTGAGAATGGTGGAGATTGGCAGACCACATAGATCAGGAAGGCCTTGGACCCAAAGGGATCACCCCGTACTGGTGTTAAAGGAATTCCATACCACACCTGGCTTTCTCCTTCCCCACCCCGACCCTACCCCCAAAGATACTTTAAGTCTCAGGAAAGGGATCTTGGAGAGATGAGGTTACCCATGGTTATGGAGCCTGGTTGCTCTGCCTGTGTTAGCTTTCTCTCTAAAGAGATATTGGAGCCAACTGATGCTCTTTGTCTCCCTTAAAAAAAAAAATCATGAGAACTGTTTCTCATTCATTGATCTAATTATATTGATAACCTCTTGTCTCCTCTTGAATGTTTATCATATGAGTTCGTTTTGTTCTCACCTGTAGTCCTGTGAGTTTGCTGTTCAGTATGCTGGGCTGCGAAGCCTGAGGCTCAGAGGGAACAACTACACCACAGCTGGTTGACTGTAGAGCCAGCTTCTAGCCAGGAGAGGATGGCTGCCTACATCTGTCTCAGGTCTGGCCCTGCACTGAGTGGTTTAGGGGGGTTCCGTTCTCCTTGGGCTGAGTTTAGGGGAAAGGCTACAAATTCTCATAATTTGGAAATCTGAGGTGACTGACTTATCCTCAGATCTTTTCATGTGTTTGTGTATGCATATGTGTGCACAAATGTGTACGTATGTGTGTGGGTACAGGCTCCGTGAGTAGATGAAGGCCAGAAGAAGGTGATGCTCTATATTTTGCTGGATAGCTTCCCACTTTGCATTTATTTATGCTAAACTCGATTCTTCAAAATGACTTTATTTATTTATTTATTTATTTATTTATTTATTCATTCATTCATTGTATGTGCAGGAGTGTGTGCCTTGGCACAAGTGTTAAGGTCAGGAGACAAACTTTCTTAGTTCCCTCTTTGAACCATGGGAATGAGACCTGATGATCAAACCTAGGTCATCAGGCTTGGCAGAAAGCTCCTTTACCCAATAAACCATGTCACTGGCCTTTCATTTTCTTTCTGAGCCTTAGTCACTCACTGAACCTGGAGCCCACCAATTGACTAGACTCACTCCTGTCAAGCCCCTAAACCTGTTTACAAGCTAGGTTTACAGTCGCTCAAGCCTCCCAGGGTAAAGCTGGTCCTTATGTTTGAGTAGCTGCATGTTACCCATTGAACATCTCTGCAGCCCCACTTTTTACTTATTTGTAAATGAATTAATTTACTTATTTGAGATAGGGTTTCACATGGCCCAGGCCTTGAACTCACTGTATAGCAGAGGATGAGTTTGAACTCCTGATCCTCTTGCCTCTCTCTTTTTGTTTTTCTGAGACAAGGTTTCTCTATGTAGTCCAGGCTGGCCTCGAACTCAGAAATCTGCCTGCCTCTGCCTCCCAAGTGCTGGGATTAAAGGCGTGCGCCACTACTGCTCTGCTTCCCCCCCCCCTTTTTTTAGACTTACTTATTTATTTTATGTAAATGAGTATTCTATCTGTATGTATTCTGCATGCTAGAAGAGGAGAACTCATTATACCCGGTTTTGAGTCATCATGTAGTTGTTGGGATTGAATTCAGGACCTCTGGAAGAGCAGCCAGCACTTGGTTTTAACCGCTGATCCATCTCTTCATCTTCTCTTCTCATCTATCTATCTATCTATCTATCTATCTATCTATCTATCTATCTATCTATGTACATATCTATCTACCTACCTACCTATGTATCTATCTATCTGTCTGTCTATTGGCTTTTTGAGGCAGGGTTTCTTTGTGTAGCCCTGGCTATCCTGGAACTCATTCTATAGACCTGGCTGATCTCAAACTCAGAGATCTGCCTGCCTCTACTTCCTGAGTGCTGGGATTAAAGGTGTGTACCACAACCACCATCTTCCCTCCTTTTCTAATACAGATCTTATTGTACATTTCAGGCTGGCCTCAAACAATGAATCCTCTTGCCTTTAGTCTCTCTCTCTCTCTCTCTCTCTCTCTCTCTCTTTTTTTTTTTTTTTTTTTTGGTTTTTTGAGACAGGGTTTCTCTGTATAGCCTTTGGCTGTCCTGGAACTAACTCTGTAGACCAGGCTGGCCTCAAACTCAGAAATCCGCCTGCCTCTGCCTCCCAAGTGCTGGGATTAAAGGCGTGCGCCACCACCGCCCGGCTGCCTTTAGTCTCTTGATTGCTGGAATCAACTTGTACATCATGCTTGGTTCAGACTTTCCGAAGCTTTGTTTAAAATTGTAGACTATGGTTTAATGGGTAAAGGGACTTATTGCCTAGCCTAATGACCTGAGTTCAATTCCCAGGAGCCACTTAGTATAGACACACACACACACACACATACACGCAGGCACAAACACATGTACGAGTGTGCATACACACACATATAATTAAACATGATAAGAATTTTTTGATACAGACTTTTTTTCATTTGTTTGTTAATTATTTTATTATCTGGCATGCTGGGGAGGGAACCTGAAATCATCTGAGGACCAGGCAAATGCTTCACCCCTGCCAGCAGCATCTTTTCCAGTTTTAATCCGGGAAAAGGTTCTTAGCCTTCCCCTGGTCCCGCTTCCACAGTTCACAAATGAGCACGGAGGACTGGCTCTCTGCCCGTCGAGTTGCTCAGATGGTCTGTGGCCATCTGCTTCCGATGCGGGCTTTGATTTCAGCGCTTGGAAGACAAGGCTTTTGTTCCATCCCAGAGGAAAAGTGACTCGGGTGTGGGCGTAGACATTGTTTGGTTCTATCGCCATTAAATTTGAGCTCAGGACAGAAGTCGAGATAGGACAAGCAGTTGTGCAGAGTCACCAGCTGTCAAAGACAGAAATGCAGGCCAGGGAGGGCAATGAAGGCAGGAGCATTAGAAATCATGACCCCAAGAAAAATTAGGACTTCAGATTCTTTCCCCAGTGTCTTTTCTTCACCCATGTCGCAGATTTGCTATGAAGTTAATTGTAGTCAAATTCAAGGGAAACTACCTATACCCTCCTCATGTTTCTTCCCACTGCAAATCACTGTCCTGTAGGGGGAGCTCCTTCAATAATAAACACAAGTGTTTGTGTAGTGATAAAAGCATTGTAAATGGAATATAAGAGTCTACAATACTCCTGAACATCACTGCCTAGCAACAGCATGCTGTAGGGTACCAGCCCCTCAGCTTCGTGATCCCAGGGCTGAGTGGGAGCCTGGGCTGACTGTTGCTGCTTTCCAAAAGTATCGGATTGCCTGGGAACAGATCAAAACTTAGAATTCAAAGTATGATTTTTTTTCCCCTCCTCTCAGTGTGCTTTTCTTTTGCACTGCCATCAAGTGAAAAAGTCCTAAGTCTAGTCACCGTTAAGTCTTGGGCTGTCTTCAAGAGCCTTATTTACCACTGACAGAAGGATGCTATTACATGTCTAGGGCCTCTCCTATCTCTTTTTTTCCTGGTCTTGGGAACTGAGCCAGTGCCTCAAACTTCCTGGGCAAGCACTATACCACTGGGCTATATACCTCTCCTCATGTCTATTTTATAGATGTCAAAACCCAGACTCAGGGCTGGCTGTATGCTTAGCTAGCATGTGTAAACCCTAGTATAACCAAACGAGAGAAGACAATGGAGGCTTCAGAGTAATTTGTTGCCAACAAGTGAAAGGCCCAAGACTGTGCTCGTACCTGCGTGAACACGGAGGGTTTTCGTTTTGTTTTTTGCCTTTTAAGCTCAGGATAGCCTTGAGTTTGTTGTGGTCCTCTTGCTCCAGATTCTGAAGTACAGAGATTGCTCTCCTATGGTCTGTTTTCATAACCTCTGCACAAGTGTTGTGGCTGGCTCTCAGCCTCCGTCATCCAGAAGGCTCCCTTGTGCTGGCTTGGGTGACTTCTCTGATTTCCTTGACTGGTTGCATTTAGACCAGGTTTGTTTGTCTGCCTGGGTTTGTGTCTTTTTTTTTTTTTTTTTTTTTTTTAGTGTGTGTGTGTGTGTGTGTGTGTATCTTTGGATGTATGGAAGTGAGAGGACAACTTTCTCCCTTCTCTCCCTCCCTCTCTCTCCTCTCCCTCTCTCTTTCCTTCCTCTCTCTCTCTCTCTCTCTCTCTCTCTCTCTCTCTCTCTCTCTGGATTCATTCCAAGGATCAAACCCCCGAATTGTCTGGTTTGGTGATAAATGCCTTTTCCTATCGAGCTTTCTGGCCTCCTTGGATTTGTCTTAGGCATCTTGTCCATGAAGGTAAGATCTTGAGGCAGGGGAACAGTCCTGGAGAACATTTGCAGAGATTTCAAGAAGAGTATGCAGAAGATTCTGGATCCATCTTACTTCACAGATGACTAGATCTGTGGAGACCTGTCCCGAGTCACACGGTATCACTCTGGCCTCATTTCCTACACTCTTCTGTTTGGAGCAGTCTTTGAGGGAGCCCCTACTGTCGGGCTTACCAAGTCCTTTTGATAATTCTGTCAGGGCAAGTATTCCCATTTTATAGATGAGAAGCCTAAGGCCCAAAAAGGTTTAGGAATATACCTGAGGCTTCACCTGGTGGAAACTGTGGAGCAGAGTAAGGTATGAACCCATACTTAATGTCCCGTGTAATAAGTGTTACCCACATGAGGTGGATGACTGGGTACTTGGGAAACAGCACAAAAACCAGCTGTGAAGCCTCCTGGAGATTAAACGGTGTTTTGGAGTTGTAATGTGGAATATATCTTCGTTGCTTCTAAAGAGTCGTGGGGTCAGTTTCTGTATGTGCTTCCTGTTAGCTTCAAGGTGACTTTGAGCAGCCTCCTCCTGGCTGTGAGCCCACGACTCTTGGATCTGACTGAAGGAGCCTTCATTCAGACCAGGGGCCACAGGGCTACGGATTGATTTCTGCAGCTGCAGTCAGTGGATTTATGTGCAGTCTGTGAGCCCAGATAGCCCTGAGACCCAGAGGGAGGGAAGAGAGCAGAGGATCGGACCACTTAGGAACTCCAGGCTTTGCTCTGAGGTGGAAAAATTCCCCTGTAACCCTTTGCCTTGGCAGCCTAAGGTCAGGTCCATAGCTCAGTTGTACCTTGCTTGAGTTCCAGGGGCAGCCTGTCCTTGTGACCTGGTCCTAACTGTGACTGAGTTGTCTTTTTGTCTCTTTTCTGTCTCTTTGGTCACTGTGCTTTCTGTGCTGAGACTCTTCTTCAAAAATCCAGCTCTTTTGCTCTTGTGTCAGATCTGAGTATGAACCTGGGAAAATAAAAATAATTCCTTTTTTTTTTCCTTCTTTTCTTTTTGTTGTTGTTGAGACAGGATCTCACTGTGTAGCACCCGTTGGTCTCAAACCCTTCGTCCTCTTGATTGCTGGGGTTACAGGTATACAGCCAGCTGGCTCAGACTGACTGGCAGGCTACCCTGTCCCCAGTTGCCCCTCAAACCTCTCTCTATCCCTCTACTCCAACTTACCCCAGTCACACTGATGGGAAATGAGCTGAGTAATGAAGTATGTAGCATGTAGCATGTAGCATGTAGTGGTGCAGTATGTCAGCCCTAAGAGAGGTCCTGCATGAATGACCCCACTCAGTGGTTTTCCAAGAGAAATCCTGGGAATTTGGTCCTAATTCTGAGTCTGTGTTCCTCATCCCACTCAAACACAAACTGCTTGTTTTTTATTTATGGATCTGACTCATGTCATCTCTGAAGAAGAGTTAAGTCTGTTGTCTTTACCTGGCAGGAGCTGGGCCCTGCCATAGGGTTTGTGGTGCTTATGGGACCATAACCTTAACTAGGGTTCTTAGGATTGTCCCTGGTGCCCAGAGGCATCCTGGGTGCAATCTGGGGTGTGTCTTACATAGCTGTAGCTGGCCTGGAACTCCCTATGTAGACCAGGCTGGCCTCAAACTCAGAGGTTTATCTGCCTCTGCCTCCCAAACATTGGGATTAATATTGCCTCATCCTTTGTGTAGTTTAGAGTAAGAAAGATTTTATTAATTTTTGGAGTATTGCATATAACATATGCAATTGTTTTTTGTTTGACATAGGGTATCTATATGTAGCCCTGGCTGCCTCTTCCTTCCAACTCCTTGGATTAGTGGCATACCCCACCACACCCAGCTTTGATTGCTTTCGAGGCTGGCTCTCTCTTTGCATTCCTGCATTATTTATTTATTTATTTAATGTGTGCGACTGTCTTGCCTACATGTATGTCTGAGCCCCTTACACATGCAGTTCCTGAACTTGGCCTGGGCAGCTGACGTGCCGCAGATGCTGGGGCTCTGATGCTGACACTGTGTGCCCCTCCTCTTAGGGAGACCCCGTCAGCTTGGATCCTGAGCAAAGCTAAGGTGGACAGAGTGGTAAGCTGTCTGAGGCAGAAGAGGATTTGTGGATGCTAATAGCGGGGGTTGAGGCTGACCTGTTCCAGGCACTTTGACTGTTATTGTGTTAAATGTGGCCTGAGTCTTCAGTAAAGACCAGGGATGCCCCCTGGTGGATATGCACCTTTCCAGTGCAGGCACACAGCAGCTTTCTCTTGGGTCCGCTTCCTGGCATCTTGAGGGTTGCACCTAGCCACAGGAAACTGGAATCACCGATGCCAAGGGTAATCTTTTCAACCTTAGCATGTGATAAAAATAGGCAGTTGAGTTGCAGGGGTGGCATTTAGAGCCCGAGCCCTGGTGTAGCCTTGAATTAGCTTCAAATCCCAGCTCTGTGTTCTGACTGGGCATGTTTGGGCAAGTTAGTTGTCCAAGCGTCCAGTCTTTTGTGGGTCCAGCAATAATTGGGAGTTCTGCCTCCTAGAGCAGTGATCGTGAGTGTGCCTGTGGAGAGGGCGTGTCTCTGCTGATGTGCTTGAAATGGCTATAATTGGGAAAAAAAGCAAGCTCCTGGGAATGGGAGTCGTCACTCCATGTGTGGCCATACTTTGCTTGTTTGTAAAGCAGTCAGTCTTTCTTTTCATTGCTGTGAGAACCAGACCTCGAATCCAAGAGATATAAGAACCCTTGAGTTCCTCTGCGTTTGTGGAGTTAATTTTTATAACACAGCTTCTACTATGTGAGAGACTCTCCCTTTCACCATTATTGGCCATTGACCTGTTACAGGGCAGTTCTGCGCCCAGCTGGGCATGCACAGAGTGTTGAAAGTGATGAGCTGTTAACTTGGATCAGCACTCGGGTTTATCCAGGGCTCTGTTTGGTTGCAAGGGTCAGCAGACTTCTCGGAAAGAACTGAAGAGCAAACATCTGAGGCTTTGAGAGCGATTTGCTCTCGGCTGCAGACACATGGCTCTGCCACCACAGCCTGTGTACCATACAGAATCACCGCCTGCTGGTCGGTGCTGAGTACACTTCTGTGTGGACGTGAGGACTCAAGTTTGACTCATGTTCACAATTGTGAAATGCTCTCTCATGTCTACCCCTGTGTTTAGGAATGTAAACAGTGCTCCTCTGGGGATGGCGCTTATGGGCATTCAGAGTGCTCTGACGTTTGACATTCGATCATTGCATGGTTTCCTGCAACACAAGTGTCAAACAAAACGAGAGTGCCCCAAGCCCCATAATAGGATTGCTTACTTTTAAATCCAGAATGTCAGGAAAACACTGGAGTCTGCAGGTGGTGTGTGCAAAGGCAGACTTTGAGCAGTCTGTGCTGTGAGACCTGAAGTCCTTATGAAGTTGTCCAAGCCAGAATACATGTGTCTGTGACAGGATCAAGTGTGCTTTCATTATTAAGGAACAGAAAATCCGTTTGAAAGTGTTGAAGGCACACACAGAGTCAGAAAGCAAGATAAATAAGAAGCTTTTTTTTTTTTTTCACCCCTTAAGACAGAGTTTTTCTGTGTAGCCCTGGCTGTCCTGGAACTCACTCTGTAGACCAGGCTGGCCTCGAACTCAGATCTGTCTGCCTCTGCCTCCCACATGCTGGGAGTATCTGGCAATATGAAGCTTAATTAAAATAATAAAAATCAAGTCTTAGCTAAGAGGCAGGGGAGGTAGATCTCTGTGAGTTCAAAGGTAGTCAGAACCACATGGTGAGACCCTGTTTCAAAAAGTGCAAGAAAATAAATCAAAGATTAAAATAACAACAACAACAGAGCTGGGTATGGTTATGCACTCCAACATTTGATTTTGTTGTTTTGCTTTCAAGACAGGCTCTCACTGTGTAGCCCAGGCTGGCCTCATTGAGATTTACCTGCCTCTGCCTCCTGAGTGCTGGGATTAAAGATGTGTGCAACCTCGCCTGGCCTCATCATTTTGAGGCCAGCCTGGTCTACATAGCAAGTTCTGGAGCCAGACAGGGCTATATACAGCAAGATCCTGTTTTTAAAAAGGAATAAACAAAGTCCAGAAAACTGTAGAACCAAGCATGGTGGCATGCCTGTGTCACCCCAAGGAGAGTAACCCAGGAGTCTTGAGTTCAAGATCATGCTGGGATATATAACGAGACCTGTGTTTTTAAAAAGAAAGAAAGAAAGAAAAAAAAAAAGGTCTATGACTGTGAGCTCAGTATCTGGGAGATGGAGACAGGAAAATGGAGTTCTCCTGGCCTACATTGTTGAGGTTACACTGAGCTACAAGAGACACTGTCTCAAAAAACTAAAACAGACAAGCAGGCAGTGGGCTGGATCAGCTGCTGGCTCTGAGGCTCTTCTGTGCTAACCCTAGGTGATTGTATCTGTAACCTCGGGGGTTCTGGTGAATACATTGGTTTAACTCTGGTTATTGTTGAGTGTGTCAGAGTCTCCATCGACCATGTATTTGCCACGGAGCTAATGAGGAATTCGGGTCCTTTCAGACCAGATGGCAGGTTCACGTTCATCTCGAGTGTAACACGCAGGAGGTGCCAGCTTCCTTAATAAGTCACCAAGAACTTGGCAGGCTCCATTGTGTCTTGTTTTCAACCCCTCCAAGGCTCAGTCATTTCCTCCAGGGACACACGTTTCTCCATTTCACAGAGGAGTAAAGAAAGACCAAAGGTTTGCAGGGGAATCCAAGCCAAACCTGGAGGCCTTCTCTCCCAGTCCAGGGCTGCCTCCGTTTTTCTCTGGGGTGTTGTGAGAGGCATAGAGTCCATTGCTGAGGTGGAAGGCTGGACTTTGCTAAGCCGGAGCCACTTGCTTTTTTCCACTGGGTTGTCATTCATAAGTGATATGTCGTTCCACCTTACATTTGATACTTGTTTATTCTGTAGCTGCCGTGTGTGTGTGTGTGTGTGTGTGTGTGTGTGTGTGTGTGTGTGTGTGTGTGTACCAGGCCCCTATGTCCAGAATCTTGTTAGAGAATAGTGAGAGGAAGACAACAGGGTGTCGCGTGTAGTTTTAGAAGTATGCTACCACCTTAGCCTGGGAGCTGTGACCATGCTACCAGCCCCTCCCAGGTCCCTTTTGTCCCACCTTGCTTAGCTCTGGGATTGATCGCAACCAACCCTAACCAGGCTTCCTTTCGAATCTGCGGATTAAAAACACACACTTAGCTTGTCACTTTATAGCTTGTCTTCTGTGGCACAACTGTTGTGCACAGATACCTCCTACTTGGAAATGTGTGCCCTTATCAATGTATCATCTCTGTCTCTCCCTCTGCCCTAAACTGAATGGCTTGCATCAGCTAGCCCCCCACCCCCCACACACCCCCAGCAACATCCTCGGCCCCGCCCATAGCAGAGCCTACGGGCCCCCTAGCTGCTTTCTTCTAGTTCCAAAGTATGACAGAAAAACCCTTCTCTCTTTCCCCGTGTCTCCTTTTCCTCTTGGGACCGGAAGTCCCACCTGCATCTTCCATCTAACAATTGGCCCCCAGCCTTCTTAATTGACAAGTCAAGAACCAATTAGGGAACAAGACCTCAGTGATAGACCCTCCCAAGACCCTCCCCTTACGGCAGTAGCTGTTCCCTGGTGCTTAACAGAGGTAGGGAAGGTCAAGAAAGCACAGACTTTAGCAGTCATGACCAGTGCTAGGTGGTAATGAAGCATCATTACATTCTGGACAGGTGGCCCTGGATCATGTGACTTTTTCTTCATACTTACTCTAACAGAAGGGTTGGCAAGATGAAGACTGAAGTTTAAAGAAACCAACCTAATGCTGCCTTCACAGGCTAGGGAGTGAGGTTTTTTGTTTTTTGGGTTTTTTGTTTGTTTCCTCTCCTTAGCTTTATTTTGAGAGAAGGTCCCACATTGTGGTCTAGACTTGGCTGGAGCTCACTATGTAGCCCATGCTGGCCTTGAACTCATGGTGATCCTCCTGCCTCAGTCAGCCTTCTGGTGTCAGAATTACAGGTATACATCACCTTCCGGGTATATGCAGGGCTTGGGATGAAAACCGACACATTGAATGTATCAGGCAAGCACTCTCCCAATTGATCCCCAGAAATGAGCCTTCGTGTGCACGTGCACCCGTGCGTGTGTGCACGATGCCTGCTTGTCTGCCTGTCTAGGCAGTGGACAATCTTGGATGTCTTTCCTTAGGAGTCATCTATCCCATTTTTATAGGATGAATTCCTCACTGATGTGGGGCTACTTGAGTGTAGGCTAAGTGCCTCGGGGGTTTCCCTACGACCATCAGAAAACACAGATATTTACATTATGATTTATAACAGTTAGGAAGTAGCAATGAAAATAATTTTATGACTGGGAGTCCCCATAACAGAAAGAACTATATTAAAAGGCCGTAACATTAGGAAGAGTGAGGACCACAGCTCTAAAGGCTCGCCTGTAGCCTGATCTTGTGGAGGCTGTTTCTTTTTTTCTTTTCTTTTCTTTTTTTTTTTTTTTTTTTTTTTTTTTGGTTTTTCAAGACAGGGTTTCTCTGTACTCCTGGCTATCCTGGAACTCACTCTGTAGACCAGGCTGGCCTCGAACTCAGAAATCCGCCTGCCTCCGAGTGCTGGGATTAAAGGCGTGCACCACCACCGCCCAGCTGTGCAGGCTGTTTCTAAGTCGGGGGTCCCTCTTCTGATGACTGTAGCTTGTGTCAAGTTGACATAAAACTATCCATAATACAGTCATTGGCAGACTTGGAGCAGAGATGAGGAGAGCTGGGAGCTCTGTAGGAGAAGCAGCTGTTGGTTGTGGGGTGCTCCCTCGTGGGATGTAAAGTCCTGTGCTGGTCGTAGTAAACGGTGTGTGCATTCTATCCCCAGGGAGCCGCCGTTTGGTGGACGTGATGGACGTGAATACCCAGAAGGGTACCGAGATGAGCATGTCCCAGTTTGTGCGTTACTACGAGACACCAGAGGCACAGCGGGACAAACTGTACAACGTCATCAGCCTCGAGTTTAGCCACACGAAGCTAGAGCATCTGGTCAAGCGTCCCACCGTGGTATGCCAATGCCTTTATGGTGCCTTCTGTCCTTGCCTGTCAACAACTTGCTTTCCATGAGGCCTGCCTCTAAGCTGCTTGCTTCTTGAGATAGAGTGGCTGGGTGGGTGTGGCTGAGGTCAGTCCCTTAGGGTATGGTTGGGAAATGTAGCACAGAGTTCATCCGATGCCTGGAAGGGTGGTGTGGGAGAGGCAGTCTAGCTGAAGACACCCAGAGACTCCTCAGTCAGAGGAGTGGTTCCTTCTGGTCGGCTGGAGATGCCGGGAGCGCTTACGATGGACTGGTTTCAGGTGGACCTGGTCGACTGGGTGGACAACATGTGGCCCCAGCACCTAAAGGAAAAGCAGACAGAAGCCACAAATGCCCTTGCAGAGATGAAGTACCCCAAAGTGAAGAAGTAAGATGGCTTGGCTGGTGGTGGGACCGGGGAGGAGTGGTGTTGTGGGTAATATTTAATAGATGCCGCTGTGCGGGCCGACTATCTAAGCGGCGGCAGCGGCGGCTCTGCTTAGCTCAGACCGCCATGTTCGCAGCCCGAGCCAAGCACACCACATCTGGAAGCGGCCGTAGGCCACATGCGCCACAGCTAGATCCGGGAGATCGCGGCTCCAGCCAGCCAGAAACACCGGCCCTGGCACCAGTGAGACGCCAGCGTGGGAGATGGCTCTGCCAATCTCCCACGCTGTCTCCACAAAGCTTGGCTGAACCCCAGAATACCCGCCATGTCCGCGGTACCCGGTAGAACAAAGACTCGTATACTTAAAGATTATCCAATATTTATATATTTGGAAACGCTCAATTAACAAGATGCCCACACAATTAGAATTGTTAACCCAATTAACTAACCTAGATATAAATTGTTACCTAGGACTGTTCTTGATGCATCCGTAGTTCTCCATGGCTGCTATATCTCTCCTCCCTCCTCCTAGCGTGTCCTCTTCCTCCCTTCTTCCCTCCTCCAGACTCCTCACTCCGCCTACCTCTCATACAGCCCAAACGCCCAGCTTTATACAAATATAGTGGGAAAATAGCCCACTACAGGGTGGTCCTTGATCAGGGTCTCAGGGTTGCTTCAGAGATGAAGGATTGACATCCGGCTGGACCACAGTAGTGACATGAGCGATGGGTCCCTATGAGTAGTAAACAAACTGCCATGTCATCTCCCTGGAATCTAGGCCTCTGGGTCCTGTCATGGGGTCAGGCCTTCCTTCCTGTTGACCCTGGAGCCTGCACACAGCTTCTTTGGAGGTGGTGATCTGAGAGGAGTGGTGGAAACTGTCTCAGTACGTCCATGTTTGTGCATGGGTAAACATTTATCTGTTCTTGAAATCTCGGTGTGACAGTGTCCCCAGAGGAGCATTTTCAGAGGGACATGTCTACATTGGACACAGTTTTTGGAGCATCATGGGACTGGGGCTAGTCTAATCTCTCTTCTTCTCTTTCTCTCTCTCTAAAGATTTCTTTATTTAGTGTGTGTATGTGTGTGTGTGTGTGTGTGTGTGTGTGTGTGTGTGTGTGTGAATGCCTGCATGTATATATGTGCACCATGTATATACCTGGCACTTCAGATCCCCTGGAAGGACAAGGAGTTATGTCCTTCTGATGCGGGTGCTGAGAACCAAGCCTGAGCCCTCCCTGCAAAGTGGCAAGTGTTTTTAACCACAGAGCCATCTGTTGGTGTTGTGATCTAGAACCTCCGATCCAGAAACACCTTTCCCAAGCAATGCTCATTGTCACCTTAGTCATCTGACATTCAGTGGTTCCTCATGGATCGGAGAGGGTGGCCAAGGCGGGAAAGGTAGTTGAGAGCAGAGTCCTCACTACAGATCACATGACCAGCATGTTGTGAGCCTGCTGCTCAATATGGGCAGCGGTACTTGGGAGTCCTCTCATATTAAGGGATTTGAATAATGGACCATCTGGAGGAGGAGGAGGTCACCTTGGATACTCCTGCCGTTATAAACCCTCTGTTTCTCTCCCTGAAATGGGAAGGAGGTGCGGGCTTCCCAGAAAGACTGGGGCTGGCGGCATGGCCCTATTAGCAACTCTGCTTAGTCCGCTGCCAGCAATGCCCCTAGGAAATCCCAGCCTGAACTCCCCGTTCCCTCTATTCAGCTGGTGTTGAATGCAGACAGTCCCAGGCTTTGTGAGGCAGGCTAGCATGCTGGCCCTGGATTTCTCAGTGTTCTTTTGTCTCTATCTCTCTCTGTGTCTCTGTGTCTCTGTCTCTGTCTGTCTGTCTGTCTGTCTCTCTCTCTCTCTCTCTCTCTCTCTCTCTCTCTTTCTCATTAATTCATGGACATTTTTCTTCCCCTCTAAGTTCAAGTTCAATGTACTCCTTGGATTTGGGCTGTATCAAAGGCAGAGAATGGGGTCCAGGAGCAGAGGGAAGGGAGCAGGACTGGTTTCCAATTCTGTTATGATTCAGCCACAGCAAAATGTTCTGAGTTGGGCAGATAAACAGATAAATAAGGCTAAGGGCTTCCACCCTCACTTCCATAGAGCATGCATGTAGCGTACAAGCCGCCATGCTTCTAGGCGCAGGGAAACAAATCCAGACAGGTGAATCCTTTTGAGCTCTTGTTCTCAAGGAGTCTTCTTGGAGGACGGGGGAGGCAGTTAACTTGGGGTCTATTTCTTCTTTGCTTTGTTTAGTTTGAGACAGGGTCTATCTACAGACTGTTCTGGAACTCAATCTGTAGACCAGGCTGGCCTTGAATTCGCAGAGATCCGCCTGCCTCTGCCTCCCAAGTACTGGAATTGAAGGCAGGCACCAACACGCCTACTTCTCCTTAAAAATTATTTCTTTATTAGTATTGCATGTAAATAATATGTGTGGGGGCGGGCAGGTACCACAGTGTGCATGCTAAAGTCAGAGGTTAGGCTTTTGTGGGAACTGGTCACATTCAGGTGGCCAGGCAAGTGTCCCAAGTGCTCTCTTTACCTGTAGGGCCACCTTTGGTTCCTAACTGGGCTTTGGGGGTGGGGGTGGGGGACACATGAGGATTGGGGAGGGATTGGGAAAGTGAAGTGGTGAAGAGGGACTGGAAGGAAGGAGCAAGTCATGACTGGTCCCTTGACTGTTTCCATTCATTCATTCAACAATGGTGAAGTGGGCATCTTAGTTGTGCTGAGGACACAGGGTCAAGGAACTCTGTTCAATTTGTGGGGAGACAGGTGTTAATCCAACAGTGACAGAAATACATGGAATCTGAATCCTGGGGGTGAAGCTACCAACAGAACCATAAGATGTCTTGGTACTGGTCTGAGGTGAATCAGCCGGTAAGGGGTTCTCAATTGATCCTAGTGCTCCCCGATATAGCTAGTTTGGCTAGCCAGATCACTTTAGAGATCCCCTGTCTTGGCCTCATGAGGTACTAGAACTACAGACAGGCTGCCACACCCTGGAATTTCTGTGAGTTCTGGGGATTTGAACTCAGGCCAGGTAGGTGCCTTTACAAACACTGAGTAGTTTCTCTAGTTTTGGGGAGGGTGGGTTGAGAGATCCTCAATATATAACCCAGGGTGGGTTCAAAGCTTCTGATCCTTGTGCCTATACAAGTATAGGAGGTTTTCATATCCCCCCCCCCCATACTTCTATTCCCGAGATATTTGAAGCAGAGCAGGGATATGGTCACGTGGGCTTATGTTCTGCAAATGCTCCTGCTGTGGAGATTGGAGGTGTGAGGAGGCTGCAGCCTGGCCTACATCTCAGCAGACGAGAAAAGAGGTGATCACACCTGAGCATTTATTTACGGAGTAAAATAGATCATGCTGGGTAATATAAATTTATATTACTGTCTGCCCTGCCTGAGTGCTTCAGTATAGTCTGCACTTCACGGAAAGATCCCTTTAAATGTGACCTATGCACACTTAGGGACTCTCCAATTACCAAAACAATGGGGCAGCATAAATATGTGACTTTCTAGGCCCACATATCGGCGAGATTTCTAGCTGTATTGGTGAGATTGTGTGTCGAACAGATTTCCAAACTCCATCAGTGGCCATGGGAACTACTTACAGGATTTAAACCTCGCTAGGAAGGACATTGTCACCTTGGAGATAGTCCATTCACTCGACTGAAAGGAAGGCCGATTTCAAATGTTCATAAGCGAGGTGGAAAAAAAAAATCCCACCACGACAGAGTCTGCTGGGAGTAGGGCATGGTTCTGTGGAATTTAATTAAAATGACATTGTTTCTGAAAAGCATGGTGCTTCCTTGCTGGAGGCGCCTGCCAAACAGACAGCTGATGGCTCTCCTGAATGGAAGGAAGGTTTTCATGTTGGAGGGGACATGTGACAAACACTAAGGAGGCAGTGCATTTTTTTTTTTCCCTGCTTCTGGGATTTATACTTCTCCATTATGGTCAGAGGTTTAGGAATTTTAATATGTTTTGGTTTTGGTTGAGACTCTGGAGTCAGGGGAAGGTGAATGGGCTCCAGGTCCCTGAGTCAGAAGGACATGAAAGACTTCTAACGAGTGTTAATGTTTTGGTGCAGTAGGCGACCAAAACTTAGTCATAAGACCACAGTGGTTAAAGCCAAGGCCCCGTTCCCATGGAGTATTTATTGTGGAATTGATAGAATTTAATAAGTGTCTCAATGGAACATAGAGCAGTAGGGTATAAAGGAGAGAGGGAGAGAGAGAGAGAGAGAGAGAGAGAGAGAGAGAGAGAGAGAGAGAATGAATGAGAATGAGAATGAATGAAGGTGTGCCCTGGTGCATACTGATACCACCCTAGGTTTCTGCTGCTGCCTTCTCCTCCTCCCCCTTGTCTCTTCCCGGCAGAGATACTTTGTGTAGAATCATCCATATTGGAAAAGCCATCACTGGACATCGACAGTACCGGGGAGAACCCCTGACCTGGTTGTTTATTGTTGTATAGCCATTAACCCTTAATTTTAACATACTAAAAAAAAAAATTAACAGAAACAGGTGTCGTTGCTCACGCCTACTGTCCCACCGATGCTTTCGGGGCAACAAGAGGACCACTGTGCGTCCACGCCTAAACAACCACTTCATACACCCCCCCCCCAAAGAGTAAGACCCCAAAGATGATGTCAGTTTCTGCACGTCTGGAATCTGAAAGCAGCAGGATAGATTTTTCTCAAGGGCTCTTCAGAGCTTAGGTTTAGGCTGTGTTCATCTTGAGGGTAGAGCCTGGCTTAAGGGTCCACTTCTGAGAAGGAGCACTCACTGGGGTGTTGGTGGGAAGTCAAGGAAGGTTTCCATCCTTGCCCTGGGGGCCACTCCACAAGGCTATTTGAACGTCCCCAGAGTGAGTGCTTCCGGGAAGATCCAAGAGGACGTCATGCTCCTGTGACCTAATTTTGAAATTCATACCCTACTGACTTCCGTTATATTCATTCATTCATTAGTCCAGCTTGCACTCTGAGGGACAGAGATGTGCGCTTCCTCTTCTGTTTCCTTGTGGAAGGGTGGTAGTGTCTTTGAGACAAGATCTCACATAGCCTAGGCTGGCCTAGAATTCACTGTATAGCTAAGGATGACTTTAGCTTCCAATTCCCCCTGCTTCAACTTTTGGACTCTGGGAGGGTACAAGCATATGACCCCATGTCTTGTTTTTAAATTAAAAAAAATTTTTTTTTAATTTTACGGGAGTGTTTTACATCCACACACATATACATGTATATGTATTATGTGTATATGTGTATATACATAGGGTATATGTGTGTGTATGTGTACTATGTGGCCCTGCAGAGGCCAAGAGCTAGTATCTGGCCTCCTGGAACTGGAATACAGTTGTCAGCCACCAAGCCTAGGGTTGTTTTTGTTTTGTTTTGTTTTTCGAGACAAGGTTTCTGGGTTTCTCTGTGTAGCTCTGGCTGTCCTGGAATTCACTTTGTAGACCAGGCTGGCCTAGAACTCAGAAATCCACCTGCCTCTGCCTCCCAAGTGCTGGGATTAAAGGCGTGCGCCACCCCTGCCCAGCCAAGCCTAGGTCTTTTAAAAGAGCAGCAAGTGTGCTTTACCTGCGAGCCATGTCTCCAGCACTTTCCAGTCCTGTTTTCATGTGATGCTGGGGATTGCACATAGAGCTTCCCGCTTGCTAGACAGACACTCTGCCAACACAGCTACATGCCCAGCTCCCCTCCCCTTTGTTTGTGTGGTGCTGAGATGAAATTCCGGGGCCCTGTACACACGCCAGGCTGAGTGCTCTCCCGTTGAGCTGCAGCCCAAGCTTAGCTCTCCCTCTTGAAGAACGGAGCTTGAGAGAATTCGTGGGGCATGTTTCGAAGCAAAGCTTCCACAATCCCCAGGTCTGGGCATGTGTGCACCTTTCTCACTAAGGATTGGGCATGGTAATGCATTGCAGAAAGGGATTAGGGCGTCTCCTCCATACTCCTCCTGCTGGAGCAGTGGGGCTTTTGGCAGTGAGTGCTGCCAGCCTAATGATAGGCTGTGGGTCCAAGCTCAGAATCCCAGCAAAAAGGGGAGGGGCTCAAAGAAAGCGAGTGTTTACAGCTCAGAGGATTGTAAGGGAGTACACCCCTCCCCCGAGATTTAACTGTATGTTTTCACTCTACTGAGAGGAAAATCTAGGGGAAATATTGGGTGAGACACAGGACGACACTGTCACTGAATTCAAGCATCCTCTTCTTTGGGAGATTTGGCTTGCCTTGCACCGAGGCTCTGTCTGCCCCGGCCTGCTCTCTCCTGTACTGTGGGAAGACAGTACACAGCGGATGTGACTCGTGGAGTCTGATCCTGAGGCGGAATGAAAAGTCTGCACACATGGCCTCTTGGGGTCTGGTGTTTTCTGCTTTCCTACCAGGACCTCTTTATATTTGTTACAGCCACACCTGCCTTTCAGTTCAGAGGTTTGCTGTTTGTTATAAGTGATCACCTGTGTCTTACTAGGTAGGGAGACTGACAGCTGTGGACTCACTACTCAGGTGTTGTGTTAGACACTGACATATATACCTCAGCGACACCACTGGCGGGTCTGCTAGCTTCTTTTTACAAATAGAGCCTGGCATTCTTAATGGGTCAGTGAAGGTAATATAGCTGCTGAGTGGAAAGCAGTGGCTGATGGAACTTGTAAAAAACTGAGAAGCTACCCTTTAGAACTTATGTTTTAAACAAAGTCTCGTGTAGCCCAGGCTGGCTTTGAACTTATCCTCCTGACTCTTCTAAGTGTTGGGATTTCAGGCACATGTCACCCCAACCAGTGAAAGGGTTTTCTTGAGATGATTTTTTTTTTTTTTTTTTTTTTTTTTTACATAGTTAAAGTAGATATGTGAGCCAGGCATAGTGGTGTACACAGGTCTTTAATCCCAGCAGTTGGGAGGCAGATGTAGGAAGTAGTAGTGAGTGTGAGGCCAGCCTGGTCTACAGAGTGAATCTCAGGACAGCCAAGGCTACATAGTGAGAGCCTGTCCTCTCCCCATCCCCAAAAGCCCCCCCCCCCAAATATAATACAAATGTAAAAGTAACTAAAAAAAATTGCTAGCCCAGTAGCCCAAGCGTGCACATGGAGAACTTGGTTGGAGCTATGAAATGACCAGTTAAAGGCTCTCCTAGTTCAGTAGAGACACCAAGTTCCTAAACAAGAGAATATACCCTAGGTCCCAACCTGATGAGAATCTAAGACTGGTGTTGATGCTTTCCACAAATGAACCATCTATGGTCCCCCCCCCATCAAGGACCAGATATGTGTCCCCCATAAAGTAATCCTCTCGTTTGAGCTGCCTGTCCAGTTGCCAGGGTGGCCTCCCCTGCTGGCTTTGACTCTAAATCAGTTTCTAAGTGTGACCAAAATTCTTGCTTGAGGACACCTCCCCAATGACCGGTGTTCATACCCAAGATAGGGAACATTCTTTGGAGCTGTTAATTTTACCTTTCAACCAGTAAAACGCATACCTGCTTAAAAAAAAAAAAATTCAACCTGTTAAAGTCTAAGCTTATAGACAGAATGCTGGAAGGGACAGAGGGACTGCCTGGGTCATTGAGCACCTGGAAGTGAGTTTACTGTGTGGGTACTTAAAGTGGGGGTGATGGGGCGGAAGGGTGACATAGTGGCGACACTGTCTTACTGGGTCATGAATGTAATCATTTAAAGCCTATGCTTTAGTTAAAACATGATTTACATCACTGGCTGTCCACAGTGTACAGTCTTTGACCAAAGAATGGAATTTGGTATCTGCCTCTTCAGAGCTTGGCCCCTTGTGGCTTTGGAGGAAGGAAGGCTGTAGGGCCATGGTTGGAAAAAGATTCTCTCTTGTCGCCCCCAGGGTGGGACTTTTGAGTTGAAGTCTTCTTTTTGCCTAAAGGCGGTGAGGGGTTGAAGTTTGGGTGTAACTTCTTCAAATTTTGGTGTTAAAGTTCCGGCCAGATAGATTGGGGGAGGGGGGGGTTGGGCAGAGGAACCAAGGAGAGTGACAGACAGGCGGTGAGTGCTAGCCACCTATTGGTTAGTGTCAAGGTGAGGGGCTGTACTCCTGAATTGTTGGCTTTCTCACTTGAAATGGTGGGATTGAGCTCACAGTGTTGTGAAGTTTGGATTGAGCAATGTAGTTTGTAATTAGTAGAAAAGGCTACTGGGGGGGGGCGGGGGGCGGGGGGCGGGTAGGGGAAGAGTCTGCCTAGAATGGTTTTGTCGAACTTCAGGTTATCTTCCTCTAGTAAATTACCCCTAGAGAGGAAAGAAATTGCCCAAAGTCACACAGCTAGTCTCTTAGGGCTAGAACCCCACCTTTCCCCATCACAGACTCTCCAGAAATCTTAGTTCTGGCCCTCCCTCCATCTGTGCCTGAGGGTGGATATTTAAGGCAGGTAGCTTTGTATTAGGTCACCACCTGGGCAGCAAGGTGTTGTCTACACTCCGGGAAACCCGGACCCAGTAGGTCCTCAGACTATTGCCAGGGAGTGCAGGAGTGGGCTAGGGATCCGGTGTGTGGCCCGGAGCTCTTCTCTGTCGCCGCCGGCCTCTCCACCTCCCTGGCGGCCTCCGCGCCGCGCGGATGTTCAGTTTCAGCGTGGGGATGAGCTCAGGCTGCGCCTGTCTCCCCGAGGAAGGAAGGCGGCGCGAGAGGGCCCCAGCGTCCTGGGCTGGGGCCTGGCAGCGCGGTGGAGGGGGCTCGGCTGCCGTCGCCTCACGGGTCTGGCGCGCGTCGAGCCTCTGCGGAAGGGGACGCCCGGGAGCCGCTCCTCGGCCGCCGAGGGTAACCTCCTTTGTGGCGCGTGGGGCGGGTGTGGGTGGCCTCCTGCCCGCGGGATGCTCTGCCGGCCAGTGTCGCTGAGCTGTTCTTTGTGTCTCCCGGGGCGGGTTGAAAGTGTGGGGTGTGTACGTTCGCGCCCGCGCGGCGCCTCCAGCCCGCCACCGTCGCCAGCTTTCCTGGCTCTCTTCATCAGACCTTTGCCCAAAGGAATGCCAATTGGGCCACCTGGGGGAGAGTTTCTGGAAGTTAGAGAGAGGAGAGCAAGGTGGGGCCGCCCCACCTCTCTAGACCCCAGGCCGCGCCCCAAAGTTGGTGTGGCAGGTGCAGCGCCCCCCTATGCCTCATGCCTCCCTCCATCCCCGGCCTCCAACCGCTGAAAAAAACTGAGCTCCTGCGCTAGAGATTTTCCGCAATTTCAGCCGCGAACTTGCAGGGTGCACAGAAGCCACCTAGCGTGGGGGGTGGGGTGAGGGTGTCGCGTGCCTGGCTGTCCAGCCTTGCCGTTGCGGAAGCCTGGCTAGCTGGCGGGCTGGCTGTGGCACCAAGCCGAGCCGAGGTGCCCATGTGACTGCGGTGTGCTTGGGAGGAGGAAGCTGTAGAGGTCAGTGCAAAGGCGGCACGCCAGAGCGAGCAGGGGCGAGGAGGGAGCCCCAAGTCAGCGCCGGTGGTAGCCTTGGGGTGGCAAAACCTAGGGTTGCCTTTGGACTGCAGGGGACAGTACAAAGCCACTCTGTCACAGTCACTTTCACTTAATAAGGGTGTGGGAGGTGGGAGGAGTGGAAATGACACCGAAAGGAAAGGAAGGTCCCACGTTGGAGGAGGCTGGTCTGGAAGTAGTGTTTTAGCACACAGTGGGCCTCTGCCTGAGGGCAGAACTTTCCCTGCGCACACACAGCCAGAGGATCCTAGTTTTCCATGTGAGGGGTTGGGTCAGAGGGCTGAAGGTTGGGCAAAGTGGGAGTGACCGATTTGGCTAAGCAGTCCCAGGGGTCCTAGAGCTGGACACCCCCAACCCTGGTCCTTTCTCCTGGCTACGGGTATCCCCTCTGGACATCCAGATGCAGGCTGAAGGAAGCACGTTCCCTTGGCTCCACCCCACAGACTTAAATTGTTTTCTCTAGTCTGTGTTCAGCAGAGGCCTAGAGGGGGTGGAAACCAAGGTTAGATTAAAAAGAAGAGAAAAAAACCAAACCGAGAGGAAGAGCTGGTTTTAGGGAAATGAGGACTAATATTTTGAAGTGGAGCTTAGAGGAAAGAGGCCAGTGTGGTCCATGAGGGTGGGGCAGGGTAGGACTTCAGGGCCCCCATTCTTTGGAGGGAAGGTTTCTCTGGGTCTTAAGTCAGGGGACCTGTTTGCTTCGCCTTGGGTGGGCGGGCAGGCAGGGTGTAGAGCCCCAGTCAGGACTTCAGCAGTCTAGTGCCAGCTTCGTGACAGTCCTGGGCTGTCAACTACACCCCTCCGATGGGGTTGCTAGGCAGCGGGGCTCTGATGTACGGGGAGGCCTTCTGATTTGTCAGCCTCCTGCAGACACATGGTTAAGGCTCTTTCCAGCCTATCCGGAGGAGGGACGCCGGGCACGCTGCCTGCATATTGCCGAGCCCCGGGTCCACCTGAATGAGAGGTGCAAAAAGCAATCAGGAGGAGGGGGCTCTCAGAGCCCTCTAACCTTTAAACCAGCACAGCACCACGCCCCCCATTCTCCCCACTCGGGCTTGCTGTTGGCTCCTCCCTGCAGGTCCCCGCCCCATTCCATCTCTCTTCCCCAAACCACGGAAGAGCAAAGTGCAGCGGGGGGGGGGGGGGGGGGGGGGGGGGGAAGAGGTCAGTGGGGTAAACGTGTGCGCGGGCCTCTGGAGGTGCCAAGACGAGCAGGAGGGAGGGGAGGTTGCTCCTTCGTGCCCTCTTGGGGTTCTTGTGGGTAGGGGTTAGTGGTAGGGGGGGCTAACACTATTTTTTGCCATGCCTGGATTTGAAAGCCAGCGAGGTGCCCTCCACTTACTCCGGTTCTGTGCATCCCCTAGAGCCAGTAGCACGTTGCGGGTTGGACCAGAATACTGCTGTATACCTGCAGGGAAGGCTGGGCTATCTACCTCCTTCGGTGCTTGTAAGGGAGGGCTGCTGCTGTGGGTTCCTTCTCTTCTTAAACGTATAACCTGAGATCCAGCTTCTATCGCTGTTCTTCACCCCTCTCTGATCCCAGGACCTTCTTTTGATCCCTTCACTTAAAAAAAAAAAAAAGAAAGAAAAAGAAAAAGAAAAAGAAAAAGAAAAGAAAGATAAAACAGCTATGTCGAGATAAAAATCACGTATCATTCACACAGAAAAAGTGTGCAACCCAGTGTTTTCTAGTGTGTTCAAAGAACGGCGCAACCGGATCCTCAGTTTTAGGATCTCTTCATCCTGCTAGAACGAAACCCCATACCCATTAGCGTCATTCTCGCCCCGCCCCTCCCAGCCCCGCCCCAGCCCCGCCCAGCCCAGCCAGCTTCTAGCCACTACTAATCTGTCTGTGGGCTTCCTCTTTGGAGTTCTTTACCTGGGACATTGAGTGGAATTTATAGCCCTTACTGCTTACTTGGCAAGCCATTGTATCATTTAACTTTATCTGTGCAACCCTCAACTGCACAGGGGCTCATCTGCAAGGGGAGGGATCTTCTGCATTCTTACCCATTTCTTTCAGTGCTGTGCCTCCTTCCTGGCCAGACTACTGGTTGATTGAATGAGATGAATGGGAACTGGTAATTGGCAAACCACGCAGGTGGTTTACTACTGAATTCCAGGGGGCCCAGCTGTTACAAAGGGGGCTGGCAGCCAGGGAGAACTGAAGCTATCAGCCACAGAGTCGGGATAGAACAGAAAGGAAGCCTCGGCGGTGGGTGGGGGTTGGGGTAAGGGTCGAAACTGATAGTGGCCTGTGGGTTGCCATTTCTCTTGGGAACCTGAAGCCAAGATGCTGTGTGTGAGCGTCTGTGTGGTGGGTGACCCATGCTTAAGATTTGTCACCTGATCACAGGGGCATCCCCCGGGAGGGAAACTCCACTTCGATTTCATTTCAGTTTTAAAAAAAAAAAATAGAGGAGGAAATTCCCCATCTGCCACCTTTATAAAAGGGCGTCAGGTCAGGTGACTCTGAAGCAGTTGCTTGCCTCCTGTGATTTGGGTT
Organism: Arvicanthis niloticus; assembly: GCF_011762505.2. Classification (NCBI taxonomy): domain Eukaryota; kingdom Metazoa; phylum Chordata; class Mammalia; order Rodentia; family Muridae; genus Arvicanthis; species Arvicanthis niloticus. The sequence goes on along the minus strand of NC_133432.1, from coordinate 13,732,386 downwards.
TGACTTGTATTTTCTGCCCCCATGCCTGCTCTTGCACCTCAGGTACTGTCTGATGAGCGTGAAGGGCTGTTTCACTGACTTCCACATTGACTTTGGAGGCACCTCCGTGTGGTACCATGTTTTCCGTGGTGGGAAGGTGAGTGCTTCTAGTGTGTCTAGCTAGCGTTTGTATGCACGGAGAGTCTTGATACTCCCTTCCTTTACCTCTCTCCCCCTTGCTCAGTAGCTTAGGGTCACTTTATCCCTTGGGACCACCTCCTGGCTCTCTTGTCTCCTACCGGAGGGGAGGGTCACCTACTCACACCTCCTTGCTCTGTTTTCAGCTCCCAGGAAGCTCCAGCATAAAGTTTCTCTGCTTTGTGTCAGCTCTGCCACCAAAGGCTTTTTAACTTCAAAGTAGGAGGTGGTCACTGCCTGCCTCTAAGCAAGGCATTTTACAGTACGGTTAGATGGCGTAGGAGACAATACATTCATGGTACTTGTGCTGTGTTTGCTTTGGTGTGTGTGATGTCTCAGCCTGGATGAAGGTGCTTCTTGAGGATGCCCATGTGTGCCTTCGTTAAAAATGGCAGTGTTGGGAGGGATTCTGGGAGGAAGTCAACACACTTGATTCCAGATGTTTTTCCCTCCTCCGAAGTGAGCGCAGGCTGAATTTATTTATTGGGCCAGTTTATGGTATATCTTCCACACTCCTAGCCCCCACCACCCAGATAAGCCTGTGGCTCAGGAGGAAAAAAAAAATGTTCTACCCAGTACAGGAAGCATTCCTCCTGCCTTGGTATTTCAGCTGGAATGGAGATACCCCAAAGGTAGCCAGAACCCCATTCCCTGCTTTGAGCCCTGCTTGGGGAACCTAGACAGACAGACTTGCCTCTCTCTGCGTCCCTCCCCAAGTGGGTGCGGCTCTTTTGGGATTGTTCCAAGACTGGAAGAAATCAGATACTCACGCCTAACTGCCTCCTTTCGCTCCCAAGATCTTTTGGCTGATCCCGCCGACCCTGCACAACTTGGCTCTGTATGAGGAGTGGGTGCTATCTGGCAAACAGAGTGACATCTTTCTGGGAGACCGAGTGGAACGCTGCCAAAGGATTGAGCTGAAGCAAGGCTACACCTTTTTCATCCCTTCTGGTAGGTTCCTGTGTGGTTGGCTTGGGGTCGGTTGGTCAGCCACTGGCTCCCCCAGTATTTGGAGCAGCTTCCTGCAGCCCTGTGGTCTCGGCCAGGGTTGGAGGCCAAGTGAGGATTTCTGTGGGCCTTGGGATTAGATGAGCCATTGATGTGCCCTGAGGGGAGCAAGTCTCAGGCTCCAGAGAAAGCACATAACCTGAGTAACCATACCTGTGAAGAAGCCTCTGGTCCTTCCTCTGGGGACATTTGAATGTCTTTCTTGGGCCTTCCTCCAACATAGCAGTTCTCAACCTGAAGGACGTTGACCCCTTCACAAGGGTCTCATATCAGACAGCCTGCATGTCAGATAGTTATATGATGAAGCATAACAGTAGTAAAATTACAGTTATGAAATAGCAATAAAATAATTTTATAGTTGAGGCTCACCACAACATGAGGAACCATATTAAAGGGTCACAACATTAGAAAGGTTGAGAACCACTGCTCTGGAGGTTTCTATCAGAAGATGACGTGGTCCTTAGATGTGACTCTCTCCCAGACTTGGATGGAAGCTTAGAGACAGACAGAGGGCTTTTAGCTATAGATGGAGTTGCTAACAGTGGTGACGAGTGACATGGGAAACAGGGGGTTCCATGTTAGGCTTCCTTAAAGAAAACATTCTACCCAAGATGAGGGAGGCAGTAGTCTGTACCAATAGACACACACACAGAGTGAGACACAGAGGCACAGACATACACATACACAGTCAGATACAGACACACAGACCCACACAGTGAGACACAGACACACATACATAGTGAGATACATACACACAGTGAGACACAGACATACACACAGTGAAATAGACACATATACACAGGCACAGTGAGACACACACACAGTGAGACACAGACACACAGACACACACAGTGAGACAGACACATAGACACAATGAGACACAGACATACACATAGTGAAATAGACACATATACACAGACACAGTGAGACATACACACAGTGAGACATACACACAGTGAGATACAGACACGCACAGTGAGACACAGACACATAGACATACACACAGTGAGATACAGACACACAGACATACAAACAGTGAAATAGACACACAGACATACACACAGTGATACACAGACACACAGACATACACACAGTGAGACATAGACACACAGAGACACACATACATGCACAGTGAGACACATACATACATACACACACAGACACACAGATGCACAGTGAGACAGAGACACACACAGTGAGATATACACAGTGAGACACAGATACATGTACATGGACACACAGAGTGAGATACAAACATACACACACAGGTCAAGTCCGTATGTTGTGTACCTCTTAGTAATTAGACTTTGGAAGATATGTCAACCAGAAGACAGACTAGCAGGAAACTGTTGAATGAAAGTAGTTTGAAGGAGACTTGGGGGAGTTGTCATTGGTCAGGTAAAGGAAGTTGGTTCTGTTATGCCTTGTGGGTACCAAAACCAGTCTCTAGATCAAGAATAAGACCTAGTTCAAGCCAGTTGTTGGTAGTGCATGCCTTTAATCCCAACACTGAGGGAGGCAGAGGCAGGCAGATCTCTGTGAGTTTAAGGCCAGCCTGGTCTACAGAGCAGTTCCAGGATAGCCAGGGCTACAAAGAGAAATCCTTGTTTGGAAAAACAAAACAAACAAACAAAAAAGACTTAGTACAGTGTAATACTATGCTATTTTGTATTATTTAGGTAGAGAAAAGAAAAAGGGTCTTTCTATAGTTATTACAGAAATGGTTTTTTTCCTGGGCATTTATGACTTGTGGTTGGTTAAATGTATAGAAGGAGTATCCTGTTGGATGGACTGATAGAAATATATTTCAAAGAAAGAGTGGTACTTCAAGCCTGATAGTCATGCATCTGAAAATCTAGCTACATTTTTTTTTTTATGGCTGCCAGGCAACATTAAAAGATAAGAATTTTATTTTATTTCTATATGTGTTTTATGCGTGTGTCAGGAGGTTGAGTTTGGAGGCCTTGGGATAGCTTGTGGGAACTGGTTCTCTGTTCCCACCATGTGAGTCCCTAGGGCTCAAACACATGTTATTGTCTTTGGTGGCAAGTACACGTACCTGCTGAGCCATCTTCCCGGCCCTAGGTGTGAATACGTTAGGCAGGGTCTACCATCACCTAGATTGGCTTTGATTTTACTATGTAACTGAGAAAGGTCTTCCAACTCCTGATCCTCTTGCCTCTACTTCCAAAACGCTGGGATTACAGGCGTGTGGCCTCATATCTAGCCTGAGACAGAGATTTGATATATAACACAGGGTGGGCTAGAACTCATGATCTGCCCCACATACCTTTTAAATGTTTGGACCATAGACATATACCATAATGACCAGCCTCCACAGTGAGTTTCTCTCTCTCTCTCTCTCTCTCTCTCTCTCTCTCTCTCTCTCTCTCTCTCTCTCTCTGTGTGTGTGTGTGTGTCTGTTTGCCTGCCTGCCTGCCTGCCTGCCTTTACTGAGAAATGAACCCAGGGTCTCAAACCCTGAGTAAGTGCTCCACCAAATAAACCTTCAAACACTGACTTCGGCCGTGTGTTCTGCTGCCTTAAGCCCTCGGTGTCCAGTTCTTTGAGAGCTCATAGGATGCTAGTGGGTTAGAGTGGTTCAGTGTGTGTCTTCTTTTCTTCTGTGTCTGAGTGCAAAGGAGCCATGCAAAGGAGATGTAGGCTGGCGCTTTCCAGTCTCCATCCCTTGACAGGCCAGGAAAGCTGCACGGAAGAGGAAGATCATGGAAGATGATCCAGGCTGGCTTCAAACTGGTTGGAGTGGAGGATGACTTTGAACTCCTGATCCTCCTACCTTCACCTCCCATGTTCTGTGATTAAAGCACATGTAGCAAATGTTCTTAGAGCCACACTGGTTTCGGACAGTGACGGAGGGGCTGAGGAGATGTAAGATGCAGTCCCTCCCTCTTGGCCTTGTTTCCAGCCAGGTGGCAGTTATGGTGTTTAGTGCCAGTATGGGGACCCTGTTAGGTATACCTGTGAGTAGCAATATCTGAATATCTTGTAGCCAAGAGACTCGGGCTGCTTTTAATGTATTCCCTACCCTTGTCTTGGAGTAAGAACCATCATGGAAGGAACCATTTCCCACTGAGGCAGGAGGAAGCTCCTTGGGGCTGCTGAATGTTACTTTAACAATTTTGCTGGGAGTGGCAGCTCACATCTTTAATCCCAGCACTTGGAGGCAGAGTCAGATGGATCTCTGTGAATTCAAAGCCAGCCTGGTCTACATAGGTGTTATAGGCCAGCTAATGCTACCCAGTGACCCTGTCTTTAAAAAAAAAAAAAAAAAAAAAAATCAAAATGAGCGACATGAACTACCTGGTGAGGCCATCAAGTCAGTAATGGCGAATCTGAGTTCTTGACGGTATAACATGATTGGGCCTTTGGTGGTCCACCTGCTATAAAATGGGTACAGAACAGGGAAGCATGAGAATCGGTGAACTGCAGACGGTGCTGGAGGCACTGGAAATTTGGCAATGGCTGTCTAGCTTTGACACTTCAGGACCAGGTAATATTGGGGGCTGGCTTGTGTATCTATCTTCATACATTGTAAGGAGAAAAGCAATTCAGAGTCTCAGGTGACATCTCCCATTTTGTAACATGAGGTAGATCAAGCTTAACATGCCCTTGGGTCAGATGCAGCCTATAGTTTGCTAGTCAGCAGCCACAGAGGCCAGGAGGTGGGGGTGGGGCGCTCAGGGAATCTGTGACATCATCTCTTCAGCAACTGGAAAAATGGAGGCAGATGTGCCAAGAGGCTTGTAGTCTGCATCCTGAGCCCTGGGGTTGTAGATGAGACTCCTTGTGACTCTGTTGTTCTTGGCCCCCTCAGGTCCCAGAAATCATCCAGTCAGTGGGTTTTGTGGGTCACTGTGTTCCTTCCGTATCTGCGTCCATCCCTGGTTGCTTGGCCTGAATATAAAGTGCTTATTGCCTTCACATTGCTGATGGCAGATGCTGGCCTCTCCTGCCCAATTATAACCCAGGACATCAGTTCCAGTTCCAGAATATTGTCATGAATGAGCCATCCTCAGGAGAATGGGGAGAGATGGGGTTTTGAAGGCCATGGTTTCCCTTCCTGTTTTTTCCCCCTAAGGGCATCATTGAAATAGGGAAACAAAATGTAAGCCGGGCTGGAGAGGAACTCAGCAGCCATTTTAATCCATGGCAGTCTGCCTGATCCACCTGTGATAACCTAGGAGGGGAAGGGAAGTTGGTAGAAGCTTCTAGCATCTCTGGAACAGCTGGCATACAGATTCCCTACCTACCTACAGTGGCATCTGTCTTCTGTTCACATGCCAAGGTGATGGATGTAAGTCTAGGGAGCCTCCGTGTCTGCCTGCAAGAAAGTCTGGGTTAATCAGTATGTATTAACGTGGGCACCATCCTTTTCCAAACCGATGTCAATGGTGACTGCTTGTAGCAACTGAGTTCTTGCTCATCAGGTTCTGCACAAGGAAGGTAAATAGTCTTCAGGTGGGCACGCATAGCTAGAACAGGGATGTTTTCCTGGGGAGAGTCTGGAATCAAGTTAGTTCCCTAAGATCAGGCTTGGGTAAAGGGAAGGGTGGTATCTTAGTTAGGGTTTTACTGCTGTGAACAGACACCATGACCAAGGCAACTATTATAAAGGACATTTAATTGGGGCTGGCTTACAGGTTAAGAGGTTCTGTCCATTATCGTCAAGGCGGGAACATAGCAGCGTCCAGGCAGGCATGGGGTGGAAGGAGCTGAGAGTTCTACATCTTCATCTGAAGGCTGCTAGTGGAAGACTGACTTCCAGGCAGCTAGGATGAGGGTCTTAAAGCCCACGCCCACAATGACACACCCACTCCGACAAGGCCACGCCCACTCTGACCAGACCACATCTCCTAATAGTGCCACTCCCTGGGCCAAGCATCTTCAAACCATGCTGGGTAGCCATGTGAAGTGTAGGAACAAGATCTGGAGGGCCTGACACCTTCAGCCCAGTCTGAGGAAGTTTCAGTCTCCAATGCTATGGTACTGTCAACAGTAGCAGACCCATGTGGTGACTCCATTCCCTGCAGCAGGTGTAGATCGTGAGCCTGAGAACTGATGTCTCAACTCACCTGGGAGAGAGCTGAAAGTGTTTGGGCTTGGGCATGGAGTTAGGTTGGGTTCCAGAATGTTCCTTTGAGTTTAAGCATCTCCTGTCTGTGCCTGTTTGCTCTCTCCCCTGTGCTGATCCTCTTCTGGTTTCTACTCTTGACTTTTCCCACTGCTGTCCCCAGCATCGTTGCCATTGTTCCGACGTCTCAATGTATTTCTCCTTTGCTTCCTTATATGTTGCCATGCCTCTGTGTGTGTGTGTGTGTGTGTGTGTGTGTGTGTGTGTGTGTGTGTGTGTGTGTTTTCAGCATGGTTACTCTGTATAGCCACTACTATCCTGGAATTCGCTTTGTAGACCAGACTGACTTTAATTCATAGATCTGCCTACCTCTGCTGTGACTAAAGGTGTGCACCACCATCACCAGTAACAAGGACTCTTAATCGTTGAGCATCTGCCCACTGGAGATACTATAAAGCTATTTGCCCTCTAGCTCCAGAGCCACATTGGTGTTTTCTGCACCGGCAATTGGTGTCCAGTCTCAATGGAGGTTTGATATTGTTGACTAAACTCTCCACAAACCAGGTAGAGGATAACTTTTGGGGTTCAAAATACTTGCAGACGATTTCAGTTTAACACACCTCCGTTTCTTCACCTGTAGATTGTAGTTGGAAAGAGATGGCTACTTTAAGAATTAATAAGCCAAGGCCTGGACAGCCAGCCCTCAGAGTGTACCTTGGGGAGGTCACAAGTGTGGCCCACACGGTTAGGAAGTTGCATTGTGCAGAAGAGATGCCTGCCACAGCACTTAGTACATGAGGAAAATGGGTGGGGGAAACTGAGATGGGGTACCAGCATCCTGTGACTAAGGAGGTGATTTGGCCTGGGAGTGTTTCATGCAAACAAGATGTGCCTAGGTTTGATAGTCGTTCCTCTGAGCTGTCCCATATGAGCCCTCCAGGGATCAGTGTTCCAAGGAATGACTAAGAAAAGGCTGAGCAGAGATGTACAGCCCAGGAGGGACTGCCTGCCTTCTGGCTCGGCACAACGCTGAGACTGGGGGCCCTCTGTTCCTGGCTACAACCGAGTCTCAGTAGGAAGGTTTGATCATCAAGGTCTTTAAGACAGGCACTTGCCTGCAGCATCCCGGGCACCTGCCTTGAGTTAGCTAGGGGTCTCTAGGGATTGCTGGCTACATCCCTCAGGCTGTCTGGGAGGGAGCCTTGGTGTCTGCATCATATGCCCTTGCACATCTGTGTCTGTCCCCTGTATCCTCCTGTGTTCTAGTTTTCCCTCCCTCCAGTCTTGTGAAAGGAGTCAGGGCTCACCCTCCCTCTGCCCTCTCCACTCAGGGTGGATCCATGCAGTTTACACACCCGTGGACTCTCTGGTGTTCGGTGGGAACATCCTGCACAGCTTCAACGTGCCCATGCAGCTGCGGATCTATGAGATCGAGGACAGAACCCGGGTAAGAGGCGCCTTCCTTCCCTGGCCTTTCTCCACGCCTCTTCAGTTTCTTCCCACTCCTGCTCCCTGTCTCTGTGGTGAGCTGTCAGACCATCCACAAGAACCTACCCCCAATTCCCTGGGGTTTCCGTTCAAGGTCAGGCCATAGGCAGACAGAATCCTCAGTGGAAAAGTTGGGCATCCTGATTGTACATGTCTGTAACCTCAGCATTTGGGAGTGGAGGCAGGAGGATCAGAAGTTCAAGACCAGCCACAGCTACATAGGGTGGGACCAGTCTGAGATATATATATATATATATATATATATATATATATATATATATATATATTTTTTTTTTTTTTTTTTTTTTTTTTTTTTTTTCATTAAAAAACCAAAACCAAAATCAACCCTTTATGGAACCACTGCTTATATATCCGTACCTGACCAAGTGTCTGTGCGTGTATATCTTGAGAGAACAGCAGGAAGTCGGAAGAACCCAGTCTTCCTCCTCTTAGCTTATGTAGAAAGAAGGCATGTGGAACTTTCTGTTGTTCTTGTTGCTGAAATTTGCAGGGAGGCCTGACTGGCCTGGTCCAAAATCACATCACCCCTAAGCATTTCCTTGGGAAATTGAAGTCTGGTGGAAAGGAAGCCAGTGTCCGGGTCTCTCTCGTCCTGTTTCTGAGCTCTGGGGCCGCTGCTTCCCTGAACCCATCCTCACTGACAACTCAGGACATGCTTTCTCAGCTATGAAATCTCTCCCGAGATAAGGGCCATAGGTGCCTTTTGTTCTGACGTTTTCTCTGAATTATCTTTGATGGTTAGGACTTGGCCACCCTCTTTCCAATGCTGTGGCCTGACCCCATGTCCTCAGGCATCTGAGACAGGCTCAAGGGTGAGGAACTGAAGCTCTGTGATAAAAAGGGCCTATTTCATCATAGTCTCTCTCTCTCTCTCTCGTTTTTAATATGGCTATTTAATGTTTTTTTTTTCTTTTCTTTGAATTGAGATATAGCTCACATGCTATTTGAGATGTACAACTCTGTATTTTTAGTGTGTAGCCTTCACCGCGACTTCTAGTACATTTCACACACCCCCAACACACACCCAGGAACCCCCGTTCCCATTAGCAGGCACTGCTCTTTTCCTCTTTCCCCACTCCTGACAGCCCCGATATAACCTTCAGTCTCGATGAATTTGCCAGTTTGGAACCTTTGCTGAGGATGGAATCATGTACTATGTGACCTTCCATATCTGGACTCTTTCACCCAGCATGATGTTTTCAAGGTACATCCCTGGGTCGCCACTGCCAGCCCATCTCATAACTGAGTAGAACTCCATGCCATGGACAGACCACATTCCATTTCTCCTCGGTATCTACCTCAGAGGTGGTTTTTTGGCCCTGGTGTTGGTGTGCTTGGCCTGTGTAAAGAAATACCTCACACTGCTCTGGTCAGAATGTATCTTTCTGGTCTTGTTTTCAGGGATTGATAACACTGGAGTCAAAGTGAGGGAGGTGTTGAGTGTGACCAAGGCATGCTTGAATTTTCTGTTTGTGGATTTACTGGCTTGTGATGCCCAACTCTATGTTGTCATGGTCCAAGATCCTGTGCTTATCCCCCCATTCCATAGACTTCTTCCTTCCCCTGTCACCCATCTAGAAAGGTCCACACAGCCCAGATCTGGAGCACGCTGTTCAGGAGAAAATTACTGTTTGGGCACAAATTGTCACTTTTCAGTCTGAGTCAAATGCACTCTAGGCTCCAGCCAACTGTCCTTTGGCCAGCCCTGAAAAGCAGTCCAGTTTGTGAGCAGACCAGCAGGTGTGGCTGGAAACCCAGCACTCTAGAGGAGAGGTCAGGGCCAGACTTTCCAGGCAGTTCCTGAAAGCCAGAATTAGACTGGAGTTTCTCAAGACTTTGGCAACTTGCTGGGTAGCTGTCCCCTCCTATGGGAATGTGATTGTGCATCTCAGTGCATCTGCTCCCCCTACCCTATCTACTCTCCCCACCCCCACCCCCACCATAATCCATAATTCCCAGGAGAGGAGCCTGGTTCTCCTCTCTAACTGGTGTCACTCAAGGCAGGAGTCATGGTGATAGACCCGCCCCCCCAAACTCTCGCTCTGCATCATGCTGTTTGCACTGGTGAAGTGTCTAACTCCATCAAGATGCACATCAGATCCCTCCCCCAAGGACCCTGGTCCTTAGTCTCTAAAGGGGAACCCATCTGGCATCTCTAAAGCAGGTTGTTGGCTTGAGGGCTGGGGGAGGGCTGGCTGGGAGGCAGGCTGGGCTGCAGGCAACAGCAGGCATTTTAATCTGCTTTGATTTCTGGTCTTTAGAGAGGGGCTTGGCTACAAGGCCCAATTGTTTATGTCTTAGGAGCCAAAAGCAGACAAAGGGCCCTGGAGAGAGTCCTGGAAGCCAGATAAAATACCAGGACTACTTTGTCAGTCCCAATACAGCTCAATTCCCGCCATCCCTATCAGCTCCTTTAAGAGGGCTATGAGCATTTAAAAATAGTTTGTCCCAGAGTGTTCTAAAACATGGCTTTGCTTGGAAACAAAATGAAGGAGGCTGGCCAGAGAAAGCTGGTAGATGAGCCCCTCACCCTCCAGGTGACACTCCCTGGGGGGGGGGGGGGGGCGGGGCGGTTGACTTTAGAAAAGGCAAAGCTCTAGGTGGCCAGCAGAATGGGCTATCTAGACCTAAAATCCTAAATTTCTCCTACATTTAGGAAATATTTTCACTTTTGGCTACACACTAGGTGACACTCTGCAGTGTCATGGGGCCCTCTCTGAAGAGGCAGCATAAGCAGGTACAGGCCTCTGGGGAACTGATAATACACCCTATCCTTCCTGCAAATCCCCAGCTCTGAAGAGAAGTGTAATAGAGACCAGAATGTTCTGCCGTGAGCTTGTCATAACTACATCACCACAACCTGCCGACGACATACTTTTAGCTCCAGTTAGCTACCCAGGATAGGAAGAATGGTCCAGATGCTGTCTTTCTTACGCTTATCTTTTCTTTCCTTGATGGCTCTAGTGAAATCAGCTTTCCCAGAAAAGGTAATGCCCGCAACCCCTTATGTTCCCTCCCTTTGCAGCCGGTGACTCTGTTTGGAAACCACAAATTATTTACCTTTTCTCTCCCCTCCCTCCCACCATTGAATTTTTAATTTCCCCCATTGATTTTTTTTTTCCAGGAGAAAAACAGAGTTTAAGATACGTCCGCCCACCCTCGCAGTTTAATTTCTTAAGACCTGGGGCATTCTGGGACCACAGGGGTCTCTCTCTTCAGCTCTCTTCTAGATGCTGCTTAACTCTTGGGTGACTCAGGCCTCTGAAGAATGGCTTAGGCCAGGCAGGTGCCACTTAAATGGGCCTTTGGAACTGCAGTTGGACCCCTGACCTCCACTGCTGATGAATTGTCCTCTAGGCTGGGCACAGGGTCTTCTTTGTGACTGCCTTGCCCTTTGTTTTGGACAGAGGTTGGTTTAACAACTCAATTTGGTGAGGCTCCAACTTTGTCACCAAATAATATTGAGCAATCGTGTGTTTAATGTTCCCAGGCATGTGGCTGAAACCTTTTGAAGGCGAAGGGTAGAAGGCGACAACCAGTTTGTAAGTTTATTTTTTGCAAAATTTTTTTCCTGCAGTCCTCTCTTGGAAAAAAAAAAAAAAGTAAATTACCCCTCCCCCCCCCCAAAAAAAAACCCTAAAAGACTAAACCAAGTTGAATTCTTTCATTTGTATTTGTTTTCACCCAATTAGTTTCCCTTGGGTTCAGCAACAAAGAGGGGAGATTTGCCTTCCTCTCCTGAAATACAGCCCCTTCCTCTAATTTCCCCCTAAACTAGAAGAATTCTCTGGTGTCACAGTGCCCATCAATGGCACAGTGGCGTGGATAGTCTCAAATTTTTTGAAAAGCGACGAGTTCGAAGTCTTTGATCCATCACGTCTATGGTTGGGAGTTGTGAACTCAGGGCTCTGTTTTCCTCCACTTGGAGTTTTAGGGATTGGCAATTTGTTTCAAAATCCTTTGAACCAGTCTCTGGAATGGGGACAGGGCCGAGCCCCTCCCCTCAAACCTTTCATCCTAGGAAGTCTAGGTCTCAAGCTCAAGAGCCCCTCCCCCGTGTAAACACAGGGGGCGCTGATCAGTAACCACGAAACTGGGCTTCTCAGAAAGTAGCTGGAGCCAAGGAAAACGCTAGAGTATGCGTCCCTCCTCCGTGCATCTTCCCAAGGAGCTGAAAAGCATGCGGGCGGCCATGATCTCATTCCTAAATACCTCATCTACCTCAGCAGGGAAATCAGTCTGCAGGAGGAAGAGTTGGAACCTGTGGGGAAAGGGGTGGAGACCTCGAGAGGTTAGCCGAGGTACCTGCAGACCTGAAGGTAGAGATGTAGAGGTCTTTTCCAGCTGGGCATTTAAAGAATGCAGGAAAAACACACTTAAGGTCGCAGAGGGATTGGGTCGGCTCGTACCTGATTTTGTTGAAAAGATACCAGGGGAATGTACCAGGGGCATAGAAGGGGTACGTGGGGGAAGGGAATGCTCGATGAAGGATGAGAAAGGTCAGGAAGGCTCGCTCTGACCTTCACAGATATCTTCTTGGAAATAGAGAATTCTGGGGAGCCACGCATGGGGATGTGCAAGGCCCCCTGGGCAGTGCTTGGAGGAGCAGAAGAGGCCACAGTGGGCCATGAGCTCAGCTTACTAGGTCTTACTGCTTCCATGCCCCTTCAGGGTGTAGCCTCCAGAAGGTTCCTCCATGCTGACGCCATCAATTCGGGGATTCCTCTTATCTTTCTTTCATTGCCGGTTCCTGTGCAGAGCCTACACTGCCACCCATCAGAATTCCCTTGAGGTCCTCACATTTTACAGTTTGTATATGCACTGCCTCTTCACTTGTAAGAAACATCCAAGAGGGCCCTCTATTGTTGCTCTGTCATGAGACCCCAGAGTACTCCCCCTCCCCCAACAAGATGTTGGTCACACTGTGACCCTTGTGTGAATTATGTCCCTTGGAGCCCTTAGTAGAAACCCAGGCAGGTATTGTAAGTGGATGTGGATACCAGATGTTGTGAATACTCTGGAGGCCCTTCCCTTGGAAGGCAGGTGAGACTGCACCACTGTTGGAAGCGGTTCTGCCCTCCTGGCCTTCCTCCCAAGATTCAGGAGGATGCACAATAGCTTGTCTACTGAAGTATGAGGACTGGAAGTTGTCATGGTTTGAATATGTTTGGCCCAGGGAGTGGCACTGTTAGGAGGTGTGGTCTTGTTGGAGTAGATGTGTCACTGTGAGCATGGGCTTTAAGACCCTCACCCTAGCTGCCTGGAAGTCAGTCTTCTACTAGCTGCCTTCAGATGAAGAGGTGGAACTCTCAGCTCCTCCTGCACCATGTCTGCCTAGATGTTGCCATGCTTCCACCTTGATGATAATGGACTGGACCTCTGAGCCTGTAAGCCAGAACCAATTAAGTGTTGTCTGTTATAAGGCTTGTCTTGATCATGGTGTCTGTTTGCAGCAGTAAAACCCTAACTAAGACAGGAGTGGACTTGTGTTTTCCAAGGAGGTAGGAGAGACAGCAGAGCCCATGTAAGAGTATTCTAAAGAGAAGAGTCCATGCCTGTTGCGGCTGGGATCGGGCAGGGCTCCCATCTGCAGCTATCCCCAGTGCTGGCAGCAGGTCTGGAGAGAACTGTTTTTCTACACACAGTAGGTCCTGTTCACCTTCCATGGTGGGTAGCTCAGGGTCCAAAACTGTGATGCCTTCCACAGGGCATGCTCTGTCTCATCCATGCATGCTGCTGGTGCTTCCCTTCCTAGGCCTCCCTCTCTCTTGCCTCTCCGCCAGTGACACCTCCCATTTTCCCCTTTTGCCATTTGTGCTCTTGCTAAGACAATGAGCTCTTCTGGAGGGAACCTCACCGCCTGCTGTGTGTCTCCCAGTGATTCCTGGGAACTGACCTCTTGCCTGCCTACTTTCCGCTTTCAGGTTCAGCCCAAGTTCCGTTACCCCTTCTACTATGAGATGTGCTGGTATGTCTTGGAGAGATACGTGTACTGTGTGACCCAGCGCTCCTACCTCACTCAGGAATACCAGAGAGAATTAATGCTGATTGGTGAGTAGCCTGCGTGTTGTAGCTCGGAGCCTGCTGCTTGGCCAGCGCGGTAATCCTTTCTAGAGTGGAGCCTGCAGATAAGCCCTGGCTCTCCTGGGATTCTTTAGAGCCAGAGTGCTGGACATTAGGTCTCTCGGGAAATAGCCTGGCTTGTGAGCCTCCAATCTAGAACACAGAAGCCAAGAAAAGGAGCTTGGGACCCTAAGAAGAAACACATTTGTCACCCCCTCCCTTGACTGTGCCCGGAGAAGCCTGTCACCAGCATGCTTGCTGAAACAGGACTATCCCACAGAATGAAGAATACAGGTTGTTTTCATTCCTCTGTGGTTACCAGCTACTTTTGGAGCTTTTGTCCCCATAGGAGCAGAGACACATAGCTAGTGCCCACAGTCCAGGCCAACTTTACCAGAAGGGAGGGGTGGGCGGGGCTGCCAACACAGACTTGAGGGAGAAGGGGTCTGTGGTAGAGGCAGGGAAAGGGCTTCAGTTCTCGGCTATAGTGCCCTGCCTGCCTTGCTGTTGGTACTTAGAGGGACACCACCACCAACCCATCCCTTGATTCCTACCCCGAAGTTGCAACTGGCCTGACAGGGAGCCCTAGTCAATATGTACGAGCCAGGCATTCTTCCTTCAGTGTGGGGCAGCTAGTAGTCTGGGGGAACATTGGCTGATGTCATATGGTATTATCAAAAGATACAAACATGAGATACAAACAAAGATACAAACAAAACAAAACAAGAGAGAGAACATTTCTTCTGAGAACATTATCTTCAAAAGAAGTGTATCCCTTAGCACTCATCTTTGGTTTCGTTTGGGGCGGGGGATCTTTTGAGTGCCAGCAGGTGAGAAGGCAACTTTCAGGAGTCTTATCTTCTCCTACTATGTAGGTGCTAGGGATTGACCTCAGGTCGTCAGGCTTGGCAGCAAGTGCCTTTACCCCACTAAACCATCTTGTCAGCCCTTGACTGATTTTTTTTCTTTTTAACATTTATTTATTTATGTGTATATAGCTGGGTGTATATATAGATAACACCGTGAAGGCCAGAAGAGAGCATCTGTCCTGTGGAACTGGAGTTACAGGTGGCTGTGAGCTGCCACGTAGGTGCTGGGAACCAAACCCAGGTCCTCTCTAAGAGCAATGAGTGTACTTAACCACCGAGCCATCTCTTTATCCCTGCCCTTGACTGATTTGTGAACTTATGATAAAATGCCAGGCATAGTGCATGGTAAAGCAACCTGGGTGGATATACTGAACTGGAAAAAGCAGAGCTGAGATTTGAACCGGTGTACGGCTGACCCTTGCCCTTCTACAGGCCAAGAGGCCTGGAGCAGATCCTTGCAAAAGAGTGAGTGGAATCTACACAGTTTCCTGCGTTGCTTCAGTGATCATAATTGTATCTTACGATCTTCCCCACAGATGCCCCAAGAAAAAACAGCGTAGACGGCTTCTCATCGGATTCCTGGCTGGAGATGGAAGAGGAGTCCTGCGAGCAGCAGCCCCAGGAGGAGGAGGAGGACAAAGAGGAGGAAGGGGATGGTGCAGATAAAACACCCAAGCCACCCACTGACGGCCCCACCTCACCCACCAGTACCCTGTCGGAAGACCTGGACAGCACAGGGAAGAAGCCTAAAGCCCCTGCCATGCGATTCCTCAAGAGGACTTTGTCCAATGAATCAGAGGAAAGTGTCAAGTCCACAGCGATGCCCATAGACTACCCCAAGACGCCCACAGGCTCCCCGGCCACTGAGGTCTCTACCAAGTGGACTCACCTTACTGAATTTGAACTGAAGGGCTTAAAAGCCCTAGTTGAAAAGCTAGAGTCTCTTCCAGAGAATAAGAAGTGTGTCCCTGAGGGAATCGAAGACCCTCAGGCCCTCCTGGAAGGTGTAAAGGTGGGTAGGGGCCATGGCTGGGTCGGGCTTAGGGTTAGATACTCTGGGGTTGGTTCAAGTTCTGGGCTGGTAGTCAATCTAGGCTAGCCTATCTGGATTATTGGAATCTGGGACCACTTAGTAGCTAGGTAGAGGCTTGCCCTGAGTTGACACCAGCTTCTTTGATGATCATTTTGGAATCAAAAGCTCCCCTCCATCTACAGAAGATTTAGTGTGTGTTGTAACAATGCTCTCTTGGGTATGGTACACAGACTTCTATATCTTGGTGAGAAGGATTGCCATTCTGGGTTGATTTTCTAGGGCATGTGTCTGTGCACATAAGCTGGTCACACTTGCAGGTGACCTAATAACAGTTGACTATGGTCACGGTGTAGCAACCTGAGGTTTAGGGGTCACCACCATCTCAACTGTGTCTGCATTCTCCGATTAGGAATCAGGCCCTGAGTGTCAGGTCGAGCTGGGATGCAGATCCAGGAGGGATGCTACAGTGCCTGTTGGGCATCCCACTGTGCAGAACTGCTTCTTGTAGCATTGCTAAGTCTTCTGTATGAGGTCATGTGACTCTTCCATTTGCTGCTCCAGGGTCTGAATAGGACAGAACAGCTTGCAGTCTGCTGGTGTTAGAAACGGAACTCAGGTTTCTTCCTTGGGAATTGATAGTTTATCTAGACGACATTGTGCTTGGTCTTGCAGGGGCTTGGGGGACTCAGGGGCAAAGTTGGGGGTTGTGGGGTAGTGAGGGTTGGGAGTATGTGAAATATTGGGGCTCGGGTCAGGTAGTCTATCAGTTATCACCGGTATAGGGAACCATTAGACAAAAATCGCTAGTCCAGGAGCACCTCACTTACTAGTTGGGTTTTGTTGTGTGTGGAGCCAGATAGAATGCAGGGTATCACACACACTGGGCAGGTCCTCCATCACCTTCCCCTCGTCCCGTTTCTACTAGGTATTTTTGTAGTTTGAAACCTTAGGATTCTGTCTTGTGGCTACTTTTTTTTTTTTAAACTTGTGAGATTCTATATAGTGAAATTTTTATTTATTTTTTATTTTTTTATTTATTTAGATATTCAAGACAGATTTTTTTTGTAGTGTAGTCCTGTGTAGTCCTGGCTCTCGGGATACTCTGTAGACCAGACTGGCTTCGAACTCAGAAATCCTCCTGCCTCTGCCTCCCAGGTGCTGGGATTAAAGGCGTGTGCCACCACTGCCTGGCTAAGTGAAAATTTTTAATCAATTTGTTTTTAAATGTTGGGTTTGAAACAAAATTTCCAAAGTTCTGAGTTTCCTGGAACTCGGCGATCCACCTGCCTCCGCCTCTAGGTTTTATGTTCTTTACTTTGAGAGCTTCCGTGAGTTCTGTGTTTCCAGGGAGCGCCCCTGGCTCCTGGCCAGGTTTCTTTCTAGGTAGAAGAGCGGACTCTCTCTTCCAGTATCTCTCCATTGCCCTCTGAGGCTGGATTCGCCTGTTGGTGAGAAAGCCTGTTGAATCACAGGCATAGGTGGAGCAGAATCCCGTCCCACTACCGTGCGACTCATACCATGTCCTGAGACCAGTACTACTACCTGGCTGAGTTTTTAAATTTAGATTCTAGCTGAATGACAACCTTATTCACTTGGTTGGTGAAAAAGAGATCACAGTCTGTGGAGAGCCCTAGAAAGCTAATACTGGGTGTCTTCAGAGGCGTCTCTTATTTTACTTTTATTTTTGAGACAGACTCTCCTCTATCCCAGGCTAGGATAGCCTCAGAGTGGTTATGTAGACCAGGATGACCTTGAACTTCCAGTCTTCCTGTTTCTATTTCCTGAGTGGAAATGCAGGCATGTGCCACCCTGTTCAGTCCATGTAGTGCTAGGTAGCTGAACGGAGGCTCTCTGCTGTCCTTGGCATTGCTTGGCTTGGTATATCCCTCCCACCTGAAGCCATGGTTAAGATAGATCATAATGGCTCTCCCTCCTCCCCATTTCGCTGTCTCTCTCTGTCTCTCCATGTTGTCAATGAGTGACACCAGCCATTGGATTCAGGCCCAGATGAATCCAGCAGAAACTCAGGTCAACTTGATTAAATGTCTAGAAACCGTCCCCAGAGTAACATTCTGGGCCTCTCACTGTACATGAGTTTTGGGGACACACTGATGAACAACAATCATGGGATGTGATGAGGTAATTCATTGTAAAAAGGGATTACCTAGCAAGAAATCTCTCCTAGAAACGTCTCTGCTTTCAGCTAGGATTGGAGTGGGCCGTGGCTCTGGGTGGAGGGGATAGAGGGGCATGTAAATATTTGAGGATAAGTATAGTCCTCAGGTCAGTTCTAAGTGACTAGACTATAACCCGGTATGTGGCAGGGCTGTGAAGGACTTTGGCCTAAGTGGACAGGGATACCAAGAATGTAGGTGAATGACTTCATCAGATGACCCCCTGCTTCCATGATTGGGCCAAGTGCAGCCCAACCATCATCAACTGCATTGCACCACGCCCTCCTGGCCTGATCACGGTACAGAAAACCCCACCTATCCGCTTGCATGGGATTATGGGGCTGCAGTAGAATTCTGGGGACTAACAGGAATTATGGAGTTACTTAGCTGTTCGTGGAGCTGAAAGACATGATAGTCACATTTTTCTTGTTTTAAAGTGTTTTTCTCTCCCTTCTCTTTCTATCTCTTTCTTTCCCTCCCTCCCTATTTCTTCCCTCTCTTTCTGTCTTTATCCCACCCCCCCACCCCCACCTCTTGCTCTTTGGGTACAGACTCTCTCTACAGCCCAGGCTATACATAGCTCGATCTGGTCCTAATCTTGTGGCAGTATTGTCTCAGCCTCTCCAGTGTCAGGATTATCGGCATAAACTAACATTATCGGGCCAAGTGGTTTTTTTTTCCCCTCAACAGCCAAGTAGAGATCAGTTGTAATATTCTGACATCAAGCTCCAAGCATGAGAGGGAAGAAAGTCCTAAATTCAGAGTGCGTTGCCCAAATGGATGTCAGTTTCTAAATTAAGAGTGCATTGTCCAAACAGATGTCACTCTTTGAGGACAGTTGTGGAGTTGGGTCACAGTCCCTGCACGGTCTATTATGTAGCTGATGTTCTCGGGGACAGAATAGGAGCAGGCATGATCTATGCCATGGCTGACGCATGCAAAGCCCTGGCAGGGCCTTGAAGTGCTCCATAGAGCTGATGCTGTTATTATTTCAGACACCTTGGGATGAAAACAGTTTGTTTCCGGTCAGGCCTAAGAGCTGGAGGACCTGTGATACAGAGGATGGGCAGAGCCGGTTTTTTTTTTTTTTTTGTTGGGGACCCAGGTTGCTCCACCCTGGAACCCATCTGGTTTTAAAGCTGCTCATTTCTGGTGTTACCGATTTGCAAGACGGTGGGAGGTCCACAATCTAGATTTGTTCTGTGTGTGTGTGTGTGTGTGTGTTTTGCTTAGAGTTGGGCCCAGGACCTTGGGCATGTTGCTTGTGCTCCTTCACAGCTTCTCCTTCCCCAGCCCTGATGACTTGCTCAAACCTTCACCTTCTTGCCTACTTCAAAGGGGCCTTTTCAGAGGAGCTAAAAGGCAGGAAGTGAGCAGCCAGGGGGCTGGCTTCCAGTGTGACCACTGAAGGAGCCTTGTATCTTGTGTCCCCCGCCTGTGTAACCTCAGGAGAATGAAGGAGTGCAGTGGCTTGAAGAATAACTCAAGTGTCAGGTATCCTGGCAAGTCCATGCCTGGTAACTATAGGTAGCCACAGGATTTAGGATTCACCTTACTTCCTAGAGACCTCTTTCCCACATAAGATTGGACGCTTCCATTTGCATGTGTTGGAATTTAGACTTAAGACTTAAACACTGTTCTTTAGATGGAATGGGGGAGGGGTTCAGAGACCCAAATAAACTGTCACAGGTGTTCCCCAGAGCAGTAGCTCTGGCCTTGTTACATCCCCTCCATAAACCCCACTGTCAGAGCTGTAATCCGAATGCCAGGCACTGCCTTTTTAGTGCTGGTATTTTTAGTCACCCTGTAGACGGGGGCTTCCAGTGATTAACACCCCACCCTGGGGAGCGATGGAGGCCAAAGCCCTTGTTAACAAATTAAATTCTTTGAGAGAAGTTGGCATGATGAGGAGGCGAGGTTCCTTTGATAGGTCACATGTGGGGCAGGTTCCAGCAGCAAGAGTCTGGTGGAGGCAGAAAGCCTGCTTTGGGCTGGCGAGAGCCACGGGCTTACATGTTGTCACCCTGAGGGGGCTGGGACACTGAGGACACACGGTCTTCATTCTGTTAGTGTGCTCAACCGTCCCAGAGAATGCGTAAATTCAGGCAGAGCCTGAGGAATCCCGTGACGTCATTCCCTCCGGCACATTTTTTTTTTCTGAGACAAAAATCTCTCATTAGGCCACGCCTTCTCTAAATTTCGTCTTTACAAATGAAAATACGTCCCAGAAAGACGGGCCATTTTGCCCCCTAGTGGCCATTGAATGCTATACACAGAAGGGAACTTGACATTGTTTAGTACTTGAGGTCTAGGCTACAAGGGCACCTTGGGAAAACTTTAAAACTAATGTGTTTAATTAAAAAAACAAAAAGGAGCAGGGCATGGTGGCGCATGCCTTTAATTCCAGCTCTTGAGAAACAAAGGCAAGTGGATCTCTGTGCATTTGAGGCCAGCCTGGTCTGAGTTCCAGAGCAGCCAGCAGAAACCTTGTCTTGAAAAACAAAAAGAGCCTGGGTGGTGGTGGGGTGGTGGTGACTCACGCCTTTAATTCCAGCGCTTGGGAGGCAGAGGCAGGCAGATTTCTGAGTTCGAGGCCAGCCCGGTCTACAAAGTGAGTTCCAGGATAGCCAAGGCTATACAGAGAAACCCTGTCTCGAAAAACCAAAATAAATAAATAATAATGGTATGCAGAAGCAAGTAGATTTTTGAGTTCAAGGCCAGTCAGAGCAACATAGTCATGTTTTAAAATAAGAAAGCAGTTTTATTAATACCTTATTTTTTTTAGATTTTTTTTTTCCTTTTTTAAAATGTATGTTTGTTTGTTTGTTGAGAAAGGATCTCACTAAGTAATTCTGGCTGGAATGCATCATGCAGACCAGACTGGTCTTGAACTCCTCTAGAGCTCTCTGGGTCTGCCTCACATGTGCCATTTCACCCAGCAAGAAAAGTTTTAGGTTTATGGAAAATTCAGAAAACTAAAACAGCACAAGTATGTTAACAGTCGGCAAAATTATTAAACCTAAGATTTGGTTACTTCTTTAGATTCCCTCAATATTTACCTTTTGTCTCCCAGAATCTTGTCCCTGGTGCCACATTACATTTAATTTTCTCCTCAGGTTTTTTTTTCCCCTTGGTTGGCCAGTTTTTCAGACTTCCCCCTGTTTTGAGGTGGGTTTTTTTTGTTTGTTTGTTTGTTTGTTTTTTTAAATGATTTTTGGCGGTTTGGGGGAGGATCTGGTCAGGTGTCTTGTAGCATGTCCTTTGGGGGCGTGAAGCTTTATGTCTTGAGTTTTATCTGCTGGAAATTTTCTTTCTTTCTTTTTTTTTGTTTTTGTTTTTTTTTGTTTTTTGTTTTTTGTTTTTTTTGTTTTTTTTGTTTTTTTTTTTTTTTTTTTTTTGTTTTTCGAGACAGGGTTTCTCTGTGTAGCCCTGGCTATCCTGGAACTCACTCTGTAGACCAGGCTGGCCTCAAACTCAGAAATCCGCCTGCCTCTGCCTCCAAGTGCTGGGATTAAAGGTGTGGGCCACTACTGCCTGGCTTGGAAATTTTCTGTAGTCATTGTGCATGCAGGGCTTGGATTAGACAACATTGGGTATACAACAGTGTGTCAGTCGCTATTCTTATGCTTGGACAAAATATCTGTCAGAAGCAACATCAGGGAGACGGGCATTCTTGCTTGCAGTTTCAGAGACTCATCCATAGCGGCAGGGAAGGAATGGTGACAGAAGGCCTAACTGAGTTTGTTGTGTTTTGGCAACAGACAGGACTGAGAGAGCGCTCAGGCAGGAAACCGTGCTTACCTCTAAACAGTCTCACCCCTATTGCCCTCTCTCTGCCTTGGAGGCTTCACTGTCCAAAGGGTTCTATCATCTCCCCAAACTGCCACTAGCTGGGGACAGAGTGTTGTCATGCATGAGCTTGCAGGAGACATTGTTCATTTAAACCATAACATAGTCGAAGAGATTCTATAACTAGCCATCATGGGTCACTGACATTGCATGTTCCAGGGCAAAGGTTGGAACCCTGGCTGCCCCGGCGGCTTCTGTGCTGTTTGCTGCCTCCCATGGGGAGTGGAGAAACTGAGGCTTGCCGTCTCAGAAAATCAGTCAACCAAATGGTGACCAAGAAAATAGGGTAGTAAACAGAGTCAGAGAAAATGTCTTGAAATAATCTTCAGGACCATCAAGATGGCTCTTGAGGTAAAGAGAGGCCTTTTCTGAAGAAGGCTTACAACCTGAGTTGTCAAGGTGGGCAGAGAGAACTGATTCTACAGAGATGTCCCCTGAACCGCACAAGCACGCTGTGACATTGCCACATAAAAGAAGCATGCATGCCCCTGTTCCAGTGAATGTGCACACGCAAACACGAAATACATTTTTAAAAACTAAGATAATCATCACCTGTATTTACCTTTTGAGCTCTTCTGCGGTCCCCATTAAATGTCCCTCTGTGATTGGCAGTCTTCTTAAATGTCACCAAAAGAGTGCTTTTAGCTGACCATCTGGCTAAACGTTGGCAGTAAAATCAGTTGTGTGTTGGGTCTATTAGGTTGAGATGCCAACATATACCACAAGGTGTTTGTTGCTTTGTGAGCCATTGGCCGGTTCCTAAAGGAGATCTGGACTCCTACCGGATTCTGGCTTCCTGCACCGTGACTTTAGAACCTCATTCCTGTCAAGAAGCACTCCACTGAATCATCTCTCATTTATGTTTAGGGGTACCATGGCTTAGGGAGGTGTAAAAGCTGGGGGTGATACCCCCGGGGAAGGACGAACTCTGCCCTTGAGACCAGACCATGAACTTATACTCACATGGCTGTGTCTGCAGGACACCAAGAAAACAAGACAGAAATGTGTGGGGCTCAGTTTGTCAGCTCTGCTGAACCTTGTCTGTGAATCTTCTTTCAATATATAAAAGCCTTTTTTCTTTTTTCCTCCCCCAGTCTCCGTCTTTAGTTTTGTGGGGGGGGGGGGTGGGTGGGTGGGTAGGGTCTCCTGTAGCCAAGGCCAGTTTTGTACTCACTGTGTAGCAGAGACTGACTTTGAACCCCTCATCCCAAGTGCTGGGATTACAGGCGTGTGCCACCGTGCCTGGTTGTTTTATTTGTTTCTTTGAGAACATCGTCGCACTTAGGGGTTCAGAGATTTCAAGCTGCTCATATACCCGATTCCACATGTTACTGGGTTAAAAGTGAAAAGGTTCTGCAGTTAAGAATGTTTGCTGGCCCAGTAGTGGTGGCAATGCAGGTCTTTATTACCAGTAATCAGGAGGCAGAGGCAGGCAGATCTTTGAGTTCATCATGACCAGCCTGGTCTACAGAGAGAGTTCTGGGACAGCCAGGCCTACAGAGAGACTCTCTCTCTCTCTCTCTCTCTCTTTTTTTTTTTTTTTTGGTGGTGTTTGGGTTTTTGTTTTTGTTGTTTGTTTTGTTTTTCAAGACAGGGTGTAGACCAGGCTAGCCTCGAACTCAGAAATCTGCCTGCCTCTGCCTTCCAAGTGCTGGGATTAAAGGCATGTGCCACCACCGCCCAGCTGAAACCCTCTCTTAAAAACTTTTTTTTTGGTTTTTCGAGACAGGGTTTCTCTGTATAGCCTTTGGCTGTCCTGGAACTCACTCGGTAGACCAGGCTGGCCTCGAACTCAGAAATCCACCTGCCTCTGCCTCCCAAGTGCTGGGATTAAAGGCGTGCGCCACCACCGCCCGGCTTTTTTTTTGCTGTCCAAACACGAGGTCCCAGCACCACGGGGTCAAAACTGGCCGGTTCTGCACATGCCTGTAATCCCAACTCTGGTGGGTGGGGTCGGGAGTTTCTCTTGGGCTTGCTGGTGGCCTGCCTAGCCTCAAAACCGCAAGCTGTGTGTTTTTCATTAAGAGATTCCATCCCAAAGGACTGAGGTGGAAAGAGATGGTGGAGGTTACCCAGTGCCCTTCTCTCACTTCCGAGTTCTTGGAGGACAGCATACAGGCAGACATACATGAGTATACACTACAAAGTGTGTGAGAGAGTCTGTGATACTCTGGACAGGTGCCCTAGTGGTACATGCTGGTATGTGCCTGGTAAATCCAGGGCAGTGTGGTACATGCCTGGATCTCTGTAAGTTCTAAGCAAGTCAGAGCTACAAAGTGAAATTACGTCTTAAAACATTTTTCGAAAGAGGGATGGATGCTGTATGTTGTCAGTCTATAGGAAACTTAGTGGTTTTGTTTGTTTTGTTTCTTCTTCTCCTCCTCCTCCTTCTCCTCCTTCTCCTCCTCCTCCTCTTCCTCCTCCCCCTCTTCCTCCTCCCCCTCTTCCTCCTCCTCCTTCTCCTCCTCCTCCTTCTCCTCCTCCTCCTCCTCCTCCTCCTCCTCCTCCTCCTCCTCCTCCTCCTTCTTCTTCTTCAAGGGGTTAGTTTGGCCTCCTTTAGGGACCTTTCCTTCACTCTCAGTTAATATGGATCCTTTGTTTGGCCACAGAATGTACTGAAGGAACATGTGGATGACGATCCCAGCCTGGCCATCACCGGGGTCCCCGTGGTCAGTTGGCCAAAGAAAACTTCAAAGGTAGGACACAGCTTGCTCACGGTGGAACACCACTTCCCAGCTGCCTTCTACTCATCCTTCAGGGTGGGGGTCCTTGAGAGTGGGAGCTGTTCCACCCTGGCTCCTTGAGAGGGCACCCCACTTAGCATGAATGGTTTTAAGGAACTGTCCACTGCAAATGCTTTCCTTTTTAAAGGGCTCAATTTACCAGCTAAGCAAGCTGCAAGCAGTGGCCCCTGGTGGCCACCTGTGAATTTCAGGAGTGAGGCTCGCTCTGTCTCAAATTTCCTGTCTTTCACTTGTCTCCCTCCGGTTTTCCTCAAAGGAATTCTTTTCCTCCCTTTTAGAGTGACTTCTTTTTCATAAAACTAATCAGTGTTTAACAGAAAAATGTCTAAATTGAGGTTCAGGAGATGGGTTAGGAGATAAAGGGCTCCTGGGACCGACAGGAAAATCTCAAGCCACCAAGCATGGCTTCACGCGCCTTCTGTCCACCTGCACTCCGCTTCAGCGTTTAGACGCACAAGTCATATACATTTTCTCATTTGTTTTAGACCAGCACCTTGGAATGGTTCTGAGGCATCAGAACCATGTGATTTTTATGCATATAAAGCTGTCATAACAAGGTGCCCCTGGTCAGCACTTTCTAAATCGGTGGTTCTCAACCCTCCTAAAACTACAACCCTTCAATACAGTTCCCCATGTCGTGGCGACCCCCAACCCTGAAGTTATTTTCGCTGCTACTTCATGATTTGTAATTTTGCTACCGTTACGAATCGTAATGTAAATATCTGATATACAGTGTGGTCTTCGACGACTCTGTGAAAGGGTCGTTCAACTACTGCTCTAAATGTTAGCCGTCATTGCTCCTGGTCACACGTACTCCGAGCACTCAAGGGGCAGAGACAAGAGGAAGTAGAGTTTGAACAGAGCCTGGGCTTCGTGGCATGGCTAGTTCAAGGCCAGCGAGGGCTCTACAGTGACCCCCATCTCAATCAATTAAACTCTGCAGATTTAGCTCAGTGGCAGAATGTTTGGCAGGTCACAAGAATGGCTCCATGTTAGAGTTGGATCGCCAAATGCAAGCTAAAAAAAGAGAATTATCTGAGCTCAGGGTATAGCTTAATGGTAGAGTTCCTGCTTAGCATGTACAAAATCCTGGCTTTCTTCTCTAAGAAAATATTGTCATGAATTAGCCCCAGTGGGTGCTTTGCCAATTCCCCCCCCCCTTTTTTTTTCCCTTCTATTATAAATGACACTGGGAAGAACTTTGTAAACCTATAGGCACTGTCAACAGGGACAGCCATTTGGGTTTTGGTTGCAGTTTGGTGGCTTGAGATCTTCCTGCCGGGGCCCAGCCATGAAGCATGCCTTGTCCACATTGAATGTGTAAAATATACAGCAGGTTTCAGGACAGCACAAGAACAATGTAAGCTACCTCATTAATTTTCATATTTTATATGATTTTAATTAGTGTGGCCAGGTTGTAAAAAAAAAATGCCCAGTAAAATTTAAATATCAGATGAATAATAAGTAAATTCTCTACGTGGGTGTGTCCCCAGTATTAGATGATACACGTTTGTGTCCAAACATCATGCTCATCTGAGATTTAATTTAGGTGCACTGCGTTTTCAGTTGATAAATCTAGCAACCTAATTGAAATGACAGTTTTTCAGAGATAACAGTTTAGCTGGATTATTATTAAGGGGATTTTTTTTTTATTTTAATTTTTATTTTGGTTTTTCAAGTCAGGGTTTTTCCTGGAACTTCATTTGTAGAGCAGGCTGGCCTCAAACTCACAGACATCCTCCTGCCTCTGCCTCCCAAGTGCAGGGATTAAAGGTGTGCACCACCATGCCCAACCTTAAGGGGAATTTTGTATGTGTGTTTGACCAGGCTAATCTAGAGTTTATTAATACCTGCTGGCTTCAACCTCATAGACATCCTCCTGCTTCAGTCTCCCTGCCCAGTCAGGATTACAGGCATGTGCTACAAAGACAATAGTAGTCTCACCCAGGTGTGGTGATATAAGCCTATTATCTCAGCATTTGGGAGGCTGAGGCAGGAGGTTTAGGGATTTGAGGCCAGCCTCTGTTACGTAACACATTTGGGGCTAGCCTGGGCTACATAGGACTCTGACTCACAAAAACAAAGCAAAAATCAGCTGCAGATATAGCTTAGTGATAGTGACTTGGAGCTTCAGTACCAGAAGGAAAAAACTCAGAAGTACATCTGTGGCTCATCTCATATCTCTGTCGAATGGCACTGTTACTGATATTTCTTTTCACATTGTTTGATTTTTTTTTTTTCCCCAAAAGTCTATTTCTAAATGTGGGATTGTTTGGGGGAGAGGGCATCCATTATTTGGGGTTATTGAACTTATCCAAAGCCTAGGATAGCAAAACCTGAGATCTGGCCCACTTGGTAGGAATGTGTAGGATTACAGAACATGGTCCAGGTGTCAGTCCACAAACTTTCACAGACAGAGACCTGAAGCTACTAGCTGGGCCTGGGGTCATGTGGCTCTCAATAACAAAGTAAGGCTCTCTGCTGCAGCCTCCCAAGTGCCAGGAGTACTGCGTAAGTGAGTCAACACACTGGGCCAATAATTTTTAATTATATATAAAAAAATATGTTTTGGTCTTTTGTGTCTCTGCACACAAAAGCTAAGCGGTGGGTGCTCGGAGGTGGTGAGCTCAGAGAGGTGTACCACGTGCCTCAGACTACACAGCCTATGAGCCTGTTTCTGTCAGGCCTTTCCGTGAGAACCCAGTGAAGTGTGGAGGAGGGCAGCGCCACACTTGAGCATTTCCTGGCGGGTAGGGTTAAAAAGTTAACAGGAAAGGAAGGGATGGCTGAACGACTGGCTGCCTGGGCCACACCAGGTCTCTGGGTTCCCAGGTTTGCAGTCAAACTCCCTTCCGATTTGATGCCTGTGGGGTTGAAAGATCAAAGGTGCTCACTGAGGCCACCAGGATGCAAGGCAGGGAGCAGGGTCTGCTTTGGGTCTGGTTACCCTACAAGTAATTAATGCTCAAGGGTGAACAGCAAGAAACGCTTTGATCTCCCACCTCCCTTCTGGAGAACAAAGCCCATTTCTGGAACTGATTAGGTGCTGTGGGGTCCTTTCTGGTGGGATGTCCTTTAATTCCAGGATGCCACTGATCCTCATTCATCACTCTTTCCCCAACTGGCTGTTTCCAGGAGTGACATTGGACTTGTTTTGATCTGTCTGCACCTTGGCTGCTTCCTTTTATAGCCAGGTGGTGGGATTTGGGGGTCCTGTCTGTGACCCTGGAGACAAGGCAGGAGAGGTCTATATGTTTGAAGCCTATTCTCTGACTGTGACCTTATTACTGAGCTGAAGTTCTGCTCGCCAGCCAGAGACTTCAAGCCACGAGCTTGCCTGGTACATTCTCAAAGGAAACAAACCAAAGAGGAGATTGAGACATAGCTACCCCCCTGAAATGACAGTTGTTGAAGCCTTCCTCTTATTAATCCCACCCCTTTTGGGGGTAGGGGTTGAGACACAGTTTCTCTGTGTAGCTATCCTGGAATTTGCTTTGGAGACCAGGCCGGCCTTGAACTCAGATAGCTGCCTGCCTCCCGAGTGCGGGGCAGCCACCATGCATGAGCCACCATGCACTCTCTGAGGATTTCACAGGATGGCTGCAGAATGTGAGAGGAAGTGACCCAGGTCCCATATAGCCCAGGCTGGCCTCAAATTTGACTTGTGGCTTTACTTCATTTCTCTTCCTCTTCCTCTGCATTTGAGCAGATTAGATATGGGATCCCTGATCAATCTAGGGTCCTGGGCGTGATGTGTAGTCTGTCTCTGAAAGGGCCAGAGTGTTCGGTCAAAGGCCGGAGAACTTGCCTGTTGTACTTGGGCAACCGAGAAACCAAATGAATGATCTATGGTGGAGGGGAATTGGTGGCTGTCCGTTGTTATCCTCTGCTCCGGGCTCTGTCACTGAGGCAGGGTGGTCTAATGAGGGCCAATCCTGTGGCGGGGCGCATCAGCATCACCTGGGAAAGTTGTTAAAAGTAACAGGAGAGCCGGGCAGTGGTGGAGCACTCCTTTAATCCCAGCACTTGGGAGGCAGAGGCAGGCGGATTTCTGAGTTCGAGGCCAGCCTGGTCTACAGAGTGAGTTCCAGGCCAGCCAGGGCTACACAGAGAAACCCTGTCTCGAAAAACCAAAAAAAAAAAAAAAAAAAAAAGTAGCAGGAGCAACCTGGGCTCCATTGTAAACTCAAGGCTACTTACCTTGAGGTACAAAGCACAACCCTGTCTCAAAAGTGAGATGACTCTACAGGGAAAGGACTTTCTCGATGCATCTTGATAACCTGAGTTTGATGCTCAGAACCCACATGGTAGAGGAGAGAATTAACTCTTGCTAGTTATCCTCTGACACACATACACCCTCTGTGTGTGTGTGTGTATGTATGTGTGTCTGTCTCTGTCTCACGCACACACACAATGAATGAATGAATGAATGAACGAACGAATGAATGTTTTTAAGGTCTCTCTTGGGTCCTGCCCTTGACATTGAAAGTTCAGTAAACTCCTGCTGAGCTCCAGGAATCTCTGCTCCCTAGAGCTTCCATATTATTCCAAGTGTGTGAACATGTGCTTTATGGCCAAAGTCAGGCACCCCTGGTCACTGACACCCGGCTCTGCCACTGGCTAGTTGTGCTCTCCTGGGGAAGTCAAAGCCTCAGTTTACCTAGCTCTAAAAGGGGTTAGCAGTGTGGCTCCGGCATGGTGGCTGTAAGATACCATCTGTAAAATATCTTTATAGAAAAAACATGTGTGGAGGTGCACACCTGTGGCATGTGCTGCCTCTGGGAGGTAGAGGAGGGACGGTTAGGAGTTTAAGAGCATGCTCAGCTGTATAGCAAGTTCGAGGCCAGCCTCAGGCAAACAAACAAACGGGCAACATAAAGCCCTCGGTTTTAGGCCATAGCTATTCTAGTCCTGCAGAGCTGTGACATGTAAGCTCTTAACAACAGGCTGGTGATTCTCTGACTGAGGACAGCTACACACGCCTGTAATGGTGGCACTCCTTCCTGGGCTGACTCAGGAGAATGAGTATAAGCCTGTCTACTTAACTTATGAAAAGGCTGAGGGGCAGCTTTTTTGGTTTGTTTAGGTTTTCCTCTTTTTTTTTTTTTTTTGGTTTTTCGAGACAGGGTTTCTCTGTGTAGCCCTGGCTATCCTGGAACTCACTCTGTAGACCAGGCTGGCCTGGAACTCAGAAATCCGCCTGCCTCTGCCTCCCAAGTGCCAGGATTAAAGGCGTGCACCACCACCGCCCGCGGAGGTCTTCCTCGTTTTTTTGAGATAGGGTCTCATATAGCCCAGGCTGGCCTCAAATTTAATTTGTAGCCAACTGGCCTTGAACTACCGATCCCCCTGCCTCTACCTCCCAAATGACGGAATTGGAAGCATGCTCCGCCATGCCTGGCCTGCCCAGCTTAATTTCTGTGACATTCTTATGGCTTTTTGTAACGAGCTGGTTTTGTGGTACGTCCTGGTGGGGGTGGGGGGAAGGTGGGGAGTTAAGAAGCTGTCTTCTTTTATCCCTTTTTTACCCTGGTAGGGAGAAACCCCAGGCTCTTCGTCAGGGAGTGTAGCTGTTTCTTTAGAATGTGCCCTTGGGGCCTGTAGGCAGCAACTAAGACCGCAAGCTCCCTAGCCACTAGGTCAAGGTCTGAGGAGAGGATGTCGAAGGCCAAGCGTGTCAGCTGTCTGGACCTCTGCAGTTCTCTAGGAACAAGACAGACCTTAGGAAAGCCCCATGAGGCAGTATCTCCCAGGCCGGGACTAAATGGCTAGTCCAGTACAGAAGGAAGTAGCTGCTAGAAGCCGCCGGCCTACACAAGGATCCCAGAAGGGCAGAGAAGGCAAGGACCTAGGAGATGCTCAGCTGGTACAGTGCCTGGACCTAGGAGATGCTCGGCTGGTACAAGTGCCTGGACCTAGGAGATGCTCAGCTGGTACAGTGCCTGGACCTAGGAGATGCTCAGCTGGTACAGTGCCTGGACCTAGGAGATGCTCGGCTGGTACGGTGCCTGGACCTAGGAGATGCTCAGCTGGTACAAGTGCCTGGACCTAGGAGATGCTCAGCTGGTACAGTGCCTGGACCTAGGAGATGCTCAGCTGGTACAGTGCCTGGACCTAGGAGATGCTCAGCTGGTACAGTGCCTGGACCTAGGAGATGCTCAGCTAGTACAAGTGCCTGGACCTAGGAGATGCTCAGCTGGTACGGTGCCTGGACCTAGGAGATGCTCGGCTGGTACAGTGCCTGGATTCTTTCTTTCTTTCTTTTTCTTTTTTTTTTTTTTTTTTAATGTGTGTGGGTGTTCCTTGCATGCCTCTGTGCATCAGGTGCTTTGCAGTGCCCTCGGAGGCCAGAGAAGGCACCGCATCCCCGGGACTGGAGTTACAGATGGTTGTGAGCCAAACACAGATGGTGGTGGTTGAACCGAGATTGCCCATGCTCTAAAACCACTGAGCATCTAGCTCTCCAGCCCCTAGGATGGAATGTTCCCGTCTCTGTTCTGGAACTAACCTCTGTTCAGAAAACTGTTACACAATACTCCCCCCTTCCTCTGGCTCTTAAATTCTTTTTACCCCCTCTTCCAGAATGATCTCTGAACCTTGGAGGACGTGACTACAGACCTACAGCTAAGACCTGTGGCTAAGAGACAGGCCAACATGTCAGTAACCGTTGCTGGCTCTCACGAGCCTCCCCGGTGCCTGAGGCTGACAGCCAGAGACCTATACTTCTAAACGCACGGGATTAGAAGGCAGTTTCAGACATATTCACGCCCATCTTGAAAAACCACAGATGTGGCTTCCCCATTGGCTCCTATGACCTCCCCAGCCACGGGCTTTTATTCCAGTTTATGGTACCAGGCTTAAACTCCATCCTGTGGAGCAAGTCTTAAATCCAACTGGAAGGCTGTTGGTCTTACCAATGACAGCCGAGCCACTATGACCCAAGCAGGCACACCCTGCCTGGCATGTTGGTGGTTTAGCACAAGGGCTCCATAGCCAAGCAGGAATGTTGGTGGCAGCCTCTGGCACCATGAAAGCCACGGGGGTGAGAGTTTCAAGTTCTGTCCCTGTTTAAATTCTTTAGGTCCTACAGTCAAAGCATGTATATGCAGTGTCTTCATAACGTCTCACTGGCTACTTCTGTCATACAAGCAGCCGCCGTAGCGATAGCTTTTATGCTTTGTGGGGCCTCGGGTTTCCCTGGCCTCGTATCCTGGTAAGGGCATCTGCTTCCTGATTTTCAGAGGAACTTAATGTGCTCTGGGGCTGCCACATAGAAACTACCATGGATTTCTGTAGAACTCTGTTGTATATTTCTTTCCACATCTGTTACCCCTATAGTGTCCAACCCAGCATCTGCCACCTTTTTCTTTTCCCAGTGGGCCATCCATCAACCAAGGCCTCTCCGTGTACAGCCTGACTGTCAGTACAGACCATCACAAGCCAAGTCTAAGGAGTTATTACTATCCATCCTCTTCTTAATTCAGCCCATTGGCTACTTCTGCCTTCTCTTTCCCCAGCCACATGGCATCTGGGTTCATGTGTATTGCTATAGCTACCCATTCTTGTTCGATGTACCGACTAGCACCGTCTATGTCCTGGGCATCTATAGGGATGGGTGCTATCCCTTCCAGGACTTTAACTGGTTTTGCTGTTGGTTCCATTACTGGGGGCTTCTTGGTGGCTTTAAAGGACACTGGTCCTAGGACAGCCTGTATGGTGTTGGCGATGAGGCTTTGGAGATACCACACCTCGTTGCAAGCATGCATGTCACCTGTGTAGAGTTTGCTTCCATGCCATATCAGAAAGGGGTTTGGCCAGGGGGCTGTCAATACAGCCCTTCACTGTGAAGCTGTTCTTACAGTCGCTGTAAAAGGGTCTACCTGTGGCAATGCTTTCTCTATGGCTAACAGTTGCCGTTCTAGTGCTGTGCACCCAGCTCTGCTCCTTTCCACGACCGAGACCGAAACCCTTCTGGAACTGTTTGCTCGGCTTCCTTTTGCCATAACCCCCCAGCTATGGTTTTCTGAACTTCCGGTGACACTGGAGTATTGTTTGTGTCAAGTTGACAAGGCGTGGATTGTAGTGGCTATTTCTGGTTGTCAGCTTGACTATATCTGGAATGTACTACAACCCAGAATGGGAAGGCTCACCTGTGAGCCTGATCTTAAGGCTGGGAGATACAAGTTTCTGACCTGCATCCTGGCATAAAAGTCTTGAGGCATAGCAGCTGTGAATCTCAGGAGATTAAAGCAAGGGGATCTCTGAGTTTAAGGTCATCTGGGACAAAGCAAATCCCAGATGCAGATCCCAGATGTGGTGGCACACCTTTAATCTGGGTCACACCTTCCACTGGAGGCCTACATAGGAAGCTTGGAAGAAGGAAGTTTCTTCTGTGCCTGTGTGCATGTGGGACTGAGCAACTGGTAGATCCTTGGGCTCTGGGCTTCCATTTACAGCTGCTGCTGACCATGGCTGTAAGTTATCAACAAATTCCCTTATTATGTAGAGACTACCCATAAGTTCTGTGACTCTAGAGGACCCTGACTAATACAGGGGTCCACAACTGTTTAGCCTGTCCTACAAGGATTGTAGGATGCTCTGAACCCTCTTGAGCCTCTCTGCCCCAACTCGACATAATATCTTTCTTTATCAAGTTCTACAAAGGATGGGCAACTTAGGCATCTTTACATGTAGCCCAGGCTATCCTTGACGTCTTTTTTGTTTTTTGTTTTTCGAGACAAGGTTTCTCTGTATAGCCCTGGCTGTCCTGGAACTCACTCTGTAGACCAGGCTGGCCTCGAACTCAGAAATCCGCCTGCCTCTGCCTCCCAAGTGCTGGGATGAAAGGCTATCCTTGACCTCTTATTTCTTGTTTTTCACCTCTATTTGATGTGTAGAGTGTTTTGCCTGCATGGATATCTATACACCCGTGTATGTGCAGTGTCTGCCGTGGTCAGAAGAGGGTGTTTATCCCCTGAGACTAGAGTTACTGATGTGCGCCACCACGTATTTGCTGGAAATTGAACCTGGACCCTCTGTAAGAGCGGCAAGTGCTCTTAACTGCTGCTGAGCCATCTCTGGCAATACCATACCCCTTTGTGAGACAAGGTTTGCCTATGCAGTCCTGGCTAGTCTGACACTAGTGTTTGTGGAATCTGTCCTTTACCAACTTACTTGTAGTCTCCCCAACTGTATGTTAGTATGTTAACTAACAGGTCTTTAGGCAGGAATGCATCTAAACAAGGTTGTCAATGTATTGATGAATGGACTAACTAATTAATTGGTTGATTAAATGTTAGATCAGGGAAGATGTGACCAGAGGCTGGAAAGGACCTAGCCTCTTTCTCCCCTCTAAGTATGGTGGTTCTTTGTCAATTTTTCTTCCTCCTATTTGTTTGTCCCACAGTGGATGGGTGGGTGCCTGGTTTATCCTTTGTCTTCATAGAACTCGTAGGTTATAATAGGATATAGGCTTAGCCAGCTGTGCCAGTTCTGTGCAGGAGGAATGGCATGTCCTGTGGTTAAGGCTGCTGTGAGGGACTGGTTTTAACTAGGGGATGATGGGAGGGGCCTGGAAGTTAAGGCTTACAGGTCAAAGATCAGAGTGTTGGGCCCAGGAGGTGACACCAATACAAGTGAGTCAGGCAAGGCCTTTGGGAGCTTGTGAATGTTGGTGGTCACAGAAAAGAATTTAAATCCGATGCTGAGAGTCTGAGAGAATCATTTTTGGAGGGATGGGCTTTATTGTGATAAGATTTATTGCACTAAAGTTAACATCCTGGGTGTGGGTAGATGGTTCGAGAGCACGGGGGGGGGTTGGGGGGGAGACCACCTCTGTGTATACGTTAAATAGGGGGAAACAGGTGGAGACAGGAGGATTTCTGGGGCTTGTGGCCTAGCTAGTCTAGCTGGATTAGTGAGCTTCAAGCTCAGTGAGAGACCCCATCTCAAAACCAGCCAACCAAGTAAACAAAAGTAATGTGGAAGCCAGAACACAAGTGACACAAGTGAGGTTGTGTTCTGGCTTTCACCTACACACAAATAAACACACACTCACTCACACACACAGAGGAGAGAGAGCGAGCCCCCACACCTGCACCAGGGAATGACCCCAGCGCTTTGTGCATGCTCAGCAGGTGGTCTCGATCAGTGCTGTAGTTCTTAGTTCGCCAGCCTTCGATATTCTGAGGCATATTCTTCCTGTGGTACCTCCGGCTGACTTCAGACATGTGACCCTCCTGCTTCTGTTTCACTTCACCCTAACCATTTCCAGACTTACAGTTGTTCGTACTTACACTCGTGTTGTGCAGCCACGAGCACCATCCGACTCTGGGGTGTTTCGTCATCACAGATAGAAACCCAGGCCTGGGTGAACTTAATTCCTCTCTTTTCCTCCTCAGTCAATCTTAAAGGCTGGGACTAGCTTAAAAGCTGGGGCACCAGGGAGCTCCTAGTTAGGCATGCATAAGACTCTAACTTGGCAGAGAGTAGTAGCCATGTCAATGAAGAAACAAGACTGTAGGTGTATTCCCAAGGGAGGAGTTGCTTCCTGTTTGGGGCGTGTCCCAGGGATTCCATCTACCAAGGCAGAAGGACTTGCTTCTCCCTGGAGATGGGGCCACAGCATCCTTGGTTCACTCCTTGGCTTCCAGGCTCAGTCCCCCTAGGCTCCCATCCGTCTTATGCGATTTTCTCCACTCCGCTCCCTTGTTAGCTCATCAGGGCCACAGAACACGGACGATTCAGTGAGGCACCTTGTTGTTATTTCTGGAGGCCCAAGGCTCTGCCTGCAGCTAGCTGAGCCTTAGAAGCTCCTGGTGGCTCCATCTTCATTCCGCTTCTGCAGAGCCACGTCCCTCTGGGCTTTCCGTTTTCTTTGCCTGCCTCTGCCTTCGTTATTGGCCATGGACAAACCTCCACAGTCCGCCAGACCTAGCTCTGGCTTTATCCGAGAGCATCCAGGGCCCCACGGCCCCCAGTCATACCTCCAGGCCTTACTGCAGCCTTTCTGGCATCACCAGGGCTTCCTCTTTCCTTGTTTGTTTGTTTGTTTCATGTATGTGAGTACTTTGATTGTCTCTACCTTCAGACAGACAGAAGAGAGCATCAGATCCCATTACAGATGGTTGTGAGCCACCATGTGGTTGCTGGGAATTGAACTCAGGACCTCTAGAAGAACAGTCAGTGCTCTGAGCCATCACTCCAGCCCCCTTTGGGTTTGTTATTAGGCTCAGTGAGTTGGAACCCCCCCCCCCCCCCAGGAAATGGGAAGATGGTGGAAGACCACACTAGGGACATTCATTTCCCCAGCTCTCCAGCTGTCTCCCTGGAGGATCGTCACTGTGGACTGGTTGTAGCCACTGAAGGCCACACTATCTACACAGCCTTTCCCCATTCACATCTGGTAATTCATGTTACTCTCCTACTAAGGTCATGATGGACAGACTGATTGTATTTCTTTTCCCCCAGGGCTTTGACATTATGATCCACATTTTTGTTGACTTATGATTATACCTGCCCTAAGGGCTAGCTGGTTTTGTGTTAAGACCAGGTCTTACTCAGTAGCTTAGGCTGAACAGTCGGTGTAGCCAGTCTGGACTCAGACTTACAGGAGTCCTCTGGCCTCTGCCTACACTAGGCTTTTGACACTAGAGATTGTCTTACTAATTTTCCTATCATCTATTTGATTTGATTTTTGGTTTTCAGAGATAGGTTCTCTCTACCTGGCCTTGACTGTCCTAGAAGTCAGTATATAGACCAGGTTGGCCTCAAACTCACAGAGATCTTCCTGTCTTGGCTTCCTGAGTTCTGGGATTGAAGACCCAATGTTCCTGGATATGTTATTTTAGGTCAAGACAAGATCTCACTCACTCCATAATCCTGGCTGTCTTAGAAACTCACTATGTAGACTAGGCTCTCCTTGAACTCCCAAGTGTTGTTGTTAAAGGATTATGTCACTGTGCCTGATTCAACCATCTTGTTAACTGTCGAATCCAAGTTTTCCCCAGAC
Organism: Arvicanthis niloticus; assembly: GCF_011762505.2. NCBI lineage: Eukaryota > Metazoa > Chordata > Mammalia > Rodentia > Muridae > Arvicanthis > Arvicanthis niloticus. The sequence continues at coordinate 13,695,858 of NC_133432.1, read as the reverse complement.
ACCAAGAGGCTGGGAAAATTGTTGGTTCCCCCCCTCTCCCCAACCCACATAATTGTTAAATGAATGAACCCAATAGCAAAATTTCTAGAAGTCTCTAAAGATAGTTTCAGCCACTTAGTTTCATCCCTCTGACCTCACCAAATGCTTCAGAGTTCTATGGTGACTTAACTGACTTCTATCTCTTGCTTTCCTGTCACAGTCAAGACGAGCTGCCAAAAGACCAGGCCCCAACACTCCCTCAGACTGAGGCAGCCCCCTTCAGCCTGGGGAGATCGTGCCACACTGCCATTTGTCAGCATTCATTTGTGTCCTTTAGAAACACGTTATTGGAGCCGTAAGACAGTGCTTGGCTACAATAACCTGCAATTAAGTCTGTAGCCAAGGCTTTCGCTTGAGCCTGTTCACCTGAGCGGCTGTGTTAACGCCTCAGACATGTTCTTGGGAAGCAATAGAGATACCAAGGGCTGGAGACTTTGGTGAGGCCGTTTGGAAGTCTGTCGGGCAGTAAGTGATCCTTTGTCTGTTGCTGCCGTTCTATTTCCAGAACCATGACCAATTTTTTAGACTTCGGCCATCAGGTGCCACCATATATTCAAAGTGACTTTTCCTTTTCCCTCCCTCCTCTTCTTCCTTCTCTTTCCTTTCTACCTTTTTCTTTTTTCCTAAAAAAGATTTATTTATTTTATGTATATGAGTACACTGTTGCTTTCTTCAGACACACGAGAAGAGGGCATCAGATCCCATTACCGATGGTTGTGAGCCACCACGTGGTTGTTGAGAATAGAACTCTGGACCTTTGGAAGAGCAGTCAGTGTTAACTGCTGAGCCATCTCTCCAGCCCCTTCTTCTTTCTAATTAAGTCATTGTTCAGAATGTTTGGCTACATAATCCCCTTTGATAACTCATCCTTCCAGTTTAGGAAATCTAGGGGGAAAAACACGGGGCAAGATCAAGATCGGGTGAAATTTATTTAGCTACTGGTGCTGGGAATAACCTAGAGCATCCAGCATGCTAAACATACATTCACTACAGAGCCGCACCCCCTACACCCCTCAGGCCCCTCAAGCATCTTCTCCCTTCCAGTTAATTTCCCTTTGTGTTTCTGGTAGGTGAGGGGAACCTTAGTTGCACATAAAGAAAGTAGGTGGTAAGGCTTGGGAAACAGAAGTGTGAAGTCCAATTTCCATCTAATCTTGGTCAACAAGTCCAGGTAGTAAGTGGGGAGCCTGGGAGCACTTAGAGCTACTAAGTGAGACCCTGTCTCAAAAAAGAAGAAACAGGATGGTTAGTTTGTTGGTTGCTTGGTTGGTCTGAGCTAGTCTAAAACTGGCCCCAGGCTCTTGGCAGTCCCGCTGCCTCATTTCCAAGAGCTGGGATTACAGATCTATGCCACCACTAGCTTACTTCTTTAAAGATAATGAGTCCAGCGGGGCTGTGGTGGCCCATGCCTTTAATCCCAGCACTGGGAGGCAGAGGCAGGCAGATTTCTGAGTTTGCGGCCAGCCTGGTCTACAGAGTAAGTTCCAGGATAGCCAGGGCTACACAGAGAAACCCTGTCTCAAAAAAAAAACAAAAGGAAAAAAAAAAGATAATGAGTCCAAATGTTCTTTGTAGGCTAAATTCCACTGTGTATGTGTGTATGTATGTATGTGTATATGTGTATATATATATATATATATATATATATATATATATATATATCACATTTTATTTAACTATCTTTTCAAAAAACATTTAGCTTGGCTTTCTTTTATTGCAGTGGTTTTTTTTAAAGGACTTTCTTTTTTTTTTTATGTGTATGAATGTTTTTGTCTGCATGTGTCATGTGCACCATGCTCATGCCTGGGTACCCAGGGAGGCCAGGAGAGGCATCAGACCCCATAGGATGGGAGTTAAAGACAGTTATGAGCCAACATGGAGCTGGGAAGCCAAGCCCTGGTCTGTTTGTTGTCCAAGCCAATGAGATGGTTCAGTGGATGGAGTTGCTGCCAAGTCCCATACCTTGGATTTGCTCTATGAGACCAGTATGATCAGAGGAGAACACAAGTTGTCCTCTGATCTCCACACCTTTGGCATACTTCAACCTACATGCAAAATCAATAAGTGAAATACAATTTAGAGCCAATTTTCTTTACTTTTTGCTCTTATATGATCAACTTTTTCTTCTTAGAGCAAATCTGTAATCTTCACAATCACCACTTGGACCTGTCCTTATAACCATAATCTTTTTTAAATTTTTAAAAAAGATTTATTTATTTGTTTTATGTATATGAATATATAAATAAAGACTGTAGCTGTCTTTAGACACAAAAGAAGAGAGCATTGGATTCCATTACGGATGGTTGTGAGCCACCATGTGGTTGCTGGGAATTGAACTCAGGACCTCTGGAAGAGCAGTCAGTGCTCTTAACCCCTGTGCCATCTCTCCAGCCCCATAATCTGCCTTATAATAGTCAAAACTGCCGGGCGGTGGTGGCACACGCCTTTAATCCCAGCACTTGGGAGGCAGAGGCAGGCGGATTTCTGAGTTCGAGGCCAGCCTGGTCTACAGAGTGAGTTCCAGGACAGCCAGAGCTACACAGAGAAACCCTGTCTCAAAAACCAAAAAAAGAAAGTCAAAACTACTGCAAGAAACACATGTGAAACAGTGATTCTGGTTTGCAAAATTGGATTTATTGTTGCTTCTGTTCTTACATCTGTGTCCACAGGTTCAGCCACTTTTTAAAGTGCTAGGTGGTTTGCCTACTTAAAATCTTGTAAGTGGGAGGCAGGGGCAGGAGGATTGCTATGAATCCCAGGCCAGCCTGAGCTACAGTGTGAAAAAACCCTGTCTCAAAGGCTCTATACATACATACATACATACATACATACATACATACATACATATATTAATTAATTAATGACCAGTGTGGTGGTATGTTGCACACCTTTAATCTCAAATTTTAGGCAAAGGCAGGTAGATTTCTGAGTACGAGGCCAGCCAGGGCTACATAGTAAGACACCTTCTTTAAGAAAAAAGAAAAGGTGAGGGGTGGAGGTGGGACACACTTGTGAGACAGAGGCAGGCAGATCTTGGCTTATTGACCTTGACATTTGAACTTGGGGAACACTTTTCTGTATTTTTCCTTGTTTGTTTTCTGTTTGGGGTGTGATGTTTACTTCATGGATTTTCTTTGGTCAGGGAGATGCAAACTTGCTCCGTAGAGCCCTTTTCAATGATGTTGAACAAGAATGGTAAATAAGGGCTCAGTGGTTAAGAACAGGGACTGCTCTTCTGGAGGTCCTGGGTTCAATTCCCAGCAACCATGTGGTGGCTTACAACCACCTGTAATGGGATCTGGTGCCCTCTTCTGGCATGTCTGAAGACAGTGTACTCACATACACTAAATAAATAAATAAATAAATAAATAAATAAATAAATATCTTTTTTTTTAAAGGTAACTTATAAAGTCTCCTGGTTAGAACCATGTATTTTCCCACTCCTATTATGATAATGAGTATCTGAGGTAGTTGCCCCCCTACAATGATGATTTGCAGCTCTTTAAGAGGTAGTTGGGTTGTTTTTTTGGGGGGGGGTTGTTTTTTGTTTTTTTGGGGGGAAGGGTTGTTTTTTGTTTTTTCAAGACAGGGTTTCTCTGTGTAGCCCTGGCTGTCCTGGAACTCACTCTGTAGACCAGGCTGGCCTCAAACTCAGAAATCCGCCTGCCTCTGCCTCCCAAATGCTGGGATTAAAGGTGTGCGCCACTGCTGCCTGCCCTAGGTAGTTGGTTTCAAATGGCCTGCAGTCCCAGTGAGATTACCTTTCAAGGACGGATCTTTTGAGATGACATTGGAGGAGTTGACAGATCCACCCTTGGGGACCAAAGAGAGTCTATTCAAAGGTGTGCCTACCAAGATGGTGGTGTGGGGGAGGCTAGGCTTATCCTCAGCTCTGCTTTGCACATTTTTTTTTTTTTTTTTTTTTTTTGAGGAGTTCGGGAGTGGTAGGGAAGGGGTTCCTTTTGACTAGTTTAGCTAACTGAAGGAAAACAAGGCTGATGGAAAAGATATGCATCTACGTACTCTACGTTTGTTTTCCTGAGGCCCCATCTCTCAGTGAACCTAGAACTTTCAGATTCAGTCAACTCTCATGGATGGCCAGCAACACTGGTAATAAATGACTCTAGCACCGAAGAACCTGAGGCAGGAGGGTTAAGAGCCCATTTCAGGGCTGGTGAGAGAGGGCTCAATAGGTAAGATTGCTTTCAAGCTGGGCATAGTGGCCCATGCATACCTTTAATCCTGCCTTCAAACCTACAACCTGGATTTGATCCCAGAGCTCCATGTGGTAGAAGAACCAACCTACAATCTGTCCTTTTCCTTGCTCCATATGCACACCATTGCAGGTTCTTCATCATTGTCATCATCATCATCCTACACACACACACACACACACACACACACACACACACACAGGGGGGGCGTGGGGGGGGAAGGTAGCAAAAGTTTTTGAAAGAGCAAGCAACTAAGTATCAAGTTCCAGGGCAGCCTGAGTTACAGAATGAAACCCTGTTTCAAAAAGGAAGGAAAGAAACTTTAAGAAAGATTTATTCATTTTATTTCATGTGTGTGTGTGTTTATGTGTCACCTAACTGTATGTCCCAGTACAGTGTCCATGCCTAATCCCTGTGCAGGCATCTGTGAACTGCCATATGGTGGTGCTGGGAGCTGAACCCAGGTCCTCTGTAAGAACAGCGAGTGCTGTCAACCACTGAGCCATCACTCCAGGAATGATTTTTGAATTGGGATAGATGTTGAGAAACATTTCTTACATCAGTTCCAGTTCCCCCAACCCACCCCCAACCCCCCTTTTTTGAGACAGGGTTTAACTGTGTAGCCTGCCTGTCCTGGAAGTTACACTGTAGACTAGGTTGGCCTCAAATTCACCGAGGGCTCTGTCGGTCTCTGCCTCCTGAGTGCTAAAGGCATGGGACACCTGGCTTAAATTTTTTTTTTTTCAAAGCATCTTGTACATTGTGTCAAATCTTCCAGTTCATGTTCATCTTTGTAGATTGATTTTGTTAAAGTGAAGAGACACAATTAGGAAAGGAATCTTCACTTAACAGGAAGCTGCAGTCTATTGTGAGTACCCATGCGACAGATATATATGGTTTTTAAATGCTGTAGAATGTTTCTTGAGGGAGTAAATAAAAACCATTTAAGTAGCAATAGTAATTTTTTTTAAAACTGAAATTACTGCAGCCCTTAGTTTGTCAAAATGATGTTCTCTAAACCCGTTTTACCAGGTAATTCTAGACTCCTAACTTGGTATGTGGCAAGACTCACAAGTGCTTTTTTATTTCTCTTACATGTTAAGAATGACTCTCCAAAATATCTTTTTCTAGGCAGGCATGGCCATACAGGCTTGTAATCCTAGCTCCTAGCACTGGGATAGCCGAGGCAAGAGGATCATTAGAGCCTAGCCTGGGCAACATAGCAAAACATTTTGCTATTACCATTAAGCAAGGCAAAGATTGGAGAGAGACGAATGGTAAATAAAGTATCAGTAAAAACACCGGAAACATACACTCGTCATTGCTACTAAGTATAAATTACACATCACACCCAGATGACCGGCTGCAGGCGAGCTTTGTCATTCCTGCTATCAGGTGTGCTCACAGATGCTGTTCACCAGCTCAGAAGGGTACTAGCTGTTGCTCCCAAGGACTCTGTACATTATTCCTGTGCTGGACCTGTGGAAAATATCCCTAAGCTTTACCTGTGACCTTTGCGTGATGGGCACCACCAAGAAAGGGGCCTTACACTGGGCACGACCTTCACCCTTAGCTGTAAGCAGAGTCCAGGTGAGAGGTGGACACATCCCTAATCTGATGCCCCTCTGCCCATTTCTAGAAGTGGGGAGGTTGAGGACGATGGTTGGGAATGGGCATCAAGGCTGTGTGTACAGTGAATGGCTGACTATTTGACTAGCAGAGTGAGACCCTGGGTTCCATTTGGGGAAATAATAATCACAATAACAAAAGAGACGGTACTTGGCCTTATTTTCTGCTGTTAATTTCTTTAATTCATTATTAAACAAACCAAGGAATATCAGTCGATTTTACTGGGAGTAATTCATTGAGCCTTAAGACTTTATAAAAGGGGATGAGACTTTGGTTTATAACTCTGGGCGTGGATGGAAAGATTTGACTGTAGGGGCCAGGGTATAGCTCCTTCACACTGTTTGACATGCTTAGCTATCTGTTGTGTGCAAATCAAGTCACATGATGACACTGAAATGAACAGGAGTCCTCCTAAGAGCAGAGTGAACTAAAAGCTATGTGATGTCAGAAATGTCTACTTACGTGATGGCTGGGCTAGCCCTAAGGAGATCATTTCCATCATTATCCTTTGTTTTGTTACTGTTGTTTCTTGAGATAGGATCTTGTGTACCCAAGGCTGGCCCAGAACTCACTGTATAGCTTCTACTGGTTTCATATGCTCTCAGTCTATCTTCCCCAGCCTCCCAAATTATTGGGTTATTGGCATGAGTCCTCATACCCTTCTTCCATCTTTTATTCCTTTACCATAGGTACTTATTTGAGACAGAGTCTCAGTGTATAGTCATGGCTGGCCTTGAAGCATATGTAGATCAGGCTGGCCTAAAACTCACAAAAATCCACCCACCTCTGCTTGTGGTACTAAAATGAAAGGTATGATCCACCATGTCCAGTGAGTGTATACTTTTGATTTTTGACACAAGCTTTTGCTAATTTGTTCAGGTTTCCCTAGGACGGTAGCCAAGGCTGGATCTGGAATTTGTCTCCCAAGTAGCTGGGATTCTAGGCACATACTGCTAGGCTCAATTTAAATGATGCATTTTGCACACACCTTTTGTCGATTGCTTTATAAAGAAAGGTAGTAAATCTTAGATATGCAGGTCCTGCCTCTGCATTGTATTCTAGGTTGTGGATATATTTCCGTTCATACATAAAGCAGTCTCCCCCTTTCAACTTATTCTGTTTCTTTTCATTTTAGTACGATACCTTTTCCCCACCCTGGGATAAAGCCAAGTCTGGGCAGAACCAGGGAACATTCCTGAGGTCTTAGAACCCGATAAGTACAGAAGGAATATTTAGTACCCAAAGAACAAGAAAGAGAGTGGGAGCTGCCTGTGACTTGGGAGAACTTGGCACCCATGTGGTTTTTTTGTTGTCACATGGTGAAAGTTCTAGACCCCCTTGGCTCAGGGCAAGCACCATCTGCCTGGACAGCATGGGTGGCATCAGCCTTGAAAACTTTCTAAGAACATAAGGAAGTTCTGGCTACACGGAGCAAGGAGAAGGTTCAATTCTTCAGGGACATTCACGATGAAGCCGGGCCAAGAAAAGATCAGCCACAGCCCATTGCAAACAGTACAGTCTCAGGTGACAGTTCTCTGGGTAAGGGACGCCATAGTTTCTGTTTGTATATGGTCTGGAACCCTATCAACACAAACCAGATGTTGGGTAATTACACCAGTTAGCTAAAGGAAATTTGGTTAAGAGAGATAGAAGAAGCCCCTCGAAAGTACCAGGAGGGGATCCCTAAGAGGGCTTTGGACTGTGGTTGGCAGGCACCTTATTATGTTTAGAAGAAAACCCAACACAGGAATTGTTTGGCTTACCAGCAGCGTACTGACTACACCTCCCTCCTGACTACACCTCCCTCCTTAGTTTTGCATTTAAACTGAGGACTCACAATTTATAAAATCTAGCATGATTAAGTTGTTGTGGCAGACACTTGGCATTCTCGAACGTGAGAGGCTGAGGCAGCAGGATCGTTTGAAACCCACCTTGGCTACAAAGCAAGCCCTACACCAGCCAAGGCCACATATAAAAAAAGACTCCCATCTCAAAACAAAACAAAAATCTAGAGAGAGAGAGAGAGAGAGAGAGAGAGAAAGTGTGTGTGTTTCATTTCCTCTTTGCTTTGGCCAATATATCTGTTGGATATATTGATATATCAATATCCAGGCCTAGAACTTGATACTCAAGACCAAGCTGGCCAGGCGGTGGTGGCGCATGCCTTTAATCCCAGCACTTGGGAGGCAGAGGCAGGCGGATTTCTGAGTTCGAGGCCAGCCTGGTCTATAGAGTGAGTTCCAGGACAGCCAGGGCTACACAGAGAAACCCTGTCTTGAAAAACCAAAAAAAGAAAAAAAAAAAAAAGAAAGAAAAACAAAAAAGAAAAGATCAAGCTGACCTTGAATTGACAAGTGACCCTCCTTTCTCTGAGTATTAGAGGTGTGTGCCTCCAAAACTGAACAGGTGGCAAATCGGAATGGAATCCTTTCGTCTCCTAGCACAATCTTACCTCCATTTCTTCATCTGTGCAGTGGTGCACATCTGGCAGGAAGGCAAACTGTACGTATTCTATGATCTTGAATGAGATCACGATCTTGGGCATGCTGAGTGCATCCCTGGTGTGGGGGCTTCCTCCCTTAGATAAGAGACTCACTATCATTTACCCACCTGCCAAGGCCCGCCCAGCTCTGAGCTGCTGATGAAAGGAATGATTTTTGTGTTCCCTGCAGCTCTGGTGGCAGCACTGTCCCTTTCTCCTGGCTGAGCCATGATAAGAGAGCTGTGTCATTTTACTTATTTAAATACAAAAGTGATCTTTTTGCGAGCCCTCCAAGGAGATCAGCCTGAAGATAGTTCTATTCAATAGACTTGTGCTTCTGCTTCTTAACAGGGGAGACCTGTGAGGGTGAAAAATATCCCACTTGTAGACTACTTTTGATGTATTATGCTGCTTGGGTGTCTCTGTCCTTGCAGGTATAACCAATGACAAAGAAAGAAAAGTGTTTGTTTTCCTCTCCCTCCTCCTCTTTCTCTTTTCTGTTGGGCAGATATACCCTAGACAGGCACATTTTACCCATGAGATACACTATAGTCCCCGAGTTAGCATCCTTCTCCACCTGGCTTCCTCTTCCTAATTTCTTTACCCGGCTTCTTCCTGGGTAGAACATTTCCTAAGGGCTTATACATGGGCAGCTTTGTGGGTAGAGAGAAGTCTGTATAGTCATGTTTTGCCTTGTTCCCCCCCCACCACCCCCCGTAACCTTGAATGGACTGTTAAAAAAAAAAAAAAAAAACGAAATGGAAGAGGAAACTCAGCACAGAGGTGTTCAGAAAAGAGCAAGTCAGCTGGGAGTTTTTCCATAGCGTCGGTGGGGTGTATAAATTTCCACTCGGTAAAACATCCCTGCTTATGTACTCTTGCTGGCTCTGCTGGGAACCTCCTGAGCTTTAATTTATAAGGTCCCCTCCCTTCATGGAAAGCCCAGGCTATAACCAATCTGCCAGTGGCCCGTTCCCGCTGTGGATGACCTGGCCAATGGTCTAGATGAGAGTAACAGTTGGATACCCACGACAAATTGGTCATCTGACTCTGCAACTATTGGAACTTCTTCTCCAGAGAGTCTTTCAGTAAATCGTTCCCATTTTATAGATGGAGCGACAGCAGGTACTGGTATGCATGTCACCTCAGATAAATGTGTGATGTGTTCATCAGTTGTCTGGTTAAGTTATCCTCCGTGGTAGTTCATGTTTCAGTAATTTTGGTGCTTGTAATAACTTTGGTCATCTGGGCCAAAAGTCATTTAGCTGATCTTTCAGGGGAAGGGTTGTTGACACAAATGCCAGCAGACTTTTTGTTGGGGGATGAAGGTCAGTCTGGATTTCTAGCAACGGCGTTCTGCAGTGTTGCGCTGTTTTCCGGAGTTTAATGGCAAGAATTCTTCACTGTTGAAGAATCCAGAAACCGACCTACACCTTTCCTGCCCAATCTCCTAGGATTATTGTGCTCTGGACTGCAGCACCTGCAGCCTCTCTGAAGTCAGCTCCTGGGCACTAGAGAGTAGTGGTTCTCTCCAAGAGGGTAGGACGTCCACCTCAGGGCCAAGTCTGGGGGATTCTCTCTGACAGCTCCTAGCAGCTGGAGCCTGCACCACCTCAGATTGGACGCTGAATTTCAACCTGGAAAGGCAAACAGAAGAGCGGAGAGGACCGAGGCCCCAATTCTTACTGAGGCCGACAGGCCTGCTGGCTCTGGGCTGGGGGGCCTCTGGACTCGCGGGCATCAGATCCCGATCCGATCTCCAGCGCACGCAGATCCTGCTGCAGGAGACCTGGGAACCCCTGCCTGGCGTTGCACGTAGGGTGGCCCCCCATGGCTATTGCACCGGGACTCCGGAGACTCCCCCAGGGACCACACAAAAGACCCCACCCCAAGACGGGTGTGCATTTCCTGTGGCAGCCGCAGCAGCGGCGGCGCCGTGCAAGCCACCTATGTGTGTCCCGCAGCGCGCGGACCCGTTCGGGCGGGGCGCGGGGCACGCCCCCACGCAGCCCCAGTCCCCGCGCTACGCGCCCCACGGCCGCCCTCCACGGGTCCGCCCCCGTGTCACCACAGGCCGGGCTCCCTTTGTGTGCGGGCCGAGCACCGCGGCCGCGTCATTGGCCCGCCCGCCCGGGGGGCCAGCCCCTTCCTGGCTCGCCTCATGCATATGCATGAACACCGGCCCCGCCCCGCCCCCTCCCGCGCGGGCGTGCGAGGCGCGCGGTGGCGGCGGCTCCCTCCTCGCCGCGCGGGAGCCCGAGCGCTAGCCAGGGTGAGCCGAGCCTGCTCCCTGCGGGCGGCGGCGGCGCTCCAGCCATGTCAGCGCGCGCGAGGCTGGGCCCACCATGAGCCATGGCCATGTCCGTGAGCGCCGAGGACGACGACTATGAATCGGAGCCCGACCAGGTCGGCGGCCCGGGGTGGGGCTGAGGGAGGGACCCGCGGCTCGACCCGGCGAGCTCCTGCCTGACGCGCTGAGGCGGCTGAGGCGGCCGCGACGCCGCGCTGAGGAGAAAGTTTGGCGGCCGGGGCCGGCGGGCCCGGGGCGGGCGCGGGCAGGGGGCGTGTGCGGCGGGACGCGGCGCCGCGGACAATGTGGGCCTGCGGGCCTGGCCGTCGGGTGGCGCGGGCCCGGGCCCCGCGGGTGAGTTGCGGGGCGCACCGCGCCCTCCTCGGCTCGGTAGCCCGCGGCCCACGCGCTTGCGGAGCGCAGCGGGCCCCGCGGCGCCGGCGCCTCATCGCCTCCCGCGGGCAAAGTTGCATCGGGGCTGGAGGGCGGCCCGTGGGCCGACGGCCCGAGCTTTTGTCTGGGCGCCGCGCGCTCGCCCGCCGTGGGTAGCCGAGACAGGAAGGGGTGCGAGCCGCGGCCGGCGCGGGCCATCCGGAACCCAGCGATCGCCCTTGGCCTCCGCGACCAGGAGTACGAGCACCTCTCTCGGAGCGTTGAGAGAGAGCGGAGTAGAATTCTGCGTGTAAAACAAAAAGCTCTAGGTGTGTTTACCGTGGAGATTTTTACTTCAAGGTTCGTGTTTAGGACACCCGGGAAGAAAGTTGAGGTGCTGCTGCTTTTAAACCAGGCACAGCGTGTAAAACAGCGTTTGCAATAAGACAGGCCAGGTAGACAGGTCCAAGGAATTAGGACTGGGATGGGTCACCTTATCATGTGGGCTTTGCAACTGCTAGTGTGAGTAAGATGCTTTTTATAATGCCGCTTGCGTTTCCTTGGTGGAATAAAGATGTTCCAGCGAAAACATCGGAACATCCCCTCCCCAACCCCCAACCCTGGGCGTCAGTGAGGAAGTAGGCTCAAGGGCTGCACTTGAGTGGTATTGTGCCCGTTGTTCCGTAGTTTTATTTAGCAGAGATAAGAGTTCAGCGTTTGGGGTTTTTGGTTGTGCTGTAGGGCTTTAGGCGTGCCCACCCTCTAAGTGTTAATGAGTCTCACAAGTTTTTCAATTGGATGAACCCAGGGACAATTCCTGAGGTTTTGGCTTGGAATGTTTGCCTCAGGTAGCTCCTCCTGTGTAAATGGCTCTCAAATTCTTGGCCGTCTAGTTCATGCCTCAACTCACGGTTCAGTTTAGGTCTGCCTAATTAATCCTGTCAACCAGTTTACCGTTACCATGGCATCAGGCCATCTTAGTATTCAATACAAGATGGTCCATCTGGGTTGAGGTTACTCTTAAACCTCTTTTTCCAATTTCATTATATCCTGTGGTCCAGTCCCTTTGACCGGACACAACTATCTCTTGAGCCGTTCCTTTTGTTTTGACTCCTCAAACAACCCTACACTGTTTATTATTGCAGCTTGTATTTGGGGTGGCCTCTAGCTTGAAGCAGTTTTCCTGCCTCTGCCTCCCAAGTTGTGGTAGTACAGTGTGAGTCCCAACACCCAGCTTATCCCTGGGCTTACGAACACATTTTGAGGTACTGTTCTTTCTGAGGGAGGCTGCTATTAGGAAGGGGCCTGCACTCCTGTAGCCAGGTAGTCCTCTTAGTATGTGTCAAGCTGGGAATAGCTTTTCTGGAGCAGTTAGCAAGAGAAATTCTGAGTTTTCATTTACACTTTAAAGTCCCCTTCCCCCTCCCACACTGGTTTACTAGGTAGACAGTATTCTAAGCCAAGGCATGGAGCCCGTGCAGAACTGATGTCCCCTCAGATACTTTGCATTTTGGTGATAACATTTTTTTTTTTATCAGTTTTGTCAGCCCTGGGCTTCTCTGTACCTGAGAAGAGTAGATGTCCTATGGACCTTTGTAAAAGCATCTCTTCTAAGTTTGCCAGCCCCAGGTCCCAGCTTTTCTGAGTTTTCCCTCCCTGCACCTTATCCTTCTAGCTGGATGTGTTTAGCAGCTTCATGAAGTGCTGGAGTCCTGACATGGAGATATCAAGTGTACTTGGCCACCTGTAAAACACAAGACAGCAAGGAAGGAGGCCGTGTTGGGGGGCAGTTGTTCCACTGATCAAATTGGAAAAAAAGCTGCTACAACCCTACTCAGAGTTCTGGTTACCCCCGGACTGTAAGCCAGGCTTGAGCAGTATCAGGCTTATTTAGACCTGTCTATGATACTGGCTATCCTACATCTTTCATCAGCCACTTAGGTCTCCCCCATGAACTAGCCAAGAAGTGATGGCCAGAGAGCAAATCCTTTGCTTGCTCATTGCTGTTGTGCAAACTGGCTGTGGGATGTCCCATACAGAATGTATCAGGAAATCCTCTATCTGCTTTCCAGTCTGAGGAGGAGTCCCTTAAAGAAGAGTTGTCAGTAAGAGTCCTTTCTGTCTTGGGCTGTTTATTTTTCTTCCCAATGAAAGTGACTACAACTGGTTGAAAATAGTACTTAGGAAATTATAGAGAAAAACTCTCAGAAATTTATGTGGTGGTAGTTACTATGTTACTGATTGTACTGTGTAGGTTGTTGTTGTTGTTGTTTTGCTTCAGTTTGATTCAGAGGGGTATTTTTCAGCATATAAGGGTCTCACTTAATATTTCCTAGGAAGCCCTTGAACTTTTGATCCTCTTGCTTCGTCCTCCTGGGTATTGGTGTTACGCCAACCTGGCACTGCTGGTAGTTTCTGTTTTTTCTTTTTTTCTTTTTTTCTTTTTTTCTTTTTTCTTTTTTCTTTTTCTTTTTTTTTTTTTTTTTTTTGGTTTCCGAGACAGGGTTTCTCTGTGTAGCCCTGGCTGTCCTGGAGCTCACTCTGTAGACCAGGCTGGCCTCGAACTCAGAAATCCGCCTGCCTCTGCCTCCCAAGTGCTGGGATTAAAGGTGTGCGCCACCACCACCCGGCTTGCTTGCTTGCTTTCTTTCTTTCTTTTTTAAATTTGTTTATTGTGCGTGTATGTGCATATGCTATGGCATATTCTGTGTGTGTGTAGAGTTCAGAGGACAACCTCTAGAAACTGTTTCTTTTTTACTTCCCCCACGTGGGACCAAGGGGTCAAACAAAGCCCAGGTCACAACAAAGCAAGCACCTTAACCCACTGAGCCATCTTGCTAGCTAGTGAGATCTCAGTCTTCTTCAGCACCTCTCCTCTCTGCCCCTCCCCCTTTATTTGCCTCCTTGTCTTTCTTGCTTGACCTCAAACTCCACTGGTAGCCAGGAATAACTGAGGTGAACACCTGGTCCCTCTGTGTTGGCTTCCTCCGTGTTTAAGTTACAGGGGTGGGCTACCACATCAAGCCCAGTTCAATAGTGACATTTCCAGGCATCCCTGAACCTATCTGTATGGGAAGATTTGGCAACTTTGTGGTTGTGTGTATGCTTCTAGAGGAAAGGTCCTTAGCTTTCTTAGATTCTCCAGAGATCCTTCCATCCCTCGGGTCTTCTTTATTCTCTTGCTCCTTACCCTCAGTACACAAACAAACCCAGAACTTTCCCCATCACCTGCAGGCATGATATGGTCATAGTTAGTTTTGTAGGTGCCGTGCCCATTATGCTTGAGAGATTTGAAGCTGGATATGATTTTTCATGCCAGCTTGCCTATATTGTGCATCAGAATGAAATATTAGTATGTTTGTTTTAAAAAAAAAAAAAAAAAAAAAAGTCGGGTAGGCTCTCTATCATTGAGCTACCCAGTCTTCCCCAGTCTTCCCTTTTAAAGTTACATTTACTCTGTGTGTACACGCGTGTGGATCTACATGTGGCTTGGCACGTGTGAAGGGCTCAGAGGACAATCTGTGGGAGTGGGTTCTCTCAAGATCAAACTCTTCAGCCACTAAGCCATCTTGCTCACTCCCTCTACTTTTTAATTCCATTTTTCTTTATTAGTATTTTCCTTTTTATTTAGACACAGAGTCTCACTAAGTTTCTCAGATGGTCCTTCAACTCACTATGTAGGCCAGACATGCCTTGAACTTTTGATCTTTCTACCTAGTCTCCCAACTAGCTATGAGCCCACCTCATAGCTTTAAAACTGTCTTAAGTGTAGAAACATTTAGCTACATTTTCTTGTTATTTCTCACTCGACTACTGTTGACTGTAGAATCTTTCTTTTGATTTTCAGGACAGGTTTTACTCTGCGTCCCCCTTGGCTGTCATAGAACTCACAGAGATCTGCCTGCCTCTGCTTCCTGAACACTGGGATTAAAGCCATACACCACAGCCACCCAGTGAAACTCAACTACTCCCCCCACCCCCTTGTTTGTTTGTTTGCTTGCTTGTTTTGTTTTTCGAGACAGGGTTTCTCTGTGTAGTCCTGGCTGTCCTGGAACTCACTCTGTAGACCAGGCTGGCCTCGAACTCAGAAATCCGCCTGCCTCTGCCTCTCAAGCTCTTTTCCTTTTTTGTTATATTTTGTTTTGTTTCCTGTTTGAGACAGGGTTTCTCTATATAATAGACCTGGTTGTTCCACCTCTACCTCCAAGTGCTGGGATTAGAGGCGTGGGCGACCACACCCTGCCACCATTCCTTAAGGCTTCCCTGACTCTTACTGAGAGCAACTTTCTGCTGCTTTTCCAGCAGTCCTGACATTTCTGAAAGGATCAGTCTTCCCTAGGTTCAGTTTATTGTTTTCAGTTTTAGGGTTACTACCAGACTTTTCCCTCTGGCTGCCCACTCCCCACCCCCACTTACCATCCCTGCTGCAGTGAGACAGCCTTAGCACTTGGTGATGTTGATTCATAGATGTGTATCTTTGCTTTTGGTTTGCTCCCTAGGCCCTGCAGAGACCAGTGTCCCCTGATCCCCTGTTTCTTCCATCTCCTAGGCGTCTCTTCTCTGCCTGTACCCTCATATTTTCACCCTTTACTAGGGCCCTGGATTGTCTCCTGCCTTCATTATGTCTGCTGCTTTTGTTCATGCCCTGGTAATCTTCAGCTGACCTCTGCTTGTATCTCGTCTTGCCTATGAAATCTCCATCACCCACACTATTGCCAGAGCACAGTCCTGCTGCTCCTGTGTGTGGAGTCCTGTACATACAGGGTATGTCTCCTCTCCTAGGAGGCCCTGCAGATGAGCTTCCTGCTGCCTCAGAACTCTTTTTCCAGCAGCGTTGCTGAGCTGTTTGTCTCGAATGTGTCATGCACTTTCACATCTCTATTTTACTCTTCTTTCTGCATAAACTGTCCACCCTAACCCCACCCTCACTGCTGACTTGTGTAGTCTTATTCTCCCTCTGTTGCCCATGTTATCAGCAGCTGCTGTGGTCTGCGTTACCCTTTCCAACCTGCGTTTCCCAGAAGATGAGGCATCTATCTCTTCTGGGTTTGCGGACCTGAGTGCAGACTTGAGAGTTACTGCCTAGGCTCAGAGCTTAGTTCTCTATCAGCAACGAGACACTGAGCAGGTTACTTAACTGCACTGTCCACAGTTCTTCATTTGTAAACTGAGATGAGAATTCCTATCTCAGACTTCTTATACAGATATTTTAAAAACTACTAGCACTTCATAGTTAGCCTGCAGTATCATTGTGTTGCATTTATGTGGTTTCTGTATTTCTCCTTCCAGACTGCACCGTCTTTACGAGTAGGCTACACAGCTTACTCATCTCAGTAGTCCCAGAATTTAGCATTGAATCTGGTTCATAATTCACAGCCAGAAAACACTTGGGTGGGTGGATGAGTGGGTGAATATGTGAATGAGGGGGGTTAATGAATGAATCTCCAGTGCACATTGTAGATACTCAGTGCTAGTGATGTTGAGCATCTTGTCCTTGTTTGTTGGCCATTTGTGTGTTTTATATATATTTTAAGAAATAGCTATTAAAATCCTTTGTCCATTTAAAAAAAAGATTTATTTTTATTATGTGTGTTTTGCCCGCACATGTGTCTGGTCACCATGTGCATGCAGTGCCCATAGAAGCCAGAAGAGGGCACCAGATCTCCTGGAACAGAAGTTACAGGTGGTTGTTGACACTTGTGGGTACAGAGAACTGAACCTGAGAACTCTGGAAGAAGCAGCCAGTGCTTTCAACCATGAAGCCCCCTTTTTGCCCAATTTTAAAATTGACATTTTTGTAGTTTTAGCACTGAGATGTTAAGAATTACTTCTTCTAGATCCTACTCCATTACTGTGTAGATGTATGCAAATATTTTCTAGTGGTGTTTTTTGAGACAGGGTTTCTCTGTATAGCCTTGGCTGTCCTGGAACTCACTCTGTAGACCAGGCTGGCCTCGAACTCAGAAATCCGCCTGCCTCTGCCTCCCAAGTGCTGTACGCCACCACCGCCCGGCTAGTGGTGTTTTTTGAAACACAAAAGTTTAAAGAAATTTTTTAAATGATTTATTTCCTCTGGAATTTGAGTTACAGTTGTGAGCTGCCATGTGGGGGCTGGGAATTGAATCTGGATCATCAGGAAGAGCAGCCAGTGCTCTTAACCACTGAGGCATTTCTCCAGCCCCCTAAAGCTTTAATTTTTAGGATGTTTTCCCTTGAATATTTTTGCTTTGGTTGTCATATCCAAAAAGCTGTTTCCTATACACCTGTGCATTCTTTTAGCTCTATGTTTAGAGTTTTGTTCCATTTTGGGATTGTCTTTTGTATGTAGTATGAAGTGGGGTCCTGTGTTAATTCTTTCGCATAGGGATTTCCACTTTCATCAGGACTATTTGTTGAAGAAAAATTTTCCCCAATTGAAATTTTTTGGGACCCCTGTTGAAAACCAGTTGGTCAAAAAGAAGTGAGTTTATTTCTGGACCTTCAGCTCTTCCCCAGCAGTGCGTCTCTGTGGCCTGCCCTTCTGTAATGAGATTTGCGGCCAGGAAGCTCAAAGTCTTCCAAGGTGTTTATTTTCTTCAAGCTTTTCCTTTTCATCCTTGTTGGTTCCGAGGATCTAACTCAGAGTCTCAGGCATGGTACATACACACCTCAGCTCTCCTGAGCTTCAGCTTCATCATTTTAAAGAGCCTGTTCCTGAGCTCATGCCACATAGATCTGGGCCTTCTGAGATCTTTCTTACCCATGAACTTTTTGGAAGATAGTACTAGGAAGATGGAGATACTCATTAAATAGTGAGAGAATGAGAGTGAACCTCCTCTTGAATGGGTGTCGGGGAATGCTTTTAATCCCAGCACTCAGGAAGCAGAGACAGGCAGATCTCTGAGTTTGAGGCCAGCCAGGGCTACATACTGAGATGTTTCCTTTTAAGGGAGGAGCTTTTGAATTGGTCATGGGGAAAGGACCTTTAAAGTATGTGTGCTTCAGGTTTTAATAACTTCTTTTTAAGTGAACCAAGGATATGGCTGTTGCAGGAAAATTCCAACCCAAATAAGCTCGATCAAAGAAGGCACAACTCAATAATTATGAATATAAAAGCTGCATGCCTAAATTGGGCCGATTTACCACTGCACTACTCTATTCCCTATCTATGAGTTCCCTCATAACTTGGTGTTTTCCCAGGCCACGAGCTTCTTCAATGTCCTTTCACCTCTTCCTTCTCCATAGTCCACCTCTCCCTCCCCCCTCCCAAACTTTTCCACTCTACCTCCCCTCTTACTTCCCAGTCACTGACTCTAGCCTTTATCTTACAAATTAAGGTGGGCAGAGGGTTCACTAGAAGTCACCTGTGTACTGATTCACTCCTCAGTCTGCAGCCCCTCAAATACAAAACCAAGGTTACCCACAACACATGGCTTAGATCAACAAGTGGGCCCCCTCACTCAGTTTGTAGACTGCTTACCTAGCATGCGCAAAGCCTTCCCTCAATCCCCAGAGCTGCATAAACCAGGGAGGGTAGTGGATGCCTATAATCTCAGCAGTCAGGAAATAAAGGCACAAGGATCCAGAGTTCAAGACACCCTAGCTATGTGCTAAATTCAGGGCTAGCCTTGGATAAAATAAAAAATTAGAAAATGACCTTGAAACTGGCATGCTGGATGCTATTGTTTCGTGTGATAGAATAAGACAGAAGTGGAGTTCAGAGTTGGTGTTTGAAGCTTTGGGTAGCACACAAAAGACAGTAAAAAAAAGCTGCATGGCAGAAAGGTGGCTTTTGCTAGTTCATCTTCCTGTGTTCTCTTCACACCTGTCTAGAGTCTGCTGCCATGGGACTTTCTGGTTGGAATTTTTTGTTTTGTTTTTTGTTCTTTAAGACAAGGTCTATGTAGCCCTGGCTATCCTGAGACTGCCAGGCTGGCCTCAGACTCACAGAGACCTGTGTCTACCTCCCAAGTACTGAGGCTAAAAGACTTGTGCCACTATGCCCACTTCTAGTTGGAGTTTTACGTTGACTTCCATTGTTTTTCTTCCTCGTGGAGAATTTTTTCTGTGGTGTTTAGTAGGATCCTGCAAGTGTTGGTTGGTTTCCTCCTAGCAAGCCAGCTGGTAACAGTAGCCAAAGCCCGTCTCTGTCTGGATTTGCAGAGAGGGTAGGAATCAGGGTGCTGGGAAATAGCTTCTCTGGAGGTGTTATCTGTTATTTATTCTGTCGTTTTCTAGGATGTCTGTGCTAGTTAGGTCTACGTGGATTCACTTTCTAGCGTAGGAATGTGCTTTTGGATGCAAGTCTGCTTTGGAAAGCCAAGGAAGGTAGCCCCACTGGTCTTGCTGGCCTCTGATATCCAAAATAACTTTGGACTGAGTCTCCTTAGTTTTTCACCAAAGAGGCCAGTCTATGGAATTTCCTGCACCAAGGCCCAAAGATAAGCCCTCCTATTTGGTTTTTCCTTTATAGATGGGTGGTGTGCCATCCTTCTTTGTATCTAACCTGAGGCTTCCAAAAAGTATTCATGTCACTGCCACTTTTTTAAAGAGTTTGAGTTATCTCAGAGGACACTGGCCCCATGGTAAAAGGAGCAAAAGGCACAGTGTGGAGAAGAAGGCACTGTCTAGGTTCTATGCTTCTAGGGGCCTGTGTCCTGTGCATTTCTTGCCATTCCTTCACTATGAGTGCCCGTGGCAGTTGTGGTGGATTATGTGAGGCTGGTGCCATACTTGGACTGTGTGCACATCTCTGTAGGTGCTGTGATCTTGGTGAGCCACTTGGCCTTTAGCTTTAGACATTCATCTGTAAAATGGGACAGTAAGGCAACATGCCATGGAGTTATCACTAGAAAACTAGATTGCATCATGTATAAAGTGATGGCCATGGTCTTCATGAACGGTGTTAAGAAAATGTCTACCGTTACAATTACCTTTCATCCTTGTCAACACAGCTGCGTTATAGACATTTCTGTTGTTGCTGTTTGCCAAGTTCTCAGGTCCACAGAATTCTGAACACTAGTTGTGATATACTTTCTTAATAGCAGACCATATAAATATACTAATATATGTTATATAATTATATTATATATAATATACATTATTATTATACTATATTTTATTATTAAGTTATATATAGTATATATTACATATACTATATATATTATATATTAGTATAGTGTGTGTGTGTCCCACTAATGATGTGAGCATGGTAAAACTGGTCTTGTGTGTGTTTAGGGGAAGCCCAGACTCTCACTGTAAAGACCATGGGAAGTCTGTGCTACTTGTCTTTAGTGGGTAGCCCTCTAGAGTGGGGCCCTGCCCCTCCTTGTTCCTCCTTGTTCCTCCCATCACAGGGGAGATGATGGTGCGTAATTAGGGTTCAGAGCACATAGAGATATCACAGACCTTTTCTCTTAGCACTTGGGCCTGAAGAGGCTTGGCAGTTTCCTTGATTGTTGCAGGCTGCTAGGAAAGTCAGAGGGGAGGTAGGGACTGATGTGTTCATGGAGAAAAGTAGACTTGTTTTCTCTCTGATGTGGGTGGGTAACACCTGAAGTCATGGGACATGTGTGTGATGTGAAGGGGTCCCTGGAAGCTGACGAGCTGCACAGCAACAGCTCTTCAGGCCTGTGAGTTAGGATTCTCTGTGCAGAGTCAAGGATGACAAACTACAAACATTTACTGAGGACAGCTGTTGCCAAAAAAGTGACTTTAACCATTAGGTGATAGTTTGGCTAGTAGGTTTGAACATACGACCAGTGTCCTCCCTAGCAGAGGGATTGGCCCAGTAAACTCATCCTACAAAAGGATGCTTCAGAGTAGTGGTTCTCAGCCTTCCTGATGCTGTGACCCTTTCATACAGCTCCTCATGTTGTGACCCCAACCATAAAATTATTTTTGTTGCTACTCCATAACTGTAAGTTTGCTACTGTTGTGAATCTCAGTGTAGATATCTGTGTTGTCTGATGGTCTTAAGTGACCCTTGTGAAAGGATTGTTAACCCAAAGGGGGACTGAGAACCGGTGCTTAGACAGCACTACCTCCCATGCTTGTTCCTATCCTAGAAGCTTGATCAAAAGTGGCCCCAGTAGTTAGCTTGGCATTGGCGGGCCCATCATGCATCTTGGGTTTGGCAAGTCACAAGGAATGCTATACTTGAAGCCCGTTTGGAGGTGGGTGTCTCTGAAATCAGAGGACACTGCTCAGTTCTCCTGGAGTTATCTTGGTGGCAAGGCATCTTGTGGCCATGCAGCGTTGCAAGAGATACCTGGGATGTCAGTTCTTCGGTCTCAGAGGAACCACCAGTTTGATACATACTCTTATGAGTGCTAGACCCCTGAGCATCCCCAAGTGTGTGAACTGGCCCCATGCAGTGTGTTTCTGTGCCAAGTTCAGAGAAGAGAGAGTTGGTGTTTTGGCACAGGTAGTAGAGGCAGACTGTGCCCTGCTGCGCCCTTCCCCAGGAAGTGAAGCCATCGGGACCCAAACTGTCCTGTATGTAGCCAGGGTGGCTGCCAGTGCAGCCGGGCTGCTTCCTATAGTAAAGTTACCTAAAGCAGTGCTAGTAGCGGGCTTAAAACCGCAGGCTTCAATCACAGTATTAGAAGTCCCAAAATCACTCTTGCTCCAGACATTCCAGGTGAGGATCCTTCCTTGCTTCTGGCTTCTGATGTTGGTCTATAGTCCTTGGCATTTCTTGGCTTCTAGAAGGATGCTAGTCACATGGCACGTTTCCCTGTCTTCATATGTGCTCCCACATTAGCCTGTATCCAAGTGTCCCCCTATCAGAAGGTTACCTGCCATGTAATTTGAGCTTACCTGACTTGCCCTCCTTTAACTTAGTTGCCCCCAATCCCATCTCAATAGGAGTCGCTTTCTGAGGTACCACCGTTGCCAGGTTCAGCATCTCTTGCTTAGGTGTACAGCTCAACCTGACAGCCTCTCGTAGGTGCTTGACTGCCCCTGAATCCTCCCATCTCACTTGTTCCATCTGTTCTTGACCAGAACCGGGTGGTGGGTCGGCCTAAGGGCAAGTTGGGCCCGGCCTCAGCGGTGAAGTTGGCTGCCAACCGAACAACAGCAGGAGCTCGCAGGCGCCGGACGCGATGCCGCAAGTGCGAGGCCTGCCTGCGGACGGAGTGTGGAGAGTGCCACTTTTGCAAGGACATGAAGAAGTTTGGAGGTCCTGGGCGCATGAAGCAGAGCTGCATCATGCGGCAGTGCATCGCGGTGAGTGCGTGGAAGGCACAGCCCCTGCAGGCCTCCTGCAGGGCTCCGGGCTCCCTGCTAGTCTGTCCTGCCCTAGAGGTGCTCTGGTGGGGGGGTTGGGGGGGGAGGTTTAGGTGATTCTCTTTCCAGCTACCCTTGCTTACACATGGGCAGCCTTGCCATGCTGTCAGACTCCTGTGTGTTATCTGGTGGTCTATAACTCTTCCCTTCCTGAAATAGCTGAGTACTTTGAAGTCCCCCTTATTAAAGAGGTCAAGGCAGCCTGTCTTTTGGGGTTTTTTTTGTTGTTGTTTTGTTTGTTTGTTTGTTCTGGTTTTTTTGAGACAGGGTTTCTCTGTGTAGCCCTGGCAGTCCTGGAACTCACTCTGTAGACCAGGCTGGCCTGGAACTCAGATCTGCCTGCCTCTGCCTCCCAAGTGCTGGGATTAAAGGCGTGCGCCACCACTGCCCAGGCAGTGACTGTGTCTTGACTGTGACCCTGTTACTAACATTTGTGGTCCAGGGTTCTGGACCCTTCCTTCCTATCTTTATAGTCAGAAGTTTGGGTGGACAGTTTGATAGATGGCCTGGTGGAGCTGGGTCCATGGAGAACTTGGCCAGCCTCTCCAGATGCCTCTTTGGCATCTGATACAGTCCTGGAGGTCAATTTTAGTTCCCTGCTCCATAAGCTCTTAGACTTTGCCCTCCCTGAGGCACTGCTCCCTGAGGACCCGGTGGTCCCCTTCCTGACCCTTAAAAATCTGGCTTAGCTGGAGTAACCAGATTCCTCTACCCTGGTAAACTGGTCCGTGAGTCCAGCATGGTGTTGGGTGAGTGAGCTCCTTCTCCGTGAATCCTGCCGCCCCAGTACAGAAGCCTTGGGCATCTTCTCCTCCTCGCTGTATTCATAATAAATCTTGTTGCTACTTGTGGTCAAAAAATACATACCATAAAATTTGCCAACTTGGGGCTTGAGAGGTGGCTCAGCCGTTGAGAGCACCGACTGCTCTTCCTGAAGTCCTGAGTTCGATTCCCAGCAACCACATGGTGGTTCACAACCGTCTGTAATGGGATCTGATGCCCTCTTCTGGTGTGTCTGAAGAGAAAAATGGTGTACGCATATACATAAAATAGATAAATAAATCTTTTTATAAAAAATTGCCAACTTACCTATTTTTAAGCATACAGCACGCGAGTGTTAATTCTGTGCAGTACCTGTGCTGATCTAGAGGGCGTCTTCATCTTCTAGACCAAGCAGCGCTCGAGCCGCTTTCCCAGTTCCTAGAAGCTGCTGCAGCGTTCTCAGTGTCTGAGAGGTTAACCACTGCAGAGAGGATGCTGATGAGAAGTTAGACAGTGCTTGTCCTTTTATGAGTCATTTCACTTAGTACACCATGCTCAAAGACAACAATTGTTATGCCTGCCTGACAGCATTGTTTTAATTTACAATTTTTGTCTGCTTGTTTGTTTATTGTGCCATGGTGTTGCTTTGTACCCCTGCTGGTGTCAAACACATGCAAGTCCTCTTGCCTCAGCCTCCTACCCGGATCATATGTTAATCTTGGGTAATGTTAGATATGTGATACTACATTAGATGTATATCATAGTTTTGGGTTTTTTTTGTTCTCTGTGGATATTTAAATAGTTTCTACCTCTTAGCTTTTGTGAATAGTATGCAGTGAGCATGAATACCTGAATGCCTTTCTGAGATCTGGCCTCTGTTGGCAGCAGTGGAACTGTTGGATCATAATAATTGTGTTTTTAGTTTTTGAGGAATTTCCGTAGTGGTTATACCATCTCACATTCACGAGAAGTGCTGAAGTGAGTTCTCCACATCCTGGGCCGCAGCGTTTCCTTGAGTTGTCTGTTTTTTGTTTTTAACATACCACCCTCATATGTATTAGGTAGTGTTAGACTGGTTTTTTTAATTTGTGTTGCCTTAATAATGATTGATACTTTTTCATGTACTTGTTAGCCATTTGTATATATTTCTTTCAAGTCCTTTGTGCATCTTTAGATTGGATATTTTGATTAAGCTGTAGAAATTCTTTATATAGTCTGTATATTATTGTCCAAAATCAAATGCAAGTTTTTTCTTTAGATTTGTTTACTTTGTTTTATGTTTGACTGTTTTGCCAGCATGTATATACACCATGTGCATGCATTGTATGAGTGTTTTGTGTTGGGGTGTGTGTGTGTGTGTGTGTGTGTGCGCGTGTGTGTGCGCGTGTGTGTGCGCGTGTGTGTGCGCGTGTGTGTGCGCGTGTGTGTGCGCGTGTGTGTGTGCATGTGCATGCATACACACCACTGTGTATGCCTAATACCACAGAAGTCAGAGAAGGGTGTCAGGTGCCAGTTACCAGAGAGTTGTGAGGTACCAAGCACATGGATTCTGGGAATTGGATACGTATCGTATCATGCCTTTAATTAATCTCAGCGCTTAGGAAGCAGGCAGCTCTCTTTGCGTTCAAGGCCAACCTGGTCTACAAAGAGAGTTCCAGGCTAGCAGGGACTGCATAAAAATTTTAAAAAGTCATCATTTATGAAATTGTGAAGTATCAGACATCAGCTATACATTCAAACAACATGAAGAGAGTGATTATAAGGCACAAAAGGGTATGGGATGAGGAAGCAGCTGCCATCTTGGTGTTTGGGAAAACAAAGACAACTCATGAAATCCAAGGAAAAGATGTGTGCAGGACAAGGAAAGGCAGAAAGGACCCTGAGGCGAGCAAGGTCAGAGGAGCTGCACAAGGCAACTGCCAGCCTGGGAATCTAAGACAGGAACTCAGCTTGGTGTGACTAGAGTAGAGCAGGCTGGGTGGGAACGACCCATGGAAGCAGGAACTCAGCTTGGTGTGACTAGAGTAGAGCAGGCTGGGTGGAAACGACCCATGGAAGCAGGAGCTCAGCTTGGTGTGACTAGAGTAGAGCAGGCTGGGTGGGAACGACCCATGAAGCAGGAGCAGGGTCTGAGGTTGGGTCTGAGGCTACAGAGGTGAGGCTGCTCAGAGATCCTGTTGTGAAGATGAGGTTGGGCGGCAAGGAAGATGTCTGTGTCTAAGAAGCCATGTGGAGATAGGGAGCCTAGAGGAGGGAGACTCCATACACACCTGAAAAGGGAACAGGGCATATGGGTCACATATGGGTAAAGGTTAGAGGCTGAGGCAGGAGGATTGACAAAAGTGTGAAGCCTGCGTGTTCTGAATGCAGCAATTGCTAAGTCAGCCTGGGCTACAGAATGCAATATTCTTTGGGGGGCGGGGGGGGGGACGTTTAGCCAATTCAGGAAGCCATGTGTCATTAGGAAAAGCAAGGAGACACAAGAGTTTTCTATTAACAAGGCTGTTACAAGGAGGTGCCTGCAGAGATAAGACAGCACGCCACACAGGTTTCCTCTGTCTTTCTGCCTGTGCAGATAGATAGTCATTCGTCACTTCCAGTGTGGCAAGGTCTAGGAGCCACTATGTTCCAAACCAGCAGTTTCTACAGACAGGTTCCTTAAAAGTGTGGGTTGTTTTTAAGACTCCCTGTTTTAGTTTCCCTGTAGAGCATTGGCTGGCCTCGAACTCACTGAGACCCACCTGCCTCTGAGTGCTGGGAATAAAGGTGTTTGTTACCATACCCAGCCTCACAAAGACTTAAACTTACCTGTGGAATGTGTGTATTACAGATTATTTTGAGGTCCTTGTAAAGCACTTTGATTAAAACTGATGGTATGGTGTGGTATGGCGTGGTATGGTGTGGTGTGGTATAGTATAGTGTAGTGTGGTTTGGTATGGTATGGTATAGTACAGTGTGGTGTGGTATGGTATGGTATAGTATGGTATGGTATGGTATAATGTAGTGTGGTATAGTATAGTATGGTGTGGTGTGGTGTGGTATAGTATGGTATGGTATAGTGTAGTATGGTATGGTATGGTATAGTGTGGTATAGTACAGTATGGTAGATGGTATGGTATAGTGTAGTATGGTGTGGTATAGTGTGGTATGGTATGATATGGTATGGTATGGTATAGTGTAGTATGGTGTGGTATGGTATAGTATGGTGTGGTATAGTGTAGTATGGTGTGGTATGGTGTGGTATGGTATGGTATGGTATGGTATGGTAGGCACTATTGGGCACAGGAAGGCTGAAGATCTAACTTGGCTCCTGGCCTCACTGTGTATCATTTATGGCAATTTTCAATTTATATGGTCTTAAGAAAAGTCTTATTAATCTAATGCTGTATTTGAAATTACAGTTGAGAAATAGTAAAATGGTTTAGGTTCATTTTAAAAATAAGTATGTTCACAAATGACATGTTTTTATGAGAGCCTATACTGTATTTTCAAAAATAAAAGTAATTAGTAAGGGGAAAGAATGGCATTATCTCATGTTTCTTTAAATCTCTTGTATCTGGCTCATTAGGATTTATGTTTTCATATCTGCTTCTATATACTACCAGTTAGACATGTTGATTTGGATGGAGGCTGAGGAAAAATCCAGCCTCCCACAGATTGTTGAGAGGGGAGGAACACGCAAAGAGCTTCTGTAGATAGATAGCCTGGGTCCTTTGAAGAACCGTCAGAATCCCACAGGGGGTAGCTTCTTTTATTTTTATTTTATTTACTTACTGTTTGTTGGTTGGGTGGGTGGGTTTTTGTTTGTTGTTGTTGGTGGATGGTGGTGGGTTGTGTGTGTGTGTGTGTGTAGCCCCTCACATCATAGATCAGGCTAGCCTTGGATTGGGGATCTGCTTCCTCTTGCCTGCTGAGTGCTGGGACTAAAGGTGTGAGTCACCACTGCCCTGGGGCGGCAACATAAGTTAGTTGGAAGGTGGGATCTGCAATTGTAACTATCAGCTTTTCACACTGTTGTATTAACAGTAGTTGGTCTTGGCCTTGTCTCTGCAGTTAGGTCAGTAACTTTACACACTGGTGACTGAGGCCATTTCCCATAGACTGCCGTGCGCTCTAAGCATATGCATATAAGTCACATCTGATACTATTATTTTTTTGTTTGTTTGTTTTGTTGTTTTTGTTTTGTTTTGGTTTTGGTTTTTCCGAGACAGGGTTTCTCTGTGTAGCCCTGGCTGCCCTGGAACTCACTCTGTAGACCAGGCTGGCCTCAAACTCAGAAATCCACCTGCCTCTGCCTCCCAAGTGCTGGGATTAAAGGCGTGGGCCACCACTGCCCAGCTGGACATCTAATATTATTATCATTCTGATAAGAAAGCCTGTTTCCGACCATGGAAAGAGTACCAGGTGGAGGAAAGTTTCATTAGCTCTTAGTCTCGAATTTTGTCATGTGTACCAACTGGCAAATTGTTTTTTTGTTTGTTTGTTTGTTTGGTTGGTTGGGTTTTTTTGTTTTGTTTTTATGACAGGATCAAGTCTTAAGTCTTCAAGAAAATACAACAGCAGCTACTGGGGTTTTTTTTTTTTTCTACTTTTTCAAATAAAAAGTTATATTCTAAACTAGACATGTTAGCTCACACCAGTCTCTGTGAGGAGACTGAAGCAGGCAGGTCATGAGTTTCTATATACGCTACACTACATTGTGAAGCCTTGTCTTTAACAAGTAAATAGCAGAATAAAACAAAAATAAAATAGAGATGTTCTGTGGAGAACCTGGTGGTCAGTTGAGCTTAAAACATGGTCACGTGTATTTTTCCTTTGATAACGGTCCCTCGGCATGGGGAAGTATTGTGTGCATATTTCCTGTGTGGAAAGGACCTGTGCTCAAGGGTTGAGGTTTTTGTGAAGTTAATCAAAGACCTTAAGTGGAACTGGTGATCTTTCTTCTGTATGCATGTGGTCCTGAGTGATTGCCTGGTACCTTAGTGAGATCTCAACACTTGAACCCACCCATGCTTTGATACTGTTATGGCAGAGTGCAAATCATGTCTTACTCAAGACAGGTATGACTGGAGTCCTCTTTTGAGGTCTTGGGAACTGAAGTTGTGGATTGTGCTTTGATAACAATGGTAAGAGCTTTAGCCCTCTGTGGACACATTTAGATTTGTGGATAGAAACAAAATATACTCTTTACTTTGTGCCTCATTCCTCTAAAAGATAAGCCCTGGATACGAGAGATTGCTATCTATTGTTCATTGTTGTATTTCTAGATCTTGTAGAGTACCTAACACTGATAGTATGCAAACAGGTAAATAAATTTCGCCTGGAGACAGGTTGAGTCACCAGTGGGGTCTGTCTTCCCTCCCTGATGACTTGCATGTTCTTTGGGTCCTCAGCCAGTGCTGCCCCACACCGCCGTGTGCCTTGTGTGTGGCGAGGCAGGGAAGGAGGACACAGTGGAAGAGGAAGAAGGCAAGTTTAACCTCATGCTCATGGAGTGCTCCATCTGCAACGAGATCATCCACCCTGGATGCCTTAAGGTAGCATCATCCCTAGAGGCTCTGGGCACCCCATCCCCCATGCTTCAGGGTCTGATGGTTCTGATGTGGCAGCTAGGGTCTCTCCTTAGAGATGACTGCTCAAGTGGTGAGGGTACGTGGGTGGTATTGCGCAGTTCTAGGGCATTCTGTAAGAGTGAGTTCACTCTGAACACCTAGTACCTCAGAACTGTAGCAGGTTCCAAGCATCTCAGTAGACAGAAAACATGTACCTCACACCTGGCTTCTGGGAGAAAAGAGCCTGGGCCAAGGAGGGCGGGTCCTGAGCAATAGGTAGTTCTTCTGTGCATCTTCGCCAAGAACCGGTTCCTGTGATATGCTAGGGCAGGAATGCCTTGTGGGTGACCTCTGTGCCTGCCTGGCTCAGGCAGCTGATTCCACGTTAGAAAGGAAGAACACATTCTGGTTGGCACATGTCTCTGTCTCAGCAATCATACTTGTGGCTGCAAGGGGTGAGGGCCTGGGTTCCCTTGCCACGCCCACCTGAAGGGGGTGCTGTGCCATCCATGGCTTTGGAAGCCAACCTCTCCTGGTGATTATTGCTTCAGTATTTCTCTTGAGCTCAGCTAAGGTAAATAACACAACCACATGGTGGGTCCTTCCTTTTGGCTAGACAAGATGGACACTGCTTTGGGAAGGGTGTGAATGCTGAGGTACACCAGGCTTTGAAGTGACCTCTGTCCTTGTGGACCCTCTGAGCTCCCTTCCTTGTCCACTGAGTCCTGTCCTGTCCTTGCAGATTAAGGAATCAGAGGGTGTGGTCAACGATGAGCTTCCTAACTGCTGGGAGTGTCCGAAGTGTAACCATGCCGGCAAGACCGGGAAAGTGAGTGCGGACTCCAAGTCCCTGCTTGGGTCGGGTTGGCAGAAAGGGATGGGCTGGGCCTTGCCAGGACCAGCTTGTCCCCAGTTGTCAGTCAGGTGGGGTGCAGCAGGCTGGGAAAAGAAGAGCAAGTTCAAAGATATACAGTTGGATTGTTGTTCTCTGTTTTTGGCCTACAAGCAAAAGCGTGGCCCTGGCTTTAAGTATGCCTCCAACCTGCCTGGCTCCTTGCTCAAGGAGCAGAAGATGAACCGGGACAACAAGGAAGGGCAAGAGCCTGCCAAGCGGAGAAGTGAGTGTGAAGAGGCTCCCCGTCGCAGGTCAGACGAGCACCCCAAGAAGGTGCCTACAGACGGCATCCTCCGCCGAAAGTCTGATGATGTGCATCTGAGGAGGAAGCGGAAATACGAGAAGCCCCAAGAGCTGAGTGCACGCAAGCGAGTACGAATTGGGAAGGCCTGGGTCTTGAGCCGAAGGGTGGTGTGGCTGGTGTGGGGTGTGGGGTGGGTACACCTTGGGATCCTGGCCTCTTAAGAGCTGCCCTGAGCAGGTCACCCAAATCCTGAGAGCCTGGCCCAAAAGAAAGAGAAAAGCCAGCGAAGTCACTCCTCTTCCCACCCCCTTTAGGCCTCGACGCTTCAAACGTCCCCGGGTTCCTCCTCTCACCTCTCGCCGAGGCCCCCTCTAGGCAGCAGTCTCAGCCCTTGGTGGAGATCCAGTCTCACTTACTTCCAGCAGCAGGTGCTCCCACGCCCCGCCCTCCTGAGGCCCTGGGGACTTTCGAGTCCAGGCTGTTCTCCTCCCCACTCCCCAGCACCCTTGCCCATTGCTGCTGCCCCAGCAGCAGCCCTGAGAAGCTCTGAGGTGGAGAAGCCTCTGTTGGTTGGGGAAGCTGCAGCTGGGAAGATCCTGGTAGGCCTGCTCTGCTATGGGCCTTGCCATTAGTAGCCACAAGGTGGCGCCTGGAGAAGCTCCTGGCTTAGGCTTGGCTAGGGTTTTCTCCTTCTGGTCTCCAGCTCTGGGCTCCCTCAGCCATGACACTGCTGTTAGTGGGTAACTGTCACGGGCAACTGCCGTCTCTGGTCTATTTCAGGTGGGAGGTCAGCTGGGTGGGAACAATTGACCATCCTCCATTATTTCTGTCATTCTCTGGAAAAGCATCAGGTCTTTGTTAGATGTGAAAGACATGGCTTTATAGGAAGATGTCCTTCTAGCCCTTACTGAAGAGACTGGGCTTGTGGTGTGGTGGGCTGTAAAGGGGACCATTTTTCTCCAGTCCAGGAGCAAGCTCTGTATCCTTTCTTCCTATGACAGCTAAAACCTGGCAAAGAAGATAAGCTTTTCAGGAAAAAGGTACCATCTTCCCTTCCCTTGTGTACCTGCAGCCTACTTTAAGCTGTCAGAGCTGTAGGCAACACACCCGGTGGCCCAACTGTATCCCATGATAGGGTTGGGAAGTCTGGGGTGGGTGCCGCCCCAAACTGAATGGGTTAATTCCAGGCCACCCATTCTCACCCTTCCCTCTCTCCTGCAGCGGAGGTCCTGGAAGAACGCTGAGGATCGTCTATCACTGGCCAACAAGCCCCTTCGGCGCTTCAAGCAGGAACCAGAGGACGATCTGCCTGAGGCGCCTCCAAAGACCCGGGAGAGTGATCAGTCACGTTCCAGCTCACCCACCGCTGGGCCCAGCACTGAGGGAGCTGAAGGCCCAGAGGAGAAGAAGAAGGTGAAGATGCGCCGGAAGCGGCGGCTTCCTAACAAGGAGTTAAGCAAAGAGCTGAGCAAGGAGCTCAACCACGAGATCCAAAAGACAGAGAGTACCTTGGCCCACGAGAATCACCAGCCCATCAAGTCAGAGCCCGAGAGTGAGAACGAGGAGCCAAAGAGGCCCTTAAGCCACTGCGAGCGCCCCCACCGGTTCAGCAAAGGGCTCAACGGCACTCCTCGGGAGCTGCGGCACTCACTGGGACCTGGGCTGCGCAGCCCACCTCGTGTTATCTCCCGGCCCCCACCCTCTACATCCCCACCCAAGTGCATCCAGATGGAGCGTCACGTGATCCGGCCACCACCCATCAGCCCCCCACCTGACTCGCTGCCCCTGGATGACGGAGCAGCCCATGTCATGCATAGGGAGGTGTGGATGGCAGTCTTCAGCTACCTCAGCCACCAAGACCTGTGTGTCTGCATGCGGGTTTGCAGGACCTGGAACCGCTGGTAAGGACAGCCCTGTATAGGAAGGTTTAGGTTCCAGGTCAGAATAGTCCATGGAAGCATATATTGCTTGAATTGATATGGAGGCGCCTATTTGGTTTTCTAGTATGGAAAACGAAGGACCATATAGAATTCCTTGTCTAGACTTAGCTGAAGTTGACTAGGGGTTGTTAAGAGGCATATCCTATAGAAGGCATAGTAAGGCCCAGAAGGCATTTTATAGAGAGTTCTTGCTGGCATTTTCTCTATAAGCATGTGGCCATCAACAGAGGTGCCCAGATATGGGCAGGGTGGATGCTAAGTAAGTTACAGAGGGTTGAATCTTAGAGGAACTGCCTCCTTGAAGATAGCAAGCAGGAAGAGTTGCTATAGCCAAGCAGCGGTTCCCCAGGTGAGACAACTCTGATGTTTCCTGTCTGGCCCAACTTCCAGGTGCTGCGATAAGCGGTTGTGGACCCGCATCGACCTGAACCACTGCAAGTCCATTACACCCCTGATGCTGAGTGGCATCATCCGGCGACAGCCTGTCTCCCTTGACCTCAGCTGGACCAATATCTCCAAGAAGCAGCTGAGTTGGCTCATCAACCGGTTGCCTGGTAAGCTTTTGGTAAAGGATCCCGTATGTGTAGTAATGAAGGCCTGGATTACGTCACCTGACTCCTACCCTCTTCTCATCTCCTAGGGCTCCGAGACTTGGTGCTGTCGGGCTGCTCATGGATCGCTGTCTCAGCCCTCTGTAGCTCCAGTTGTCCATTGCTCCGGACCCTGGATGTCCAGTGGGTAGAAGGACTAAAGGATGCCCAGATGCGGGATCTCCTGTCTCCACCCACGGACAACAGGCCAGGTGAGTTGCCGGGCTGGGACTGTACCCTAAGGGTCTGTCTCACGGACATGAGGTGACTGAGATACCCTGTTTGCTTTTGATCACCTATTACCCACCCTCCCACTCTAAAGTGTCATCAGCTTTCTCTGGCCTTAGCCCTTTGCTAGAAGATGTGGGGCAGAAAGTTCTTAGCTTGCTTTGGGTGTGAGGATACGGTCCTAGGTCAGCTGCCTGGGTGTCTCCCAATCCCCAGCCAAAGCTCAAATGGGTACATGTATAAAGTGAGGTGACAACAGACAAGGACAGTGGGCCATTTCTGCACCAGCTGAACTATTATTTTTAGATGAAATTTAGGCTTTCTTATTTTCTGAGTTTTCTTGATGGTAAAGGCAAAGGATAGCCTGGACTTAGTACTGCTAGAATGAAGGGTAGTCTACACAGCCTGAAGGCAGATCTTAGTACTGCTAGAATGAAGGGCAATCTGCACAGCCTGAAGGCAGGTCTTAGTACTGCTAGAATGAAGGGTAGTCTGCACAGCCTGAAGGCAGGTCTTAGTACTGCTAGAATGAAGGGTAGTCTACACAGCCTGAAGGCAGGTCTTCCAACCATGCTTATGAATTCTGATTTCTCTAGAGAATCTAATACAAATTCTGATGTGGAAGCTTCTAATGCCAAGACTCTGGCTTTGGTGTAGGGTACACTTGATGACTCTGGGCTTTCAGAGTAACAGATCAACAGCAGGACTTTATTTTCTGTTCAGATTGATGGGTTGCCTCTCTCCTGTGTGTCCCAACAGGTCAGATGGACAACAGGAGCAAGCTCCGGAACATCGTAGAGCTGCGCCTGGCTGGCCTGGACATCACAGATGTCTCCCTGCGGCTCATTATCCGCCACATGCCCCTGCTCTCCAAGCTCCAGCTCAGTTACTGTAACCACGTCACTGATCAGTCCATCAACCTGCTCACTGCAGTCGGCACCACCACCCGAGACTCTCTGACAGAGATCAACCTATCAGGTGAGGTGGGCTCCATACCTGTGGGACATGTGGGCACTGGGTGTTTGTTATGAACTCTGGTTACAGTGCTTTCAAATACAAGTGAATGAGACCGCCAACTCATAGAGGGGAAGTGCTATGAGAATTAGAATACTTGCTATCAGAAACC
Organism: Arvicanthis niloticus; assembly: GCF_011762505.2. Taxonomy (NCBI): domain Eukaryota; kingdom Metazoa; phylum Chordata; class Mammalia; order Rodentia; family Muridae; genus Arvicanthis; species Arvicanthis niloticus. The sequence continues at coordinate 13,662,224 of NC_133432.1, read as the reverse complement.
AGTGCTAACATTAGTGAGGGCATGAAACAATGACTCCTGATCCAAGCCATAGCCTAGGACATCTCCTGGGTGGTAAGAGATGAGATCATGCCTGCAGCCAGTGTGTGAGCAACAGCCATGGCTGGGCTGGAAGGCAGGGTCAACTGAACACAGGGTTGTTTCTGCCTGTGTTGCCAGGTCTTGTGTGCGCCCTTTATGACCCGCTTACCAAGGAGCCCGTTTGAGAGATGAAATCCCTATAGAGTCCCAGTACTTATGTTGGTCATGGCTCTCAGAATCCTCATTCTCTCTATTGTTCTTTGGCTGGAATTGATTCTGAGGACTTGGAGCTTGGTTGCACATATAGCAAGGTAGACAGTGGCATGGCCACACTTCTGCAATCAAGTTACCAGTGTTTTCTGATAGTTTACATTAGTCTGGATTGTAATTGTTACTTATGTGGGAAAAAAAAATCAAAAGTAACTACTAGGGAGAAAGTTGTTTTTTCTCAGGAAATTAAGTGGATATCCTTACCTCACTAAAATTGCATCTGACACAACTGCATTCTGTTCCCGTTAGGACTCACATTGTTTCACTGTTTACCTCTCTTTATAGCCATGTCCACACCACCCACCAGGTGGGGTGGGAGGGTTAGACAGTTTGGGATCATTCTGTATTTATAAAGATTTGGTAGCAGGAATCTACCACTCACAGAGGCATAGAGCCATGCCGAAGTAAAACTCCATCACCATGTATGACATGCAGAATGTCTGCTCAGGGACTCAGCGAGACTTGAAGAGTGACGGAGCTGCCAGCATCTGGTTCTAAGCTCTTAATTATAATAAATCTTCTCCCATGTTCTAGTTGTTATGGATGTGCAGTGCAGTTCAGGAAGGATGTGTGTAGAACTTAGTGTGTAGTGTGCTTGTGAGATTCTCAAGAAGGTTACAAACCCTTTCTGTGCCCTCGTTTGCTTATTGAAATACAGAACACAGTTGTTCTTATCTCCCTAGGAATACAACTGTGACCTTCTACAAGCTCATCATCTATACATACATCATCTATATTTCATTTCTCCATCACAGCATACTGAGACCATATTTTCATTTCAGGACACATATATCTACCTACATGCTGTTTATTTATTTATTTATCTATCTATTTATTAATTATTTTAAAAAGCCAGTGGTTTCATAGCTCCAAGTACCCAGAAGATGAGGGGCAGTAATATATATTTCAGTCCTCTGCTACATGGCAAGTTCAAGACACATAAGAACCTTAAGTCGTAACGTATATTAAGGCATGACTTTATTCTTAATCTCTCCTTTTGTCCTTAGCTCCCATTAGGACAGCCCCTTTCCTGTGGCTGGGGGATCTGGCATCCCGTTGTTGCATTTCATCCTAGACATACAGATGAGGGGCTCAGACAGATGGGGTCTGGCCTTTTTCCAATCCTTACCGCTAGGCAACCCTTAGACTCCTTTATGGAGGTCTGCTTCCATCTGTATATTACTAAATAGTGGACATATGCTGCCATTTCCATTCAGGTGTGTGTGTACAATGTAACTTTTGCATTCTCTTGTTACTGACTCCACTCCTTCCTCTCCATTTTTCCAGTTTTTAAAGTTGGTAATATTGAACTTACAGTCTTGTATACCTTGGTCACTAATTAAGCCAAATAATATATTGAGTACACTTCCTTTCCTGCATGACTCTTGAGTTTTGCTAGTTAATAATTGCCCTTTTGGTTTTGTTTAGCTTCTGAAGCAAACTGTACAGTAAAACTGAGTATCCCCTTAAAAGCTTACTAGTCACACAGTTGTTTCTGCAGGACAGTATCCCCATCCCTGGCCTTTTCTTTTATTCCTTTCCTACTCTCCCTTAAGTTCTCATCTGAATTGGCTGCCATCATTGCACGGCAGCTATTCAGGGGCCTCACCTGCCACCAGCCCTTGTTACCCTTCTTCCTTGATTCCATCTTTTCCTTCCTGGTGGTCTCTTGTTGGGTGAAGTACATAAACATTTTGTGTCTATCCAAATTTAGTTGATAGTTGAATATAAACCCATAGTTTGTGAGTCACATTGCTTCAGAAAATAAAATGTTTTCTCCCCTGGCTTCTTTAACTCCCAGAATTGGAAATGAAAGTCAATTCAGTGCTTTATCATTACTTTTCTCCTAGTTTTGTAGAAGTTGTTTTTGTCTCTAATTTTGTGTGTGAGGGAGGAGTTGGGTCTCTTTTTTTTTTTTTTTTTTTTTTTTGGTTTTTTGAGACAGGGTTTCTCTGTGTAGTCCTGGCTGTCCTGGAACTCACTCTGTAGACCAGGCTGGCCTCGAACTCAGAAATCCTCCTGCCTCTGCCTCCCAAGTGCTGGGATTAAAGGCGTGCGCCACCACCGCCCGGCGGGTCTCCTTTTACAAGAGGTGGTGAGTCACCAAATGTAGGTACTGGGAATCGAACTCAGGGCCTGTGCAAGAGCAACACACTCTTGATTGCTGAGCCTTTTCTCCACCTCTCCAGTCATTTATTTATGTGTGTGGTCTCTACCTTGTGCGTGTAGGCACCCAGTCCAGTCTCCCAGTACCATCTGTGGAAGAGGCTGTCTTATTTCTTCAGTGAAATGCATGCCCTTGTCAAAAATCATTTGAGGGCTCACAAAATGGCACGTACTGCCAAAGCCTTGTGACCACAAGTTTGATCCTTACTTTTCATATGATGGGAGGAGAGAGTTGACCTTCAAAAATGTCCTCTGAGTTCCTCGTATACACCACACACGCAAATATATTTTAAAATTAATTAAACTAATTTTACTAGCTAGGTGTGGCTAGTATTTAATGTTAGCATTCAGGAGGCAAAGGCAGGAGGATTTCTTTGAGTTTGAGGCTACATGGTCTACTTAGTTTCAGAACAACCAGGGCTTTGTAGAAAGACCCTGTTTCCAGTAACAACAACAGCAATAATAGCAATAGTAGTTGTTATTCTGTATAAATTTCATTGCTGTTAACACCAGTTTTGAATGCACTAATTGGGGTCTATTTACTAAAGTCTCAGAATGGGCCTTTCTATTTTTTACAAAACCACCTGGGATTCCTCATCTTTGACAGTAATATTTTATTTTCTAATCCATGAACTTAGAATTTGTGTCTTTTAGTAGTTTTGCTTTATTTTTTACCATCGTCAGTGGACAAGTCTCATTCCTTTGAATTTACTCTTTTTGGGTGCTATTGTACATGGGCTTATAATTTTTTGTTGTTGTTGTTGTTCTCATTTAGAAATGGAACTGTTGCCAGGCAGTGGTGGCGCACGCCTTTAATCCCAGCACTTGGGAGGCAGAGGCAGGTGGATTTCTGAGTTCGAGGCCAGCCTGGTCTACAGAGTGAGTTCCAGGACAGCCAGGACTACACAGAGAAACCCTGTTTCAAAAAACCAAAAAGAAAGAAAAAAAGAAATGGAACTGTTTTTCTAAGTTTGCCAAAATGTTTTAAGTAGAAGAGGGTTTTCATTTTATTGTTTTGAGTTACTCTTTAAATACTTCACTTTTTATAAAAACTGAACCTTTTTTTTCCTGTTAAACTTGTTTTTATTTTTTTAATGTTTAAAAATAATAACCATTGGTAGGGTTTCTCAGATTTTGGATTTAAAAAAAAAATGTTGCATACATGTGTAGTGTGTGCATCATATATGTGGTTAGTGACTGCAGAAATCAGAAAAGGTGTCAGATCCCCTGGAACTGCTAACCTAGGTCCACTGAGCCACCTCTGCAATTCCCATTATTATATTGTGAACATTTTCAAACATACAGTAGCAGCAACTAGTTCAGGGAACATAACTTCTTGTTTTAGTCTTGTGTAACAATTAGAAATCTCATATATAGATCCTATTTATATAATCAATAGTGCTTCACACATAAACTAAAAGTGCTAAAAGAGAAACGGAGTATTCTCAATGCCTGAAGATGAAAAAACTAGCGGGGCGGTGGTGGCGCATGCCTTTAATCCCAGCACTCAGGAGGCAGAGGCAGGTGGATTTCTTTTTGTTGTTGTTGTTCTCATTTAGAAATGGAACTGTTGCCAGGCAGTGGTGGCGCACGCCTTTAATCCCAGCACTTGGGAGGCAGAGGCAGGTGGATTTCTGAGTTCGAGGCCAGCCTGGTCTACAGAGTGAGTTCCAGGACAGCCAGGGCTACACAGAGAAACCCTGTCAAAAAAGAAAAGAAAAAACTAACAAAAAAGATGCTTCTACGTAGAGCTTCTCTCTCCCCCTTTCCAGCAGCCCCTTCCTTACTCTTCCTAATTAGCCTCTACCCAAGATGCAAAGGCGAATTTTAAGTATAAATAGGATAGAAAATTTGCCAGTATTGGGGGTGGGGGAAAGCACTCAAAAAAATTTTTTTTTCATTTTTCAGTGTGACATGTTGACCAGCCCTTGACCTGTTATCAGTAACCCTTGATTCAGGACCAGGAGTGAAGCTTAGCGATAAAGCACTTGCCCTGGCTGGATTCTTTTTTTTTTTTTTTGTGGTTTTTCGAGACAGGGTTTCTCTGTGTAGCCCTGGCTGTCCTGGAACTCACTCTGTAGACCAGGCTGGCCTCGAACTCAGAAATCTGCCTGCCTCTGCCTCCCAAGTGCTGGGATTAAAGTCGTGCACCACCACTGCCCAACGCCCTGGCTGGATTCCATCTAAGATTACAAACGCAAACAGAACCTCAGAGTTAGTTACCTTTAGAAGGCAAGAGAAGCTGATGATATTGGCTTCCAAGAAGTACTGTTTTTTTTTGCTTTGTTTTGTTTTTTTAAAGATTTATTTTATGCATATGAGTACACCACCATTGCTGTCTTCAGACACACCAGAAGAGGGCATCGGATCCCATTACAGATGGTTGTGAGCCACCATGTGGTTGCTGGGAGTTGAACTCAGGACCTGGAAGAGCAGTCAGTGCTCTTAACCACTGAGCCATCTCTCCAGCCCTACTGTGTTCTTTATATTCAGTTTTTTTTAGAAAACACTTCTCATTCTGGGTTGGAGAACTTCATGGTGTTATTTAGCTTGTTCTCCATCTCATTTTCTTTGGTTACTGTGAACTCCAGGTTAAGCCCAGAAGTTTGAATAAATTTAAACATTTCTTTTGATAAGAAAATTTCCTTGATAATAGTTGTACTTTGTCTCCTTGCTATGAAAAAAAAAAAAAAACTTGTGACTGTCTGTGGGTGAGTTCACAGTCGTGTACATGCTGGCTACGACCTCAGGATCCTCTCTAGGATGCACCTGCACCCTTCTGACTAACCTCCTCCTCCTAACAGCTGTTTGCGTTGAGGTCCATCTCCAGAGCTCATCTCACTCTCAAGCCTCACTTCCATCACTAACCCTGGAGTTAAAAATAAAAAAATCCCCTGAAACAGTCTCTCACACGAAGACAGAGGAGCCTTACTTACAGCTCCTGTCCCTTTCTCGGCACCTCTCACCCAAAGGATTTTGCTGTCCAGATGGCACACTGATTTGACTTGAGGCCATTAGGTATTCATGCTTATCTTGGCACTTACCTTTTCACACCAGTGTGACCAGTATTTCCAGATGGCTCTGTTTCCAAGTTGACTTTGGGGCAGGCAGCATTGGCCTCTTTGGTGAATCACTTTCAGCAGTGTTCCCTGGCTCTTAGTTTAAACAACAATGAAATAGCTTACATCTGGCAAACTGGAAGGAAAGAACCACTCTCCTCACTCCTTCCACAGACAGGTACTACCTGCTGATGGACGATCCCTATGACAGTCTTTAGCCAGCCAGCTTTGATCGAAGGTAATGAAATCATCATCATTTTATTTAAAAAAAAAAAAAAAAAAAAAAAACTGTTCAAATGGGGCTTCACATGACATACTGAGGGTTTTTTTTTTAAGCAAAAATATGGAAAATGTGTTTTTATACTAGCAAAATCAATCCTCTATAAGGTGACTCAAATACAGAGTTTTATGTAACTGTGTGTGAGCATCATCATTTGCATCTCTAATTATTGCAATAAGATTTATAAAGCAGATGAACAGGTATTATATTGTAGTGCCCATCTTTAATCCCAGCACTTGGGAGGCAGAGAGATCTTATGATTTTTTTGAGGCCAGCTTGGTCTACAAAGCAGTTCCAGGCTAGGCAGGGCTAAGAGACCCTTTCTCAAAAACTCCTGCAATGTACTGAAAGCTTAGTGTTTGCTAGCATTCTCGTAACTCTGCCCCTTCAGTCTAACTGTAACCCCACCGTCACTGGCTCAGACTCATTGTCTTGTGAATACCTGTAAGTGCTTGTATTACTACCTTTGAGAGGTGGGCTATCCTCATATAGTCCATATTATGCATTCAAGAATTGGTGAGCACCTATCTGGGTTCAGGGCTTTCTGTAGGCCTGTCTGCAGGACTGACAATGTACAGGTGATCGGTGCCTTCATTCATTCATCTGTCACTTTGTTACTGCATGTTACCTGCTGGCCCTGATTTTTATTCAAAAGTGGTAATACAGAGAAGGTGGTTCAAAATTAATACCCCTCACATGATAACAATCATTTTCTCATTTATCTTGCTTAGTTTCAGTTGGACACTGATTAGCCAGTGATTGCATTCAATTCTAAAGTAGTAGGATTTAAGAAAAAGTAAAAAATGTTGAAAAAAATACACAATATCTATAGGATATGGTGAAGTGTTTCTTTTGGACAAAGCCTTTCTTCACTCTCTGACTTTAGAAGCTTCACCCTGATCTAGCCTTATCCGCTAGGATATTTATCTGAACACAGTAGTCAGATAAAAGGGATGATCTTAGGCAAACCCCTCAAAACACTGTGACTGTTTTTGTAAGACAGAGGTTTTGTATGTGACTATACAGGAAAAGGCAGCCCTGTTGTACAAGTAGTTTCTACCTGATAGAAGGGACAGAGTGTTCCAAACAGAACCTTATGTCTTCACACTCGATACACTTTTCAAGAATACATTATTTAACTTTGCAATTTGGTAAGTGAAATTATCCCCATTTGGCAGACATCAAGGGCTGGACTATGCTAAAGACCTGTTTTCTCTATTACTGGACACTTGAGTTTACAGGGCCTTTGTGAGTTTATAGGACTTTGTGTCTTCTGTACCTCACATGGTTTCTTCTTTCCTGCAGACTGCAATAAGGTCACTGACCAGTGCCTGTCCTTCTTCAAACGCTGTGGAAATATCTGTCATATTGACCTGAGGTACTGCAAGCAAGTCACCAAGGAAGGCTGTGAGCAATTCATAGCTGAAATGTCTGTGAGTGTCCAATTTGGGCAAGTAGAAGAGAAACTCCTGCAAAAACTAAGTTAGTTCCAGGACAAGTATGTAAATATGGAGGGTTGGGGGGGATACAGCCAGGGAGGGGGAAAGACTGCAAAAACAAGTGGGCCTGTATTTCCCTTTGGAATTTGAAACGAGAGACTGACTACAGGACACAGTTCTGTTTTGCAAGTCTTGCCAAGGGAGAAGCCGTTCAACCAGCCATTTGGGGATGAGTGAGCCAGATGTTTTCCTTTGCTCTTTCTGCATCATAACTGCACTGCTTTCTGGACCATTTCTAAGGCGGCCTTTAGAAGACATTCCAATTGGAAAGGCGGATAAGCTTTGGAAAAAATCCTCAGAAGCCTAAACTTAGTGTTTTTATCAGTAGTTTTGTTTGGGGCACCTTGTTCCTTGCAGTGCTGAGGCTTCTGGAGTCAACAAGGAGTGGACCACACACTATCTGCAGCCGTCTTGACACGTTTTGTTTAGTTGGTTTTGTTACATCTTACATTATGCAGAACTATTTTTGTATAAATTGTTTAAAAATTATTTATGCAAGATCTGAATGCATACCAGTGTTTTTATTATTTAGATTGCCAACTGTCCTTCAGGTAGGGGAGTTAACCTGTACTTCAACATAAAAAGCCCATCTCCAGATGTGCCCAGGTGTGACAGGGGGCTATGAGCTTCCACCTAAAAAGCATGTTTAACTGGATGCTGAGAGCCTACTGTGTATGTCAAGAAGTTACACAAGCATGTTGTGGATATGTGTAAAGTATAGTCCAGGTAAAACACTTTGCCAAGTTTCAATAGAATTCACCTCTTCCTCAAAATTTTACAATACAGACATCAGCCTTTACACTCAGGAGGGTTTTGCTCCAAGCATGAGCTCTTGTATTCTATTTACATAGATCTAATTTATACCATGAATCAAGTAGAATAAATGTGCCCACACCCTTTCCTTTGTCCCCCTCCTCTCCAGTGTTCAGTTCTCACTTAAGTTGTGGTAAGCTGGCTATTTTCTAGTTGTCAGGTTCTGCATCCATGTGTGCCATTGTTGTTTGATGGTGTTTCTTAACCTTTCCTTGATGCGGTTTTACCTTTGTTGGATTTGTATAAACAGTTGTACAAAAAAAAAAAAAATCCACTCTTTGTGTGTGAGGGTTTCTGTTTTATGAGGGTTAAAATGTAATTGGAATGTCTGGGGTAAATGTAATTTCTCTATCATCTGAGAAATGCAGCAGCCCCAAGACACATGATTTTTTTTCCTCCTACAGAAAGAGGCTTCTAACCAATAAAGGTAATGAAAGAAAACAATACTACAATGAGGGCCACCTGTGGATATTAGGAGCAATGGCTCACCTGTTGTCTGTACATCTACACATGTACAAAAGCAATTTCTGTGCATGGCCACTGTCTGTCTTACTCTGATACTGCTGTGATAAGATACCAAGGCAATTTATAAAAGAAAGTTTAATTGAGCTCACTGGTAAAATTTATGAAAGTGGAGTCAGGGCATGGAGGAGAGATGTAGATAGCTGTAGCAGGCACACTGGGAATGGCCAGTATCACACCTCCTCATTCCTCCCAAGTCCCACCTACTAGGGACTAGGTATTCAAACATGAGCCTGCAGGGGCCATCTCACACAGGGCTACATGGCATTACACTCTCCTGAAAGTTTAAGTCCAAAAACCTTTTCTCAATCAAATTCTAGGGACAGTGGCTTCTGTGTTTAACTCTGAGGAGTAACTAAACAGAATTAAGACTTGTCAACACACTTGTTTAAAAAATGGTCTGAAGGCTTGTTGCATAGATGCAAAGGCCATTTTTGTGAACCTCCAAATAAGAAAAAAAAAGCCGTTTTCTCCCCCTTAGAACTGCTTTCAGGAAAATTGTTTTCCACACAAGCAGTCCCTGGTAAGAACCTGGCTTCACACTACTCTAGGAGAACAGCAGAGCAAACACATAATGTAGCTTCAGACTAGTACATCTCCCTTGGAGTACTGACCCACCAAACATATAATCTCTGTAGATTTATATATGTGATGTGATGTGTCTGGACCTTGGCTCACATGTGGAAGTCTGAAGACTACATATGGAAGTTGATTCTCTCCTTCCACTATGTGGGAAATGAAGCTTCAGTTTAGTCAGGAGGATCATGACAAGTGCCTTTACCTACACAGCCATCTCAACAGCTTCAGAGGAAGCTAGCCTAAACCACCTGTTACAACAGATGCTCCAAGGTAGAGCACCACAGCTGGTAATGGAAAGACCAAATCTTGTGAATGAATATACTTGCTGTGGTCAACCCAGAGCTTCCAAACAAAAGTAAGGCTCCAGTGCATCGAGGGAACCTGATATCTGCTCAAATTATATTCTTCAGACATACTGCCCATTATGTCATATAACTGTTATGGCATGCGAGTTAAAATATGCAGCTTGTAGTATTTACTATGGACTGGCTCCAAGAGCCCCTGCCCCAAAATCCATGCATGCTTAAGTCACATACATGGTGTAGTATTTGCAGATAACACATACATAATTCTGTGTTTTTCCTATCATATCCAGATGACTTATAATACCTTATACAATGTAAAGTAAGGTGACTTGACAATTGTTCTCAAGAGAAAGCAAACCCTAACTAAAGCTGTCCCTTCTACATAAGCTGTTGATCTCAAGTTCTCATTTGCTGTATGCACTGAAAGGGCTCAAAAAGAAAACCTCAGGGTTAGCATTGGACTTGAAGTCTGTTGTCTTCACCATCCCAGTGCTGTGACGTACATGGGGCCACTAAAAACAGTTATATACCCTTAGTCCAATACATAAATATATAGCTAATTATGTATTAGAGAAAGAGCGAGTTACCCCATCCAAGTGAGGCAGTATCTATTTTAGAATGACAGTAGGGTCTGGTAGAGAAAACCATGACGCACCTAACCACACATGTCAGTCAACAACTATGGGGAGCAGCAAAGATGGTCTCTGAAGGTGTTCACATCTCTTCTGAAGAGAGGTGCTAGACCAGGAACTTGATGCCTGTTCATGCTATACAAGTAAGTCTGAAATACAGGGAAACAATATTAAACTACAGCAGCCTTTTAATTTTATTTTATTCCTAAAGTTGAAATTTACTAGCAGGTAGCACTAAAAATACACCTTCACTATACAAAACATTGTAAATTGATTACATGTTAATAAAGAATTTAGCACACACTTCTAAGATAAGAAGCTAGATGCAGCCCTTGCTATTAAAAGCTGTATCTGAACAAAAATGAACATATTTGGTCTAAGGCCCTGGCAGTTGACTATAGAATCTCAGTTGTCTCCCAATTAATTATGTTTAAATGCAGAAATAGCAACAATGTTGAAACTTACATTCATTAAATATTAGCATTTAAAATATACATGGCTAATCAAGTGAACACTGAAGCAGCTACCGCTCAGGTCAGTCCACACTAGCCCAGTCATGAACAATGAGTTCACTTCAAAGAGAACAAAAGTTTCAAACACAGGATAAAGGTAAAGTAAGAGACAGGCAGCTGGTCTCCACACCCACACTGAACTGTCTGGATTCAACTAGTGCTCAGGGGAAACAAGTGATAAAAACCAGCAAAACCTGGGAAAGCCATGTGTCCACTGGCTATGTGTGACAGGCCTATGGCACTGGCCAGGTTTCTTCAACTTAAGATGAACTTTCCCCAGTTAGTAATGAAAATAATTTTTAAAAATAGTTTCTGCCTTAGAACAATAAGTTTCCAGTCCCTTTAGTGCACTGAAATGTTTGTGGTAAAGTCATGTGAGTGTCCCACTGCAGAGACCTCAATTTCAGGACTTAAAAACATGCACAGCTCGAACCACATACTGCCTGCAAATGGGACACTCACTCATGCGCTTGCCACACTTGGTGCAGGTGACCATGTGCCCACACTCCAGCAGGACACAGTCAATGACTGCATCCATGCAGATTCGGCACAGGCTATCATCTTCCTCGTCCTGAAGTTGCATCCGCTCACCATCTGAAAGAAAATAAAGAAAGCTGAGCTAAGGGCTAAGCCATCTTCTCAGCTTACCACAGGCCCAGGACCATTGCAGTGCTATAGAAAAAATATTCTCTACACAACTACTAGTTCAGGGAAGAAATACATGACTTAGAACCAGCTAAAAAAAAGTGTTCAATAAATGTTGGCTACTTACTGCTCTTTTATGTTATGTTGTAATAAGAGTTTGTGATTCGGATATATTTATTCTGTATTTAGAAAGAAGAGACAGTGGCTGGGAGTGTAGCTTGAGTTTGATTCCCAGTGCTGCATAAACCAAGCATAATAATATGCACCTATAATCCTGGCACTTGGGAAGGTAGGGGCAAGAGGATCACAAGTTCAAGGTAATCTTCAACTACAGAGTGAATTTGAGGCTTGGGCACAGGAGACTTCCCTCATGGGCTACTCACTAGTCAGGCCATAAGTGGACATTTAGCTCAGTTGTTTTGGATGTTTGGCCATAAAGATACAAGCCTCATCTCACTAAGAGAGACTTTATTCCACTCAAAAGAAGCTTTGAAATAACCACACATTAGAAAGGAAAAGGTCCCTTGCAACTTGAGAAACTGTCATGTTTCTGTTGGATGGGCTGGGCTTTCCTGGCTCTGTAGCCTAAAAATCTCAGACAATGAAAAAGTTGATGAATTTAAAAAGTTAACCTTGGCTGAGGCTTTAAAGCTCAGGATGGGAGCAACGGGATCACACACATGGCTCAACAAAGCAAGAGTTCAAGAGCCACAAAGAACAAAAGTTCTTTGCTTTTAAGAACATTTTGCTGGGTATGACAGTGCACACCTTTTATCCCAGCACTTGAGAAACAGAGGCAGGTTGATTTCTTAAGTTTTAGGCCAGCCTGGTCTACAGAGTGAGTTCCAGGACAGTCAGGGCTGCACAGAGAAACCCATCTTGAAAAAAGAAAAAAAAAAATATTTCACTGCCTACCATGTCAACAGTTTTGTTCCGTAGGGTCTTACTATCCACTTTGTAGACAAAAGATCTATGGTCTGAGACAGCAGATACGCAGATGAAGATGAGACTAGAGGAAGATCAGTTTTAAATCTTGGCCTTGGTACATGTAGATTCTTTCTTTAAACTTAGTGGAGCTATCCATGTCAATATTAACATTTAAGTGACTTATGGCTGGTCAAGACAGAAAATTCTAGCTGTGCTCAAAACAAAATGTATTCACCAAGCCAGGGATTGAACCAGTGTTGAATTGGGCACAAGTTAGCAAGAAAGACACTTGGAAACCATGTGTTTAATGGCTCCATCAAAGACTGATGCCCACATTCCACCTTACTAGATACACAAGATTACACGTACAAAATAAACTCTCCTCTGCCAGAATGCCATTCCCCAGCCAGCAGCCTCAGATCTAAGGTCTGGGGACTACTCCTGGAATTGCTACACTGACACTGTCCTAGAAGTAGATTTGTAAAACTACTTTCCATCATTAAATGGTTCACAGCAAATGGAAGATACCAATTTCGTCTCTTGAGAGACAGTATCTCACACAAGCCTCTAGATTAGTACAGGGATCTGGCTTTTGCAGACAACATACATAAAATGAATTCTGAATAAATTATATGTAAAATAAGTTACAGTCAAGAAAACCAAGGCACTGACCTGCTAGAGGGATTAATGGAAAAAAAAAAAAAAATCAGCATTGCTATAGGCAGGAAGCCTGGAGGAAAACTAGACTCAGCAACTGACTGTCTAGCTCACCTGACACTGGCTGCCTCAAAGCCCATGCCACGTAATGAACTGGGTTTTTTTTTTTTTTTTTTTTTTTTTGGTTTTTCAAGACAGGATTTCTCTGTATAGCCCTGGCTGTCCTGGAACTCACTCTGTAGACCAGGCTGGCCTCAAACTCAGCCTGCCTCTGCCTCCCAAGTGCTGGGATTAAAGGCGTGCACCACCACCGCCCGGCATGAACTGTTTATTTAGCAGCTCTATAAATAGGCTTATAAAACTAACTCAGTCACTAAAGAGGTATATATTGCTTTTCTAAAAGATTAATCATCTATTTATTTAATTTTAATGTGTTATGGGGGGTTTGCCTGCATGCATATCTACACCTCTGAAATTCCAGGTGCCCATGGAAACGAGAAGCAGCAGTGGATCCCCATCTGGAGTTATTCCATGGGGAGGAGTACTGTGATCACAGGCATGCTCTGCCATGCTAGCTAAATTTGACTTAAGCATGACATAAAAACAAGCCAGTTTTTAAAGGGCAAGAAAGGACATTGGGAACAATAAGCTTACATGACTTTTGGTTCTCCTCGTTCTCTTTGTACAGCCGGCTGACTTTCTCTACCAGCTCCCATTTCTCACAACAGCCAGAATAGTTGACAAAATTCCGAGCCAGGATTTCCTTCAGCTGGCGCACACTCATCCCTTCTACCTCTTCAAGGCTTGACAGGTCAGAGAGGGAAGCTCTCACTTTCTTCTTAGAAAGCCCGGGGTTCTGAAATCAGAATATCTGTTACCTTTGTTTCCACAAGCCCAAACTGTTGGTCCCCATGGCCCTGGATACCCTCCCCAGACTGATCAGCTGCCTGAGGTGTGTTTAAATAATAATTCTGCCCCTAGAAGAAACACTCTGTGGTGGCCTCAAGCAAGCCCAGCATCTTCCCTTCCTGCCATGAGCATTTATCAGGGAAAGCAATTTTTAAAGGAATTTCACCTGTTCCTCTAAGTTTTCTTCTTGTTCATCATCATCATCGTCGTCATCGTCATCATCATCGTCTTCATCATCATCGTCGTCGTCATCTGTGTTTGCTGAAGCTATTTCACTTTGTACCTATATACATGACAGAGCCAATTAGTAATCAGGTTTTTCTAATTACCAACCACATAGTAAAACCCTGCCTTTAAAAAAAAAAAAAAAAAAAAAAAAAAAGAATGACTACGGCTGGATGGAGAGATGGCTCAGCAGTTAAGACCACCTACTGCTCTGGCAGACGACCTGGGTTCAATTCCAGCATCTAGGACACAATGCCCCCATCTCAACTCCACAGGCATGAATTTGACACAGGCACATGCACACATGAATTTGACATGCCTACCATGGCACAAGTGCATGCATTCACACACACATACTAGAAATCAGTATTTTAAAAAATCTCTAATAAACAGTTTTCTTTAGGAAAACAGAAACTCCTTCCATTTTGGATTTATATACCTTCTTTCACATACTTTCTCTTTTGAGAGAAGATCTAGCCTGTGCTAGTATGAACTCATCTTCCTGCCTCCACATTCCTAATGTTGTAGGTGTATGCTGCCATTCTTAATGACATCTTTTGGCTGTTGCATACAATAAGTTGTTTTCAATATCACATTGCAGCCCACAGGTACCATACTGCAGCACTATACCACCCACATCTCCCCCAAATGGTGTTATATACCCGAAAGTATAAGTCAGTGTATCTGGTTATATATTTATGCAAATTCTCATTTGAGAAAATCATAAAACTCTGGTATTGGTCTTATCTAAGTTACAAATACTTGAATAGCAGCTAAACCAATGTTCCTGCCTCTGTCCCTGAGTGCTGGGGTAGACTGTGCACCACCCTGCCCAGTCATGCCTCTAACACCCAACACGCCTCTACTTTTTAAAAATATTTTTATTTACTATTTATTTTTACAATTTACTTGTTTTTATTTTATTTGCATTGGTGGTTTTCCTACATGCGTGTCTGTGTGAGGGTGATGTATCCCCTGGACCTGGAGTAACAGACAGTTGTAATCTGCCATGTGGGTGCTGGAAATTGAACATAGGTCCTCTGAAGGGCAGCCAGTGCTCTAATCACTGAGCCATCTCTCCAGCCCACCCACATCTACTTTTAATAACATCTTTCCTCAAAGGAAAAAAAATTAAAATAACTCAGTATTTTATGTCTTAGGGTTTTTGTTATGTCTGTAAAATCGAGAGTCTTGCTAATGGCCCATGCTGCCCTCAAACTCCTGCTGCGCCTACCTCCCTAGTTTAGATGCAACTGCACCACCATCACACATAATTTAGCATTTTAGTCATTCATACACAACAAACTCTGAGTTGTAAGTCCTGCATGTTATTCAACTCTGAATCTCAAGAACCTTATTGAGATAGTATTCTAATACACTAAATTTTTTTGTTATCTGAATTGGATAAATTTCTTAACTGGAGACCTGGCTCAGTTGTTAAGAGTGCTGGCTTAGTATACAAAGTCTTGGTTCAGTCCCTAGCACTTCCTTAAAGCCAGGCCATAATGCCCACTCTTGACCCCTGCACTTGAGCTGGGAAGCCTGGACATTGAGCCAGGGCTGGGGTTACCACTCAGATGATTACAACACTTGCTATAGGATGTAAGTTTGGATTTGCAGCACTCACACAAAAGCAAGTTGAAAAGTCCACACTTAAAACGCCAGAACAAGAGGCAGTAATGAGAACATCCTGACCTCAGGGGGCTTCCAGACTAGCTGGTGGTCAGTGAGACCCAGTCTCAATAGAAGATAGAGAACAACTGAGCAACTAAGGATGTATGTACACACACACACATACACACACACATACATACATACACACACATACACACACACATACATACATACATACATACACATACACACACACACACACACACTCTTACTTTAAGGTCATCCTCGGCTATATAGGGATCTTGAGGCTAACCTGAGCTAGAAACCTTGTCTCAAAATAAATAAATAAAACCAAATCAGAACAATTTCCCTCCAACAAGGTAAATATGATCACTGAGTTAACTATTGATTGTTTCTATGGCCCTGACACTTTTGGTTATTCAACAGTTAACTGTAAGTTATTTAATAAGGACGAGAAACTCATGAGCTACTTCCGACTGGACTGCAGACACTAGCACCTAAGCACCAAGGCTACACATCAGGCAGGTGTGCAATGCCAGCAGCTGGGGGTGGAATCTTGACTCTGCATATAACCTGAGGAGGGTCAGTCACCCAGCACTAAAGATCCTGACCACGTATGGCCACGAGCGAGCACTTGAGGCTCTTGGGGTCATCAATCACACCATCCTACCTGTGCCAGAACTTCTGATCTGAAGGTGCCATCTCTGTCCATGAGCTCTCCCTGGAAGGAGGACACAGTAGCAGAAGGGGGTGTATAATTTAACAAAAAGGATTGTGTAAAAAAACTAGAAGTCTGGGACCTTGAGGAATTGAGGCTACTTGAGTCCAGGTCATCCCCTGAGCCTAGTCCACGATGGCACAGTACTAGATCCACCAAGTCTTCCTTCTCACGACAAGTGTCGGTTGGTATGTTTCTGAGGAGGAGATACTGCCGAAGGTCCTTCACTTTTAGTCGCATCAACTGAGGGCGCTGGAAGGCCGTCTCTTGTAGCAGGTGACAAGTAGAACATCTGCGGAGGTTTTCTTGTGAGACTGAGCAAAGGGAGCAGAAGTCCTTCTTGCAGTCACAGCAGACATGCTGAGGACAGAGGAGACGACATAACACTTAGACCATTATGCAAACACTCTCTTCTGCTGCCTTTTACTAAAACCGAAACCTTGCTTTATGTGAAGCACCCATGCACCAGCCTCTTTTCACAGAAACAGTCCCTGCTAGGGCAGCTTAGAGTCTCACAACTTCAAATACAGCACTTTTAAGAAAAATACATGCTCTTGTGTTAATGAATTAAAATGTTTCCACCCCTTGGCACAAACATGTAATTAGCAGAACAGTGCTGACTGGAACCACATGGAACAGAGCACAAGCACAAACACTCCTCCTGGTCTTCTCCTGTGTGGATAATTCCCCCAGCAATGAAAAGGAAAATAGCTTAATACAAAAAAGGGAACTGACCTCTCCAGCTCAACCCAAGGACAGAGAAAACCCCACTAGTGCAGAAATCTGTAGCCAGCATAGCCCTAATTACACTCTAAGCCATCTCAGAAGAGAATCCTTGAGAGAACACTCAGGTATGTTCAGTTCTGTGCAGTGCATGGCTCCCACAAGCTAACACTTCAAGAGACTATACTGATCAAACTGCAAGATGTCCCAAAGAAGTTTTAGCCTAGGTGCTTTATGCAAAATCTCCATAAACACTAGTTACTCATTACACCTCCCATTCCCTCAAAAGCTTCTCTCACTGTAGCTCAAACTGGCCTAGAATACTCTCTGTAGCCTAGGCTGGCCTCGAACTAGCAGCAATGGCCTTATCTTAGCCTCCCCAGTGCTGAGGTACAGATATGAGCCAATCACATCCAACTTCCTTCTTTAAAACTTAAAAATACCAGGGCGAGATAGCTCAGATGTTAAAAGCGCTAGCTTCTAGAGGACCCAACTTCAGTTCTCAGCACCCATGTCTGATAGCTCACCAATGCCTATGGCTCTAGTTCCAGGATATCTCAGGCTCTCTGGCCTCCTTCCTCAGTATCTACACACATGTAATATCCCCTCAGAGACTCACACACATAACCATAAAAAAAGGTGGTCAGAGAGCTGGGAACAGCTCAGAGGTCAAGAGTGATTCCTGCTCTTGGAGAGCCTTTGTTTGTTTCGCAACCCCCACGTTGGGTAGCTTACAACTGCCTGTAACTCCAGATCCAGAACATTCAACACCTTTTGATGGCTTCTGAGGGCATCTGCACACAAGTGGCATGCATGAAAACACACACACACACACACACACACACACACATATTTTAAGAATATGGTCAGGAGCCAGGTATGATGTTTCATGCTTTAGTCATAGTACTCAGGAGGCTGAGGCAGAAGGCCAGCTAGGAGTTTGAAGTCAACCTAAGATACATTTAAAAAAATAATGAAAGAGCATGGTCGAGGACAGGCTATGGAGCTGGACAGGCTATGGAGCTGGAGAGAGCATCTGCTAGCATACAAAGGCCTTAACCTCCACAACAAGCTCTGCAGAAAACAAAGTTAAATATTTCTAAAACATGGTATCTTGCTATAATAATGATCACTGAACAAAACTGCATAGTAATTCAGTCCCTTGCTTCAAAAAAAGTGTCACCAGGAAAATCAGCACAGGAAAAGCAGCAAGGACTACTTAGAAAATGTGACAGAGCTAGAATCTTACTGCATAGTTTCCCAAATGGGACTAACTTTTTAATATTTTTATTAAATGAACTGTCTATTCAACATAAAATACAAATAACAATTATGACCTAAGCCAAAGGTGGAGCACACCTTTGATCCCAGCACTAGGGAGGCAGAAAGAAGTGGATCTCTGTGAGTTCAAGGCCAGTCTGGTCTACAAAGTGAGTTCTAGAACAACCAGGGCTATGACATAGAGAAACCCTATCTTGAAAAAGCAAGGAAAAAAGAAAAAAAAAAAAGAATTATGATCTTTTTTTCCCCCTCATGTGTTATTTGTATGCAGTATTTGACCCGACTCACCTTCTTTCTAAAGACTGAAAATGAAAGTCCACAGGCTTTGCAAACTATATTGGGTCCTTCAGTAGCAGCTGGTGGGTAGGTGGGAAAGTCAGAGCTCGGTGTAAATCTGAATGGGCCAGTGCTTCCTGGAAATCCCGCCTGCTGGCCTCGGACAGCTCCGGTTCCCATGACTTCATTCAGCAGCCCACAGCATGAAGCCCACATAGAAGTAGCACCCGCCTGAAAAGAAACATACGTGCCACCATTTAAAGCCAAGCAGAGGGGCTGGAGTGATGACTCAGAGGTTAGGAACACTGACTGCTCTTCCAGATGACACAAGTTTAAATCCCAGCCCCACATGATGGTTCACAACCATCTGTAACTCCAATCCCTGATGCTCTCTTCTGGCCTGCTAGAGAACTAGGCACACATGTGGTACACTATACATGCAAGCACAACATCCAAACACATAAAATAAAATAAGCCAGGAAGGGTAGCACATGCCTTTAATCCCAGCACTCATGAGGCAAAGGCAGGCAGATCTCTGTGAGTTAAAGGCCAGCCTGGTCTACATAGTGAGTTCCAGGACAGCCAGAGAGACCCTGCCTAAAATAGGCAGAGAGACAGACAGATATAGATTGATAGACATGGATGAATAGATAGATGAAGAAATGAATAGATAGGTGGATAGGTAGGTAGACAGACAGAGATAGGTGAATGAGTGAGTGAACAAATAAAAGCCAAGTGCTATATGGGCTGCCACTCTCAGAGGTAAGTTTGTCTTAAGTAACCTTGAAATCATAAGGTAAGGAAGTAACTTTATCATGAACAACACAATGCTAAATAAGCTTCAATTTCAGGAGCAGGTAAAGGTAAATATTCCAAAATCTCAAAAATCTGAAGCACTTCTACTTCTTATCACCCCAAATAAAAGACATTCAAGTGTTTCAGGATATTTGATCACACTGTGAACCCTGAGGTTTGTTATTTACTGGAAAAACCTGTTTCCAGTTGAGGTGTGGCTCAGCCTTAGCTAACACCTTTAATCCCAAACAATGAAAGGAAGCAGCCATGTTTAAAAGTAACAGACTGAGGCAAGGAAAGAATATGCCCAACTCTCAGGACAGGAAGAGAGGCTACTTGAAGTGAGCACCACAGAAAAGAGAAAGAGGAAAGAGGCAGTTTTACCAGGAGAATTTATAGACAGGAAGAAGAGAGAACAAACTAGATGAAGGTAAAGACAGAATGAGCCAGAGAATGGGAAGGAGCCAGAAGATTAGAACAGACTGTCAGAGTTAGTTTGAGGCCAAACAGAACAATTCAGTGGGAGGCAGAGAGAGAAACCAGACTGAATCAGTCAGCTTGGAGAGGAGTCTGAGCCAGAACAACAGAGTTGAATCAGCCAGCCAGAGCTCAGAAAGAGCTAGAAAGGGTGAGCTTATTCAACAGTCAGTCTCAGAGGCCTAGATAAGAATGTAGTGCCGGGCGGTGGTGGCGCACGCCTTTAATCCCAGCACTCGGGAGGCAGAGGCAGGCGGATTTCTGAGTTCGAGGCTAGCCTGGTCTACAGAGTGAGTTCCAGGACAGCCAGGACTACACAGAGAAACCCTGTCTCAAAAAACCAAAAAAAAAAAAAAAAAAAGATTGTAGAGCAGCTAGAAGCTTCCAAGATTAGGCCTAGGATGGCAGACAGAGGTATTAAGCCTTGGAGATGACCATTATTTCAGGTGTATAAAAGATATGTTTTTAACATTCAAGTTATCAATATTTCAAGTCATTTAGAAAGATAATTTTCTGTTATTTCCAAACAAAAGATATATCATAAAAGGTTTAAAAAAAAAAAACTGAAGCTGGGTAATGGTGGTGCATGCCTTTAATCCAGAGGCAGATGGATCTACAGAGTGAGTACCAGGATTGCCAGCGCTACAAAAAGAAACAAGCCCAATCTCAAAAAAAACAAAAACAAAAACAAAAAAGCAAGCAAACAAACAAAAATCTGTAAGTGTCTAAAGGCACAGGCCAACCTAAAATTTGCAATTCTCCTGCCTCAAATTTCCAAAAGCCCTATTACAACTCCGTATGGCACTACACTGACTCTATATCAGTCAAATATCTCCTACGTAATGTTAAAGACATGCTAATACTTTTAAATTTTCAGGTTATATTTGAAATTCAGATTTTTCTGTTAATGTTAGACATGTACTGGATACTACAGTTCTATTTCTCTAGCTATTATTTAACAAAAAGAAATAAAACCATACTATCTAATTAATCCTACTGGTTATTGAGTATATAATATGTTAATTTTTATTAAAAAAAAAAAAAAAAAAACAGGGAAGTGCCAGGGATGCAGCTCAGTGGCATGAGTGTTTACTCAACACGCACAAAGTCCTGGGCACCATCCTGACTAAGCACCATAAAAACCAACCAAATGCCAACTAAAGCTCTCCAGGGTTTTCTGGTTTGCTCTTTATGTGATACAGCCTGTGATACAGCCTTCTGACATAGCCTTGGTTGTCCCAGATCTTACTAGAAGACCCGGGATTAAAAGTGTACACCACACCGGCAGCTCTCTAGATGTTAATGTAACAGTTACTTCCCTCTGAGTTCTCTATTTCTCACATCCTTTATAAAGAATATATATCCATTTGGCATTAAGGAAAGTACTTTTAAGGCAGAAGATACTCCACTCTTTCAGAGCAAAAGCACTAAATATCATTTCCAACGGCCAAAGCACTTGACCTCACAAAGAATTTTTTAAAAATTGCCTCTTTACCAAATAGGATGTTTTTGATTCTTTCTTGCTTGCCTCAGTGAGAATATACCACTATACCCCCTATAACAATGTCTTTCTTTGTGTGTTGTTGGGAGTGGACCCCTCTTGACAAGAACCATACCAGACAACTACAGCTCCTCTATCACCTTTTTTATTAGTCTCACAAATGTGACAGGCAAGCCTGTCTGAAATAGATACAAATTTTCAAATATGAGGCCAAAGCAATTTTCCCATGCTTAAAGAATAAAGGAGACAGTATTTGGGACCAGTAGGAGGGTTTTTAGCCCCATATTCTTATTCATAAACATATCCTAGAACCTAGACAATGGTCGGCTTATACACAAAACCAGACTAACAGTGATTGTTCACTAAGAAAAAAGTCTTCCACCAGTCATAGCTATCTGTAATGGTATCCCATACCCTGTTCTGAAGACAGCTACAATGTACTCACATACATAAAATATAAATATATAAATTTTTTCAAAAAAGAAAATATAGTCTCATTCCCTAGTGTTTCTATGCAAGAGCAAGAATTTCCTTTATATCCTCCAGAAAGAGAATAAAAGAAAACAGAGTGCAAGGAGACAGCTCAGTTAGTAAAGGGCCTACCTACAAGCAGGAGAACCTACATTCAACTCCAAGAACCCACCAACAAACAAAAGGCCAGCTGAGGATGGGGGCAGAAGCCTAGAATCTCAGCAAGAAGACTAGGAGCTCAAAGTCATTCTTGTCTATATAGTAAATTGAGACCAGCTTGGGCCTTGTCTCAAAATATTAAATAACGTGACCATACAGTCAAAAAGCCAAATCTGTAATCCCAGCACTAAGGAGGGGGAGACAGGTGGATCCCTGGGGCTTGCTGGCCAGTTTAGCCTAGCCTTCTTGGCAATATTGAGGTCACAAAGTGTCTTGCTGTTCTATTGCTGTAAAGAGACACCATGGTGGCGCACGCCTTTAATCCCAGCACTTGGGAGGCAGAGGCAGGTGGACTTCTGAGTTCAAGGCCAGCCTGGTCTACAAAGTGAGTACCAGGACAGCCAGGACTACACAGAGAAACCCTGTCTCAAAAAACCAAAAAAAAAAAAAAAAAACACCATGACCATGGTAATTCTTATGAAAAAAAGCATTTAACTAGAGACGTGCTTATAGTCTTATTAGAAGTTTATTCATTATCATCATGGTGGGGAGCATGGGCAGGTGCTGGAGCAATAGCTGAGAGCCACATCCTGATCCATAGATAGAGACTCTTAACTTGGCTTGGATTTGAAACCCCAAAGCCCACCCTCAATGACACCTTTCCTCCAACAAGCCCATACCTTCTACTATTTTCAAATAGTGTCATTCCCTAATGACTAAGCATTCAAATACATGAGCCTGTGAGGGTTATTCTTATTCAAGTCTCTAGAGGAACAACCCCCAAAGTTTCTTCTGGCCTATAAACATGTACACACTCACATAAACACACATACTAAGAACAGAGAAAGGCTGTTTTTAACTTAAGTATTTCATTATAAAACCAAAAAAAGTCCCAATAGCTTCCCAGTCAAAAAGATGTTGTTGTAACCCTACTTAGTACAATGCAGGTCCATATTACTATTTTCAGCCACAGACCATAACAGAAGGAAAGAAAACACAGTGAAAAATCTAGGTTGTAGCCTCATTAGGATCTGAGAACTTTGGTCAAACTCGTCTACTAATAAAATAGCTTTTACACTAAGAGAACACTCTTGGCAGCACAGGAAGGGCAAACCCACAATGCTGGCTTCTCTGAGAACAGCATCTAAACTCTTCCAACTTACTAACAGTTCAGAGCTCAAACAGGTCTGTATGCATTCAATAGTCCTGTCTAGGGTATCTTCTTCACTCCCACCAAGAGTATATGAAAATAATTTCCACTTCTGTATTAAGCCCCGTGTGTTCTGACACCCCACAGCTGACGTGATCTCTTTAGTGACCTCCCCTGTCCTTGTGTGCAGGTGGTTTTAGGTCCTTACTTTTGTGGCTGCTCTAATTGCCACTTGCTAAGTAATTGCCTAGGTCTGTGAAACTGACCAAGACTGTTGTTGTCTGCATGTCAGACTCACCACAAAGCCTTAAAAAAATCACTCACACCTGATAAATTGAGCCTACTCCCTGGGCCCATACACTAGGAGAGAGGACCACTCCCAAGGTGTCTTCTGAATGCCATGCGGTGCTACATTATGTACAGAAATAAACATGATTTTAAAAGTTTTTAAATTCTGGGGACTTCTGATTTTGCTACTCTAGAGTACGGTTTGGGCAACAACAAAAAAAAATTTTTTTTTAAGATTTATTTATTTTATGTATGAGTGTTCTATCTGCATATACACCTATACTCCAGAAGAGGGCATTAGGTCACATGGATGGTTATAAGCCACCACGCGGTTGCTGGGTATTGAACTCAGGACCTCTGGAAAAGCAGCCAGTGCTTTCAACTGCTGAGCCACCTCTCCAGCCCCACAAAAATTTCCCTTAACTCTCAAGTGATTCTGATATATAACCAATGTTCACAAGGTCAAGGCTTTCTGGGTCTGAATGAAGATTCCTTCCTCCTGCTTAAATAATTTTGGAAAGAAAGCAACCCTCAAGATTCCTAAGCAGGATCCAAGACATCTAGCCATGTACTCACCCAAGACCTGCCTATATTTTCTTGTCGTGGGGAGTGTGCCTCTACTGTTCCACTTCCCTCTATAGTTCTCTAAGACTTTCAAAAAGGCTTACCTTTGTCACCTGACATTTTCCCCATTTAATATGATTCTCAAATTCCTTTCACTGAAATTTAGTGAATTATTTTACTTGCTCTTTTGCTTCCAATTTATTTTGTTTCATTTTTCTTTTTATGTCTTTTGTTTGTTTGTTTTTGGGTTTCTCTGTGGGATCTCTACAAAAGTTGCCCTGAGATCTCCACACTCTAACCATGGTGGCTCACATTCCCTCCTAGCCCCCATATGCACAATAATAACAAAGTTAAAAAAAAAAAAAAAATTAAAGCCAGCCATCACGGCAAACCTTTAAATTATAGCATTTAGAAGGCAGGTAGATCTGAGTTCAAAACCAGCCTGGTATATATAGCAAGTTCCAGGCCAAGCAAGGCTCCATGGTAAGGTACTATCTCCAAAACAAAACAATCTTCTCTCTCTCTCTCTCTCTCTCTCTCTCTCTCTCTCTCTCTCTCTCTCACACACACACACACACACACACACACACACACACACACACACACAATTTGCTTGTTTATTTGGAGAGAAGTTCTCACTATGTGGCTCTGGCTGTCCTGAAACTCACTATGTAGACCATGCTGACCTCAAATTCAGAGATACCTACCTGCCTCTGGTTCCCATGTGCTGGAATTAACAGTGTATGCCACCGAGCCCAGCCTAAATAAAATAATCTTAGGAAGGGAGGGAAGCATAGAAGGAGGGAGAGAGGGGAAACGGAAAGAACTTGTTGCAAAGATGGTTCAGTGATTAAGAGCACTTTTGTTGCTCTTGCAGAGGACCTAGATTTGATTCCCAGCACATGGCAGCTCACAACCATCCACTACTCCAGCTCCAGGGGATTCAGTCCTCTTTTCTGACCTCTGTGGGTTCCAGGCATACACATAGTATATAAATAGATGCAGGCAAAACACCAAACATAAAATTAAGGAAAAAAAAAAAAAAGAAGAAGAAGAAGAAGAAGAAGAAGAAGAAGGAGGAGGAGGAGGAGGAGGAGGAGGAGGAGGAGGAGGAGGAGGAGGAGGAAAAGAAAAGAAAAGAAAAGAAAAGAAAAGAAAAGAAAAGAAAAGAAAAGAAAAGAAAAGAAAAAGCCAGCAAGCCAGCAGTGGCTTAGGCCACCACCTGCAGAGGGCGAGCCCATGCCCTTTGTTCTCTCTCCTGGTTCGAATCCTGCTTTCCTCATGTGACTCTGCCTGAGTCTCATGGGAAAAAAAAAAAGCCTCAGAGATCTAAATTCCTATTCTTTTGTTTCCCATCTTTTAAGATCACCTGGTTAGTCAGCATATATTACTTTATTTTCTTTTTACCTGTTGTTCTATTTTGGTAATGAGTTTGGAACATATTTTTCAAACATTTCCATTTCCTCCTACATTTTCTGAGAAAAACCCATTCCTAAAGACTGTGTACTAGACACAATCCCAAATTCACTGATGCTATTCTGCCTCAACTCTGATGATTCCTTAGTTAAGGATAACTTTTTGACATCCCTTCACTAAAAACAAACAAAAAAATAACTAACCTGAGTGAGGTGGCCCACAACTGTAAGCTTAGCACTTGAGAGGGTGGTAACAAAGACCAGGAGTTTAAGGCTGACCTGAAAAGGGGACCCAGAACCCACATAAAGGTAGGAGAAAATGGAGTCCATAAAGTCCTTTGACCACCGCATGAACTCTCCCAACAGTAATAAATAAAAAAAAACTAAAAACAAAACAAAAATTAAGTCTATGTCTCTTCTCCAAGTAAAGCACCAAATCACTGAAAACTAAAGCCAGGAAACCTTGGTTGGAACCACAGTTAAAGGCAGGACTCTATAGGCCACACCACAAAAGCCCAAGATAAAAGAAAGAACAAAAATCTTGGTAAAATCACTGGATTGCTTCCCCGGGTCACAAATGTAGTCCAAAGTCTGAGATCATGCAAAGTTAGAGGTGCAGCTCAGTGACTTGCTTGGCATGCATACACAGGCCTTAAACTCAATTCAGCACAGAAAACACAATGCTAAAGAGATTAAGGGTCTGGAGAGATGGCTCAGCGGTTAAGAGGACTGACTGCTCTTCCAGAGGTCCTGAGTTCAATTCTCAGCAACCACATGGTGGCTCACAACCATCTGTAATGAGATCTGATGCCCTCTTCTGGTGTGTCTGAAGACAGTGTCAGTGTACTCACATATATAAAATAAATACATCTTTAAAAAAAAAAAAAGATAAAGGAAAAACAAAACCTAATCTATACATGTTAATCCCAAACTTATATTTGTAGCTTAGTTTCTAGCCATCAGTGATTATTAAAAATAACTTTTGCCAGGCAGTGGTGGCGCATGCCTTTAATCCCAGCACTTGGGAGGCAGAGGCAGGCAGATTTCTGAGTTCAAGGCCATCCTGGTCTACAGAGTGAGTTCCAGGACAGCCAGGGCTACACAGAGAAACCCTGTCTTGAAAAACCAAAATAAAAATTAAAAAAAATAAAATAAAAATAACTTTTTTCTTCATAATCTAATCCTTTTTTTACAATTCTTTTACACCAAAACTACTTCTGGTAACAAGGTGGGCAACGACACTGTTACTTTCCACAATTTTTAAAAGTGACTTGACAGTTTCAAGAACTGTGATGCTTGTTTCTACAATAGACCACCAACTCTGTAGGCACTGGATTAGTTTTCTTAGATTCAACTAGTATACTCAGTCTGCAGCACACACAGCTTCAGTCAACAAAACAGGGAAGACGGGTGTTCGGACTGTTTGAGAACATGGACCCAGGCCTCTTCCAGGGCCAGTTTTCAAATGACCTCAATGTATAGCTGTCTTGTGTGTATACACACTTAAAATCCCTGTAGGGGAAAAAAACTTCAAAGTACTCAAATGGAAACTACTACAAATTTTGGTTCCTGCACTATACTGAATTAGAATTGATCTCTTTTAATGATTCCATTAAATGTAATGTTAAACGGCCAGATGACAAAACGTGGTTTCTATGAAGATTAAACGATAGAAACAGGGGAGGGGAAGAGGTAATGGACAAAGAATGTAGTTGTTGAAAACTAAATGGTTTAAGTCATTGGCTTTCAATTACACAAAGAGAAATGATGCCAGAGATTATGTGTTTTGTTGTCATAACTCCCAATGGAATATAATATCACTCAGTAAAGGATGAGCCTAGCGCTTTCATATGTGAAAATACTAATGTTTACTAAGTATTCTAAGATGCTACAAAAGAATCAAGTATGAATTCTCTTCTTTCTTTATATTTTTGGTGTTTGAGACAGAATCTACATAGCCTATGCCTATGCCTATGCCTGGCTTGAGATTCTTCTTCAGCTAGTGAAAGCTTCCTCAAAGAACCCATATAGTTCAGAGACGACAGGTTTTTGTTATAAATTCTGGACAATTTCAGTTTGCTAAAATTTGAATGTCCTTGTGTTGAAAGAATGTTTTGAATCTTAGCAATAGAGATATAAATGAATGTTTTATGGTTTAAATTTCAGTTAAACTTTCTAACAGAACTGAGAGAAAAAGACAATTGACATGCAAACTTTAGAGTTACTTAAGAAATATGAAAGCCTTTAATCCCTTTAATCCTTTAATCCCAGCACTTGAGAGGCAGAGGCAGGTGGATTTCTGAGTTCAAGGCCAACCTGGTCTACAGAGTGAGTTCCAGGACAGCCCGGGCTATATAGAGAAACCAAAAAAAAAAAAAAAAAAAAAAAAAAAAAGAAGAAGAAATAAATATGAAGACTATTCACTGAAACTGCCGCTTCAGAACAAATCTGTGAGGCATGCTGCTTTAAGGTGGGGCCCTCTAACCTCATACTGCAAAGGAAGAGATTCTACATCATAAAACAGAACACTGATTCCTGTTGTGTGTATATTGTATGTACCTGCATGTGTGGGGCACAGGTGAGAGGGCAGCTCTGTGATGCTGGTTCTCTCTTCCCATCTTTCTGAGAGTTGCAGGAATCAAACTCTGGTCACCAGACTTGCATAGCAAAAGCTTTTACTAAGTCATCTTGCCAAGACGCACATTAATGTACTCTTGCAGTAATGTCTGCTCGATGTCATACGTGTTAGCTTTCCTTTTCCTTTTTTATTTTTTGACACCAGGGCTCACATAGACGAGGTTGGCCTTGAACTTGCTATGCAGTGAAGGGTGGCCTTGAAAGGATCCTTCTGCTTCCACCTACCAAGAGCTGGGATAACAGGTATAAGCAACTATAGACATGATTTTTGTCTTTTTAAAAATGAAATAATTCTCCCCATTTTCTCCTTAGTATCTCTGTGAGACCCTGTCTCAAAAAAAAAAAAAAAAAAAAAAAGCAAAGAAAAGTGCTAGATTTTAAACCCTGGACAAATTGCTGAGGTGCCTTAACATATCAAAGTAGACTAGGCTAACAGGTTCTCCCAGCATCCCTCAGTCCCTATCTGTTACAGGGTCCTCCTGGCTTATATATCTTGTCCCCTACCCTTAAACTCCAGCCCAGGAGGCTAGGCTGTCCTTCCCTATAAAATCCGGCCATTCTGGTTACCCACCCTCTATGTACCTTTGAGACTCTTTGCTGATGTATCTGATTTTCCTTTCCTTCCCTCCCCCTTGTCTCTTCCTCTCCTGCTACTGGGTTCAGCTCAGTCTGGTCATGTCCACTTTGTCTCTTCCCCTCCTGCTACTGGGTTCAGCTCAGTCTGGTCATGTCCACTTTGTCTCTTCCCCTCCTGCTACTGGGTTCAGCTCAGTTTGCTCATGTCCACTTTGTCTCTCCCCAGATGGTCCTGCCTCTGGCTGTGCTCTACCTCTTATGGACAATACACTTCTCCACACCTAGGAGCAATCATATCCTTTGTCTTTCTTTTTCTTTGTTTTGTTCAGAAAGAAAAGAAAAAAAGTAGTTATCTTTCACTTAAATACAAAGCCACTGTTTTTAAACAACTTATTTAAAAGTTTGGGCACAGCACCTATCTCCAATTCTCCTTCCATATCTACTTTCCTTGATAAATAAAGGCTGTTTTTGCATCTCACAGCAAAAATGATGATTTTCAGGAAATAAAGCCACTGCCAGGGAGTTTAATAAAGTATTCTTAAGTTGCAGTGACATTTTATAACTAAAATAACTAAACTGGCAAGTAAAAACTCTTATAGGAGATGGCTCAGCAGTTAAGAGCACTGACTACTCTTCCAGAGGTCCTTAGTTCAATTCCCAGCAACCACATGGTGGGTCATAGCCATCTGTAATGGGATCTGATGCCCTCTTCTGGTGTGTCTGAAGACAGCTACAGTGTACTCACGTATATAAAATAAATAAATCTAAAAAATAAGATAAATAAATCTAAAAAAAAAAAAAAAAAAGCAAGCACTGGCTGCTCTTCCCAAGGACCAGGGTTTGATTTCCAGAACCCATATGGTGTCTCACAACTATCTAACTCCAGTTCAGGATCTGAGGGTACATGTTTGTGGTGCACAGAGACATACATGCTCCAGGAATGCAGATGGCACACATACATATATGCAGGCAAAACACTCATACATATAAACCTAAACATATTTTTAAACAATTTTTTTAAAACTTTCACAATATCCTCATCCTTAATGTCAGACATCATCCATTCCAGATCATACATTTGTAACCCAAACACGCAGGAGGAAGGACAGCCTACATATTCAGTTCCAGGCCAGTCGGGGATATACAACAAGGCCCTATCTCAAAACAAAGATGCTAGCCTACTCCCAAAATCTTCCAGGATTCCAGTAGCAGTGGGCTTGTTGTTTTGAAATAGGACCTCATGCAGTGCAAGGTGAACTCAAACTTACTAAGAAGTGAAGAATAGCTGTGAACAACTAATTGTCCTGACTCCAGCCTCCACCTCCCAAATGCCAAGATTACAGGTATGCAACACTAAAGGCATCATTTTTCTTGCTTCTGAGAGTTTTTTACACACACACCTTACATTGCAGTTTGGAACGTGGCTACTTGAGTTATATCCCTCTGGGGATTGTTGCTGGTTGGTTTTCATGAAAACACTTGCTTGGCCTCAAACATACAGCATTTCTCCCGCTTCTACCTCCCAAACATTAATTACAGGCTTGATCCACCATGCTTACCAGTCTCTTTTCTTTTAACTGGCAGACTCTTTTTTAAAGAGGGGGAGTATTTTGAATTACCTCTAATCGGTCTTGGCTAATATAATGAAGGTGCTGGACAAAACACTTTCTGAATTTCTCCATCCACTTGACACTGTTTTTACTCGTCCACAGTAAATCTCTGACACTCTGTAAAAGGTCGTTAATCCAGCAGCCCAAGGCCAAAACCCTTCTTCCACCAGATGAATACAACCCTGTCAGGAAAGATATCACCACCTTCTGACTCAGGCCATTTGACTTGATTTGGACAAATGAATCAGTGCCGGGATTGACTGACTCTAACAGAACTCTCTGCGATGAAGTTGAGAAAAATCATCTCCCCTAAGTAGGCCATAATCACACACACACAAAACCTGCCCTTTTCTGAAACTTCTATCAGTGATGCTCCCACGCTCTCACTCCCACCTGGGAGAAAGGCTGCCAAATTACTTGCTGCGTACCTAGTGGCGATGTAGACACGTCTAGCGCTCTAGGTCACGGCCACAACGTTTAAACCCACGGAAGGACTCCTTGACGGGGGACACCCCCAATCCCTGGCATTTCTGGCCGGGCCACTCTGGTCCTAGCCTCTCCTCACACCCCGCGGGGCTCCCTAAGCCTTCTGTCTCGTGATGCACCCCCGAGGTCTGGGTTAACTCAAGGACTCGGGGAGGCAGAGGGCACAGCCATGGCCAGAGACACCGAGGCCTGAGGGAAAGCTATAGCGGCTTAAAAAGCGGGACCCCGAGAAGAGCACAGGGCCCAGAAATAGGGCCCAGCGGGCTGCGACCGCAGGGCCACTCGGCTCCCCCTTGGCCGGGCCGCCGGAGGGCGCTGTGGGAGCTCGGGCGGGTCTGCTGGCCTGGCCACTCCGGCTGGAACCAGTCGGGGCCCCCACACACTCCGGACGGGGCTCCCCCCACAGTGGTGGTCTCTCAGACACCCCCCTGGGCAACCGCTGAGACGGAAAGCAGAAAGCGCTCTGGGCATACGGGAGAGGCGAGGAGAGCATCCCGGCTCCGCCAGCCCCTCACCTTCATGGCCGCGACCGCCTCGGCTCGGTCGGCTCTACCCGGGAACTCAGCACCATAGCAGACTGCTCACACAACGGACCTCCTTCCTTCTAAGGCGGCGAAAGCGGTGGCTCCCGAGACTGACTGAACGTCCCTACGTAAGGGGCGTGGCCACGTTCGGGGCGTGGCCACGTTCGGCTCACGCCTCAGGAGGACGCCGAGCGGCGGGCGGAGCCCACCAATCCGAATCATGTCTTCCGGGGGCCGGTCACCAGAGCCAATGAAATGGTGAGGAGGGGGCGGGGTTTCGGGGGCATTCTTGGGAGCAGAGAGGAGAGGGGCGGGGCGGAGAGGGGCGGAGCGGAGCGTGCCGCGACGCACCGGCTCTCAGAGTGCAAGCTGCTCAGGCTGAATTGGCTTCCTATTTCGGGTGTTTAGGTTCCCGCGGCCGGAGGCAGAAAGGGCTGTGGTGAAGTAGGAAACACGGTTGATTTGAAGCTTGTTCTAACATGCGGAGCAGGGCCTCGGGTTTAACCCATTCTCCGAATGTTCTAGATCTCGTCACCGTTAGAACCTCGGGTCTCCTCAAAGAGAGCCGCAGCATACTCTAGGGCAAACCACTAAGAAGGTGTATTGAAAACAGCTGAAGAACCAAAGGCTGTCCAGTTCCAATTCTTTGTCGTTGTTTGGTTTGTGTGTGTGTATGGTTTTCTTTTGAGACAAGGTTCCTCTGGCTTCCTGGCCAGAGAACTCCCCGTTTACACCAGGCTGGCCTGGAACTCACGGAAATCATGCTGCCTTCCGAGTGAGCTCAAGATGTTCATTCTTGCTTAGTGAAGACCCAGACAGCTCCTCTACTCTTAAATAAAATAATAATAATAATACTTTAAAATTCTTTGTGTCTGATTTTACCTGCATGTGTATCTGCGCACCACATGTATACAGTGACCAAGCATTTGGATGCCCTGCAACTGAATTACAGTTGTGAACCACTATGTGGGTGCTAGAAACCAAACCTGGGTCCTCTGCAAGAGCAGCAATTGCTCTTAACCACCGAGCTAGCCCTGTTCTATTCTTTTTTTCAACCTCTGCTTAGATAGAGTCTTTGACAAACACAGCTGGCCTCAGTGGCATAGGCCTTTAATCCCAGGATGGCAGAGGCAGGTGAATTTCTCTGAATTCCAGACCAGCCACTTTACATAGTCAGACCCTGGCTCAAACCAAACCAAACCATAGTAAGCTATGTCCTTGGACTAGGTCAAGCCTATTTTTCTTTAGGCTCTATTGAAATAATGTAACATCTTGTCCAGCACTCAATAGGCAGAGGCAGTGGATCTCTGAGTTCAAGGACAGCGTGTCTACAGAACAAAGCTCCAGGATAACCCGGGTTGTTACTCAGAGGAAAGAAGAAA
Organism: Arvicanthis niloticus; assembly: GCF_011762505.2. Classification (NCBI taxonomy): domain Eukaryota; kingdom Metazoa; phylum Chordata; class Mammalia; order Rodentia; family Muridae; genus Arvicanthis; species Arvicanthis niloticus. The sequence goes on along the minus strand of NC_133432.1, from coordinate 13,629,517 downwards.
GAAAAAAACTATTAGATGTACTTATTCTATTTACCATCTAGGCAAAGAAATTTAAAAAACATTTGCTGGTGGGGCTAAAGAGATGGCTTCGTCGATATGGTGCCTTCAGTATGAGGACCAGTTCCCTCCTTGAAACCCATGTAAAAATCAGGTGTGATAGTACTTGTCAGTAATTCTAGCACTCTGTGGGTAGAAGCAGGAGGATCCCTGGGTTTGCTGGCCAGCCAATCTAGCCTAATTGGAGAGCTCCAGACTCAGTGAATAACCTTGTCTCAGTAAGATAAAAAAAAAAAAAAAAAAAAAAAAAAATCAATTGAAGAAAACATCTAACTTTGGCTTCTAGCCCCGACCCATGCATGTATACACACAATTGGTTTTACCCAAAATATTAAACCAGGCATGGCGGCACACATTTTTATTCCCAGCAGTCAGGAAGTAGAGTCAAGTGGATCTCTGTGAATTTAAGGCCAGCCTGGTCTACATAGTAAGTTCCAGGCCAGCCAGGGTTATGTAGTGAAACTTTCCTTGTCTCCAAAAATCATAATATATTTGCCGGTGAGGCAAAGACTAGTTCTCTCTCAATCATCTTCAAGGGTTAATGAATAAACACATGAAAGTATGCCCGCCATCATTAGCTGTCACAGAAATGCAAATAAAACCACAACTATCCCTCCTAGCAGGATTTTGAAGAGAACAGCACACAAGTAAGCCTCGTTGAAGACATAGAGAACTCACCAGTAATATCACGTGATCAGGCTGTTTTGCAGAATTCCGGCAATCATTTAAGAATGTGAAACATAGTGTTACCTATGACCCAACAATTCCATTCCTGTGGTTGTACCCAGTAAGAACACATGTCCACAGCGAAACTTGCAGCAGGATTCAGAGAGTCGAAAATGTGGACACAGCATAAATGTCCATCGCTGAATAAATGCGGAAACAAATGTATACATTTTCTGTGAGACGGGGCTGACACCCTGCATACAACAGAATCTTTTTTGGCTTGACTAACATGCATGAGGCCCTAGGTTCAGTCCCTAGTGCCATCAAGGGAAAAAAAGAATCATTAATAAAACATGTCTGAGGGTCTGGAGAGATGGCTCAGGGGTTAGGAGAACCTGTCTGCTCTTCTAGAGGTCCCAAGTTCAATTCCCAGCAACCACATGGTGGCTCACAACCATCTGTAATGGGATCCGATGCCCTCTTCTGCTGTGTCTGAAGAGAGTAACAGTGTACTCACAGAAAATAAATAAATAAATCTTTAAAAAATAATAAAAATAAAATGTGTCTGAGTCATCAAAATAGCTCAGCATGAAAAAGTGCGTGTGGTCTAAGCTTGAGGATCTGAGTTCAATTCCCAGAATGTACATAAAGGTTGAAGGACTCCACAAAGTTGTCTTCTGACCTCCATGTAGATGCTGGGGCACAAACATCATATACCCCCCACCGCTATAACACACAATGATAACAATAAATACAAAATAAAAAATAAACAGAAAATAAAATTCAAGGTTGTATAGATAGTTCAGCAGGCCAGGGTACTTGCCCTTAAGTTCGATGAACTAAGATCCATCCCTGGATTCAGTATAGTGGGAGGAGAAAACACCAAGTTGTCCTCTGACCACACAGGCACCACAGCACGTGCACTTTTCTCAAGCACATGCAGGCACTTGAACAGGTACACGCTCACCATCATGTGTGTGCATGTATATGTGGGGTGGTGGGCTGTGAGAGGCAGCTGGGTACCTGGTCAAGAGCAGGTTTTGAACCCTGGAGACCCTTAGGAATAGTAGAAATTTGGCCATGCTCCTGGACCCCTTGCTCCTTTCACATAGCTACAGTCCCCCACAGCCCCACACAGAGAGGTCTGTGGCCACTGGTCATGTAGGAACAGCGCCCCAGGCCCTCCCATGTGTAGATAAGGTCTGCCCAAGCTCTCAGACCAAGCCAATAGGAGGTACCTGCTGCCGGACCCTGACCCACCTCAAAACTGTATATAAGAATCCTATCCGGAAGAAGTCAAGGGGTGGGAGAATTACTCTGTCATCTGTCGTCTGAGAGCTTCTATGGTAAGAGTTGTAACACTGCCACTTGGGAAGAGATCTGCTCTCCCGAAACGCCTTCAGGAGCTTCTCTGCGCTCCTTACTGGCTAGTCGGCCTCTTGCTGGCTCAGCCCAACCAACTCTGCACAGAGCTATGAGTGAATCTTGGAGCAATGGAGCAGCGGAGATGTGGGTAGAGGCAGCAGCGGATGCAGCAGAGGCGATTCCCGCTCTCGCTCTCTGCTCGTACTCTCTCCCCCTTGCCTGAACCTTAGCACCTGGCCGGCCAGAGATGTCCATGGAAAGCTTCTGGTATACAGGCCCACAGGTATAGACATACATCTATGTCTGGTGTCTGAAGAGGTTAGAAGAAGGTGTCAGATCCTCTGGAGCCAGAGTTGAAAAAGGTTGTAAGACATCTTGTGAGTGCTACGAGTCGAACCCGGGTCTTCTGGAGGTGCACCTCGTGTTCTTAACCACTGAACTGTATCTCTAGTCTGTTATTTTTGAGGTAGTGTCTCACTTATCATGAGACTCTAACTAACCTGGAACTTGACATGTAGACTAGTGTTGTTCTTAATAACACTGTTAAAATTGTTTTTAATTAATGCTGGGGTATAAGCCTGACAGCTCAGAGAGACCGAGAAAGCACCCAGCTGACTTTCCTCTGCAGCTGAAACCCAAAAAGATGTTTTCCTTCTGCACACTGTCTCAAAAGCCCGGCAAACTGAATGTCCCTCCCATCTACTTCCTGTTCGTCTCTAACTATCCTCCTGACTCCCTTTTACCCTTCATGGTTTTTCCTAATAATTCTGTGTTCACTTCCTGTCAACTGATTGCTTGCTCTGCTTCTTGGACTTATGATTGACTTTACATAATCCTGTATAATATTCAATCAGAAAGCTCTTAGATTAAAGATGCATGCTACGACTGAGCCATACCACAACTAAAAACGGGTTTTTGTTTGTTTGTTTGTTTGTTTTTTGCAGTAAATAATACAATCTTGGGGTTCACAGTCTGATCAAATATCCTGACATAGACCAGGCTAGCCTCAAATTCATAGATCAGCCTGCCTCTGCCTCCTAAATGCTGGGATTAAAGGTATATGCTAACACATTTTTTTTTTTTTTGAGGCAGGGTCTCCTGTATCCCAGGCTAATTCAGTCGTAGTCTCACTTTTTTGATTTACTACATAATCTACTTCCACATCATGTTCCTATAAGACAATAGGGTAGACAGCTAGCTATTTTTAAACACCCCAACCTCTTAAAGACATTAAAATCACAGCCTGGGCGTAGTTGTGCACACCTTTACTCTCAGGACCTGGGAGACAGAGGCAGGCAGATCTCTGTGAGTTTGAAAACAACCTAATCTACATAGTGAGTCCTAGGGCAGCCAGAGCTGAGACTTGGACAAAAAAAAAAAAAAAAAAAAAAAAAAAAAGCAATTCATGTGTGACAGACAATATGAGCCTCTTTCAAACTCATGTAACAACTTGCTAGACTACTTTTATTTTGGAAAAGTCCAAATGCATGTGAAATAAAGAGTATAATGACTTAGCAATGGAGAACTGAGGCAGATACATCCATCTCCTTGAGTTCCAGATTAGCCTGGTCTACATAGTGAGATGTGGGCCTGAGTTTCACTTCAACGCTGGGGTATTGGAATGCCCCTTGGGGAGTCAAAACAGAGGTGCTAGGCTATATTCCTTCTCCCCACTGGGGTGCCGGCTCATGGGAAGCTGATATGCTGCTCAGGGGGAGACTAAATGCAGCCTAAGATAGGGGTCACAACCTGTGCTTCCCCAGGTGAGAAATGGCACGGGCTGGAACAGAGGTTGGTTCTCAAACTCCTGGGCACCCAAACGCAGCTGGAAACAAAGAAGAGCTGAGAAGGGGAAGTGTGAGGCAGGGAGTCGGGGATCTAGCTTAGCTCAGGATGAGTGCTAGGAGTGTGGAGAGACCTTCTGCAGGAGATTTAGGCTCAGCTTTCTGTGACAAAGGCCTCCACCAGAGCTGCCCTTGATGAGACAACAGTCCTTGCTTAACCAAACTGTTTATATATAAAGGCAGAAAAGGATGCAAATGACTTATCTCAGGGTGAACCAGAGATTAAATACCTTTTGCAGAAAGGAATGTCCGGGAAGAGAAGCTTAGTGGTTAAACCCTCAGGGCTCATCTAGATACCTCTACTGAGGAGAACTCTGGGTTTCTATGCTATGTGACCAGTTGTCACGGTCCTCTTAGTGGGGTGCCATGGTCATGGGTCCCAGGACAGGAATCTGGTCAGGAGCTAGTGAACTTCTGCCATTCTCAATTATTCTCTGCCTCTGCCTCTCTGCCTCTGCCTCTGCCTCTGCCTCTGCCTCTGCCTCTGCCTCTGCCTCTGCCTCTGCCTCTGCCTCTGCCTCTGCCTCTGCCTCTGCCTCTGCCTCTGCCTCTGCCTCTGCCTCTGCCTCTGCCTCCTCTGCCTCTGCCTCTGCCTCTGCCTCTGCCTCTGCCTCTGCCTCTGCCTCTGCCTCTGCCTCTGCCTCTGCCTCTGCCTCTGCCTCTGCCTCTGCCTCTGCCTCTGCCTCCTCTGCCTCTGCCTCTGCCTCTGCCTCTGCCTCTGCCTCTGCCTCTGCCTCTGCCTCTGCCTCTGCCTCTGCCTCTGCCTCTGCCTCTGCCTCTGCCTCTGCCTCTCTGCCTCTGCCTCTGCCTCTGCCTCTGCCTCTGCCTCTGCCTCTGCCTCTGCCTCTGCCTCTCTGCCTCTGCCTCTCTGCCTCTGCCTCTGCCTCTGCCTCTGCCTCTGCCTCTGCCTCTGCCTCTGCCTCTGCCTCTGCCTCTGCCTCTGCCTCTGCCTCTCTGCCTCTGCCTCTGCCTCTGCCTCTGCCTCTGCCTCTGCCTCTGCCTCTGCCTCTGCCTCTGCCTCTGCCTCTGCCTCTGCCTCTGCCTCTGCCTCTGCCTCTGCCTCTGCCTCTGCCTCTGCCTCTGCCTCTGCCTCTGCAAGTGCTGGAAGATGTGGCGACATCGGCCACTGTTGCATTATTACCTTCAGTACTTGTGTTGTTCCACCCACTGCCACCCCCACCTCCACACTCCACCCCCCTCCATATCTGAGTTACATTGAGTGTTAGATGGATTGTCATGGCTGGTTAACTAGATATGAGCCAGGTGAAAATGTGTGAGAATCAAACCGAGCTTGCTGTGTTGTATTGGTCCTGGATCACTTTCATGATTGTAACCAAGACAAGGTAATCCATCTTCTCTGTCATCGTCGTTGAGTCAAATTAAATCATTTCATGATTTAAGATTATCTTCGGGCCTGGGACTGTGGCTCAGTTGGTAGAATGCTTGTCTATCTTGTAGGAAGCATGAGTTTTGATCTCCAGTACTACATTAAAAACAAGTGTGGAGGGGCAGGCCTATAATCCCAGCACTGGAGAAGTGAGGCAGGAGGATCAGGTATTCAAGGTCATTCTTTGTTGAGGTTTGGTCAGTTGTAATGTACAGTAATGCTAAATTCTGTATCCCAATGTCTAGTTGCCCTGAGAGTATGTTCTCATGTACGCTGGCTTTTGTTGTGCAAACCTTGCTCCTTAATTTAAAAGTGTTGGTTAATAAAGATGCCTACAGCCTGTAGCTGGGCAGGAGAGAGGTTGGTGGGGCTTTGGTGCCAGGGCTTGGGGTCTGAGAAGAGACTGTGAGGAGAGGGAGAAGAGAGAGGAAGAAGGCACTATTGGGTGGGTAAATCGTAAGCACATGGCCATGAGGGCCAGCATGTTGAAGTAGGAGAGGCCCAGGCCAGAACATGGCAAGTGATATCTTGGGGTTACTGACAAGGAAGTAGATAAACTAGCACAGAAGGTTGACATTTACCCACCTCTAATGCTTTAAGGATTATTATAAATATAAAGGTTTTGTGTCTTTTATTTAGGAGCGAAATGATCTAAGGTGGGGTAGAACCACCCAAATAATATTTACTGAATCAATTCCTGGTTACACAGTGAATTAATTGAATGCCAGCCTGGAAAGAGAGGAAGAAAGAAAGAAAGAAAGAAAGAAAGAAAGAAAGAAAGAAAGAAAAAGAAAGAGAGAGAAAGAAAGAGAGAGAAAGGAAAAAGTCTGAGGGTTCTTTAGAAGGAGCAAGAATAAGAGAAGAAACCGGGAGAGGATATGATCAAAGTATATTAAATATGTACACAATTATGAAAGAGTGAATCAAATGTCTGTTTTATAAAAAAAAAAAAAAAGAATTTTCTATCTGCAAAAATGGAGATCATGATTACTGAGTGGCAACTTAGGCCTTAAAGCTTTACTGAGTGACTGAGCCAACACTGGAAGCCAAGCCTGCAGAGACAGAGAGTTAGTGCTTTAAATCCAGAGAGCGAAAGAAACTGGGCAGGGAAGATTTTACAGGGCCTCTTAACTCCAACCCCATCCTCCTGCGTAGCCAACACAGGGCTTTCTTCTTTTCATAACTTGGGAAAATGAGCCACTCCTGAACTCTCTTGCCTGAGGCTTAGTGTGCCCTAATGAAAGTTAGAATCAAGGCAACCCTATTTCCAGAGCAGGGTCATGTTCCCCTGTGTTTCTATCCTTCTAATAAAGAGACCGACCTTGCAAAACAAGCGCCTTCTTGTATGGTAATCTCCATCCACACAGAAGCTACATGCTACAGTATTGGGAGGTAATTCACCTCTGGTGCAGGTGGCTGCCTCCCGCCGGGCTTCCTAGCTCATGTCCTTCATATTGTGCCCTCGCCGGGGTGGGGGTGGGGGGGCAAACCCAGAACAAACGGACACAGATCCTCTTCTCACAGAGCCTAAACTGAATAGAGATGAAGGGGAAAATGTCAGAACTGCTGTACTGGTTTTTCCGGCTGCTGCATCGAATGCCTGAAAGTTTGGTGGCTTGAATAGCAGCAATAGACCCACTCACAGCACTGGAAATGACAAACTGCCTCTGGCAGAGCCATGGTTTGAGTGTGTAATGTCTGAACACTTGGTTCCCAGATGGGAGTACTGATTTGTGGAGGCTGTAGAACCATCTGAATATAGTGCCTAGATGGCTGACTTAGGCTGTAGGGCCTAAGAACCAGAACCCAGCATAGGCCTTATACCTATGCTGGGTTCTGGTTCTGCTGATTTCTCTTTTTCTAGTCTGCTAAGATGTAAGAAAGCATGCCACCAAGCTACTGCTGCCACGGATGGTACCTCCTTCTGTTATGCCTATGCAACCATGAGGGACATTTTCTGCTCAAATGTTATTTCTAAGGTAATTTTGTCACAGCAATGTAAAACTAACAAAGCTGTGGAATGAGCTTTCCTTGCTTTTCCTCAGCTTCTGGTGGCTCTGGGTATTCCTTGGTTTGTGGCTGCTTCACTCTAGCCTCTACCTCTGTCCCCACCTGATTTAGTGCCCACCCATCAGTTTAGAATGACCTCATTTTGAGACCCTAGTTTTGTCTGCAAAGATGATTCTGAGAAGTAAGTTCATGTTATCAGGCTCTGGGCAAATGTGAGGTTTTTTTGTTTGTTTGTTTGTTTGTTTGTTTTGTTGTTTGTTTGTTTGTTTGTTTAGAATTCACCATATAGTCTAGGCTGGTCGCAAACTCATGGCAATCCACCTGTCGCAGTGTCCCAATTGCTGGGCTTACAGGCATGAGCCGCTATGCCCAACCATTTACAACTTTTAATTTAGAAATAATGTCTCATGTATGATTCCCATGTTATCCTTAAACTCACTGTAGAAGAATTTTAATCCAACAGCATGGCTGCTCTGCAAGGGTTCACATCCAAAGACCTTTTAGGTTTGTGTGATCTGGCTGACATACACATTTTTAATCCTTCTGGCTGGAACACAGACATGTCCTTAGTACACACCTTTAATCCCAAACAGTGAAGGTAAAGGTTGTTTGTAGAAGGAAGCACCCGAGTTTGAAAGTGATGTCTAATTGAGGGGCAGACAAAGTGATGAATCACAGAAAGAATTGACAGATTGAGTTAGACATAGGATACACACAGAGATATGGCAGCACAGGAAAGAGGAGCTACTTAAGAGAGAGAAAGAGGGCAATTTTACCTGGACAGTTTTACAGATACAGATTGCAAATAAACACAGAATAAACCAGGAAGGAGCCAGAACAGTCAAACAGATTGCCAGAGTTAGTTGGAGGCCAAGCAGAGCAATTCAGTCAGAAGCCTAGAGAAGCCAGTTTGAATCCACTTGGAGAGGAGATTTTAGCCAGAATAGCTTGAGTTGAACCAGCAAGCCAGAGTTCATCAAGAACTAGCTTATTCAGCAGTAAGCCTCCAAGATGACAATTACATCTGGAGTAACAACAACACAAATGTAACAAATAAAAGTTACATTTACTCCGGGCAGTGGTGGCACCTATAATCCCAGCACTTGGAAGGCAGAGGCAGGCGGATTTCTGAGTTTGAGGCCAGCTTGATCTACAGAGTGAGTTCCAGGACAGCCAGGGCTACACAGAGAAATCCTGTCTCGAAAAAACCAAAAGAAAAAAAAAAGTTATATTTACAACTCACAGTAGGCTATATTGGCTTTGAACTTTCCACCCTCTGGCCTTAGTCTTCTGAGAGGTTGGCTTTATTCTACCTATGTGACTAGGCCCAACTAAAACCTGACCATTTACTACCCTGAATTAAGAAATAACCTAGGCTTCAAAGGCTGAGGCTTATTGCTTCTAGACAAATCTTATATTTAAACCATAGTCATTCTATGTCAGACAAAGAATTCAATTTCTTTGTTGAAAAAAAAAACCCTTCAAGTGAAAACAGGACTAGAGAGACAGCTCAGCAGTTAAGCTGCTTGCTGTTCTTGTAGAAAACCTGAATTCACGTCACAGCACCCATAACAGGTAATTCACATCAACTTACATCTCCATCTCCGAGGGATTCAACACCTTCTCCTGGCCTCAAAGACCACCTGTGCTCACACGCATACATCCATACACAGAAACTCACTCACACACAGGTGCATGCATACACACGACTGAAATAAATTTTATCATGTCTATTCTAGATATAAAATAAAATAGATTAAGAATTATTAAAAATACTAACAAGCATAAACATACTTTTACTATCATTTTGTTTTTTCCATAAAGTCCGGGATCTCAAGTAGCTCGGCCTGTCCTTGAACTCATTGTGTAGCCCAGGATGGCTTGGAACTTGTTGTCCTCTTGCCTCTCCTGTGGAAGGACTGAGATGACAGGTGTGGAACACCACACAGTTTCTTTCAGTGTTGGGGACTGGTAGAGGGCTTCGTGCATGGGAGATAAGTGTTCTGTCCACCTAGGTACAAAATACAATGAGAAGCCATGATCCAGCTTTCCTAGAAGTTCAGCTAATTATCCAGACCTTTCAACATTGTATTTTGTCCATCCAGGATAGGCCTCACCATTCCCAGCTGGAGGGATCAATGGACACATTGATTAATTTCTAATGCAAAATCCATTTGCTTGAGTGTACCCACTTTCTGTATTTCATAGTGTCAGTTGGTGAGATAATTTGCTCTTTGTAATTTTCATGATCATGGCTGTGTTTTAAACTCATCTGTTTCTTTGTTTGTTTTGTGTCCTTTTGTTTGCAAGTGAAGTCTCACTGTATGGCCCAGGCTGAAGTGAACTGGTAGCCATGCCTGCCCTTCCTGTCTCAAAATTATAGGCACAAGGCTCCAGCTATGCTGGCCTTCTACATTCTTGGCAGGCACCCTGACTTATTCTTAATATTTGACTTGCTGGCGTTTTCCAATAAAAGTCTAAAGAAAAGCTTTTTAAAGTGCTCTCCTTGATGTGCTGCTTTGCTTTATTGCCTTGAGTTATAGCCTGTGTGAGCTCAGGTTTAAAGGTAACTTGCTGTTCTGTCCTCTCCAGTTTATTTCAGTCCCCCCACCCCAGCCCCTGATGTTAGTACAGGTGTCTCCCCTCCATTCTTAGTGACAGCCTTTGGGGAGTAATGTTGTGGCAAACTGGTCTGACTGTACTTATGCCTCCATAGAAATAAACAGTAGGTATTTGCCGTCTCTCCCAGATCTTCAGGGTAGTAAATGCCTTTTGTATTCAAGACTGTAATTATAAGATTAAAATATAAAGACGTTTGGCTCTTGTGTGTGTTTTCTTTCTCTTCTGCCTTTTTTCTCACGTGAGACAGTTCACTCTCCAAGGTCATTGGAAGCTGGGTTATCTTAGCTAGCGCCTGCTGAACTGCAACATTATATAACACTCAGATTTGGGTGTGTGTGGGACAAAAGGAAAAAAAGAATACAAAAGAGCCTGTAAGAAGAAACAAAAGGTTGATACAGTTTGCCCAAAGGTTTTGTGAGAGACAAAGTTTTATAGTTTTACAATACGTAGGGCTGGGAGATAGGTCGGGCTGGGAGATAGGTCGGGCTGGGAGATAGGTCGGGCTGGGAGATAGGTCGGGCTGGGAGATAGGTCGGGCTGGGAGACAGGTCGGGCTGGGAGATAGGTCGGTCACAAGTGTTTGCCTCCGAAGCATGAGGGTCTGGGCTTGATCCCCAGGACCACAGTTTAAACAAACAAACAAACAAACAAGCAAACAAACAAAAATTGCTGGCTGAGGCTACACAGTGAGACCGTGTCTCAAGAAAACAAAACAATAAAAAACAAAACAAACAAATAAACAAAAACCTACAGTCCTTGGGACCCTTGAGGTGGGAGAAAAGAATCAACTTCTGCAAGGTGTCCTCTACCTCTTTGTATGAGCCATGGCATGGACACACAAACACACACACACACACACACACACATACCTATCTAAACATTTACCTATACACACAGACACATACCTACACACACACAAATAAAAACAATTAAAATTAGCCGGGCGGTGGTGGCGCACGCCTTTAATCCCAGCACTTGGGAGACAGAGGCAGGCGGATTTCTGAGTTTGAGGCCAGCCTGGTCTACAGAGTGAGTTCCAGGACAGCCAGGGCTACACAGAGAAACCCTGTTTCGAAAAATTGAAAAACCAAAAACCAAAAACCAAAAAAAAAAAAAAAAAAAAAAAAAAAAAAAAAAGAATTGAGAGTACTGCTTTATAGACTGGGCAAGAATTATAAAAAGTCAGGGTTTACAGACAGATCTGGATGTTTCCCCCTCTCTTATTACCAGGAACTGAAAAATCTAGTTTATAGGAATTAAAAAAAAAAAAAAAAACAAGAAAGCTGCATCATTTCATTCTCTTAATAGCATTGAAATTTTTATTTTCTTTCTTTTGTTGTTGTTGTTGTTGTTTTGTTATGAGATAGGGTCTCTCTTTGTAGCCTGGGCTGACCTGAAGCTCTCTATATAAACCAGGGAACCAGGCAGAGGCAGGCAGATTTCTGAGTTCGAGGCCAGCCTGGTCAACAGAGTGAGTTCCAGGACAGCCAGGACTACACAGAGGAACCCTGTCTCGAAAAACAAAACAAAACAAAAACAAAACAAAAAACCAGGGAACCTCAAATTCATAGATTAGCATACACCACTATGTGCGGTATCCTACCAACATTTTTCAACGCCCTTCACCTATTCTGGGAACTACACATGACTCAGCCAGGCACTTGAGGCCAATTCAAATTTCGTTTTCACAGCGACTTGAAATGTGGGCTTCTTTAGGAACTGGAGTTTCCTCTCTGGCTTTAAGTCGTTTAAGCTCACGCGCAGAAATTAAAATGTCAAGAGAAAATTCCAAGAACTCTACTATGGTTAACATTCACACGCTTTCAGGGAAGGATTCCCTCCAAACAACAATCTGCAGACAACTCATTTTGCAGCGAATGCCATGTTCCCGGCCTTTAACGGCAGGCGCATGACCCAGGCTAGCCCAATCAAGAACAAACAGATCAAACAACTTTTTGTTTAAATTGTTTCATACTAAACAGGAAGATGACCACCCCTCCAACTCACCCCTCCATCGCTTAATTGAATATGGAGGATGCAAAGAAAATTGTCAAGAGTAAAAGGTTTCAATGTGGCAAGAGGCTTTTACTAGGAACCAGCGCTGGGGCTGGGACTCCATCTCGGCAAGAGGGAAGGAAAAAGACAGCTCCCCCCACCCCCACCCCCGGCCTAATTACACATGTTTATAAAGACAAAAGCCACAGGCTGGGAAGGGGAATGAGGACTTTTTAGGTGGGAAGCTGAGGAGTCAGGATGTGCCAGGCAGGAGTGCTCTTCTTATCACACATACACAGCTGGGAGACTGAGGAGTCAGGATGTGTCAACCTTGGAGCTCTTGCCTGAGCATTCACGAGTTCACGGTCCCATGTTATTCTGAGATACTGGTTAATTAAAAAATTCGTTCTAACACTACACAGAGAAACCCTGCCTCCAAAAGTCAAAAATCAATCAATCAATCAAATCAATCAATCAATCACTTCTACTTCAATGGTGTTGCACAGAGTGGCTTTACTGAAATCTTGGTGCTGATCACATGACCTGACACGCACACTTTGCAACACCCATACCGGAAACACTTGCCACTAAGAAATAGCCTCTGGAAACACCCCTCTCCACTGAGGTTATAGACAGTCCTCTTGTTGAAGTATGTTCAAAGTTTTATGCTTTTACAGATACATGAGAGAAAGAAAACACAATGGTTTAGTCATGGAGAACAATGACTTCGAATATTTTTCTACCATCACTACTCAGTATGAAATTATCAAGATGTCTGTGTCTTTGTAGTTACTGTGTTATTCTGTTAGAATGTTTTTAAAAATTACTGTTTGAGGCGCAGACTTGAGGGTGTTTTTTTTATTGTTGTTGTTTTGTTTTTTTATTTGTTTTGCTTAAAAATGTTTCGATTAATTTGTGTGGGGTTAGGATACATGTATGGAGCTCAGAAGCTAACTTCCTGAAGTGGGCTCTTTCCTTCTACCAAGTGGCTCCCAGGATTTCATTTAGATTGTCATGCTAAGCAGCCTGTGCCTTTACTGGAGCCATTTCCCTGGTCTATTTATTTATATTGTGTATTGAGTGTTTGTGAGTGTGTGTGTGTGTGTGTGTGTATACTTGTAAAGGCAAGACATCAACCTGGAAATCTGTTCCTGAGGAGAGATTACTTTGTGCTTTGAGGCAGGCTCTCTCACCAAGGAGGCTAGGGTGGCAGCAACTGACCCAAAGATAATTTGTGCTGTCACTTCGCCTGAAGTAGGATTCCAAGCAGGTGCCATGATATGATACCTGGCTTCTTAAACTTAGGTTTTGGGTGTAGAACTCAGCCCCTGAAGCTTGGTTAGCGAGCATTTTACTGATTGAACTATCTCCCCCAACCCCTGGCTTAAATTTTCATTTGTTTGTTTGTTTGTTGTGTTTATCCGTGTGAACTTGAGAGCTGCAGCTTGCATCCATAGGTGGGAGGACAACTCGTGAGAGTCAATTCCTGCCTCCTTCCATGTGCGTCCTGGGGTGAGGCCAGGTCCTTACTCTTGCTGGTAGGCACCTTTCTCCACTGAGCCATCCTGTTGGTCCGTGAATTTTATATACATTTACATAAATTGAAGTTTATATAAGAATTGTCAACTGAATTTTATTGTAGGATTAGAACAGAATTTCCAATAATTTCTAAAGGGGTCCTAAACATACTACATGTAGGACATGTTATATATTTATAAACACAGGGTCTTACCCAAAACTCTTGCGTGGCCTGGAGAGACGGCTCAGTGGTTAAGGGCACTGGTTGCACTTCCAGAGGTGCTGGGTTTGGTTCCTAGCACCTACACAGTGGCTCACAACTACCTGTAAATCCAGTTCTAGGGATCAGATGACCTCTTCTGGCCTCTGTGAGTGCTGCATACACACATGTATATGCATACTCTGTGAGTGCATAGACATACATGTAGGCAAAGCACCCATACATATAAAATAAAATAAAAATAAATGTTCCTTAAAAATGGAAAAATTATATACCAAAAGTTGTTTTAAAATATTTTTCTTTATAATATAGTCTCTTTATATACCTGAGGTTGTATGAAAACTTCTCAAATGAAAAAGGGTTCTGAGTGGGAAAAAATTATTTTTAATTTTAAAATAATATTTTATTTCTGTGATTATAATTACAACATTTCCTTTTTTCCTTTCTTCCCTCCAAATCTGCCTGTATACCCCTCTCCATTGTTCTTCAAATCCTTGGCTCTTTTTTTTTTTTTAAAGTAAATGTTATTATTGCATGCATATATGTATGTTCCTAAATATAACCTGTTCGGAATGTATAAGTATGTTTTCGGGGCTGTTTGGTACTGAAAAACCAGTTGGTGTGTTCTTTGCTGGGGAAGGTTAACTTCAATGACAACACTTAAGACATCCTGGTCTAAAGGACACTAGGTTTCTTCTGTTTAGTACCTTCCAAACACTCGTTTGGTTTGGTTTGGTTTGGTTTGGTTTGGTTTTGTCTGGTCTGGTCTGGTCTGGTCTGGTCTGGTCTGGTCTGGTCTGGTTTGGTTTGGCTCAAGTATAGTATACTTGTAATTGGGTCAGTTTCTTGCAGCTCTATAATTGTAACTGACTCAGTAGGAAGGAGTATAAAATCCACTGTAGCTAGGATTTTAATTAGAGTTGCTTCCAATATTCTGTAAGTAATTTCAAACAAGGCAGCTGTTTCTTAGATTGGTCTTGCCCAGATTCTTCAACTGCAGCTGATTGAACAAGGTGTTGCAATTCAAATACTCTTTTCTTTCTTTCTCTCTTTCTTTCCTTCTTTTTAGAGAGTGTCTCTTATGCAGCTCTAGATCTCCTGGAACTGTAGATGTAGGCTGGCCTCAGACTCACCAGCTCAAATGCTCTTCTTTTTTTAGGGGAGAGGTGCTTGAAACAGGTTTTGGGTGTCCTGGAACTATCTCAGTAGACCAGGCTGGCCTCGAACTCAGAGATCCACCTGCCTCTGCCTCCAAAGTGCAGGGACTAAAGGCATGCGCCACCACCGCCTGACTCAGATACTCTTTTTATTTTATTATTAATTTATTCTCTCATATATTATATCCCACTGAAGTTTCCCTTCCCTTCTCTCCTTCCAGTCCCTCTCCATCCCCACCTCCTCTCTACCCACCCACTCCTCCATCTCCCTTCAGAATAAGGCAGGTCTCTGAGAGATATCAATCAAACATGACATATTCAGTTGCAATAAGATAGACACTTCCTTCATATTAAGGCTGGGTAAGGCAACCCAGTATGAGGACAAGGGTCCCAAAAGCAGGCAAAAGTGTCAGCAACAGCCCCCTCCCCCATTCCCTCTGTTGGGAGTTCTATAAAAACACCAAGCTATGCAACTATAACATATATGCAGAGAGCCTAGGTTAGACCCAATAACATACATGCAGAGAGCCTAGGTTAGCCCCACGAAGGCTCCCTGATCATCTGTTCAGTTCCAGTGAGCCAGAGTTCAGGCTTGTTGATTCTGCGGGTTTTCTTGTGGTGTCTTTGACCCCTGTGGCTCCTATAGTCCTTCCTCCCCCTCTTAGAAGGATTCCCAAAACTTGGCCTTAATTTTTGGCTGTGGGTCTCTGCCTCTGTTTTCATCAGCTGGTGAATGAAGCCTCTCTGATGACAATTGGATTAGGTATCAATCTATGAGAATAGCAGAAGAGCATTAGGCATCATTTCATTGACTTTTTTTTTTTTTTTTTTTTACCAGATCTTTGGATCTATTCCTGGTCTTTGGCCCATTTGGATCAAATACTCTTTTTTTTTTTTTTTTTTTAATGATTTCTTTTAAAACATATTTGTTTTTTAAACTAGATGCTATAAGTTTACTTTTCTGCCTTGGTACAAGATTTGTTTATTTTATTTAAGTGTATGAGTCTTTTTTCCTGGGCATCATGTGCTTGTGCAGGCAGAAGGGGGCACTGGATCCCCTGGAACTAGAGTTACAAATGGTCATGAGCCACTATGTGGGTGCTGGGAACTAAACCTGGGTCCTGTGTGAGAACAGTCAGTGCTCCAACCACTGAGCCATCTCTCCAGCCCTTCAAACATTATTAACGGTCTCTTCTTTAGTGTACTTTTCAGTATTATTTTTATTTACTTGGTTTTTCTGGGTCTTTTATTTATTTATTTATTTATTTTGAGACAAGGTTTCTCTGTGTAGTCCTGCCTGTCCTGGAGCCTGCTCTGTAGACCAGGCTGGCCTTGAACTTAGATTCACCTGCCTCTGCGTGCTTAGTGTTGGGGTAAAGGGCATGAGCTACCACTGACTGGCTGAGCCATTTTGAAAGCCCAATTTTTGTTTTGTGTGACAATCTCCTATAGCCCCAATTGACCTTTGTTTTGATAGGATAGGATCTCCATAAGGCCTTGATAGAATGACTTTGAACAGCACGGCTCCTTACTGGAGGCCTTGAGCCTCCTTCCATCCCTCTTCTTTCATCTATGACTTGTTTTTTGTCTTTTGTTTGTTTATATTTGGTGCTGTAGAGAGCCTGAGTCTTTGTATTTTGCTCAGCAAGCCTTATACAGCTGAGTTATACCCACAGGCTCTAGAGAGTGTTTTTCTCAAGTGTCTAATGGTAAAAATAATTAGCTATTCAATTTTTTAAGAAAAGCCATTCTGAATCCTAACTGATATGAAAAGAGATAAGAATTAAATAGAATTGAGCTAGCTGAAACAAAAACATCCTCAATTCGAGGCCAAAAAGAGCTGTTTCAGGAATCTTGCCAATGGTACTCAAAAGAAAAAGCAATTTTATTTTACCAAAGGCAAATTCAGAGGTGTGTTCAGAAATATCACTCAAAACCATGGTGTGTAAGTAGAATACACAGAAATTGCTACAATTATTAGTTTTAAAATATATATATATATTTATTTTAGTCAGCTGGGTGTGGGGGTGCATGCCTTTAATCCCAACACTTGGGATGCAGAGGCAAGAAGATCTCTGAGTTCAAGGCCAGCCTGGTCTACAGAGGGAGTTCTAGGACAGCCAGGGCTACATAGAGAAACCCTGTCTCCAAGCAAACAAAATAAATAAATAAATAAAATATATATATTTACTTTATGTTTATGAATGTGTTTGCTTGAATATTTGCCTATGAGCCATGTGTGTGCCTGGTGCCATGGAGGCCAAAAGAAGGCGTCAGATCCCTCGGAACTGGCGCTACATATGGTTGTAAGCCACCATATGGGTACTGGGAGGCATGGAGTGCTCATAACCACTGAGCCATCTCTCCAGCCCCAATTGTTTCAATTACTGTGACCCTCCACTTATGGCCTTTATTCTTGACATCCCAGCCTTTAGGAGTCGAGGCAGGAGGACAGTGGATTTAATGAGTACCCCTCCCATCACACACAGGTACACAACCCTAGAAGCCATAAGGAGTTTAGAATGAGGCTGGATAAAAGGTTGGCAACTTTTAGAACAATTTTGATTGAGGCTTATATATACTATATGAGTATATATACATATATGTATATATATATATACACTCTTAGGCGACTGTAAGTGAACACAATAGTGGAGAATCCTCTTGTCCTGTCTGTCTCTCTTAGCCTGGAAGCAGTCTGTTCATGGCAACTGTTCTTATCTCAACCATCTGAATGTCCTCACCCCAAATGGTGGCCTCGTTTGAACATCAGGTCCTGTTGCATTGTGTGTGTCTGGCTTGTCTATAAATGAGCGTGAGCGTCAGCCTGTCTGTCTGTCTGGATTGTAAACTGCTAGCCGGGAGAGGCAGGGTCTGAGCCTGACTCTCTGTGAGTCACTTAGCAGCACACACAATTAGGGTCTAGTGAGTGTCCTGGCTGTGATCTTTAGAAAGGGGCTGAGTCCTTTTCATCATCTCCTTCATCCTCCTGGTGCCTCTCAGGCCTGAGAGGGAAGCTGACTCTGTGTCCGCTGTGAGCCCTGGAAGCTTAGGCTCAATAGGATAATTGAGGTCTACCAGCAGGGTCTATTGGTGAATCTCGGAATGCTATAGACATATAGTTAGGAACAACTTGAAGTAAAGATTTCATCAACTACGATTCAATTCAGGAGGAAACTGGCATGTTGTGTGCTACTCAGTGGGCTGACTTTTAAATAGATCAGAATCCCAAAGCTTCTTTTGGACTATCACCAATTGGTCAAGGCGCAGCACAGAGCACACGATTTTGGGATTTTGGAAGGGGCTGGAAATGGGATTCTGGATTCCCATCATGGCAAGCACTCTCTCATAGGACTGCATCCCCAGCCCCACCCCACCCCACCCTGTATAGAATAGAGTTTATTTAGGGCATGGAGAGGGGAGTTGAGGGGTAGTAGAGACAGAGAAAGGGAGACAGAGAGAGAGAGAGAGAGAGAGAGAGAGAGAGAGAGAGAGAGAGGAAGAAGGAGGAAGGAGGAGAGGCTGGCCACAAGCACATGGAGAGGTGGGAGGAGAACTGGGGAGAGAAGAGGGAGAGGGTAAGGGAGCAAGAGGAGAGAGAAGAGGCCCTGTCCTCTCTTTAAAAATATTTTTATTGGGCTAGAGAGGTGGCTCAGCAGTTAAGAGCACTAGCTGTTCTTCCAGAAGGTCCTGAATTCAATTCCCAGCAACCACAAGGTGGCTCACAACCATCTGTAATGGGATCTGATAACCTCTTCTGGTGTGTCTGAAGACAGCAACAGTACACTCATATACATAAAATAAATAAATGGTTTTTTTTTTTTTTTTTTGAGACAGGGTTTCTCTGTGTATCCCTGGTTGTCCTGTAACTCACTCTGTAGACCAGGCTGGCATCTAACTCAGAAATCCGCCTGCCTCTGCCTCCCAAGTGCTGGGATTAAAGGCGTGTGCCACCACCGCCTGGCATAAATAAATCTTTAAAAATAAATATTTTTATTATATCTGCCAATCTGTCTACCTACCTATCTGTGTATGTGTGTGCATGCATGTGTGTGTGCACGCACATGCCACAAACCACGTGTGGAGGATAGAAGACAGCTTGAGGGGATTGGTTTCCTCCTTGCACCCTGTGAGTCTCAAAGAGGTCTCATAAACAAAAAGTTGGGTGTGGTGGTACACACCTGTGATCTTGGTTGTTGGGAGGCAGAGGCAGGAGAATAGCCAGAATGGTCTAACATACTAAGTTTAGATTGACCAAGCTATGTTACAAGATCCTGTTTCAAAAACTCAGCCCTCTCCACAGAAACGTCTGACAGTTTTTTTCAAGGAATTATTTATTTGATGTATATGAGTACACTGTTGCTATCTTCAGACACACAAGAAGAGAGCATCGGGTCCCATTACAGATGGTTGTGAGCCACCTAGCCACCATGTGGTTGCTGGGACCACTGAGCCATCTCTTCAGCCCAGTCCAGCCCAGCAGGATTTTTACAAGTGCTGCGATTAGGGTCTGTCTCTTTGGGAAGGTTTGGGCTTGATTAGCAGCAGGCAAAACAGCTCTCTGAGACACATCTGCTGGCTCTCCCATCTGTAATGGGAGCTGCAGATGTCTCGTTGGAGAGTCTGATGAGTCGGAGGAAAAGCTGGTGCGGTTCTGCTGCAGGTGTACAGTGTCCTCAGATGTGTAAACCAGGCATCTCATTGCCTACAGTGCAAGATAACTTCAAAGTCTACTAGTTTACAGTTATTTCTTTTTTCTTTTTAGAATTCATTCATTTTATTTTATGTATATGAGGTTTTTTTTTTTTTTGTTTGTTTGTTTTTTTTTTTTGCTAGCATGTATGTATGTGCACTACGTGCAAGCCCAGTGCCTGACAACAGAAGAAGGCTTTGGAGTCCCTGGAACTAGAGTTACAAATGTTTGTGAGCCGCCTTGTGGATGCTGGGGATTGAACCTGTGTCCCCTGCAAGAGCAGCAAGTGCTCTTTAGCGCTAAGTCATCTCTCCAGACCTACTTTTTTTTTTTTTTTAATTTTTAATCATGTGCATGAATGTTTGTCTATGTAGAGGTATGAATGTGCAGTGCCAGAGGAGACCAGAAGAAGGAATCAGAGCTCCCAGAGCTGGGTTAAAGATAGTTGGAAGAGTTTGACAGTGGTAGGACATCCCTTTAATCCCAGTATTTGGGAGGCAGAGGGAAGCAGATCTCTGTGAGTTCAAAGCCAGCTAGATTGCCGGGCGGTGGTGGCACACGCCTTTAATCCCAGCACTTGGGAGGCAGAGGCAGGCAGATTTCTGAGTTTGAGGCCAGCCTGGTCTACAGAGTGAGTTCCAGGACAGCCAGGGCTACACAGAGAAACCCTGTCTCGAAAAACCAAAAAATAAAATAAAATAAAATAAAATAAAATAAAATAAACAACATTTAATTAGGGCTGTCTTACAGGTTCAGAGGTTCAGCCCATTATCATCAATACAGGAACATGGCAGCATCCAGGCAGGCATGGTGCAGAAGGAGCTGAGAGTTCTACAGCTTCATCTGAAGACTGCTAGCAGAATACTGACTTCCAGGCAGCTAGGATGAGGGTCTTAAAGCCCACTCCCACAGTGACACACCTACTCCAACAAGGCCACACCTACTCAAATGGGACCACACCTTCTAATAGTGCCACTTCCTGGGTCGAGCATATACAAAGCATCGCACAGGAGAACTTTGTCTTGAAAAAAAAAAAAAACACCAAAACCAAACAAACCACCCAACAAGTCCCTCCCCCCACCCTAAATAAATAGTTGCAAGGTCTTTGATGTGGGTGCTGGGGCAGAAACTCTGGTTCTCTGGAAAAGCAGTAAACACTCTTAGCCACTGAGCAATCAATCTCTCCAGCATGTATATCACTTACTAAGCAAACAGGACTGACAGAAGAAAATAGGGCCAGTTTGTGTTTGTATGCAGTAGAAGTTGGATAACACTTTTTTTTTTTTTTGTTTCAAGAACTATGAAAACTACTGAGAATGGCTAATCACTGATAATATTTTTATTTAAAAATTCATTTATTTTTATTTTATTTGTATGAGTGTTTTTGCCTGCATATAGCTCTGTAACACATGGCTGTCTGGTGCTCTCAGAGGCCAGAAGAGAATGATGGACCATGTGGGTCCTGGGAACCAAACCCAATTTCTCTGCAAGAACAGCAAGTGCTCTTAACAACTGGGCCTTGATAATAATAATTTAAGCTCTAAAGAACAAAGTGTCTTGAGAAATATAGATAAGTAGACGGGGCATTGTGAGAAGTCAGACTGAAAATTTTGTAGACTGGCAGTTGGTTTTATGGGCTTCATTTACCAGACTTTGGACTTTGTAGTGAATTAATTGGGAAACAGATATTCACTCACAAGAAGGTGGTCTTATTTTTTGTATCACTATGAATATGGCACTCGCAAACTGACGTAGCTGCCTGCAAATGGCATTTGTGAGATGTTGAAGAAAGGCATGTATTCTTGTTCTTACAAAAGCAGAATAAGGACAGGCATGGTGGCTCATGCCTTTAATCCTAGCAGTAGCAGTAGGGAGGCAGAGGCAGGTTCTACAAAGGGCTGCATGGTGACATCTTCTATCCAAAAAAAAAAAAAAAAAAAAAAAGGATGGAGGCAGGGTCTTACTATGCAGACCTACCTGGCGTGGAACTGGCTATACAGACTAGGCTGGCCTCGAATTTATGGAGATCTGCTTGCCACTGCCCGTGCCCCCTGAGTGCTGGAGTAAGAGGCAGGAGCTACCACATCCAGTATGCAAATATAATTTAAACGTGCCAGCCAATTTAATCCCATTGCTTTTAAATACAATTATTCAAAAATGACTTTTGGGCAGAGTAGAGCATTCAAATCATCTCTGCTACTGAGGTGGTCGTCGACAGGTATGATAATCACGAGTTCAAGGCCAGGTTACGCTACTTAGTAATTTTTTTTTTGTTTTTGTTGTTGTTTTGTCTCAAAAAGGGGAGGAGCGTTGCTTCAGTTGAAGATCTTTGTTAGAGAGCTTCCTTGGTATATACGAGGCGTCTTGTTCAACCTCGTGTACCGCCAGAGGCAAAAATGCAATTAAATGGGGGTGGGAGAGATCAAATTAAATAAATACACGCGTGGCCTGTAGGTCACTCTGTGACCAAAATCATTACCTTTTCCTTTCTAACAGATCCTTGTCCACGTCGACTAGGAACTTGTTCGCCTTGGTCGAGCGTTTCTGTAGGGAACTAATTTCTGGTAACACCACTTATGTCCCACCCCCTTACTCTACGTTTAGATATTTTGATTGGCCGTCAGTCTTCCTTATGTTCTATGATTGGTCGAAGGCACGCCGGGACACAGAGGACTGACTGCGGTGGGAAACAGTCCTGGGCGGGCTAGGTGCCGGGCGGGTGCAGCCATGGCGTAAGGCGGCTCGTGGGCGCGGCGCGTGGCAGGCCTTGAAGGCCTGTCATTGCCAGCGTCCACGAGAGCCGATACTTCAATCCAATGATGACCAACGGGGTAGTGCACGCCAATTTGTTTGGCATCAAGGACTGGGTAACGCCCTATAAGATCGCGGTCCTGGTGCTGCTGAACGAGATGGGCCGCACGGGAGAGGGTGCTGTCAGCCTCGTGGAGCGGCGGAAGCTCAACCAGCTGCTCCTGCCACTGCTGCAGGTGAGAGGCGCCCACTCTTTCCCGCCCATTTCCGCGCGCTTGGTGTGGGCCCCGCCCTGCGCCTGGGGGCGGGGACGGTCCAGCCCGGGGCCTGGGGGGGGGTGCGGGGGTTCACCTCTGTTCTAGAGGAATTTGAAAAAATAACATGAATGCCTCTAGCTAGAGTCTATGAGCGCCTACTATGGGCAGATGCTTTATACATTCATTCTTTTTGCAGGTCCACATTAGGCTCCTGTATAATCTGACTGACTAGGGGTAGGGTTACTGTTTCAGAGCCTTGGTCTTCTGGAAAGTGGGGTACTCCATGCCTTCCAGTTCTGCTTTGTTTGTTTTCAGAGAGTTTCACTATTAATCCATCGAATTGTTGAGTACTAGTTTGAAAAGGTACTTGCTAAACGTTCTTCCACTTAACAAGTCTTGGAGCTCCGTGTCAGTCAAAAAGAATAGCTGCATCATCTTTCATATTAAGATAACCAACATAATTTACCTCTTTTCTATAAGTGATAAGTTAAGGTTTCTTGTTTGTTTTTGTTTTAACATACAGGCTATTTTAGATTGTTTTTCGAGACAGGGTTTCTTTGTGTTGTTCTTGCTGTCTTGGAACTAGCTCTGTAGACCAGGATGACCTCCAGCTCAGAGATCCCCCTGCCTCTGTCTCCTGAGTGCTGAGATTAAAGGTGTATACCCAACCATACAGGCTATTTTAAAATAATATATGTCAACTACAATTTCCCAAGAACTAGAATTGGGTTACCCACGTCTAGAGTGATGTAAACACCGACTTTCAAAAATGACTCCAGTGTGTAATTTTAAACCTCCTCTATCGAAGGTGCTGCTTCTGGGGTTAGGCAGCCTTCCTTCCCCAGTTCAGGAAAGGATGGAGTGTGTTTATACTCGCACGCACTAGAGCACCCCCTTTGTATCGTGCTTCCTAGTGTACAAAGCCCCTCACGTTCACTCACTTAAGTTTTGCCACAAACAAAGGAGATAGTGATTATTAAGTCCATTTAAGTGATGAAGGAGACAGGTTCCATGTTGCCTGTTTATAGAGTGACAAAGGAAAGGGAGCCTTGTCCTATAAATCCTGTTTATTTTTCTTCTTCTCTTTATAATAAACTATTTCATTGACTAAACTAAAACACTCTACAAATGAGAAGTATGTCTTGGTGTTTTGCATGGTCAGGAAAATCCTGATTCCATATGTCTTGTTTGGAATGATTGATAAATGACTCTTTAATGCCCGTTATCTCTAACCTTCCTATTTCTCCTTTTTACGCAGGGCCCAGATATTACACTGTCAAAGCTGTACAAGCTAATTGAAGAATCGTGTCCTCAGCTGGCAAATTCAGTGCAGATCAGGTGAACTTTCTGCAAAGGGTTGGGTGAAGATTACAAAGGAGTGGGTAGCAATTAAGTCTTTTCTAAAATGATAGGGGTGTGGCCCTGTTGGTAAAGCGCTTGCCTCTTGTGCACCAAGTCTGGGTTCTGTGCCCAGCACTTTAAACTAGCCATAGTGGTACACAGCTGTAATCCATGAATTTGGGGGGTAGAGGCAGGAAGAACAGAAGTACAAATTCCTCCTTGGCTACCAAGCAATTTGGAAGCCAGCTGGGATACATGGGGCGCTAAAGCTAGGATTAATCGAGAGGTTGTTTTCCTAAGAACCTTTATTTAGGTGTTTTTTAATGGATTACATTAGATACAGGGTTTATGTATTCTTCCCCCTAGGTGTATTATTTTGTGTAGAATTACCTCCTTTGTAGTTGTTTTAGATAATTCCATTTTTACTTTGATGAATGTTATATAGTAAGCAAGCAATGTGTGATACTCTTAAGGAATGTGGGTGTGGCATTCTAAATGGATTATGAGGTTTGTCTTAGAAGCCACAGTTTTAAACAAACCTTGAAATCACCTTTAAGTAGAATTGTCATTAATTCAGGAATGTGAAGTGTGGAGGATGTGCAGCCGGCATTCCTAAAACATGCATCCCAATTTTCTCATTCAGAATCAAGCTGATGGCCGAAGGCGAACTGAAGGACATGGAACAGTTTTTTGATGACCTTTCAGATTCTTTTTCTGGAACTGAACCAGAGGTTCACAAAACAAGTGTAGTAGGTATGCAACTTCTCAGAAGAGCAGAGAGCGTTTCCATTGGAGTGAGCAGGTTTCTGAGGGGCATCTGTCATGACTTTGGTGCACCTGAACTAGCAGACTAGGGTGCTGGTTGTGTTGTAGTTTGTATTTACTGCCTTCCCATTTTGTTCTCTATTTGACCATGACTTGTGACAAAGCATCTCTGTTTTATCTGTAGTGATTACCCTGGGTCTGGGGTCTCTAGGGCTGCAAGCACCTCTGTTTTATCTGCAGTGGTTAGCCTGGGTTTGGGGTCTCTAGGGCTGCAAGCACCTCTGTTTTATCTGCAGTGATTAGCCTGGGTTTGGGGTCTCTAGGGCTGCAAGCACCTCTGTTTTATCTGCAGTGGTTAGCCTGGGTTTGGGGTCTCTAGGCCTGCAAGCACCTCTGTTTTATCTGCAGTGATTAGCCTGGGTCTGGGATCTCTAGGACTGCAAGCACCTCTGTTTTATCTGCAGTGATTAGCCTGGGCTTGGGGTCTCTAGGGCTGCAAGCACCTCTTTTATTTGCAGTGGTTAGCCTGGGTCTAGGGTCTCTAGGGCTGCAAGCACCTCTGTTTTATCTGCAGTGGTTAGCCTGGGTCTGGGGTCTCTAGGACTGCCCAGCTCTTTCCACAGTGCTGCAGACCTCTTGCCTGTGTTGTGCAACTGTAAGTGGGGGTCACCAGCCAAACTTAGGAAGCAAGGTAAGTGAAAACACACTCTTGCTTTAGTATTTGAAGTATGTGCACACGTGACATTTCTTTGATGCTTTTCTACTAACTGTTTCCCGTGCCCTTCCCCTCTGACTCTGTTGCATGGTCATTTTTATGTTAGTCAACGTCAGTTGTTTATCAGTCTCCTGCTCCCAGGTCTTGGATGTACAAGGTAGACATAGACTTGCCTCTTACAGAGACTGAGTTGTGCTGGAAGGAAGGGTGGCAGATGTTAAAAAGGAAGTCAGTAAATAAGATAATGTAATTACTCCTCAGCTTGTGACTAGACTCAAATATAGTAACTATGTAGTTTCAGAGAGTTGAATAGCTGTGAAGACAATGGGGAACTGGCGGGATAGAGATGGGAGAGGACGGGGACCTGAGTGGGAAGCCTGAGGGAAGAGCACTCGAGGAGGAAGGGCAGCACCTAGGATTCCTCTGAAGGAGGAATGGGGCTGGGCGTCTTGCTGAGTCTTGGGATTTCAGTTAATGGTTTTACCTTGTCTGTGGTCTTATCTTGTAGGTCTGTTTCTTCGCCACATGATCTTGGCCTACAGTAAGCTTTCTTTCAGTCAAGTGTTTAAGCTGTACACTGCCCTACAGCAGTACTTCCAGAACGGGGAGAAAAAGACAGTGGAAGACGCTGATATGGATAGAGAGGATGGAGAGAGACAAATGGAAAAGGAAGAGCTCGACGTGTCTGTGAGGTAACTCAGGTTCCCTGTCAGGGTCCTCTTCCAGTCACTCGGCTTAACCAAAAGTGCCACAGTCCATTCGTGTCTAGACATTATGAGCTGGCTGTCCCTCTTCTGTTCCTGAGGATCCAGGAGGTTGGCTCACAGGCTACAGCTGAGGTTTCGTGTCCTGTGGCTTCAGATTGGCTGGGAGTCACAAGTGGGCTGGCAGTCCACAGGTAGAAGGAGAGTGAGGTCAGGGTGTGGATTCAGTGGCTCCCTTCCTCTGGGCTTCTGGGGGTGGCTGTAGGGACATGGTTTCTGTCAGATGACCCTCTATACTTCTGGGAATGTAGTGACTAGGGAGAAGTGTTGACAGGCCTAAGTCTAACAGCCCATTGTTTCTGCCTTAGGAATCATCTTTGTCAGTGGCTTCTCTGAGCCCTGCGCCTGTCTTTGTCCTCTACTCAGATTTCTAAGTTTGAATGTGCAGTTTCTTTCCTGTGGGGTCAGCTACCCTAACAATTGATAGCATCAAACTTGAGAGTCTGTCTGAGACTCACTTGAGGGCTTCCTACAGCACAGGCATTCACCACATTCAGGTCTCTATAAAATGTCTTAAGATGAGCTTACACTGTATGGGTTTCCATAAGCTGTTTTTGGGGGTGGCAGACACACATATGTTCTCATTATGTAGACTGGCCTTAAACTCATTATATGGCCCTGGCTGGCCTCAAACATGAACACTTATATACACATCACACACAAAAAAGTTTCTGGCTGTCAGGCAGTGGTGGTATATGCCTTTAATCCCAGCACTTGGGAGGCAGAGGCAGGTGGATTTCTGAGGCCAGCCTGGTCTACAGAGTGAGTTCCAGGACTGCCAGGGCTACACAGAGAAACCATGTCTCGAAAAACAAAAAAAAAAAAAAAAAAAACAAAAACAACCACCACCACCACCACCAACAACAACAACAAAAAAAAAGAAAGAAAGAAAGAAAGAAAGAAAGAAAGAAAGAAAGAAAGAAAGACAGACAGACCAAAAAAAGTTTCTGGCCAGGTATGGTGGTGTATGACTTTAATCCCAGAACTCAAAAGGCAGAGGCAGGAAGGTCTCTATTAGTTAGAGGCTAGCCTGGTCTACATAGTGAGTTTTAGGACAGCCAGATCTACATAAAGAAACCCTATCTGAAAAAAAGAAAAGATAGTTTCATGTGTTTCATGACTGATTTGATTATTTGAAACTCCTTGTTTGCTTTGCCATTACAGTGTTGGGGCTTGGTCCAGGGCTCCTGTGTGCTCAGCAGGTGCTCCAGGGCTCGTGTGTGCTGAGCAGGTGCTCCAGGGTCCAGGGCTCGTGTGTGCTCAGCGGGTGTGCCGCCATTGAGCCTTGGCTTTAGCGATTTTTTAGAACAGTTAGTTGGAACCCTTTTTGACTTTTGAAAAGGAAATTTTTAATTTTTACGTGTGTATAGTTTCTTTTTATTTCCAAGGATTTGTAACCCACAATCTCATGCATGCTAGACATGTAGCTGCCTCTAACTCTTTTGTAATTTTATTTTATTGTATTACATTGGAAGAGAAATGACCCCTTTCTCTTTTTGTAGTTATTGGGATATTTTTAGCTTTCTATAGGGAAGTTCTTTTTCTTGCAAATTAGTATGGAAAATTAGCTCTGGAAAGGGGAAACAGAAGTCCATGAGAAGCTTGTGTTACTTGTGTAATACTGGGAGCTTTGCAAGTCTCCCACCTTACAGTTCTTTTCAAAGGGAAGCCCCACTGTTGATTTTATTTATTTTTTGACAGTGTTTCATTCAGTAGTCCAGACTGGCCAGTGCTGCTTTAGCTGTCAAGTACACAGATGACAGATGTGAGCCACTGCAGGGAGCTTCAGTTGTTAATTTAAGAGTGGGAGGGCCAAGGATGCTGTTTTCAGTGGTACAGAACTGCCTCCTGTAAATGAGTCCCTGCCTCAACGTTCAGCTCCAGAGAAACAAACATTTAGAATCTGGACTGTTCGGTCCTGAAATGTTGATTGAATGTTTTAAGACTCCAGTTGCAGAACAGGCAAACTGAAATTGAGCTTCGTGTTCACTGTGCAGCTCCTGAGGCTGCGAGATGCTGGCTAGTCTCCCAGACTCAGCTCTCCTGCAAGTGTTTGCTGGGTGCTTCCCATATGCCAGGCACAGTGCTTGATGCTGTTCATTCTGCAAAGAGGAGAAAATTCCTGTGTTCCTGCCAGTAGGTAGGGATGGGCAGATAATAGATTGGGAATTAAGTTTAAACTAATGAGATATAATTTTCAAGAGAGTCACCGTGGTAAAGAATTGAGACAGAAGCCATGCTTGGTAACATGCCTAATTCAACACTGGGCAGGGACTAGACAATGATCAAGGAGGCAGGAGGATTCTAGTTCCTGGTCTGCCTTGGCTGGGCAGTGAGTTCCAGGATAGCCAGGGCAATGTAGCAAGAGCCTGTCTTAATGAAGGAAAGACTGGGACACAGGATAAAGAGTGCTGGGAGTGGGGGGCTGTGGTAGAGGGCTGTATGTGGCACAGTGTTCTGAAGAGTAACCCATGGTGTCTAGGATGCCTGCAGAGGCCAGAAGAAGGCTATCATGCAGCTGCCAGGTAGGTGCTGGGAATCAAATCTGAGTCTTCTGCAAGAGAAGCACATGCTCTAACCACTGGTCAGTGTGAAGTCTGGGCTGCCCTTGAAGTTTCCGTCTTGCTGTCTCAGCCCGATGAGTGGTGGAATTATAGGGGTGTAGTACCATAATTTGCCTTGAACTTTTAAAGAATTTACATGATTTGTAAAGTTACCTTTTTTACGATTGTGTAATTCTTTACTGTTATTTTATTTTTTTGTTTTTATTTTCAGAGAAGAGGAAGTATCTTGCAGTGGTCCTCTGTCCCAAAAACAAGCAGAATTTTTTCTCTCTCAGCAGGTATGTTAGTTATATAGCTTACTTTTACCTAATTTACTTTTAAGTCCTGTGATGTTCTGTATTGACATGTTTGTGTAAAGTTAATGTGTTTATTTGTAAGACTGTGTGTGCTACCTGCTACGCTTCCCTCCTCACTGGGAGCGGCTACGGGTCTCTGCCTACATGTCACTTTATTCTTCTCTTAAGACAGAATCATTGTATAATGGAGTGCAACCAACAGCCCATACCCTAGTAATCTAGATTTGCTTTCTTTTTGCAATTATGTACTTATTTATATTACTGAGGGGATTGAACCCCACATCCTGTGTGTGCCAGGCACGCACTGGCACAATCTGAGTTATGGTGCACAGGTACCCCAGACCCAATTAGGGAAGTGGCCTCTAGGGCCACGTTCCTGGATTCTTAAATGCGATGGGCCTTTAAGTTTCACCTTTCTGTTCCTGGTAATGGCAGTTCTCCCTCCCCTCTCTCTCTGGCCCCCTAGCCCATTAATCTAAAAGTCCTGCCTCTGTGTCTCTGGCTAGCCATTGGCTGTATAACAGTTCTTTATTATCAACTGAAGCCAGCTGGGGGCAGGGACCCTCCGGTCTGGAGCTTTAGCTTTCTGGGATCCAAAATAAGACAGAGCAGTAGAGCCAATCCCTAAGATTTATGTCCCTAATTAACCTTTCCCCATGTATATGTCTGTGGTGAGCGTGGATGTGTGTGTGGGTCCACATGCATGTACCTGCATGTGGAGGCCCCGGTGTGATGTCAGGTGTCTTAGAATTGCTCTCTGCCTCGGTCATTGAGGCAGGCTCTTTCAGGTGAATCTAGAACTTGACAAGCTGCTAGTCTTGCTAGCTGAGTCGCTCTGAGGATCCTTCATGCTTTTCTAGTTCTGGAATTACAGTGGGCTGTACAGCCACCAACTTGTCCTTTTGATGTTTTCAAACATACATGTAAAGAGAAGTGCAAGTGTAGACAAAGTATGTATAAGTACTTGTCACTAAGTGTGTTAAAGGTATCTGTCACCAAGCCCCATGACCTGAGTTCAGTCCTGGGACTCACATGATGGGAAGAGAGAACCAGTCTCCCACAAGTTGTCCTCTGACCTCTATGCACACCCACCATGAGCTTTTTGTTAGTTTGGGATGTGATTTCATTCTGTAGCCCAGGCTGGCCTCAGACTTTTCTGCAGTCCTCTTGTTTGGCCTTCAAGTCTTTGGATTATAAGCTTGAGCCACACATCAGTGAACGTGTTGTGTAGTGAATGCCTTTGTAATTACTCTCGGGGGTCTATGGCTATTTTTACTATGTAAAATATTAACATGCTCTTTCCAGATAAAGTGAGATTTTTATCTCTTGGGGCGGGGCTGGTGTTTGACTGTGTAGTCTAGACTGACAGTAGACACAGAGTTTTCTTGTCTCCCCTTCCTGGATGCTGATTTGCCAGTGTGCCTGCATTCTCTTTTTAATTAAAAAATTAATTATGTGTATATTTGTGTTCATGTGTGGTGTCTGTGTGTGATCACATGCACATGGGTGCAGTGCCCTTAGAGGCCAGAAGGAAGCAGTAGAGCCCCTGGAGCTGGAGTTAGGTGGTGGTGTGTGCTGCCTGCTGTGGGTGTTGGGCACCGAAGCGTAGTTTACAAGAGCAGCTGGTGCTCTTAGCCACTTAACCATCTCCCCAACCAGTCATTTTATTTTAATATATTTCAGGTTATAGATCCTGGTATATGTTGTTCCAGATATGTTGTCTTACAGCTTTAAGCCATAAGTTTTCATTATTGTGATAACATAAACTATTTTTTCCTGTGCTATTTTAATATAAAATAGAATTTAAATTTATGTCCTATTTTTCTTCATTTTGTTCATAATTTTCTTTCAAATAAAATGTCATATTTGAATTTTAGCTGGATGTGGTAATATATGCCTTCAATCCCACCACCGGAGAGGCAGAAGCAGGCAGATCTCTGTGAATTCCAGGATAGCTTGGTCTCCATAGAGTTCCAGATTAGCTAGGGCTGTATATGAAACTTTGTCTCACAACTAATCTAAACTAACCTACTTGAATTACCCCTACAGGTGAGTTTCAGGCAAACAAGAGAGTCCACGTGCAGAATTCCTTAGTTGTGGAGCCCAGGTTTCATAAATTAGCACTGGCTATGTTAGCTGTGGGGAAGAAGGACTTGTCGCCTGCATTCCCCTCACCCTGGTGCCCACAGGTGGATTAAAGAGCTAAGTGTGTATAGGTCACTTTACAGTTAGACTGGAAGGCGCCCCGCATTAAGTTTTAACTGCCTCTGGGTGGGGAAAGCCTTTATGAACACAGGCAGAAACCATGCAGGAGATACTTGGCTTTTCAGCATGAAACTTAATGTCTACGTGTCATCATCATACTCTAACTTAATTAAAAGGCAAATGACAACATGGGGGAAGTGTTCGCAGTAAATACGAGTGAGAGTTAACAGTGTTGCTTTAGAGATTATTTCAAAGGCACTTGGTGATGAGACAAAGGTCATCTTCTGTTGTTATGTGGAAAGAAGAGAAGGCTGGGCTGGAAAGACTGCTCTTCCAGAGGCCCTCAAACCATGTGGTGGTTCCTAAGTACTGCTGCAGCTCCAGGGTACCCAGGACCCTCTTCTGGCCTCTGTAGATACTGCACATATGTGGTGTATGTCAGACCTGTAAGCAAAATATTCATATACATAGTAAAAATAAGTAAATCTTTTTTTAAAGAAAAGGAAAAATAAGATTATTATTAATATTGTATGTGTGTGAATGTTTTGCCTTCTTGTATGTGAACTACATGCAATGCAGTGCCTATAAAGGCCAGAAGAGGGTGGCGGATCCCCTGGAACTCAAATTGATGGATTCTGAGCTGAGTGTTGCAAATTGAACCCAGTTCCTAGAAAAGCTGTCAGTATTAACCTTAACCTCTGGATACTATTTCCCCTACCCCTATCCTTTTAACGCCCTGCAGCCCCCAAGATAGTGTCTTACTGTATAGGTCTCACAGGCCTGGAAGAATCTTTAGACCAAGCTTCAGATTGACAGGGCCTCTTCTGTAGCTGAGTGATGAGATTACAGGTGTGTGCTGCCATGCTAGTCTTAGTTTTTTGTTGTTGTTGTTGTTGTTGTGGTTGTTTTGGTTTTTTCTTGTTTTTTAGAGCCGGGTTTTCTTTGTATAATAGCCCTGGCTGTCCTGGAACTCACTCTGTAGACCAGGCTACATCCAACTCTGCCTTCTGGCATTAAATGTATTTACCACCATTGCCCACCTTCATTTTTTTTATTACTTTTATTTAGGAACATTGGTGTTTTGTTTGCATATATGTCTGTCATATATTTTATGTTTATATATAAAACACTCCGAGTTCTCTAATACTTCAACTTGGAAAGGATGCTTACCTTGTGTGTGTGTGTGTGTGTGTGTGTGTGTGTGTGTGTATGCGCATGCGCAGAAGCAGGTAGATCTCTGAATTAGAGGCCAGCCAGAGAAACCTTGTCTCAATCCCCACCCCAAAAAATTATAGCTAGTTTTTTACATCTTATATTATTCAGCTTTTGTATCACTCCAAGGAAAATAGACAACATGGACTAATGTGAGTTTAAAAAAAAGGATTTGTTGTGTCTCACCAATCTAAATATTTAAGTCCAGAGTTGCATGGCCTCATTGAGTTGGACCTCTCAGAGTCACACATTATAGTAGGAATTGATGTTCACACAGGTGGTCCCCTCTCTGGTTGTGCAGCATGTGGGTGAGGAATGCAGGCCTGAGGGGTACCTTGGAGGGTATAGCCCCAACAACGAAATTCCTACCACTGGGTCCTACTTTTTTTTTTTGTTTTGTTTTGTTTTTTTTTTTTTTTTTGGTTTTTCGAGACAGGGTTTCTCTGTGTAGCCCTGGCTGTCCTGTAACTCACTCTGTAGACCAGGCTGGCCTCGAACTCAGAAATCCACCTGCCTCTGCCTCCCAAGTGCTGGGATTAAAGGCGTGCGCCACTACTGCCCAGCTGGGTCCTACTTTTTACGGATCCTTTGAGAATCTCTTTAATGATTTTCCAATGACTTCAGACCTCAAATTCCCATAAGGGTCCTTCACGATCTGAGTGGTGACTATGATTCTGTTCTTCTCATCTTGTGTTAATCTAGTTTTGTTGATTTTGATTGTTTTGTGGTGTGTGTGTGTGTGTGTGTGTGTGTGTATTTAAGGCCCTACCTCTTAAAGGTCCCCAGCCCTTCTCACTGCTGCCAAATTAGAAACCAGCGTGGTCTCTTAGGGAGCATCCAAACCATAGCAACATGTGTTGTGTATTATTGATTTTGTCCATGTAAACTACCAAGTGCAGGACAGGGCAGGAGAGGAACATATTATCTGTCTGGAGAGTTCAAGTGACAGTGTACATATAGTCTGGCAGGTGCTGCCAGGAGGGAGCGTGCCGAGGACTTGTGGGAGCATGGGTGGCCTTTGAGACGTTGCCTAGGCTCAGTCATAGACAGAGAAGTATAAATAAACTATAAACTGGACCCACCAGGGTTTGCAAGATCTGGAAGGAGCATGTGGGTGATAAGTGCAGGCTGGAGGCTTCTGTCCAAGGGAAGGGAGATAGTGTATGCCGGTGTGAGCATGGTCAGTGTGTTTAGAAATGTGCTCAGGGTGATGAGGCTGCAGTTGGGCAGTGTGAGTCACTGTTTCCCTCGGGTTGACTGTTCCTAATGTGTTGTCATTTTAATTTCAGGCTGCTTTGTTGAAGAATGACGAGACTAAAGCCCTCACTCCAGCTTCCTTGCAGAAAGAATTGAACAACCTGTTGAAATTTAATCCTGATTTTGCTGAAGCTGTGAGTTCTGTTCAGAATTTGTTCCTGGGTTTCAAGGACAGGACAGCACTGTTGAGTATATCAGAGAGCCACACACGTTTTAGGTTCTAAAAGAAATCACGCTGTTGGCAAGATAACAGCAGGGTCTAGACTACAGGGCTCCGCCGCCATCCCTGGGCCAAGGGCCTGCTGCCATGTTCTCTCAGTCGTCTTGGGTATGACTTTAGACAGGAAATGGTAGATTGATGGATAAAAACATTTGAAGGCTGAAAAATTTTTTTCTTTCTCCCTTTATGAGTGTTTTCAAACAAATTTTTAAATTAAATGTCCTATTAGATCTGTTCCTCTGTGAGCTTCTTAATGTAAACTTCAGGT
The DNA here is from genome assembly GCF_011762505.2 of Arvicanthis niloticus. Lineage (NCBI taxonomy): Eukaryota > Metazoa > Chordata > Mammalia > Rodentia > Muridae > Arvicanthis > Arvicanthis niloticus. The sequence continues at coordinate 13,595,368 of NC_133432.1, read as the reverse complement.
GATATTTGATTTAACATCAGATTTTATTCATGTCAAAACAGCTCCATTTTGTTTCCCAGTAACTTAGACTCCATCCCTGTTAGAAGAGTACTTTAGTTCTGTGCTTCAAAGCAAAAGGACAAGAATTAACTTGGTAGCTAGTTTTAGTTGGACATTTAGAATAATTAACTTCTAACTTGTATATGAATCATGTTCTCATTAATTCAGTGTTCCTTAATACCTCAGCTTGGGAGGGCTGCTACCCTTCTGTATTATTCATGGGTCCTAACATAGCCAACAGCACTGTAGCCTCTGTGTGTGTGTGTCTGTGTGTCTGTGTGTGTCTGTAGATATATTGATAAACCTGAACAGACACCTAATGGAATTGTTGTCTGTGGACTGTTCCAAGCCAGATTTGAATCTCTTTTACTTTACCCATGGAGAAGAGATGAAGCTGTGCGATGGCTTCCACGTGACTACTGATCGTTTCTTGTTTTAGCATTACCTCAGCTACTTAAACAACCTCCGCGTCCAAGATGTTTTCAGCTCAACACACAGCCTCCTGCATTATTTTGACCGTCTGATTCTCACTGGAGCTGAGGGCAAAAGTAATGGGGAAGAGGGTTATGGCCGGAGCCTGAGATACGCTGCTCTCAACCTGGCTGCCCTGCACTGTCGCTTTGGTCACTAGTAAGTTGATATTCTTCTGTCCGTGCGGACATGGCAGACAAGCATCTCAGTGTTAATTGAAACTTGTTTTTAAGATAATCCATTGCTGGGAGTAGTAGTGCACCCTTTAATCCCAGTACTCAGGGGCAGAGGCTCATGGATTTCTGAGTTTGAGGCTAGCCTGGTCTATTGTAGGGAGTTCCAGGCCAGCCAAGGCTATGTAGTGAGACCCTGTCTTAAAGAACAACAACAACAAAAACAAAACAAAACAAAAAACCCAAAACCACTCTTCCACTTGTGATGACACATGTCTGTAATGCCAGCACTCAGGAGTTGGAGGTAAGAGAACAGATGCAAGCTCAAGGCCAGCATGGGCTACATAGAAGACTCTGTCATAAAACAAAACCTAAAACAAGCAATCAAAAAAATTTTTTTTTATTTTTAAAATGGAGAAAGAAACTGATTTGAGATTTTCTAGATTTGTTTCTAGCTCCCAGAGTAAACCTTTTCGTGAATGGAAAATCCTCCTTAGTAGTGTGTCTCTGGAGTCACTGTGTGGTATCGCATGCTTTAGTGCCTGGGCCTGCTTTGTTTTTTTGCTTCTAAGAACAACTGGACCGTTTAGTGAATTAGGTCATTAGGTCAGGGGTTCCCAGAAGGACCTTGGGAGGCAGTGACAGTGCTGCAGAAGCTATGTCAGTGTTTAAAAAGCTAAAGAAGGTTGTGTCTGCTGGTAGAAGGCTGCACAGACTTTGGAAGTTCTCTGTGCTTTCACGTGAATTCAAGCAGCCATGATGTGGAACCGGTTGGTTTTGTTATAATATCCACCTGACTTTATTGTCTGCTTATGTTGTTCTGTGGAAAAGACATGGGAACTTGTAATCGGGAGGAAAACAAAGCAATTTAGGCAAGTGTGTGGATGTCTTCCTGTAGAAAAGATGTGTATGAGAGTGGCTTGGCTGGGCTGCACAAGTGGCTGCTAAAGCAGGGTAGGAGCTGTGGGTGACCAGACATAGTCTGAGAAACACGCACTGCTGAGCAGAGCCTCAGAAGAGCCCAGAGCAGGGAGGCGGCAGGGGACGCAGGCCACAGATCATTCCCGACTCACTGCTCATGTGAGACTCCATAATGTCTTACAGTAACTCACTCCCTTTTTTGCTTTAATAGCCTGTAGATCATGCCTTGTATTTGTTTGTTTTATCTTGGGATATTCACAGGTTAAGTGCTTTGCCATTGAGCAACAGCTCCAGCCCCCCAAACCTTTCTTTTTCTAAACAGGATTTTGTGTTTCTCAACTGGCTTTGATCTTGCTACATAGCTAAGAAATCTTCCTGCCTCTGTCTCCCAAGTGCTGGGATTTCAGCTGTCTACCACTGCACCTGTTTATGTGGTGCTAGAGATGGAACCTTGAGCCAGGCGAGCACCCTGCTGACAGTCACAACTCTAGCCCCGGAATGTTGGACATTTTGATAGCTGCTTGTTGCTCAGATACTTCATACTAGGCTCCGCTGTGGGTACCTGGGAGTGCAGAAGTGAAAATAGAGGAAACGCTGGTGTGAGGCTTACAGGAGAGAGCGCAGTACAGAGTGTAGCTGCAGTGTTGTCACTAGTGTGGGCCAGGCTGAGAGCTGAGGGGCTGCCATTGCTGGAAGAAGGAGCATGCACAGTTGCCAAGGACACAGGTTAGTGCTGTCTGTCATCCGCTGACCTGAGATCAGAACACAGATGTGCAGAAGCCAGGTGGCCTGTGTCTGTGTTTGGAGGACAGTTAGGAGCTGACAGTTTGTTTGATCAGTGTGCTCCTGACTCTGCAAGTGAGGAAAGTAGAAGGTGATGGTGATCACCATTCAGTCGTGGAGACCAGATATGAACTCTGAGTTGGGAGGAGGCCATTGCTTCTGTCTTGGGAAGCTAAGTAGGAATTATAGTACTTTTCTGAGAGGAAACCAGCTTGCCTCTTGCCCTTTTTGAGCATTTTTGAGACAGTTTCATGTAGCCCAGCCTGGTCTTATAACTCCCAGTCTTCCTGTCAGTTATCAGGATTACAGCCTATGAGCCTGTGCCACATGCCAGGCTCTCTTACTGGACATGTTTGCTTGACTTTGTTAAGTTTCTGTGTTGGGAGTCTCTAGTCGCCTGTAGCATACTGTGTGGTTCTCTCCAACTCTTCCTCCTAAGCCTAGCACTGTGTGTGGTCATCTGCTGTTTAGTGGAGCAGTATTAACTGGTGACACTGAGGACCTGTCTATAAAGGTGTGCTTCCTGCTCTCAGGTGACTCGAGTTCTAGAGTGTTACATTCTGCTCGGCATGGTAGACAGTCTGAAAGAAATGCAGCATAGGCAAAGAGTAGCTGGCTTTTCTGTTTGAACAAGCAGTTAAGGAAAAAAATAGGACTACTTAATTAAAACTGCACCTGTGAGGCTGTTGCTACTGTTGGAGGGAAGTTCATTGTGTAAGTTTTTGCTTAAGCAAATGGCATCTGAGACTTCTTACATAGAGATGCTTACATTGAGCTACCAGCTGATGACATTAATAAAGCTTTCATCCTTTTATTGCTATTGGAAAATTGAGAACATAGGCATGGCCTGTGCCATTTATAGATTTGTGAAGTAGTTAAATAAAATCTACACAGGTTAAGTAAACAGAAGGCAACACACAGTAGTATTTAATGAAGCATTGCAAAATGGGGTGTTTTCAGAGGTGCTGGCTCAGTAGGGCTGAGAATAGCTGGCTGGGCTGCTGTAAGCAATGAGAGGTTGTGGAGACTGTCTTGACTTTCAGGGGACAATTGGCATGTGAGGAGAGAAAAAAAAATGACCAGAAATAGGACTCTTAAGAATACTTCTGAAAACTTTGTTTATTTATTTATTTATTATTTTAATGATGATAAAATAGCAACTGCACATAGTGGGTTGTTTGTTTGTTTGTTTGTTTTAAACAATGCAGAAAATATCTTAATGAAAAGTAAATTAGTCTTTTCTTTGCTGTCTTTTTGACATTGGAGAGCTGGAACAAATATTTTAGAACCAGCAAGGAAAACCATTCCCTTTACTAGACATCCCCCCAGAGGGGCCGTCCCCGCCTCCACAGTGGATGTTCCCTGCTCCTGGGGTGGGGAGCCACAGGGAAAGCAGTCCCTAAATAGCTACAGCTGCAGCTAGAGGCCTGCTCATGGAGGAACTGCGTGCAGATGGCTTCCCGCTGCCCACACTTGCGTGTTTTGTGATTGTTCATGGGATATTAATGTTTAGTTTGTCATCAGTCAACAGGCAGAGCTCGCCCTGCAGGAGGCGATTAGGATTGCTCAGGAGTCCAACGATCACGTGTGTCTGCAGCACTGTTTGGTGAGGCCGTCCTCTGGTCTTGGGATTTTGCTCATGGGTTGAGTTGGCCTCCTGAAGGCCCAGTTTCAGTCAGGTTGTTTTGCAGTGGGGTCTAAGATCCTTAGCAGTGGGGGAAACTATGAAGATGGACACAAGGACTCCCAGAGGGCCCCCCAGTCATATATCTTTCTTAGTTTATGGCATTTGCTGTGCTTTGAGCACTTTGTATCTATACAACTCAACATGAGAAAGAGAGTTAAGTATTGCACTGATACTGGCATCAATGAGACAAGGTACTATACTGGTAACTTAGTGAGATATTGGTATATCAAACAGTTACCAAGCATATATAAAGTTCAGAAGCACTTAATCGCCTCTGACTCTCAGCTCAGATAAATGCCGGAAGGGAGCTTTATGCTTCCTCTGACATGCCTACCACTCTGGGCTGTCAGAGAATGTGGATCAATAGTTTGTTTATCTCGGTCTGGCTTTGATAAGGGTTCTAATATGTCTAACAGGTTTTATTTACACTCAAAATTCATAACAACAGTATTGTAGAGAGTTCATCTTGTTCCTTTAAAATGTTTTCTTATGTCCACATTGATGTTTCACTGGAGGTCCGCCATTGCCGTTGTTATGACGCATTTTGATGGTTGTCTCTTGCCAGAGCTGGCTTTATGTGCTGGGGCAGAAGAGAGCCGATAGCTATGTTCTGCTGGAGCATTCTGTGAAGAAAGCAGTACATTTTGGGTTACCGGTAAGGCTCATCTTTCTGTGAGATTGTTAAAATTAGTGGTGTTGAGCCTTTGTCTCTTCTTCCGCCCACCTTTGTCATGAACCAGCGAGACTTAGAGAGAGTGGGTATTTGCACAGGTGGTCTCGTTTCTCTCTAGTCCCTTTGTCCTAATGACATCTGTGAGAGCTCCACTTACGGACTTGATGAGAGATCTTTGTTTAGTTGTAGTTTACTCAGCAACACTTAGTACATTTGCACTTAGAAAGTTTGTAGAAAAGGCTCTTTTCTTCTTTTTAGTGCTGGGGGTAGAACTCGGCACCTCACACATGCTAGGCAAGTACTCTGCCCCGAGCTTCGTCCCCGGCCCTGGGAACGCTGAATTTAAACCAGGGATTGGCAAACTATAGCTTGTGTTTTAAATCTGGTGCCCTGTCCACTGTGTATGTCTGGTGAGCCAAGAAATGTTTACATGTTTGGATGGGTGGGGCAGGGGAATGGCCACAGATGAGCAGAGACCAACTGTGACTGCAGCATGAGATCTGCTCTGGCCCTGCTAGGAAGTTTGCCGATTCTTGTTTTAAACAATAAGCCTCCTGGGAAGACCTGTTCTTCTCATTCTGCGTGACAAGAAAAGGCTGAGTTGTTACCTCAGTGACACTGAGGCCATGCAAAGTAGGAATGGCTTTGGGGTGTAGACTGCTATTGGAAGAGCGTTATTCTGTCTCAGTGTCTGTCACAGTGTCATTGTGACCATAGACCATAAGACTGATTATGCCCTCATTCTCAGGAAGTTTGCAGCAAAATTGAGAACAACTTAATGTACATACTTGTTCAGTCTGTGCACTACCTATGTGCTTTCTTCCGGGAAAGGCAACATACATGGACCGGATTGAAGTGGCTCTTTATAGACTGCTTAAATATACTCTGGTCATGGGTTTAAACTGCTTTTTTAGATGAGCTTCTTACCCTTGAGGAGAATTCCAGAAGCTAAGAAGATAACTTGTTGCTCATGACAGGCATCCTTTTTTTTTTTTTTTTTTTTTTTTTAAATCTCCTGTTACCTAATGTGCCCAGCACTGTTTGCTCTATTATCTCATTGTAATCCTTACCACGATTCTCTATGATAGGTATGATGCCCATTTTACAGATGAGGAAGCTGAGGCTTAGCTAAGAAGCTAAGTGACTGGCCCTAAGTCACACAGTAAGTAGCAGAGGCAGTGTCTAAGTCCAGGTTACCTAATGCTGAAGCCCTGGCGCTTTGCCATGTTTGCTCTGCTTCTCTTTCAGCCCTAGTGATTCAGGAACATATCTCTCATGGGTCAGGGCTAAGGTCAGGTCCTAGGTTCTTTAAGTAGAGCTGTCACTGTGCATGTGCTGAAATGTGAAATCCACCACATTTCTGAAGAGCAAAACAAATTCTGTCATGTAATCTCTATCTTGGGTCGTGGGTATATCTGTCCCCTTAGTACCTCGCCTCCCTGGGAATACAGTCCCTTGTTCAACAGAGAGCTTTTGCTGGGAAGACGGCCAACAAACTGATGGATGCCCTAAAGGACTCCGACCTTCTACACTGGAAACACAGCCTGTCGGAACTTATTGATATCAGCATTGCACAGAAAACGGCCATCTGGAGGCTGTACGGCCGCAGGTAGGTCTCCAGGCGGACTGCCAGAGCCACAGAAGTGTGGCGCCTTAGAGAGAGAAGCAGGAGCTATCGAAATGATCCTGTGCAAGTTTGTCCTCCTTTGGAATTTGTTCACTGAGGGGATTAGAAAAACGCTTTGTCATCTGGAGACATTTTGTAGTCTGCACGAACTTGGCAAAGTCTTCCCCATATACACGGTTCACTCTCCCTGGCTGCTCTGTGTATAACTGCTGGGTGATCTCTCATCTGGTTCACACATTTGATTTCAAGATCATGAGTATACTTGACCAGTGACCAGCTGGGACTCAAACCTAGATCACCTGACCCTGAGCTGAGAGCCCCCCCCCTTCCTGTTCGCATGCTGCATGGCCTCCTTGTGCAAGTCCAATGCCCTTCCTCCCCACAGCTGCTTGTGTAGACAAGGTTGCTTCTCCGTTGAGGTGTTTTCTCTGGATATCTGCAGCCACTGCTTGTTTTCCACTTAGCCACCTGTAGTTTGGAAGTAAACTTTTGAACCAGACTTTCCCCTGGAGCCCTGTCTCACGTACCCTAGACAGCCTGCTGTTTCTAGGAATTCTGTAATGAAGGAAGCGCCTCTTTACCAGTCTTGTTTTTGTATTTCAGATAATTTTTTGGCACGGTGTGCTCTGAAACAGCTGCCGACACTGGCCACTGCCTGCATTGCCAGAGCAGCCGGTGCCAGGATGGCATCGGGTCTGAATTTACCCGTGAAACCTAATTAGCATTCTGTGACCTCAGGGAACATGGAGGGTGGGGAGGTGGGGGTGGGGATCTGGGTGCTGAGTGCTCCCAGATAAGCTGACCTACGTTTCCTTGGGGCCTGCATTCCCAGGATACTTCTGCTCTCCTCAGCCTGAGGGCAGGAGAGTGGCATGGGGAGGAGTTGTTTCCACACATCCAGAGCCGCAAGGGTTAATTTTCTTGCGTCTCCACTGAGGATAACTGTAGAGTCTGGCTCAGGGGCAGCCTGGGTCTGCTGCCTAAAGGGGCCCTGTTCCCTCTCCTTACCTAGCACCATGGCGCTGCAGCAAGCCCAGATGTTGCTGAGCATGAACAGCCTGGAGTCGCTGAGCGCATCTGTGCAGCAGAACAACACTGAGTCCTTCGCCGTCGCTCTCTGCCATCTTGCAGAGCTACATGCAGAACAGGTGGGTCAGCTCAGCTGCTGTGTGCTCTGTTGCTATGACAGAATCTCTGAGGAGACCAACTTGAAAGGAAACCCGTACATCATAGCAGTACAAGTTACCACTGCAGAGATCTGTTCCCTATGGTCCCAGCGTGGCCTCCAAGGGTGTGCCCTAATGTTAATTCAAAGATGTGGCATGGGCGGCCCGACTGGTGCTTCTAGGGCACTGGGGCTCTGCCATCCCCTTCCTCTAGTGCGTCAGAAAACATCAGGGGTGTGTCCGTGTGTCTGCTTGATGCGGGTGCTGAAGAACAGTCCCCTGTGGAGATAGTCTAAATGGACCATATTTGTCCGTGTCCAACGCGGGGTATTAGATATCAGCGAAGGGAGCATGAGTTCGGCCACTGGTTCTTAAGAAGTGGAATAGGTTGGGCATGGTGGTGCACACCTTTTATCTCAGCACTCTGGAGGCAGAAACAGGACGAGGCCAGCCTGGTCTACATAGTGAGTTCCCAGTCAGGGCTATCCTGGCTGGAGAGGCCCTGTCACAAAAACAAAAACCAGTTAGATAGAAATGTAATGCAGCAGAGAACTCCAGAGGACATACTAAGCCCTAAGGCTGTCGGCCCCTTTCTTTTCCTGACTGACCAACACTCATCCTGTACTATTCCCTTCTAAACCTCAGGAATTGTAGGTGCTACTGTGATTTTTTTTTAAGAAAGGGAAGTCACTTCAGTGTGTACAAAGTTCTCTTTACTTGGTCTGAAGTTTGGACAGCCCATCTCAGTACCACCCCTGCTCTCTGACAGACATAAAAACAGTGGGCAGCATTGGCCTGTAAACATGACGAAGCAAAATGATCATCTGCTGTTGTATTTCCGTGTTCTTGCTTCAAATAAAAGCTTAGTTGTGCAGTCGTTCTGCCTAGTTCACACTTGCTGGAATGATCAGAGCACATTGAAAAGCCTTAACTAAGGGGCTGGAGAGGTATCTCAGAGTATTGGCTGCGTTTCCAGAGGATCTGGGTTCAATTCCCAACACCTACCTGGTGGCTCACGCCTGTCTACAACTCCAGTTCCAGGGCTTCTGACACCCTCACACAGACATGCATACAGGAGAAAATACCACTGGGCATAAAATTATATATTAAAAAAGAAAAGCCTTAGTTAAAAGGACATGTCTGTAAGAAAGGCATGAGTGTGGGTTTACAGAAGAACATGGATGTCAACAGAAAAGAGAAACTCAGTCTTGTTGAAATTAAATTTAAGACTAGTCAGCAAGTGGCTAAGTGGGTAAAGGCCTTGGTGCAAAGTCTGACGACCTAGGTTTAGTGCTGGGAGCTCACGTGGAAGGAAGAGACCAGCTCCTCCCTTCCCCACTGTCCTCTAACTACACAAACGTGGGAGTATACACACTGAGTAAATAAATGTCAAGAAAATCAAGACAGTGAAATCGTTTCAGCCGGTAAATTAGGCAGAAGTCTTCAGGACCTAAAAAGTGCTTTTCTGTTTCTCTGCCTATGAGGAAACAGCTGGGCACATATATGCAAAGCTTTATGCCCTGATAGTTAGTGTAACATTTATAAAGTGGAATTAACTAGAAACAACCAGAATATGTATCTCCTGCCTCCTGACTGCCCAGCAGGTTATTTTGATGTATCAATTTTTCTCCCTTCTCCCTCTTGTTCTGACCTGCTAATGTATCAATTTACCTAATAAAGTATGCTAATACAGAGTTATATTATTACTGGAAAAGTCAGATCACTCAAAAAATATGTATTTTGCCTGGTGAGATAGAGCACACCTTTAATCCCAGCACTTATAGGGGGAGAGTTTGACAGACAGAGGCAGATTTCTGTTAGATCACGGCCAGCTTCCATACTGAGTTCCAGGCCAACTAGGGCTACATAGTGAGATACTGTCAAAAACAAAAAGAAAACTCCACAGTTTATAGAATTCTAATCATGCAGTTACAGTATTGCTCGTATTTTTTTAAAATATGTATAACTACTTTGGAACCTCTATATTTTATATTTACGGGCATGAAAGAGGCTTAGAAGATGTGTCGGACGTATCTGAGATTCTCTCTGAGAGGTGTTACAAGTCACTGCACTGTTTAGTTTAGTTTAGTTTAGTTTAGTTTAGATGAGTATTGCTGTGTAATTGTGACCCTGGCCGCCCTGGAATAAGTGGAATAAGCTGACTTGTAACTAACTGTTGTCTCGTCTCTGCCTCTCAAATGCTGACGTTGCAGCCAGGAGCCACCAGCCCTGCCAGGCACCGTGGCATGCACCTGTGGTCTCAGCACATGGGAGGTGGAGGCAGGGGGAACAAATGGCGTTCATGGCCAGGCGTAACTCTGCCTGCCTTACAGGCCAGCCTAAGTCACAGTGAGACCATGGCTTCTTAACTGTGAGGCTAAGTATAAACATTTCTTGAGTGTTTCTGTTCTGTGGTATGTTATGTATATGTACATGTGTATATCATGGCTGTATATATATAGAGTTTGGTAAAAAACTTTTCAGAAAACAGTTGTTATGATTAAAATTCATATTTTAACATGAAAAAAAAATTTTAAAAGTATATAAAGCTATAGGACCTAGGAAAAAAGGCATGTCACTGAAACATTCAGTGCTCTTTGCCTGTCGTCCTCCAGCTCACTGTCAAAGAACAGGTGGGTCACTTGTGACCCTCCTGGGTGTATGATAGGTATAGCGTCAGAACTGGTATGCTGATCAGATCATGCCTTCCCTTCCAGGGCTGTTTTGCTGCTGCTGGTGAAGTACTGAAGCACTTGAAGGAGCGATTTCCACCCAACAGTCAGCACGCCCAGGTAACCTGCCCTTCTCAAGACATGGTCAAATGTACTACAAGATAGTTCCAGTCTCTGTCTGAGGATGACATTGAACTTGTAATGTTTCTGCCTGCCCCTCCCAAGTGCTGGGATTATAGTCATGTGTTGCCTTGCTTGTGCTATGTTATGCTTGGGATGAAACCCAGGCTTCATGCACCTTGGACAGCATTTTCCCATTTGAGAGACATCCCTGGCTCTAAAGTAGGCCATTTTAGATTATTTCCTCAGAAAGACATTAAGCTACACAGGAAGCTGACGGTGTGGATGTAGGTTTAATGTCACAGTGCCCGCCAAGTGTCCACAGAGCCCTGGTTCCATTCCTAGCACTGCAGAGAAGTGTGTGGAAAGGCTGCATACAGTGATGCTGTCTGTCTGTCTATACTAAGTTACAGACATATGGCACATGAGGCTGCATCATACAGTGATGCTGTCTGTCTGTATTAAGTTACAGACACATGGCACATGAGGCTGGAGAGACAATGGCTCCGTGGTTAACAGCATATACTGTCCTTCTCAGGACCTGAATTTGGCTTTCAGCACCCTGTCAGCTAGCTCACAGTCACCTGTGACTATAGCTCCAGGGATCTGACGGCCTTGCAGTGCTCGGCAGGCACCTACAACCACATGCTAATATCCACATACAGACACACATAAATTAAAACGAAAACAGTAAACGGGGGACTGGATACATTTTCTCACACTTTCAATGGGAGGCAGAGATGGGGGTTGGGCGGGTGTCTCTTGAGTATGGAGCCAGCCAGAGACACACAGACCCTGTCTCAAAACACAAACAAACCAACCCAAATGGCTCAGGCTAGGGATGTGCCTCAGTTGGTAGAGTGCTTGCCCAACAAGCATAAAGCCTGAGTTCTATCCCCAGCACCACATAAATGTGGTGGATGCCTTTAATCCCATTGCGGATGGATGATCAAATGTTCAAAATCGTAGCTGGGAATATAATCTTTTGAAAGTTCAAACTCATACTGGACTGTATGGAACATTTGAGGCTAGCCTGTAACACCTGAGACCCTGTTTCAAAATTAGAAACCAGACCCAGCCTCATTCTTGTTTAAGGGCGAGTGTTATGAAAGTTTGGGAAACATGAATGGGAATGGCAGGCAGCAGATTGAATGCTCAGTATGGAAACAGGAGGGAAGTAGAATCTGACAAGAATGACAGGAGAATCGAAGACTGTCAGGGTACAGCAAGCACAGTGTGAGTTGAAGGTGGACATGGAGCTGCTTTGTGTTGTATGTTTGTTCTTCACAATGGCCTTGGACCCTTGATCCTCTTGCCTCAGTTTCCCAGGTGCTGGAATTATAAATATTTGCCACCACCAAATGTGGGCTTCTCTTTGCTTTTTAAAAATTGCTTGTAACATTAATTAAATCCGTGAATAACCTCAAACACATATATGTGAATTGTTAGAATATTTGTAACAATAATGTGAATTTTTTGTATTTATTTAATTTTTCTTTAGTTGTGGATGCTGTGTGATCAAAAAATACAGTTTGACAGAGCAATGAATGATGGCAAATTCCATTTGGCTGATTCACTTGTCACAGGAATCACAGCACTTAATGGCATAGAAGGTGTATATAGGTAAGAAGCCTGGAAAGCTGTCACCACAAAACAAGCACTTGCTTTAATCCCAGCATCAGGAGGAAGAGGTAGGCAGATCCCCAAGTCTGAGGCCAACCTGGTCTACAAATCGAGTTGCAGGAAAGCCAGGGCTACACAGAGATACCCTGTCTTGAAAAACAAACAAACAAATAATAAAATCTGTTGTGTGGTGTGTGTGCCCTTGAGCAAGTGCCACTGCACATGTGTGGCGGCCAGAGGACAGCTGCAGGTGGTGGCCCTAACCTCTGCTTGTTCACCTCTGCTTATGCCAGGCCAGCTGCCCTCAGGCCTCCTACAGATCCTCCCCCCACGCCCCCCCAATCTTTCTGCTAGGATTGCAGATGCTGTGCCACTCTCCAGCTTTGCATGTGCTCTGGGAATCCACATTCAGGTCACCAGACTTGGTGTCAGGTGCTTTAAGGTTAATTAGTTAACTTTATTTTCTGTGTATTAGTGTTTCGCCTGAATGTATGTATACGTATTATGTATATAGTGCCAGTGGAGGTCAGGAGAGGGTGTGAGATCCTTTGTAACCGAGCTCTGGATGGTTGTAAGCCACTGTGCGGGTGCCTGGGACTGAATCCAGGTCCTCTGTAAGAGTAACAGGAGCTTTGAACTGCTGAGCTGCCGCACATATGTATTTCTTTTTCTTTCTTTTTTTTTTTTTTTTTTTTAGGTTTTTTTTTTTTTTTGTTGTTGTTGTTTTTTTTTTTTTTTTTAGTTTTTTTTGTTTGTTTGTTTGGTTTTTGTTTTTTTGTTTTTTCAAAACAGGGTTTCTCTGTGTAGTCCTGGCTATCTTGGAACTCACTCTGTAGACCACGTTGGCCTCAAACTCAGCCAAAATAATTTTTAATAGTTTTATATTTGCTGTACTTTTGTTTGTGTATTAATTAATCATTTACTTTTAGCTTTAGTTGAAAATGACAATGGTGTGTTTTTGTTGTTGTCTTTCTATTTAGGAAGTAAGAGAACAGCTAAGTGATAGCTGTGTGTGGTAGAACAGACAGATAGCTATGTGTGGTAGCACATGCTTTAATCTCAGCACTCGAAAGAGAGGCAGAGTCAGGCAGATCCCTGGAAGTTCTAGGACAACCTGGTTTATAGTGAGTTCTAGGACAGCCAGGGCTGTCCCTGTCAACAAATGAACAAATAACAACAAAAGGCAGATAATTAAAATTAATAAAATACGTATCTTCTAGAGATAGTAACTGAGGTTCTGATAGCTATAATCCAATAATAATTTAGTAACTTAATAATAGTAATTTTCTTCCATTATGTAAGTCCTAGGGATTGAACTCAGGTCACCAGTCTTGGAGGCAAGCACCTTTCCCTGTGAGCCTTCTTACTGGCCCAGCTAGACTTTTCCTATGTGCGTGCACATGGCCATGCAGTGATTGTTTCTTTGAGGCAGGACCTCATGTAGCTTAGGCTGGCCTCAACTTTGGTGTTTAGCTGAGGATGTCTTTGAAATGATCCTCTCCATGTCCCAAGTGCTGGGATCACACCTGCTGGTGGCAGCTGCTGCTGCGCTTCAGTTTCTGTCTCCTCTTCCTCCTCCTCTTCCTCCTCTTCCTCCTCCTCCTCCTCCTCTTCTCATCGTCCTCTTCTTCCTCTTCCTCCTCTTTTTCTTTCTTTTCTCCCCTTTAGAAGGTAGCAGTCCTGCTGGGGAGATAGATCCTTGATCCCAAATGGTTGCAGTTGAAACACGTGCAGATTTCTGTGTAACCGTTACTTTTGTTTTGATTGTTTCAGAAAAGCAGTAGTGCTGCAGGCTCAGAACCAAATGACAGAGGCACACAAACTCCTGCAGAAGCTGCTGACGTACTGTCAGAAGTTAAAGAACACAGAGATGGTCATCAGGTAAGCAGTGTCTCGGGTGCCCCTCAGGGGGTGGGGGTCCTGGAAGGCGGGTCTTCTCACCCCACTCTTCTCTGCTCAGCGTCCTCCTGTCAGTGGCGGAGCTGTACTGGCGCTCTTCCTCCCCAACCATCGCCATGCCTGTGCTCCTGGAAGCTCTGGCCCTCTCCAAAGAATACCGGTTACAGTACTTGGCCTCGGAAACCGTGCTCAACTTGGCTTATGCCCAGGTAAACCAGTGTGAGTTTTTTCCTGTGGGGGACTGTGGGAATGAGGGTGTGTGGCTGTCTACTCTATTTTGAGTTTCTCTCTCTCTCTCTCTCTCTCTCTCTCTCTATCTCTATCTCTCTCTCTATTTCAGCATATCTCTGTGTGTGTGTGTGTTTGTTTATTTATTTATTTATACACACATACACATGTACACACACACAGTCTCTCCTGGGATGTGTGCTTGTCATTGAGGCTAGACTGGCTTGACTGGCTAACCATTCTAAACACTGAGCCCTAGAGATCCCCATGTCTCTTGCTATCCTGTCACAGAGGTTACAGGCACATGTCCCTGTGTCCAGCTCTGTATGTGCTTGCTTGGCAATCAAACCGAGGTCCTCTGGTTTGCACGGCAGGGATTTTAACAACGGAAATTACAGGCACTCACTGTACCTTAAAGGCTTTTTATGTGGTTCAGGGGTGTGAACCTCTGGCCTTCTGTGGCAAACACTGATCCCTTGAGCCATCTTCTCAGCTTCTTCATATGCAAATTTTTGTCTGAATTCCTGTTTTCAGTTTTCTTAGACATCTAAGAATGAAATTGTTGAATCATACGAAAATTTTAATTTCTTCTAGGAACTGCTTAACTATTTTGGGCACAAATGGTGCTACATGGTTCACAGTGGACTTCTCCATGGTTCACAGTGGACTTCTCATTTTTGTATTCTGAGCAATAATATATTAAGGTTTCCAGTTTTCCCAGAATTGTGTCAAGTCAGAATTGGCCAGCTCTCTAGGATTTTAATTTTCTTTTCTTTCTTTCTTCCTTTCTTCCTTTCTTCCTTCCTTCCTTTCTTTCTTTCATTCTTTCTTTCTTTTTAAATTTATTTATTTATGTGTGCGAATACACTGTCTTCAGACACACCAGAAGAGGGCATTGGATCCCATTACAGATGGTTGTGAGCCACCATGTGGTTGCTGGGAATTGAACTCAGGACCTCTGGAAGAGCAGTCAGTGCTCGTAACCACTGAGCCATCTTTCTCTCCAGCCTGATTTTGCAATTTTCATTACTATACTGTATGTATGTGAAATGGTAGCTCAGTGTGGTTTTGGTACTCTGGTCTCCGGTGACCAATGATTTTGAGCATCATTATTTGTTTATGTTGGTATGTGCATATGAGTGCAGGTGCCCTCAGTTCAGAAGAGGGTTTTGGACCACTTGGACCTGGGGTGGGTGCTCGGAACTGAACTCGGGCTCTGCCTAACCTCGTGGAGCCATCTCTTTAGCCCTCACATCGCTTCTAATTCCTGCTGTTCTGTTTGTTTCGTTTTTTATATATATAGGATCTGGTTATATAGCTCAGGCTGCCCTAAACTTGGGATCTTGCCTCTGTGTCCTAAATGTTAGGGTTATAAGCTATTTGTGTCACAAAACCTGGCTTCCTCCACCCCACTTTGAGACAGGGTTTTCCTGTGTACCATGGGCTAGTTGGGGACTAACTATATAGACCAGGCTGGCCTCAAACTTGGAGCTGTCCTCCAGGCTTTGCTCTGTAGTACCAAGATAACAGGTGTTCATCACCAAAGCTGTGTGTAATCTTAATGTTGACTTATAAGAGTTTTTGTTTGGTTGGTTGGTTTGTTTTGAAACAGGACCTTATGTGGCTCAGGCTGGCTTTAAAGTGATCTCCACCTTTGGAGAGCTATATTATAAGCATGTACCAAACATTTTTTTTCAGTCATGAGATGTATCTTCTTGATCATGTTGATTGATAATTTTAATTTTTTTTAAAGGTTTTTTTTTGGGGGGGGGTGTTTTTAAGACAGGGTTTCTCTGTATAGCCCTGGCTGTCCTGGAACTCACTCTGTAGACCTGACTGGCCTCGAACTCAGAAATCCACCTGCCTCTGCCTCCCAAGTACTGGGATTAAAGGTGTGCACCACCACTGCCCGGCTGATAATTTTTAATTTTGATAAATTCAGTTTTAACAAATTTTCTTTGTGAGATAGGATCTGTATGTAGGCATTTTCTTTGTCTCTTGTGCTTTTGGTATTGTGTTGCTAGTCTAAGAAGCGATTGCCACATGTAAGGTCATGAAGACTTTCTCTTAGGTTTCCACAAATATTACACAGTTTTAGCACTTATATTTAGGTCTTTGAAATTTTTATCTGTACATAATGCATATGTGTTTATGTGTATGCACACATGCGTGCTGGCACAGTGTCTGTGGCGGCCAGGATCAGCCTTGGGTGTCTTCTTTGTTCTCTACCTTATTTCTTGAGGCTGAGTCTCTCACTGAACCCAGAACTCACCAAGTCAGCCAGGCTGGCAGCCAGTAAGCCCCATTTCTGCCTCCTCAGTGCTAGGGTTAGGCCTAGAACTTTAGGAGGGGCTTTATGGATCAAACTCAGTCCTCCAGTCCTCATGCCAGCACGGTGATCACTGAGGGTTTAGCTATTGTTCCAGCCCAGGACTTTGAATTGTTTTAAGTTGATTTTTATGTATCCTGTACAGATTTCATTGTTTCCTTTGTCAGATCAGTCATCCCAGCACTGGTTATTGAAATTTACTGAAAAGACTTCTTTCAGGCCAGCACTAGAGAGGCAAAAGGCAGGCAAATCCCTTGAGTTCAAGGCTAACATGGGCTACAGAGTGAGTTTCAGGACAGTCAGGGCTGCACAGAGAAACCCTGTTTCAAAGACAGACAGACAAACGAACCTTTTCGGCTGCTGAATAATGTTGGCACCTTTGAGAAAATCAATCCGTGCTAGATGTATCAGTCGATTCCGGACTCCAACTTCTATTTAATTGCCCACATATCTGTTCTTAAATCAATAGTGCCACGTTATGTGTATATTATTCTATAAATATAGAATTGAGTGCCCTCAGGTATAGGGCACTCTTGCCTTAGCCTCCCAAGCACTGGGGCTAGGTATGCATCACCACGTCCATCTCGATAACGTTGAGATTACTGTAGCTGTCTGGTTCTCTCTCCCTGTGCTGTTGAGGATGGAATTAGGAAGTGAGAGTCATCCCAGGCTTTTATCATCATTCCTGTAAAGACAAAACCTTAAAGCTGGGCTACGTGGTACATGCCTGTAATCTCATTACTTGAGAGATAAAGGTTGGAGAATTGCTGCACATATTGAGGCCAGCCTAGGCTACATAGTGAGTTACAGTCTAACCTAGGCTACAATAGTAAGCCCTTGTCATAAATAAAACAAGACAAAGCTTTCCGTATTACACATGACCACTTTCTCCTACATCTGTTGAAATCATAGTGCTGTGCACACGTATTCTCTGGGACTGTGGTGTGCAGGGGGAGATAGCCTGTGCCATGGAGAAAACACCCAGAACACAAGGCCGTCTTGGTAGTGGGCACAGGACATGTGCTTGTGCAGTGATCTGCTGTTTCTCTTTTAGCTCATCCTTGGAATCCCAGAACAGGCCTTAACTCTTCTGCACATGGCTATTGAGCCCATCCTAGCCGATGGGGCTATCCTGGACAAAGGTCGTGCCATGTTCTTAGTGTCCAAGTGCCAAGTGGCTTCAGCAGCTTCCTATGACCCAGTGAAGAAAGCAGAAGGTAGGAGCTGTATGGAGTGTCAGGCTTGCCTGCTGGATGATCTTACCAGCGCTAGCATGCTAATTATTAGTTTTAATTTTTAAAACAAAAAGAAGTGAGCCAAAGCTTTCCATAGTATGGTGGGTTTTTTTCTTCTTCATATTTTAAAAGTGGAGAATATAAGAATATCTGGTATATGGTATATGCTGAATCTAGACAGCGAGTTTTGAAAACTGAAATGTTAAATGTTGGTTTCCCTCCCACACCCCCATTGTCAGCTCTGGAAGCTGCCATTCAGAACCTCAGTGAAGCCAAGAACTACTTTGCAAAAGTCGACTGTAGAGAGCGCATCAGGGATGTTGCTTACTTCCAGGCCAGGCTGTACCACGCCCTTGGCAAGACCCAGGAGAGGAACCATTGTGCCATGATCTTCCGGCAGCTGCACCAGGAGTTGCCCGCCCATGGGGTGCCCTTGATTAACCATCTCTAGAAAAGACTCCGTGCTTGATGTTCTGTATTTAAGTGGTGGCTCATTACATGCTCTCTTGTCAATAAACTGCTCTGATCAGTTTGTCTGAGGTGGTTTTTTTTTTTTTTTTTTCTGGGTTGAATTGTCAGTATCTTTGTTAAGAACTGTATAACTGGGAACTGGAGAGATGGCTCAGCAGTTAAGAGCACTTACTGTTTTCCAAAGGACTGGGGTTCAATTTCTGACACCCTCACACAGGCATACCAGCAGTCAAAACACCAATGTACATAAAATTAAAATAAATTATTTAAAAATAAAACCTGTTTATCCTCTTAAATCTGCTTACAGGGGATTGGTGGCTCAGGCCTTTAATCCCAGCACTTGGGAGATAGAGACAGGCTGCTCTCTTCAAGGCCAGCCTAGTCTCCATAGAGAGTTTATGGCAAGCTACACAGTGAGATCCCATTTCAAATAAGACTTGAGAGCTGGGGAGACTGCAGGTATGAGGACCAGAGTTTGGATTTCCTGACCCCATGTAAAAGTGAGGGGAGACCTGTCTGCTGACCACTACCCCAGCCCTCAGGATGCCGAGGTGGGATTGCCCATGTGAGCTGCTTAGCGAGAGTAGCAGAGTCAGTGGACTCCAGAGACTTGGTCAAGTGGAGGGTGGTTGAGGACACTTAGCTTCTCTCTCTGCTTCCCCGCTCCCAAAATGTGCATACAGGCACAGGAGCCCTCTACATGAATGCCCACAAAATTACATTAAAAAAAATGTTTAGGGCTGGCAAATACATATCATCAGGTTATCACACAGATCAGACATCCCAAGTTCTATCCCCTGCACCCATATGAAAGATGGAAGGAAACTGACTCCACATAGTTGTGCTCTGACTGCTGTACACATGACCACATGTCACATGACACATGTCAGTCACACCCCTAATAGAAAGGTTTCCTGGTCTGTTGTGGGTTTTTGTTTGTTTTCTTCCAGTGCTAAGGATCCAACCTAGGACCTTGCACATACCGGGCAAGTACTCTGCCACTAAGCTATAGCGCCAGCCCCCCACCTACCCCAACCCTTTCAGGAGTCTTCGATTTACTTCTGCAGCTTCCCCTGCTCTCCCTCTGAGCCAGTCCTTGGTGTGTGGTTGTTCATAGCACATGACTAGAGATAAAAAAAGAGAAGGTGTCTTTATCTTGTGGTATTAAGACCAATAGCTTTTTTTTTTTTTTTTTTTTTTTTTTTTTTTTTTTTGGTTGCTCGTCTGCATGCCTGTGCTTTTCTGTATGTAAACATGAAGGTGATTATAAGGGAAAGGAAATGAAGTATGGAAGGGTCTAGAAGCTCTCTTAAACACTGTCATTTACATATCTCAACCCTGTGGTTAAACAGAGTCAGTTGTCATTGTGTGTTCATGAATGTCTTCCCCTTCACACAGGCAAATGCCTATGTTTCAAGGCCAAAGCAGCCTACACAGGGACAGCTCTTCTAAAGCCACGGGAACCAACCGAAGTTTGCAGTTTCTGTCATTGGCTCTTTCACTGTTATATTTAAACCTTCTAATGAGAAACAGTTTCTCTCTGAAGCAATGAAAAACAACTCCAGCCGCCAGGGAGTGTTTGCTGGCCAAAGACAGCTGCTCTGGAGACAGGCTCAGGATAGAAGTAGAGACAGGAATTGGAGTGTTGATGTTTAAAAGTCTTTCCTTTAATTTCTGTGGAGGTTGTATTTGTAGAAATGGAATCACAATAATGACTGCGTAGTTCTAAAAAAAAAAAAAATTCTTCCAGCAAGAAACTAGATAGTTTATTTTCCTTTATGTTTTAGGTTTTAGGCTGATCTCAAACCTGGATCTTCCTACCTCAACCTCCCTGGAGTCCTGTGTGAACAAGTCTGTGCCACTCCAGCTGGCTGATATGAGTGGGGGATGGGAGACAGTGCTAGGTTATCTAATATCTCACACATGCCGAGTATGTGTTCTACCACTGAGCTACACCACCAGTCCTTACCATTCATGTGCATTGGCATTAAACCCCAGAGCTGTCAAGATGGATCAGAACTGACTGGAATTTGTAGGGCCACATGAAAAATAAAAATGAGAGGTTTCTGGTATATATTTTTCTGGTGCTAGGCTGTAGCACCATGACAGTGGGTGTATGAGGATCGAGGCTTAGTCTCCATCACCCTTTCTTGTTGGGAGCCGACTTTAGTAGAAAGCGGCTAGATCAACTTTACAGCCATCTGGAACCATATACCCTGGTGAAAGACTTGGTTGTCAAAAGCCTATAACAGCTGAAGCATACTCTGATAAATATATTGTTTATCCCACATAGCTTGTTTTGCTGTTTAGTGACCTCAGCTGTATGGTGCACGTGGTAAAATGTTTTCACCTGTGTTCTGCTTGTGTATATAAATACCTCAGAATTCCCTTCAATAAGAGAGACTTGAGAAAATAGAAGAGACTTGAGAGAGACTTGATCACACCCTGTCTTGTCTCCATTCTTCGAGTTTCTTGCCCCAAGAGCCCCACTCTCTCTCTTGACCAGAGCACTTAGCCCCAACGTGTTGAGGCAGAAGCGTTGAGGCGGAGTACGGGTCACAACACTTTCTCCTATAAAAATGGCAACAAGAAGGTCTCATGTCTATCCTGGCTGTGTAGACCAGGCTGGCCTCAAACTGAAAGAGATCTGCCCCCAGAGTGCTGGGATTAAATCAGCAAACCATTGCATCTTAAATCCAAGGACTGAGGCCCTTTGGAGCACAGAACCATGTTGGAGATTGGTTCTGATGTTTTGATTTAAGTGGGAATCTGTGTATCCAAACGCTGAAGTTGGTTTTTAATCGATCAATAAAGATGCCAGCAGCCAATGGCTGGGCAAAAGGCAGGACCCTTACATTTTCAAGGACTAGGGCAAGGGAGAGAGGAGGAATCACCATGTTTGGGAGGGAGACATGAGATTTTAGAACTGCAGGAGGAAAATCATTCAAAATGTAGGTGAGAAGGAATGAGGTCCCTAAAAGAGCTGCCCAGAAGCATCTTGGGCAGCAAAGACTTGGGATCCACCCAGAAGGAACAGGGCAGCAAAGATAGATCAAGATTAAGAGGGTGTTAAGTCAGGAGTACCAGAGGGAAAATCCATGATAGCCAGGCCGAGGGACTGGAACTGCCCAGCCTTTGAGCTAGCCAAGGCATTTAAAAAATAAGCTCTGTGTTTGTGTGTGTGTGTGTGTGTGTGTGTGTGTGTGTGTGTGATTAGTGGATCCAAGAGTTCCTGGCCACTAAATGGAACTTTTGTTTATTTATTTATTTGTTTATTTATTTATTTGGTTTTTCGAGACAGGGTTTCTCTGTGTAGCCCTGGCTGTCCTGGAACTCACTTGATAGACCAGGCTGGCCTTGAACTCAGAAATCCGCCTGCCTCTGCCTCCCAAGTGCTGGGATTAAAGGCGTGCGCCACCACCGCCTGGCCTGACTAGCTTTTTAAATATTTCCCAATGGGAGTGTGTGGTGGGAGAAGGAAGCCAGTAATTATGTTATGTAATGGCATAATTCCAGGTGATTTCACATTAGCAGTCTTGCAGTGGATTCAATGGGAAAGGGGTCTGGTAAGAAAGGAATGGAAGCTTTGTAGTCATTGAGCATTTGGGTCTTGAGTCAGGACAGCAGGCACTCTACCCCACAGATTTAGTGGCATGCTTCCTGACCTAGATGAGAATAGCTAAGATTTACAGAATGGCCTGTGAGGGTTCTTTACACAAATAGTCACAATTCTGGGGTTAGAGAGGTGGCTCAGTGGTTAAGGGTACTTGCACTTCCAGAGGACTCAAGTTCATCTCCCAGCACCCACTACATTGGGCAGCTGCATTTAACTATCGCTCCAGGAGAGACAAGGCTGTCTTTTTAGACACCTGTACACATGTGACACAGACAAATGAATTTTTTTAAAAAAAATTGTTTTTAAACCAACCCTATATTTCACCTTCAGAACACTCTTAAAGGCTGGGCAGTAGTGTTAACTCAGTTTAACAGATGGCATTGGGACATAGAGAGGTGAAGTCCCTCGCCCAAGGTCTTATAACTAGCAGGTTGTCGAATTGGGATCCTAATGTTCTCAGCATTACCCAGACCCCACTGTTTAGAAAGGCCCTGTGATGTTTTTGTGAACACTTACCTATTTGTTGACTATAATAATAATGATAATAATAATAATAATACCATTTATCTAGTAGCCATCATGTTCCAGACACCACTAAGACCTCACAGATCATCTTTAAAAAAAAGATTAATTAATTAATTTATTTATTTAATGTATGTTTATACACTGTGGTTCTCTACAGAGACACCAGAAGAGGACATCGGATCTCATTACAGATGGTTGTGAGCCACCATGTGGTGGCTGGGAATTGAACTCAGGACCTCTGGAGGAACAGTCAATGCTCTTAACTGCTCTTGACCACTGAGCCTTCTCTCCAGCCCCTTACGTATCATCTTTAAGCACAGTACCCTCCTCATTTTATCAATGAGGAGACTGAGCCCGGACCTCATAGCCTGAACCAGCCTTGTCAATGGTAAGGCCTGGAAAGACGATTCAGATCCTGATGTGACAACCTCTACAGTCCATGCCTTTCCTCTGTCCCCAGGCCATCTTTGCCTTCACCTGTATGCCTGGACTTTTTCTACCTGTTCTGAGTATTCAATCTTGACCTGATGTTTTTCTTTTTGCAGATCTTTGCAGAGACAGATGAAGAGCCCTCTCATAAACCGTTCCTGGCATCTTTTATGATGCTGTCTGTATTGAGGACTTAGAAAGCTATTCATCTCGCTGCCTGTAGAAGGTAGCAGCTCTCCAAGGCCTCTTTTTAGCTGTTGCTCTGTTGACGATAAAGAACCCGATGAATCAAGTTCATTGGTGATATGAATCCCGTTCTTTTGTTCTAGATACTCAGGCCTACGCAGCAGAACATTCCCGTGAACAACGTGAGTGTTTGGAACGCAGGCTAGCTCAGGAAGGAGGGTCAAAGCCTTGAAAAGCTGTTGTGAAGCTATCCACATGGGAGAGAAAATGATAAAGTCTTAGATTTCCATGCCTTGCCCCCTCCACAGGGTTTAAGTTTTCCTTTAAAAAAAAAAAAAAAAAAAGTAAGACTCAGATGTCATGTTTACTTATTTTCCTGGCAATCTGTGTTGTCAGGACAACAAGACCCGTTTCCTAGAATAGGATTTTCTGGCGTTCTAAGAGGGGGGAGTTGAAAATGCAACACTAACTCTTGTTTTCGTATCTCTGAGAAGAAATTGGTTTCTTTGTGTGGGATGGCTCCTAGCACACAAGGAGCTGAATGGCAATGACAGGCAATTATAGTGTTCTGCACTTTGTTCTAATTTGCTTTAATAAGAAAGGCACATAAACTGATGGGATTTTTTAGCACCGTGCTAAGTATATAGGGAGTTAGCTTCAGTGAGCACTTGAGTACCAGGCACTGAGCTAATAATGTCTTCACACACATCCTCACGTTGAAACCCCAGGGCAAGTCTACGAGAGCTCCGTAGTGTTCTTATCCCCATCTAATAGCTGGTGAAGCCAAACTGGGAGAGATCAAGTCAATGGCCCAGCTTACAGATAATTGCAGGTAATTAATGGGTGCAAGAGACTTGAATGAAGTCCATCCCAGCCCAGAGTCATTGCCTTTCAACCTTTATGCTGAGTTATGCAAATGTTTTGGGTGTAGTGCCTGTCCAGACCCCAGGAATTTTTACAGTTCACCCTTAAGGCAAAACCCATGAGTGGGGCTCTGATCCTTTAGCTTAGCAGGGAAGTGTTTTACTTAGCATATGCAAGACCCAAAGAATAAAGATGAGAAGGTTGGCTGAACATCACATAATCCAAGAGCTCATATAGGTCAGAAGAGGGAGTCAAGTCCCCTAGAACTGGGCTTACCGGTGGTTGTGAGCTATCATGTGGGTGCTGGGAATTGAACCCAGGTCCTCTCTAAAAGAGCAATGAGTAATCGTAACTGTCAAGACATCTTTCCAACCTTTGGATGGGCATTTTAAACCTTTCTTTAGCGTTTAACTTTATACTGGGTTTCTGCCTGTGTTATCTACAGTGTTATAATAAAACCATGGGCAATTTAGTAAAACATGACATACTCATATAGAACTGTAAATTTTAACAAATAAGGAGAAAGAAAACCAGGGTTTATTTTGGTTACCTAAGGAAAGCAGAGTTGCCCAAATATTTCCTCCCTTACCCCCCAACTCCAGGCCATCTTTTTTTTTTTTTTTTTTAATGGCCTGAACCAATGAGTTTATTGGATTTACTTAGAGGAGCATGGGTGACTTCTGAATAGCTGCATCACTTCAAAGTGCCCCCTCCTTATGGATGATGACCTCAGAGAAATTGCTTCATGGAACGCCCTCCTAAATGGCATCAGGCAGGAAAATTGTATGAAAATCAACCTGTGATGTTTATAAATAAAGTTTTATTGGGACACTGCCACATCCATTGGTTCATTGTTGTCTGTGGCTACTCAATGGCAGAGTTGTGTTCTCTCTGTTGAGAGCATGGGGTAGAACCTGAAATGTTGACCTGGATGGTCTTTTACAAAAAACATTTGCCAACACTTGCATTGTCATTAATGACCCCAAAGGCCCCCACCCCGTCCGCCAGCCCTACTACACATTTGGGGTGGAGGCCATACAATATAGAAAAATACAGAACTGTGTACCCACTACTTTTGCAATTTATTTTACAGCTATTTATAGAAGGAATAAAACAACGACTACATCTTCCTACACTTCCTGTCTGTTCTCTGCCCTCAATTGCTTCCTTTATTTACTTATTATTATTGTTTTGTCTTTTTGGAAACGGGATCTCTATAGAGCTGGAACTTCCTATGTAGACCAGACTGACCTTGAACTCATGGGTATCCTCCTGCCCCTGCCTCCCAGGTACTTTGGTTAAAGGAACGTGTACCACCACACCCAGCCCACCTTGCTTTATTTTTATTTTCTGTGTGGGGGTCTTTTTTCCTGAATGTGTTTCTGTGAACCACATGCATCCTTTGCCTGAGAAGTCCAGAAGAAGATGTTAGATACCCTGGGACTGGGGTTCCAGAGGGTTGTGAGCCATCATGTGGGTGCTGGGAATCAAATCTAGGTCCTCTGCAAGAGCAGCTGGTGCTCTTAACTACTACGCCATCTCTCCAGCCCCCTTCCTTTATTTTTAGACCATGCTAGTTCAACTAGCTGCCTACTTCCTTCTTGGTGTCAGACTATCATGAATCTAACATGAACCAATTCTCTTTGACTTTTATATATCTTTTGCATAAGCATGTGTCTATAAGCATATACCATGTGGAGGTCGTAGAACACGCCACTACCCTCCTGAAATCAGAGCAGTTGTGCTTGCCTCTGCACCAGTCCCCTTACTGGAGGGAGGCTATCATGATCCTCCAGGGAAGGAATGGGGCGAGAGTCATTAGACCCTCACCTCAGATTACAGTTGCTCCCTTTTTCCCTCCCGTGTTAGAGTCTATAAGAGGGGGAGGTAAACGAAGGAGACACTCCACCTATGTAGCTTTTGGCAGGTCACCATCCATGCAGGAGATGAGTAAGCCCAATAAACTCACTGGTTCACCAGTCTGGGGTTGTACGGAATTATGTCTCTAATCTGTTGTTGGCGCCCTATTTTGGGTGAATAAACATTTGTTCGTGTCTCCTCAGGAAGTCACTCAAGAGTGGGGCTTGAACATCCAGGCAAACTGTACATGATACTGTATCCCGCAGCTTGCCGTTTTTACTCTACATGTTTTTGTTTTTCTTTTCGTGTGGATACAAATAGATCTAAGAGTCCTTTTAACTATTGTGTACTATTCCACCTCGTCTCGCTCTATTTGCTACTACTAATAAATAAATGCAAGAGCGTTGAGCAGTATCAGGGGTGGTCATCTCATTAGAACATTCATTGAGTTTCTTTGTCCAGCCTAGGAATATTGAAATAATTTATTGAGGGCTGGAAATCGACCCAGTTGCCAAAGAGCATTGCATCCTTAGTGAATTTAACATCTCAACTCTGATTCCCTTTTGGCCACCGGCAGGGACATGCAGACAGCCCCTGGTGAACATCCAAGTCTGAGTTCAATGACCCCAACAAGGCCACCGGTTCAGAGAGCCCTTGAAATACCCTTTTCCTTCTCCGTTGTTACCCAGCTGGGAGACTAAACGAGCTTTTAAGGCTCCAACAAAGTAAAACGTCAAAAAGGGGTAGAGTGTTTGATCAGCCTTGTGGGGAGACCCAGAACTTCACTGGGCTGTTCCGAGTGAGTGATGCATTTTAGGGCGAGCCTGCAGCAGTGGTCAGTGGGGAGGCGGCTGCGGAAAGGGTTTCCCCATAATGGGCGTTGCCCCGAAATCCAGGGAGGGAACCGCTAGACAGCTCCTGGGTTTCCCCGCCTGTCGTCGCCTTTGGGGAACTTCTCCACGCCCAGGAACAAAGCGGCGTGGAGCAGCTCGCAGGAATCCAGACCCACTCCCCAACTTGCGGCCTGTGCGCCCCTGAGCGAGCCAAGTCTCGTTTCCTGCCGCCGGCCGCCTCCCCCTCCCTCGCCTCCACCTCCCTCGCCTCCACCCCGCCGCTACTTAAGTCTCCGCGGGACCCGGCGCGCGCGGCCGAGGCTGCGGCGGGCACGCGCGCTCCACGCCGGATCCTTGGCCAATCAGCACGGAGCCCGAGGCGCCGCCGCGCGCGAGCCGAAGCCCGGGCGGCTCCTCCCGTGGAGAGCCGAACCGGACCGAGCGGAGCCGAGCCAAGCCGAGCCGGGGGCGCAGAGCGCGGGAGGCGGCGGCGCGGAGCCCAGGTGAGCTAGCCCGAGGCGGGCCGTGGGGACTGTGGGGAGGACGCAACCTCCCTGTGGGTCTCCGGGTCCCGGACGCGCGCGGAGCCCGGCAGACACAGCCTAGAGGCGGGCCCCGAGGGGACCCCACGTGCGCCGCCCCGCGCCCCGCCACGTGGAGGGCTGCGCCCCCTTTCCCCCGGCCTCCGGTGCGGGGCGGCGCTCGAGCTCTGGCGGCCAGGGGCCGGCCTGGAGTTCCGCACTGAGGTCCGCCCGCCGGGGCGGTCCCGGATCCCGGCGACGGCCTAGGCCACCCCGGGCGCTTGACAGGTGCGGAACCTGAGCGCCCGGGAGCGTCCCACCCCCGCAGGCTGCAAGGCACGGGGTGGGGGACCCCGGTCCTAGGGGCTTGGCTCCCAAGTCTGCCCTCTGATCACCCCGACCTCACAGGCCGACTTGATCCTTTTGACCTAAATTTACCTCAGGGCTGCAGCGCGCGGTGCATGAAGAGTGCATGCCCGGCTCCCTCTGGCTCAGCCCTGGGTTGGTGCCCTGGTATCACCTGGGGTTTTGCTAGGGTTCTCCCTACCTCCTGGATGCCCAGTTTGGGAAACGGGGTGTTTTCACAGGTCTGTCAGCCTCCTCCCCGGCTGCTCTCACTTGGAGATGAAGAGGTGGCACTTTGCAGAGGGATGGAGAAGGGGGGTGGAGGACATCTCAGGTGCCATGGGCAAAGCAGCAGCCTCCTGATCTGGGGGTGGGTCATGCTCCGCATTCATTACCCTAGATGCAACTTTTACCTTCCTCAGCCTCCTCCAAGATGTCCCCCAGTCCTGGAGTAAACTTCAGGTGCCCCGGGGGCATTAATGATATCTTTTACTCCTCCTCCTGACTCTGCCCCCACAGGACCGAGAGGAGGATTGCTCTGCCTTCCCACAGCTCCTTTGTTCTTTGGAAGTGGCAGGGGCTGCCGCTGTTCCCAAACCCACTGAAACTGCAGTTTCAGAGTAGATTGTGTGTCGGTGAACAGAAACAGCATCCTGTACACCCTGCTGCTTGTAACCACTTCTTCAAAACCGTCATATGATGAGCCCCTACCTTGGATAATCGTAGTTACATTTTTCATCCATGCTGGGGATAGAACCCAGTGCCAAGAGCATGCTAGGTACACCCTTATCAATGAACATACACTCCCACCCCTACTTAACATTTATTGAGTTCTTGCTGTATGTGGCAAATACAGTTATCTTGCCTGGATTAGCTCATTTAATGCTAACCCAAATCCTTCGTGGTGGGGAGTTTTTGGTTCCTGTGGTTGAGAATAAGAGATGGAAGTTCCTCGTATTGAATGGCTCAGAGAGGTTAGTTAACTTAGCCAGGATCACACAGACAATGCAAGACCTTCCTCACCTTCTTGGGGTGGGGGGTGAGGGGGGAGCCCAGGACTGTGTACTAGGCTGTGTATGAGGGAGGACACAGAGGTCCAGCTGTCCTGTCAGGACTCGGGCTTGTCTTTCCCCGCAGTTGCTAGTGGGCTAATAACAATGGTCTAATAACCATGCAATACTTCTCAGAGGACAGTCCCACCCTCCTGGTGAGCGTTTGGAAACATGTGGGGGTGACTTCTGGCTTGTCAAAATGAGACTAAGCGCTCTTGGTGTTTAGTGGGCAGGACCTAGGGAGTACCAAATGTCCTGTAAGAACGAGTCTACCTCAAATGCCAGTAGGGAGATGTTGAGAAATGCCATAAGCCTCAAGTGCTGGGGAAAAGGAGAGAGAGCCACAGGGTGCCATTTCTAGGTAAATCTGTCCTGATGGGAGTGAACCCCAGAGGCTCCCTGGAGGAGGTGTCATTTATGCCAAGCCTTCAGAGATGTCCTGAAAAGTTGAGGAATTAGGTAGAGGGAATAGGATGGGGCCCGACTCAACCAAGGGGCTTTGTGATTGTGGGGATCTGGACTTGCGATATTCACTTTGCTCCTCAGAGTGAGTGTCCCCAGGTGGCTCTCGGGCTGCAGTGCTCTCTCTGATCCTGTCTAGCCTCGTTCCTCGGAAGCTGAGGGATTTAGATGTTTCTCTTTCTCTGATTCTCTAAGACTTCTCAGCCTGGGGATGTGGCTCGCTTGGTAGAGCGCTTGCCTGACACACTCTAGCAAGCCCTCTGCCACCAAACTCCATTCTCCAATCCAAAAAAAAAAAAAAAAAAAAAAAAAAAAAATTGAGGTGAAGTTCCCCCAAGTGGCATTTAGGACATTTGCAGTGCTGTATGTCTGTCCTGCAGGCTGTCTAGTTTCCGAGCATTCTTTATCACCTCAAAAGGAAACCCTGTGCCTAATACACCATCACTCCTTGCTCCCAGCATCCCTCCCTCCAGCCTTCCAGGACCCACACACCTGCTTTCTCTGGGATTCCTGTGTTGTGGATGCTTCCTGTGAGTTGCATCTTATATAATAGGTGGTCTTTTGTGTCTGGCCCTCTCAGAGTCACATCTTCTACACTCCCTTCCTTTTTATGGCTGAATAATATTCCACGGTTGGAGCAGACTACACCTGGTTTATTTATCATGACGGTGGACACTTGTGTTGTTTCTGGTATTCGGGCTTCTCTTTCTTTCCCTCTTCTGGGAGACAGGGTCTCAATAGGTAGCCCAGGCTGGCCTTGACCTCTTGAGCTTCTGTCTCTGCCTCCTGCATGCAGACACCACTGTGCCAAGCTGGTTTTCTTTTTTCCATTATAAAACATTTTAAGTGCAGAGAAAATGCCAAAGTTTGGTTTTGCTTTGTTCGTTCGGACTGATTTGTATTTCCCAAGGCAGGAAGGAGGGCCTGGGCGTGACAGGAACTGGACAGGGTGCTGCTCTTTACTCAGCCTGCCTCTGCAACTTCTGGGGGTCTGGGGACAGACGCTGTACTGTGGGGAGCTCAGAGCTGCTGGGACCTGCTCCCTATGGGAGTCTCTGAGCTGCTGGGGAAGCCTGTGCAACAGATGAGCCATATTCTAGGCTCTCTCTCCCTTTTGGCAAGGGAGGAGGAGGAAATCAGAAGCTTCTGTCGTGCCCCCACACCCACCCCACCCTGAAAGCTGCCGAGGCACTATTTCTGTGTTACCTCCTTCTATCCTGGTGGCTGTAAATAGTTGAGAGATGGCAGTTACAGAGATAAAAAAGAAAATGCTAATTCCACCCTGGAAAGGAGCGATGGATGATCCCTGCAGGAAGTGGGGGTGAGCCGGGGAGGCCAGGGAGGCCAGGATCTTGCCCTCTGCCCTGAGAGGTTGTGCAGCAGGCAGAATTGAGGGAAGGCCAAGGTGGGTGGTGCCCAAGTGCTTCTGTTAGGGAGCCCTTAAAGTGGGGTCAGTGGTTACAGAGGCGGGTGGGCGGGGCAGGGAGCACTTCCCCGGGTTCGTTTGTAGCCCAGACTGGCTGTGAACTTACAAGATCATCCTGCCTCTGCCTCCCTTGCACTGGGATTCATGTGCCGCCATACCCGCCTAGCTCCATTGTGCTGTTGAACGTCAGGAGCGGAGCGTTGCCTTCAAAACCTCTGGCAGAGAGAGAGAGAGTGCTTTTTGGTTTATTTCAGACCTTGCTCCCCATTCTGGGTCCCGGTGTGGGTGACAGGTGGCCCTGTAGACCTGGTTTCCTGGTTTGTCTCTGCTTAGGGGGCTGTGTATTTGAGCTGGAGAAGGAAGGAGGTGGGTTAAATATTCTGTAGCCAAGCAGGACAAGGGAGGGAGAGCCATATGAGAGGGCAAGATAGGACCCCTTGTCTCTGATTGGCCAGACTATGTATTACTGCAGTGGATCCTCCCCCAACCCCGTGTGTCTCTCTGTCTGTCTCTTTCTCTCTGCCTCTCTCTGTCTCTCTGCCTCCCCCTGTCCCCTTCTCTGTTCCCACTACAGACTAAAATTCCATTTGTTTCTTTGCCTCTTCCTTTGGCTCCGTGGAGGTCTGGGAGGGAGTCCGTGGGAAAAGCAGTAGGAAGGAAGAAGGTGACTTCTCACCTCAAGTTCTGCCTCCCTGAAACACTCACCCTGCTCACCCACGTGGCCATCCTTTCTGTATCTTCAAGGCCTTCAGAGCCTGACTGCAGACAGGGTTGTCCTGTTATTTCAATGATACCTGACCCTTCAGATCTCTGAAAGTGGCCAGCAGTGACTCAGAAACTCCTTGGTCACTCAGGGTCTTGGGCCCTGGGCAGCAAGAATCTGGACGGCTGGCTCTAGTTCTTGCCCAGCCGCAAGCCTGCTGGCTTGCTTTTTCTCACCTCCCCTGATTTTTAGCATCTCTTCCTGCAGGCTCCCCGCCCCTACATTGATTTCTGAAGCTGTGGGTAGTGAGAAGCTATGACAACATAGCAGTTTGGATGTGAAAAACAAACAATTAAAAAAAACAATTTTTTTCCAGATTTGAGGCCCATCAAGGTGGTGCACACCTTTCATCCCATCACTCAGGAGGCAGAGGCAGGCAGATCTCTGAAGGATCTCCGAGTTGGAGGCCAGCCTGGTCTACAGATAAAGTTCCGGGACGGCCAGGGTTATAGAGATCATATCTCAAAAAAAAACAAAAGAAAAAAAAAGTTTTTAGTATGAGTGAAAGCCAGTCAAGGACTTTTTATTTTCTTAATTGATGTGTATGTTTGTGCGAATATATGCACTGTCTGTGTGCCAGTGCTCACAGAGTCCAGAAGAGGATGTTGGATCTCCTGGTGCTGCAGTTATGGGCACTTGTGAACTGCTATGTATTTGCTGGAACCTAAACCCAGGTCCTCTGCAAGAGCAGCAGATGCATGTAACTGCTGAGCCGTTTGTCTCTCCAACCAGCGGTCAGGGAGTTAGACCTCATACCTGCAGAAGCCTTTGCTCTGCTTTGGTTCAGTGTGCATTCACATCCGTGCCCTCCCTAAAACCCCCTGGCTGTGTGATCATGGGCAAGTCACTCAGTCTCCTCACTGGAGAAGTAGAGAATAATATGGTTGCCATGACAACTAATAAGTTGATACAGGCTTAGTGTGACGCCAAGCGACCAGGAGAGTTAGTCTCAACTGTTGCTTACTAGGAAGCAAGGTGAGGGCTGCCTGGGTTCTTAGGGATGGTGGCAGGTGCCTTGCAGCTTGGCCTGCATGAGAGCACTCAGAAATAAGGAGAAACTTTTCTGACTCTTAGTTCTTTGTCACTTGTGGGTCAGAGTCTTTAGTAGGTGATAAGCTAGCTCTGTTGGCTCAAGGAGTTGAAAACACTAGGGCATGTGGGCTTCAGGCATGGATGAATCAGGGTGCCAAAGCGGTTTTCCATCCCTTGTCTTTTCTTGATTGACATCCTTCTCAGGCAAGGTTCTCACAGCATTAAATTCAACAGAAAGAACTTCCCCCAACACTCTTCCCCACTTTTAACATTGAAAAAACCTGGCAGAGTAAGACCCCATTGGCCTGAGTTCAGTACATATGTTCTCTTGAATTCATCACTTGACCAGAGTAGTTAATGTCCAGCTGGGCAGTTTGTGCATGGTGGTGGGGTCAGCTCCATAGGGCTGCCTCACACAGAAGGATGTGTTCCCAGACATAAACTGGGCTGCCGTCCTTAGACTAAAGGAATGCATACGCTAGGCCAGCTAAAGACAGCTTCTGACCTCCCGACTGGCCCTGGGATGTTTGAAATGTACAACCTCCATCTTATGTTTGTCGAGTGCTAGCTGTGTTCTAGAAAGTTCTAGGCCTGAGAATTCAGTAGTGAATTCAGAACCTCAGTCTCTCCAGCCAGTCAAGCCGTGTTGCTGTGTCGAGTCTGGGCATTTGTTCCCGGCACAGGTGGAGGCTGCTGCCTTTGGTCCCTTCATATAGATTGAGTTCCTAGGACGGCAGCCACATGGCCGATGTTAAGATTTTGACCCAGCCTGTACTTTACTCAGGAGACAGTTTGGGACCTTTGCAGGCTCTGTCCATAACTTTTAGAGTTCTTCTTTTTTTTTTTTCCCCTTGGAAAACACAGACCAGGACTATTGGCTGTGGCATTTGTAGAGGCCCTGAGTTCTACGTCAGGCATCTGGGTGAATCAAAACAAAACAAAAAAACAAAACTCTGATCTGTTTTTAGCGATACTAGAAACTACTGTATGACTCTAGGTAGATCGGTAATCTTTAATTTTTTTTATTTATCTGTTTGTTTGTTTATTTATTTGAGACAGGATTTCGCTGTGTAGTCCTGCTGCTGTCTTGGAACTCACTCTTTTTTTTTTTTTTTTTTTTTTTGGTTTTTCGAGACAGGGTTTCTCGGTGTAGCCCTGGCTGTCCTGGAACTCACTCTGTAGACCAGGCTGGCCTCGAACTCAGAAATCCGCCTGCCTCTGCCTTCCAAGTGCTGGGATTAAAGGCGTGTGCCACTATCGCCTGGCGGAACTCACTCTTATATAGACTAGGCTGTCCTCAAACTCAGAGATCTGCCTGCCTTTGCCTCCTGAGTGTTGGGACTAAAGGTGTTTGATGATGCAACTAGCTGAGATGTCTTTCCTGATTGCTTCACCTTGATTGTTTGAGGCAAGGTCTCTCACTGACGCGGGCACTCACCAGTTGGCAGTCACACCAGGCTTTTTTTACGAGGGTGCTGTGGAGTTGATCTTTAGATCTTCAGGTTTCCACATTCACCACAGGCATTGTACTGAGGGGACCATCTCCCCAGTCCCCTCCTTGGTTTTTTTGTTTGTTTTTTGGTTGGTTGGTTGGTTGGTTGGTTGGCTGGCTGGCTGGCTAGCTGTGGTGGCACATACCTACAGTCCTCATAGGAGGCTGAGGCAGGAGGATCACAAAGCTAGCCTATGCCTCATAGTGAGGCTCTGCTTTAAAATTTTTATTTTAGTTAGAAAGGGAAAATATTTCTCAGGACAGACTTCCTTGACACCCACTCCCCCCCACCCCGCCAGCTTCCTTCTGTGTCGCCAGTTGCCTCTCTCCTGTTCTCTTGTGCATCAGTCTGGCTGCCCCCCTGTTTGTGGTTATGGCACTGGCTCTCTCCTTTTAGGTGTTTCAGGAGATTGTTGGTCCCTTGCTACAGAAATCACATGTAGTCCCTTCATAATCACTTGGTGTTCTCCTTTGACCCTTTGGGTTTTTTTTTTTGTTTGTTTGTTTGTTTTATTTTGTTTTGTTTTTGACATGTTCTCACGGTGTAGCCCTGGCTGGCCTTATGTTTGTGGTGTAGTTGAGGATGAGCCATGAGACCTTGAGCTTCTGTGCCTGTACGTCTGTGGTATTATGGGTGAGCATCGCTGGGCCTGATGTGGGCCGTGCTGGGGACCCAGGGCTCTACCAACTGATCTTCGTTCCTGGCTTCTCGTTAAAAGAACAAGTGAGTGAAATGAATTTCCTCTAAGGCTTTGGGCCTCAGTTTCCCCAGGTGAGAGAGGATGTGCTGTTTCCTGACTCTGGGATGGTATAATTCTTGGCCTTGGCAGGATCCGTGGAGCTGATCCCTTCCCCCTTTTATTTATTTATTATTTATTTTTGTCTTGGAGTGCCAGGGAAGAGGGGCTCTGAGGACCCTGATGGCCTCTGAGGAGGGTGTGTCTCTGACTTTGAGGCCCACCTGCTGGCTTGTTATACTACAGCCCCCCCCCCCCCCAGTAGCTCAGCCCAGCATTTGCCAGGTGGCAGTTGCTGGTTGGAAATGGCCCCCAGGAAATGGAAGTGGCCAAGCGTTTCCTGGAGCCCTGTGCCACTTGGCTTCCTGGCAGAGGAAGGAACATTCTTTTCATCCTGGCTGGGGACTGGCTCCATCTGCTCCAGGAAGGGTCTGGTGGCTCCATTGGGTGCCCTGGAGTGTAGGGGGGTGGGCGGGAGGGAGGAGGGTGTTCCGGGTTGGGCAGTGCTTTGTGATTCATGGGGACCTGCCAGGCCCAGCCAGGGCTGCTGGCATTTTGTCAAACCTGAGCAGCTTGTAGGAATGTCCTCTTCCATCCTGTGTTCCGATCCCTGCCCTTCCTTGTAGAGGGCTTGTCCCCAGGGGGAAGGGTGTGGGGGTTGGGGGGAGATTACACAACCAAGCAGGCCTGGTGCCTGCTGGGGCTTAGAGCAATCTCAGTACAGGCTTTTATGCCAAACTATTGTCTTTATGTATAAGTTTTTGCTAGAGGAAGTGTTGGTAGCTTCATTAGATTCATGCAGGGTCTCTGGTCTCTAAACAATTCAGAATACTGGCTGAGACTGTACAGACGGGACAGGATCCTTCCACACAGCCCTCCTGGCCTTTGTTCATCTCTTTCCTAGAACTGGGTGGGCCTGCCTTTCCTTCACAGGCAGCCCTAGCCTGGGTCTGAGTGCTCTCTTCTCCTCTTCTCTTCAGACTTTGAAGGCCAAGCCTGCGTCAGAAGCAGTGGCGAGGGAGGCCCAGGCCAGACACCGGCTGGCCAAGGAGACTTGATTAAAAGCAGCTTTGTTGGGGGTGGACGGCTCAGTGTCCTTGGCCTGCAGTAGAGATCGATAAGCAATTGTTTTTCTGTTGGCAAGAAAAAAAAATCTCCATTGGCTTTCGTAGGCACTGCCAAGTCTGGTTTTCTTTTCAGGAACACTTGTAGACAGAAGTGGCTCTGAGAGGAAGGATATAGGTCACCTGCCCTGAGGTGTCTGGGCCACAGTTGTAGAATCCATAGAATTGCAGGTGGATTCACTGGGACAGGAGTCACTTGGGAAGATTCTAAAACACAGCCCCGATGTTCATAGACATTATATTGAAAGACTAGCTTCTTAGCACTTCAGTCATGTGTTCTGAGTGCATGCTCATCTGCTCCCCGTGACTATCCAGAAGGTGTCCATTTTAAAGATGAGGAAACTGAGGCAGAGAGAATTTTAAGGCAAGCTGGGCAAAGGATGAGCCCAGGCTGTGGCCTCCAGGGCCCTGCTTTTCTCTTTTGGAAGATGAGGATCACATCAGGATATGTAGAATAACATATCCAGGCTGCAAAGTGTGCGGAACTCGGGCAGAATGACCCATCGACAGGGAAGCTGAGGCAGGAGCATAGCTGGTGATGTCTTCCTCTGTGCTGAGGCATGGCATCTCACTCCTTTTATGACTGCTTACTTTATTTACTCTCTTCTGGAATTTCTTCTCGAGCAGTTAAGAGCCAATTGTAGTTTTTACAGAGGACCTGAGTTCAAGTCCCAGGTCCCAAGTCTGGGAGCTCAGAACCACCTGTTAACTTGAGTTATAGGGGATCTCATGCCCTTTCTGGTGGTCTTCGTGACACCTGCGCTCCCGTGGCACAGACATAGACATGGACATAAATAAAAAAAATTATATACATAACATACATACGGTGAAAATGAGCCATCTTCACCATGTTCACATGTACAGTTCAGTGGCATGACGCATGCCCACTGTGTTAGGCTCCTCCCGTTAGTGAGGGTCTCCTCATTTTCTCCCCTCAATCCCGCTCACCACAGTGCTGATTGCTTTCCTTCCTGTTTTGGATTCAGGTTCTCACCTAGTCCAGGCTACCTCAAACTCACTCACTGAGGAGCTAAAGGTGACCTTGAACTTCTGCTCTTAACTGCCTGCAAGCACCAGCGGGCAGGTTATGCTGTGCTGGGGGTGGAGCCCTGGGCTTTACTCACTGTGTCCGCTGGCTCTACCCCCAGCCCCCGCGCCCAATTAAATTTGACCGGCATGGGTGCCTTATCAGACTTGCCTTCCCACTTTGACTCTTAAGTGATCTGCCATGTTCTGTAGGTCCACTCATCCTTCGATAGACACAGGGTTCTGTCTACCGTGTAGCAGTTGTGACTAGCGACGCCATGACTGTTGCTAGGCAGGGGTCTGAAGCCCTGCCTTCAGTTTTTGAGTGCATACCAATGAGAGGAATGACTGGCCATGTGGGACTTAATGGCCTGAGGAAGTTGCAGCGGCCACTTGCTGTTTGAACGTGTCCTTCTCTTCCTGTAAACCAGGCAGAACACCTTGTCACATGGTTTGTTGTGGTTCGTTTGTGTGTGGTATGTGGGTACACTTGTTTGTATTCAGGTCAAAGGAGGACAAGGGGTGTCCTCTCTATCACTCTCCACCGTATTCCCTTGGGACAGGCTTATCCACTGACCCTAGAGCTAGACTGGCAGTCAGCAACCCCACCCCCACCCCCCATCTCTGCCCTCATAGTGCTGGGGTTACAAGTGCCCTTAGGTCACACCGAGCTTTGAGGGTGAGTGCCAGGATTTGAATTCACAAGTGGCCCTCACACTTGTGCAGCAAATACCGCCCCCTCCCCCGCTAAACCATTTCCCCAGCTCTTTATTGCTTCTTTTTCTTTATTGAAAATAAATTTCATACAGTAAGCATATATATATGTTTTTTGTTTGTTTGTTTTTGTTTTTTTTTTTTCGAGACAGAGTTTCTCTGTATAGCCCTGGCTGTCCTGGAACTCACTCTGTAGACCAGGCTGGCCTTGAACTCAGAAATCCGCCTGCCTCTGCCTCCCAAGTGCTGGGATTAAAGGCGTGTGCCACCACTGCCTAGCCATACAGTATATTTTTATCATATCTTTTTTCCTCCTTCAGTTCCTCCCAGGTCCTCCCCATCTCCCTCCCCACCCAACTTTATGTTCTTTTTTCACTCTCTTAAAATGAATAACCAAGTCAAACCAAACCAACCAACAAAAAAAAAAATAAAACAAAAAAAAAATAAAAAAAAAAAAAACAAAAAAACCAAAAACCAAAAAAACCACAACTTTTTTTTTTTTTTTTTTTTTTTTTTTTTTTTTTTTTTTTTTTTTTTTAATCATGAATGGTGGGCACAGGTCAGGGCTGAGAATGCCAGGGGTTTTTTGATTCGAGGAGTCCCAGCTCACTGTTGACACAGTAGACGTTTCTGAAAGGGTAATTAGAGGGCCAGGTAACATTTCTGTGTCTCAGCCGCACATCCTCCAGGGAGCCCTGACCTCATCCCTCTCAAGGTCCTTCTCCACCCGAGCCCCCAGGAGGCTGTTTTACTCAGTGACACTGTGGCCGGCACCCACTGTTTTCCGAGCGTCTAGAGAGACCCTTTGTGATGAGCACACAGCTGCTGTCACATTTCAGATGCAAGTACTTAACTCAGTAGTGCCCCTGACATTTGTCCACCAGAGTTTGTCAAACACATGAACGAAAGGTTAATATTCTGTCCCAGGGATGGTAAGAATTGACAACCTGGGGGGGTGTGCCAGTCTCTCTCCTCCCCGCCCCCACTTGCCAGTCTCTCTCCTCCCCGCCCCCGCTTTTTTTCTCTCTCAAATTGACATAAAAGTTCACATGAGACTGGACCCGGTGGCACACACTTTTAATCCCAGTGCTCAGGAGGCAGAGGCAGGTAGATCTCTGTGAGTTTGAGGCTAGCCTGGTCTACAGAGTGAGTTCCAGGTCAGCCAGGGCCACACAGAGAAACCCTGTCTGGAAAAACAGAAACAAACAAACAAAAAAATTTACATGACCTAAAATTAATTTTTTTTGGGGGGGTGCACAGTGCTGGGGTAGAACCAAGTCTCCTCAAATCCTAGTTAGTAGCTTAGCTGCAGGCTGCACCAGTAGCCCTCTAATTAACCCTCCTTTTCCTTTAAATTTGAGACAGGGTCTTACTCTATAACTCTGACTTGCCTGGATGACCTGGAACTCACAGAAATTCTCCTAACTCCATCTCTGGACTGTGCTGGGCATAAAGGTGTGTGCCGCCACGCCTGGCAAGTTAACCCTGTTACGATCAGATCAGTTCATTGTATTCAGTCCACGCACTGGGCTGTGAAATCACTACCTCTGTCTGGTTCCAAGACATTTTCACCAAGATGAAACCCTGCACCCATTACGAAGTCACTGCATTGCCCCCAGAATGCTCCTCTGTAGTCCTAGGTAACCGCTAATCTGCCTGTCTCCCTGGATTTGCCTAGAATGGAAATTTCATTTCCGTGGAGTTAGGCAATACGGGCCTCTTGGGACTGGCCTTGCTCTTGGCATGATGTTTTTATCTGTAGCTACTGTCAATGCTTCTGGTCCTTTTATGATTACCTGTTTATCTGCCGCCACCTTTTCCTCAGCTCCAAGGATGAAAGCTGTTTGGGTGTACTCTTAGGAGGACCACATGGAAAGCCTCTAACTTTTTGAGGAACCGCCTTCCGGCAGCCATCTTGGTTTCTTAGGTGGCGCTAGGGATTTGAACTCAGGTTCTCATGCCCGTAAGGCAGGCACTCTTACCACTGAGCTGAGAACTCCTCAGTCTATTTGTTTTGAGACAGGGTTTCAGTCTAGCCTGGGCTATCCTGGAGCCCACACCCCACTTACCCCACCACAGCACAGGGGTCAGATAGCACATCCATGGCTTATGACATCTTACTAGTCTGTGGGAGAAGTCACTGTATTGAGACATGGAGGTAGATGGGTTTCATTTGGCCTGCCTAGCGTTTAAAAAATATCTTAGATAATTACTAATTCCTAAAGAAGCGTGTGTGTATGTGTGTGTGTGTATGTGTGTGTGTGTTAGTCATGTGCCTGTAGCAGCCAGTGGTGTCAAATCTCTTAAGCTGGAGTTATAGGCAACTGTGAGTTTGGGTCCTGTGTAGTCTGTCCTCTTTTTGTTTAATGCCTTAAAAAAAAAAAAAAAAAAAAAAAAGATGTATTTCTGCCGGGCAGTGGTGGCACATGCCTTTAATCCCAGCACTTGGGGGGCAGAGGCAGAAGCCAGCCTGGTCTACAGAGTGAGTTCCAGGACAGCCAGGACTACACAGAGAAACCCTGTCTTGAAAAACCAAAATAAAATAAAATAAAATAAAATAAAATAAAATATGTATTTCTTTTTATTCTATGTGCTATGGTGTTTTGCCCGAATGTATGGCTGTGTGAGGGTGT
This sequence comes from Arvicanthis niloticus, assembly GCF_011762505.2. Taxonomy (NCBI): domain Eukaryota; kingdom Metazoa; phylum Chordata; class Mammalia; order Rodentia; family Muridae; genus Arvicanthis; species Arvicanthis niloticus. The sequence goes on along the minus strand of NC_133432.1, from coordinate 13,555,611 downwards.
CAGATCCCCTGGAACCAGATAGTTGTGAGCTGCCATGTGGGTGCTGGGAATTGAACCTGGGTCCTTTGGAAATGCAGCCAGTGTTCTTAACTGCTGAGCTATCCCTTCAGCACCAGTTACTTTTACTAATTAAAAAAAAGAAAGTCAAGAGGGTACTTTAGAGATGGCACAGTCAGCAAGCTGAGTTTGATCCCCAGGGACTCACATGACATCGCGTGTTTATAAGTCATGAGCTTTGAACGTGGAGAAAAGGTTGGTTTTTAGGGCTTGCTCTCCAGCTAGCCTGGCCTAACTGGAGACCCCCAGGTTCTAGTGAGAAACCCTGTTTCCAAAAACAAGGTGGGAGGCTGGCTCATTGGTTAAGAGGACCTGGATTCCATTCCCTGCTCTCACATGGCACCTTCATAGCCACACATAATTCCAGTTCCTATGATGCCAGTGCCTTCTTCCTGTTCTCTGTGGCATCCATCAGACATGTGGTGCATATACATACATGTATACAGCAAAACACCCAACAGAATACACATAAAAATAAAATGATTTTAAAAATTAAAAACCACCACTATCACCACCACCAAAAAACCAAGGTGGGGAGGTTCCTGATAAATGAAATTGAAGTCGACCTCTGACCTCTAAACATACATGTACATACATGTGAACTCAGACATATCCCTACACATATCAAATATATAGAATCAAGAGACCTCATTTAATATTTCCTCTCTCTACCTCCTGCTCCCTTTCCATGTGTGTATATGTGATGTGTGTATATGAGTGTGTGGTCCTGGCTGTTCTGGAATTTGCTGTGTAGACCTGTCTGGCTTCAAACTCAGAGATGTCCCTGCTCCTGCCCCTGCTCCTGCCTTGCCCCGCCCCGCCCCCGCCCCCACCCCTGGTATAAAAGGCATGTGCCACTATGCCTGGCTCCCTTTTTTCCTTGAAGACAGTGTCTCAAGTATCCAAACTGAGTTCACACTCCACTATGTAGCTAAGTCAATGATTGTGAGTTTCTGGTTCTCTGTTTCCACCTCTTCTGAGTGCTTGGATTCCAGGCTGCACCACCATGCCATTGTATACAGTGCTGGGGATTGAACCCAGGGCTGTTTGTTTGTTTGTTTGGTTTGTTTGGTTTGTTTGTTTTTCAAGACACAATTTCTCTGTGTACCCCTGGCTAGTCTCTGGAGACTAGGCTGGCCTCAGACTCACAGAGAGATCCCATTGCCTCTGCCTCCTGAGTGGATTGAAGGTGTGTACCCCCACTGCCTGGTGACCCCAGGGCTTTGTATATGCTAGGCTAGCTCTCTACTGGTTGAGCTACTACTGTTCAGTCCCCATAGATTCTTGCTTGAGGGAAAGCAAAGCGAGGATTGGGGAGCCAGGCAGTGGTAGACTCAGATCCCTGCTGGGCAGGCAGCACTGCAGGTAGCTGCCAGTCCTATCTCTTGGGGTTCCTCATACTTGTTTCTTAGAGGAACTGAATTTAGATGCCTTATCGCGATGTGTGAGAAGAAATTCGAAGAATACGTTGTCCCCCTTTCCTTTTAACTTAAAGATTAATGTGTGAGTGAATATTTTTGCCTGAGTATGTGTCTGTGCACTATGTGCCTGGTGTCCTTGAAGGTCAGAAGAGAGCATCCGTTCACCCTAGAATCGGAGTGACCGATGGTTGTGAGCCACCACATGACTACAGTATGGGGAATCAAGCTCAGGTCTCTGGAAGAGTAGAGAGTGTTCTTAACCACTGAGCCATCTCCAGCTTCCAAAGAATACATTTTTTTTTTTTTGCATAGACTGAGAGATTACATCACATCGTGTTTCGCAATATTTAATTTTTTCAATGATAGCTTTTGTTGTGCGAACCGGGCAGACCTTGAACTCTCCACCTTCTGAGATCTGGGATCATAGGCTTGTGCCACCACAGCACTGGCTACAAAATTTATTTTTTATTTTTGTGAGACAGAGTCTTGCTCTATAGCTCAGTCTAGCTTGAAGTTTACTATGAAGCCCAGACTGGCCTTTAATTCCTGGTAATACTCCTGCCTTAGATTCCCAAGTGATATACCACCATACTGGGCTGTAAGATGTTTTTAAGGATGTTAACGATGCCTGGCCTAGAGGATCATCTCCTCTCTCTCCCTGCCTGGCTGACCTTTGTTCCTCTCTTTCCGCAGGCAGCTCTGCTGCTGATGGAACTGCTCCGGCCTGGCTGATGAAGTTGGTACACACACCATGTCATCATGTGTCTCTAGCCAGCCCACCAGCGACCGGGCGGCCCCCCAGGATGAGCTGGGAAGTGGGCGTGGCAGCCGGGAAGGCCAGAAGCCCTGTGAGGCACTGCAGGGACTGTCATCTTTAAGTATCCACTTGGGCATGGAATCCTTCATCGTGGTCACCGAGTGTGAGCCAGGCCGGGGTGTGGACCTCAGCCTGGCCCGAGACCAGCCTCTGGAGGCTGATGGCCAGGAACTCCCCCTCGATGCCTCAGAATCTGAGTCACGGTCCCTGCTTTCTGGTCGCAAGATGTCCCTGCAGGAGCGGTCCCAGGGCGGGCCGGCATCCAGCAGCAGCCTGGACATGAATGGACGCTGCATCTGCCCACCCCTGTCCTACTCACCAGCAAGCTCCCCACAGTCCTCTCCCCGGATGCCCCGGCGGCCCACAGTGGAGTCACACCATGTCTCCATCACTGGTTTGCAGGTTCGTGCGTGGAATAAGCTGTGGTGGGGTGGGTGGGGAGGGGAGGACGAGCTGAAGGACAGTTAGAGGCTACAGACTGAGGCGAAGTCTCAAAAGCAACAAAGCAAACATCCCTTCACGTTCTTGCTGGACAAACGTTAGTTTGACTACTCCCGGGAAAACTTTTCACAGTCAGACCGAGGCTATCTCCTACAGGCTGGAGGCATCCGTCATGCTCCTTTTTCAGTAGCTGCTGAGCTGAGTTTGTTTCATTTCTTTGTGATCCATAGGATCTCACTAGGTAGCCCAGGCTGGCCCTCTTTCCTCAGACTCTTGAATGCTGAGATAACAGGTGTGTGCAGCCACTCCTGGCAATTCCAAACTGCTTTTTTTTTTTTTTTTTTTTTTTTTTTTAAATAACTTTTTAGATTAGTTTCCAAGTTCTAGGATTTTATATAAGCAGGTTCATTGCCTATTCAAGTGCTCCTTTTTAGCCCACTTTCCTCTCCTGCATAACGATTGTGAGATTTGTCAGTGCCGTTGGATACACTCCTGGCCCCGATAGCTACACATCCAACCAACCTTGAAAATATTCGGAAGGAAAAAAAAAATTGCAACTGTGAGCCTGTGCAGGCTATTTTTTTCTCGTCATTAAATGGTAATTTAAGTAGTTACTGCCTCTAAGCACTAGGGTAGAGTGGCTTACATAACAGAGACATTGTATTAAATATTTAAGTAGCTTGGAAATGATTTAAAGTGTGTGTGTGTGTGTGTGTGTGTAGCAGGAGAGCAGCTTAGCAGAAGAGGCATGGCTGCTCTTGCAGAGGACCCCAGTTCAGTTCCCAGCTCCCACTGGTGCCTTACAACTCCCTTTAACTTCAACTCCAGAGGATCTGATGCCATTTTCTGACCTGTGGGGACATCTGACACAGACAAACACAAACATAGATAAAATAAAATAGTTAAGATCTGAGGGAAGAGGGCCGGGTATGCTGTAATCCCAGGATTCGGGAGGCAGAGACAAGAGGATCGTTGCAGGTTCAAGGCCAGCGTGGTGTATACAGTGAGCTCCAGGCCAGACGAGCTGAATCCATTTCCTAGTGAGGAAATGTATGTGTGAGGGGCTGAATAAAGGGTATATTCTGCACTGCGACAGTGCCATTTTCTCTGAGGGACTTGAGTTCTTCATGGTTAGTATCTGCAGGGTTCTGCAACCCGTCCCTGTGGACACCGAGGGACGTGTGTACTAGTGGTTGATGTACTTTACTTATTATTTAAAGGTTTTTTGAGACAAGATCTCATTGTCTCCTTGCTGGCTTCACACTGACCTGGCTCTGCTTCCTGAGGCCTGGGATGACAGCTCATGCCACTGGTTCCTGTTTCTACTGCAGTGTTTTCGTTCCTCTTGGGTCGTCCTAGAAACAGGACGCGGGGTCCTATGGGATGTGGATGCTGAGAGACAGCTGGCGGGGTGCGGCTGGGCCTCCATCCGTGGAGTTGCCTGCTTAGCTTGTCCAAAGCCTCGAGTTCAACCTTAACACCTCATGGCGACGCACTTCTGTGATCCCAGGAGATGAGGCAGGAGGACCAGCATTTCAGGCTCATCCTCTGCAGAGTGTAACTCTTTTCTAAGAGGGTGTCTTTTATTTAGTCTTTGACAATTTCATACATGTCAACGTTGTATCTTAATCTTATCTACCCCAGCTCCTCTCCCCTCCCACTCCTTCTGTGCATGCTAATACAGACCCCACTCCTTTCTTGGTCTCTCTCTCTCTCTCTCTCTCTCTCTCTCTCTCTCTCTTTCTCTCTCTCTTGGGTGACGTAACCCATTAAGTCCGTCCAGTTAGTGCTGCCTTTGGGATACTGACTGATGTCATTGGTCTGATCTTGTGCAGGTTCACCACAGTTGAAGTAAGCTCATGTCCAGTGGCCATGCCATATCCTAACTACAGACTTTCACAGCCTTCCTCCCCATCCTCTGGCTCGTCTGTTGATTTCTGTCCCCTTTTGAGATATTCTCTGAATTCTCTGAGCCAAATACTCACCGGTCGCTTATTCTCAGCCCTTGGACCAGTTGTGAGTCTCTGTAATAACAGCTGCCCGCTGCCGAGAGATGCTTCTCTGGCCAGGTTTTGAGAGCAGCTCCAAACTATGGGAGTAATGTAAATATTAGAAGGCCGTTTGACAACATGCCATTTACCAAAACAACAGCAGCAGGTTTTTCCTTGCCTGTGACCGTCACAGCTGAGAGCCGTCGGCCAGCTTTACAATGCCAAGCTTGAATCCCTTCATGTAGAGCAGGTCTCAGAACCAATCAGAAAGCTCGGGCTTCCTTCAGAATCTCCGTATCAGTGGGCACATCGGGTCAGTGTTATAGCATTGCAGGCTTTGCTGCTGGGCGATACCGTGATGACTTCCCTCCCCCAGTGGCCTGCATGGCACGGCAGGCACTATGAAAATTAGCCAGCGGGGAGGCGGTTGTAGCTTGGTTTCTCTATATCTTTCACCAAAGTGTGTTGTGTCTTCAGTAGTAGTTGTTTTACCGTCTACTTCTGGGAACCCAGACCAGTGGTAATAAGCCGTGTTGTTTTGGGGGCCTCTGGGACATCTCTGGCCTGTAACCTATAAAAGGGGGTAGCACTGAGAATTTAGTAACCCACAACTTTTGCGCTAAGTATTGTCCACCATGGAAGGCTACTTGTGTTTAAACTTTTTATTTATTTTTATTTATTTATTTTTTTTTGAAACAGGGTCTGTGTGTCTAGATAGTCCCTGGCTGTCCTGGAACTCTCTATGTAGACCAGGCTGTCCTTGAATTCACAGAGATTTGCCTGCTTCTGCCTCCTGAGTGCTGAGATCAAAGGCATGCGCCATCACACTCTAAACAGCAGGTTTGAGGCCAGCTGGAAATAGAGGAGACCCTGTGTTTGAGAGGAGGGAGAGTGGAGAGAGAAAGAGGTAGAGTTGTTTTCAGGGGGGCTGCCCACTCCCCACTTTCTGTTCCGGCAGCTGTAGGGGAAGCTATGAGCACTCTGCATTCTCCCTAGCACTCGGTCTGGCTACCTTTCCTTATTTGCTGGTTTGGTGTGGCAAGGTTCCGACCACTTTACATATATACGCATGCACACATATATATATGCACGCACACATATTTGGTGGATGGAGCAAACTCCAAAGAACAGGCTCCAACCATTTTGTTGGGAGCCGACTTTAGCAGAAAGCGGCTAGATCAACTTTGCAGCCATCTGGAACCATATACCCTGATGAAAGATTTGGTTTTCAATAGCCTACAACAGCTAAAGCACACTCTGATACCCCACATATTTTGTGTTGCTGTTTACTGGCCCCAGCTGCAAGGTGCACGTGGTAGTCACGCCTGCAAGGCAATGCAGTTCACGTGCTGTCCACGTGCTATCTACGCCATACATGCCTGTAAGGCACACGTGCTATCCACGTCTGCAAAGCATTGCAGTGCACGTGCTGTCCACGCTATAGATGCCTGTAAGGCTTACGTCATATCAACACCTGCAAGGCACGTGGTATCCACGCGCCTATAAGGCACGTGGCAAAAGCCTATAAATAGCTCCGAATTCCCTTCAATAAAAGAGACTTGATCAGAATCTCTGTCTTGTCTCCATTCTTCGCGTCTCTTCCCCTTTATCCCCACTCTCTCTCTCGCTAGACCCTGACCCTCGGACCGGAACGGGCAGTACGGGCTGCAACAGTTTGGCGTCCAACATCGGGCTCCAGTAAGCGCACCATTTTATACACACACAGTGTGTGTGTGTGTGTGTAAACATTTCTCTCTCTCTCTCTTTTTTTTTTTTTTGAGACAGGGTTTCTCTTTGTAGCCCTGGCTGTCCTGAAACTCACTCTGTAGACCAGGCTGTCCTCGAACTCAGAAATCCACCTGCCTCTGCCTCCCAAGTGCTGGGATTAAAGGCCTCCCAAATGCTGGGATTAAAGGCATGCGCCACCACTGCCCGGAGTGTAAACATTTCTCATCTCTTTTTCTCTGTAAGTTCAACATAACCTCAAAGCAGTAATTCTTTTGTCATTGACGAACAGAGTTCAGGCAAGCCAGTCTGTAGTAGCAAGTCTTTTCTATGCTTAGCTGGTGACAATTTGTATTTACCAAGACACAGGTCTCACGCCTTATTTTTGAAGTCGTGCTCAGCTAAACTGGCCAATCATGCATTCTCTAGTCTTACACTCATAACAGAATCGTTTACTCTTTGTTCATAACCCTGTCTTTTCATAGTTATAACAAGGGATGTGGCCGCATCTCTAGACCACAAGGTCCAGGAGATCAGACCCAACCTAGAATGAATGCTTTCTTTGATGGTTAACTTCTCTCTGGTACAGTCGCATCCTTGTAGCGCATGCGTGAAAGCTCACTGTGCTTGCTCCTCTTCTAACTACGCAGCTTTCACTCGCCACGCCACAAGGACACAATGCCAGGAGGGGCACAGTCGGTTCTTGATTCTAACTGTATTACAGCTTTCTGGCAAAACGATTTAAACTCTCTCCTGAAACTTTCTATCAACTACCCTGACTTTCCTAAAAGTATTCAAATCAAATCAGGAACTCCATAAAATCATTAAATCATCCAAACTATTATGTTTATGAAAGTTTATTGTTATGTTGATCTGCAGAAAAATTGCCCAATAGAGTGGGCTGTCACCCAGGAAGTAATCACACCAGGTTATAGGCAGTGAGATCTCACCAGGACAATCACACCAGGCCAGATAGATAGACAAACATGAGAAGGCACAGCAGCAGCAAGAAGCAATTCTGGGACAAAACCCTGGGGCTGTGCCCATCTAAGGTACTCACATCTCAGCTGAGGAAAATGCTGGGCCATCTCCAGGAAGCTGCTTGCCCACTGCAGCTGCTTCTGTATGGTCTCTGCCAATGTGTGTGTGAGTGTGCATGTGAGTGTGTGCGGGCATGTGCATGCTGAATTGTTTGCTGCAGCTCAGGCAGTTTTTTTTTGAGACAGAGTCTCATGTAGCCTAGACTGACTTCAAGCCTCACCTTGTAACTGTGGATGATTTTGAACTCCTGATTTTCCTGCCTCACCTCCTGTCTCTCTTTCTCTGACATAGGACTTCAGCTATGTGACCCAGGGTGGGCTGAGGGTGCAGCTTAGTGGTAAAGTGTCTGTCTAGCATGCACAAGACTCAGAGTGTGTTCCCTAGTGCCCGCTCCCCATAATAATAAAAATAATATATATTCCCTTTCTATGTTGGTGTGTACATGTGTGTTCGTATGTGCGCTTGTGCATGTGTGTATGAATGTATGTGGAGACCAGAGATCGTCCTGTCATGAGGTTACAGATGAGAGCCATCTCTTGTTTTTTTTTTTTTTTTTTTTTGGCTTTTCGAGACAGGGTTTCTCTGTATAGCCCTGGCTGTCCTGGAACTCACTCTGTAGACCAGGCTGGCCTCCTGTAGACCAGGCTGGCCTCTCTTGTTTTTATAAAATGGTTTCTCATAGTTTCTCATGGGGACCTAGAGTTTGTTGATTAGGCTGGCCAGTGTAATCCAGCCTCTGACTTTCCATTGCTGGGAAAGGTGTATGCCCCTTGTCTTAGTCAGGATTTCTATTCCTGCACAAACATCATGACCAAAAAGCTAGTTGGGGAGGAAAGGGTTTATTCAGCTCATGCATTCACATTGCTGTTCATCACCAACGGAAGTCAGGACTGGAATTCACACAGGAAGCATGGCTGAGGCCATGGAGGGATGTTACTGGCTTGCTTCCCGTGCCTTGCTCAGCTTGCTCTCTTATAGAACCCAAGACCACCAGCCCAGGGAGGACACCACCCACAATAGGCTGGGTCCTCCTCCCTTGATCACTAGTTGAGAAAATGCCTTACAGCTAGATCTCATGGAGGCATTTCCTCAAGGGAGGCTCCTTTCTCTGTGATCACTCCAGCTTGTATCAAGTTGGCACATAAAACCAACCAGTACACCCCCATACCTGCCTTTTTATGTAGGTTCCCAGGATCATACCAGGTCCTCTTGCTTGTGTGGCAGACAGTTCATCGCCTGAGCGGAACCATCTCCAGTTCCCACTATGTACTCCTTGTGGTGAGGGAATGGGCAGGGGAGTCCGGATGCTCTTTGCTTTTGCAGTCGTTGTTTTGGTGAGATTCATCTCATCTGTGCCCCTCCTTGCTTTCCAGGACTGCGTGCAGCTGAATCAATATACGCTGAAGGATGAAATCGGAAAGGTAAATGTCCCAGGAGCTTGGTCACCTTTGTACCTTGGCCAGGGATGTCCTTGACACTCTGGAGGGGATCAGTAGAGCTGGGAAGAGAGGGGCCTTTGGAGGCAAGGCTGGGGGTGGGGGTGAAATGGTTTTGTCATTAACAGTCCTGTGTGGGTGCTCGTGTGTGTGTGTGTGTGTGTGGGGAGAGAGAGCTAAAGGTTTGATGACAGATGTCTTTTCTCAGTACCTCTCCATCTTATTCTTGGAGACATGGTCTCTCTCACTGAACCTGAAGCTCAGAGATTCTGCAAGACTAGCTGGCCAGCGAGCCCCAGGTATTCTGTTGTTGCCCACCCCCACCCAGCACTGAGATTATAGGTGGGTGCTACCACACATGACATTTTAATGTTGGTGCTAGGGATTTGAACTCATAGCTTTATGCTCATGTGGACAGCATTTTTCCTAATGAGCCATCTCACTGACCCTTCTTTCAAAAAATACCTTTTGAGACAGGGTCTCACTGTATAGTCCTGGCTAGTCTAGGAGTCACTCTGTAGACCAGGATGGCCTCAGACTCACAGAGATCCACCTGCCTTTGCCTTCCAAGAGCAGGGACTGAAAGTGTGCAGCACCACACCTAACCTCTTATATTTATAATGTTAAAATTAGATGTGTTTCTCCAGCTCAGAAAACTTCCGGAGAATTCCTATATTGCCATAGTGATAGTCGCCGTCACATTAATGGGGATCCTCTCGCCCTGTCTGTTTTTGTTAGTATCATTGCAGGGGCTAAAAGCTCAAATGCTAACAGAAGGTAAGTTAGTAGCATCCCTGGCCTAAGTATGTTAAATATAAGACCATAGGGAGTGGTGAGGACTGAAGCTAACTGCTAAGCTATGGAAGCCATTTAGGTATGAGACCTGAGTGGTGTTGCAGGATATTTGATCACAAGAACCCAGAGATTGTGTTATTTACTGAAAAAATGTTTTTCTAGTTGTGGTGTGGCTCAGCATTTAGTACGCACCTTTAATTCCTGTGGCTGGAATACAGACACACCCTTGGCACACACCTTTAATCCCAAACAGTGAAGGCAAAGTTGTGTACAATGAAGCACCCACATTTGAAAGTGATGTCTAACTGAGTGGCAGACAAAGTGATGAATCAGAGAAAGCTTTGACGGAATAGGATACGCCCAAGTCTCTTGACAAGAGAGGAAAGGGAAGCTACTTAAGGGAGCCATGCAGAGAGAAGGGGTCAGTTTTACAGAGACAGGTAGAAGAGAGAACAGGCTAGACACAGGTGAAGACAGAATGAGCCAGAGGATGAGAAGGAGCCAGAAGATTAGAAAAGATTGCTAGAGTTAGTTTGAGGCCAAGCAGAGCAATTCAATGAGGGGACAATAGAGAAGCCAGACCGAATCAGTCAGCTTGGAGAGGAGTCTGAGCCAGAACAGCAGAGTTGGCCAGCCGACAAGAGTTCAGAAAGAGCTAGCAAGGGTGAGCTTATTCAGCACCAAGTCTCAGAGGCTGAAAACATTCTAGGCCTAGATCAGAGGCTAGAAGCTTCCAGGACTACTAGGCTTAGTTTAGCAGGTGGAGGCAGTAGCCTCAGAGACAATATTTATGTCAGGCCAGAAAAGTTACTTTTATAGGGTGGAGTGAGGAGGTCTGTGATAAACTGTGTTTGTCTGGAAATAAAGCCTATGTCTGGCAGATTTTCCAGGTTTTTCAAACCTGGGTTTTTATCTTAGTTCTTCCCACTTAAATGTTAGCAGCTAATTTAGATTATGAAAATGGGAAGTTCAACAGAATGCAGTCTCGGGGTACGTTTGCCCAGTGGGCTGCAGTCTGGAGCCTGGCAGAGTCCTCATCTCATGGACCATGGCTTCTGGCTAGTACATCACATGCATCTCTTTATCCAGGGCTCCTACGGTGTTGTCAAGCTGGCCTACAATGAAAATGACAATACTTACTACGTGAGTATCCTCATCCCATCTAAATAAAAGCTTTGTTCCCAGCACTCAGCTCCCAGTACTCAGCTCCCAGCACTCAGCTCCTGCCACTCAGCTCCCAGTACTCAGCTTCCAGTACTCAGCTCCCAGCACTCAGCTCCTGCCACTCAGCTCCCAGCTCTCAGCTCCTAGTACTCAGCTCCTGCCACTCAGCTCCCAGTACTCAGCTTCTAGTACTCAGCTCCCAGCACTCAGCTCCTGCCACTCAGCTCCCAGCTCTCAGCTCCCAGTACTCAGCTCCCAGTACTCAGCTCCTGCCACTCAGCTCCCAGCTCTCAGCTCCCAGTACTCAGCTCCCAGTACTCAGCTCCTGCCACTCAGCTCCTGCCACTCAGCTCCCAGCTCTCAGCTCCCAGCACTCAGCTCCCAGTACTCAGCTCCTGCCACTCAGCTCCTGCCACTCAGCTCCCAGCACTCAGCTCCCAGCTCTCAGCTCCCAGTACTCAGCTCCCAGTACTCAGCTCCTGCCACTCAGCTCCCAGCTCTCAGCTCCCAGTACTCAGCTCCTGCCACTCAGCTCCTGCCACTCAGCTCCCAGCACTCAGCTCCCAGTACTCAGCTCCCAGCACTCAGCTCCCAGCACTCAGCTCCTGCCACTCAGCTCCTGCCACTCAGCTCCCAGCACTCAGCTCCCAGTACTCAGCTCCCAGTACTCAGCTCCCAGTACTCAGCTCCCAGCACTCAGCTCCCAGCACTCAGCTCCTGCCACTCAACTCCCAGCACTCAGCTCCCAGCATTCAGTTCCCAGCGCTTAGCTCCCACACCCAGCTCCCAGCACATACCAGCACTCAGCTCCCAGTGCTCAGTTCCCAGCACTTAGCTCCGAGCACTCAGCTTCAAGCAGGGTTGGGTATTTGTTCTTCCATCCTGTTCTTAGATCATTTAGGAGGAACCCATTTTACAGATGACCTAGTGTCTTTCATATCCTTGCTCTGAGCTGCCCTTCCTGTCTCTTCCACAGTCCCCAAACAAGGTGAACATAGCGCCCTTGTGGATCAGGAGTCAGTGCAGTGTAGGTTCAAACCTTTTGCATGTACTGACAGCATGACTTTGGGCAGGCAGCCATCGTCTCCTTCCTTGGCCCGTTGTTCTGGCTCTGACTCCAGCTCCGGCTCTAGCTCACTGGCTGACCCAGTGGCACGAGTCCTGAGCTTAGTGGTTCCCAGCTGGGTCTGCTGACACGGAACCTCGGGAGTACTCCAGGGTTGGCACTGGCACAAGTCCAGGTGTCTTGTCTTCACATAGCCCAGTAGCAGCTTACTCCTGCTGATGACATGAGGCCCTCACTACCTTGTCCTGAGGTGCCAAGGGCCTGGGAGCTCAGTGAGAGGCTTGGAGAGGAGAGAACCTAGTCACCTCCCTCCCCTTCTACCTTTAACTGGACTTGGGGGTTCTGTTCTTGTGCAGGCAATGAAAGTGCTGTCCAAAAAGAAGTTGATCCGACAGGCTGGCTTTCCACGTGAGTGTTGTGGACCTTTGTTCTAATGTGTGGGGACAGGGTCAGGTGTATGTGATGTCCAGCAGAGGGACTCTGGGAAGACACTGCATCCCACACATGGCCTCCCCTGAGAGCAGTGCTAAGCTTCTAGCTGTGGGTCTGAATTTGTTTTTATTTAAGAGTTCCAAAGCTGAACTTGAGGGCTAGAGAGCTGGCTCAGCAGTAAAGGCACTTGCACCAAGACTGACGATCTGAGTTTTATTCCCAGGCCCCACAGGGTAGGACATAACCCACTCCTACAAGTTGCTCTCTGACCTTCACATTCATTTGGTGGCATATACATGTCAGAATAAATAAATAATCAAAAAGCTGAACATGGAGTTACCAGTGTCTTTGTTTCTTTTCCTGGTGTCCTGATCAAAGACTGACAAAATCAATTTAAGGATAAAATCTTTTGATTTGGCTCCTATTTGGGACTTCAGAGAGGAGCTTGAGGCAGCTGGTTACATTGTATCCACAGTCAGGAATTGGGGACTAATGAATGCTAGTGTTTAGCACCCTTCTCTGCTTATATGGTCCAGGATTCCCAGCTAGGGAATGGTGCCACCCACGGTGGGCATTTCTTCCCACCTCAGTTAGTGCAACAAAGGTAGTCCTCCAGAGACCATCTGTCAGATGATTCTAGATTCTTTCTAGTTACCATTATTAATTGTCACAGCTTAGGACCCAGCAACGTCTCTCTAGAACCCAAGAGAATGAAAAACACACAAAGCTTATCTGTGCATGTGGTTAGTAGCACTATTCACAGTATCCATCAAGTGGCAAAAACCTCTAGCGGCCTAATGAGTAAGTAAAGTGTGTATGCATATGGTGGATTAATACGCAGCTATCAAAGGGTGATAGTTTTTGCTGTTATGTGAGTGAAAGCATGCTAAGTAAAAGGGAGCAGGCACAAAAAGCCACTCACTGCATAACGCCATTTACATGAGTAGAGTAGCAGGAGGAAGAATCAGAATTATGGAAAGAGCAACAAAATGTTCTGCAGTCACCTAGTGGTGATGGTCCTTAAAAACTACCAAGATAATAAGCGTGCGTGAAACACAAGCCTGTAACCCTAGCACAGAGGGAGGAGGTCAGGATTACAAAGCTAGCCACGAGACTCTTGCATAAAACCACACACATGAAAAGGAATAATAATAATAATAGCCTCTAAAACACATTTAAAATGTTGATTTTTTTTTTTAACAATTAAATATTGGTCCTGCCATGGTGGTGCACTTCTTTAAGGTCAGCACTTGGCAGGCGGAAGCAGTTGTGTCTGTGAGTTCAAGGCCAGCTTGGTCTACCCAGTAATCTACCCAGTAATCTCCAAGATAGCAACATTTGCTTCAAAAGTAAGATAATAACGGGGGGGGGGGGGGGGGGAGGAGGCGGGAAGATAGCTCTGTGGATAAAGTACTTGCTGTGTAAGTGTGAAGATGGAGTTTGGATTCCCAGAACTCACAGTGATTGGGACACAGAAAGCCAGGCTGCAGGTGGGTGTGGCAGCCACCTGTAATCCCAGTCATCACAGGTCTGGTCCTCACTTTCGTTTTCGAGGCAAACTAATCTGGGCTAGCCTCAGACCCTTTGATTCTCCTCTCATTTTCCTGAGTGACGACAGGTGTGCTCCTCCTGTCTCCCACGGTCACTTTCCGAGGTGAGGCTTTCATTAGCTCCTTTCCTGCACACCCTTTTCAACAGCTGCTGCATCTGCCAGTTTTTTCCTTGCCCAGGCTTGGTCACAGCTGCATTCTGTTCTGCCGATCATGCCTCCTGGCATCCTCACACGGAATGTGTCATGTAACGGTTTTGGTCTTCACAGTCTCACAACATTGCAACTGAGTAACGCTCCAGCCTGACACAGTCGGCTCCTTTTTCTCTCATTGACTTGTTAGTTAGTTAGTTTCCTCTTCTTGGCTTTCTGGTGCACCCAAACCATCCCTTTGCATGGAGGAGAGGGATAATAATGTTTACGTCTATTTTATCTGGTGGGAAAACTGAGCCCCAAAGGGAAGTGATTGATTTACACCAGGTTTTGTTTGTTTTTTTCTTTTTTGCTTTGGTTTTGTTTTTGGTGTGTTGCGCGTAATTTTTCTTTTCCTTTTGAACAGTGCCTCATGTACCTCAGACTGGCCTTCTACTCACTTTGTAGTCAAGGATGACCTTGAACTTCTGCTCTTCCTGCCTCTACCTCCCAAATACCAAGGGTTTGAGGGCGCATCACCACACCCTGTTTTATGCAGTGCTGGGATTCATCCCAGGACGTTGTGCACGCTAGACAAGCATTCTATCTCCTGAGCTACATTTCCCGACCACTTCCCTGGGATGCTGAGGGAGCTGAGCCAGACCAGCATCCCCAGTGAGCTTCTGTCAACTTGGGGTTGGGTGTGGAACAGGAGAAGGGGTTTACAGGATGAACAAGAGGCCTGGGGAATCCCATCTCCCTGATTTCCAGTGCAGGTGCAGAGGAGCTGTCAAGAGAAGACTGTGAGACTCTGGGAAGTCCTTTGTCCCTCAGTTGTCCCGTTAGCAGATGCCCTCTGCAGAAGAAGGTCTTTGCCTAATTCTTTCTGCTTCCTGTAGGTCGCCCCCCACCTCGAGGTACTCGCCCAGCTCCAGGGGGCTGCATCCAACCCAGGGGCCCCATCGAGCAGGTGTACCAGGAAATTGCCATCCTCAAGAAGCTGGATCACCCCAACGTGGTGAAGCTGGTGGAGGTGAGGAGGGAAGGAGGGTGGGGCTGATGGTCTAGCCTCAGCTTTGGTAATATCTAGACCCTTTGTTGCTAGGAGCTCTAGAGTCAAGTCACAGTGAACAGCTGCCTCAAGGCTGAGGACTTTGCTACCTCACATACCCTCACACTATCTCTTCCTCAAGACTGCCTTTCGCCCCCATTTTACAGATGCAAAAGTTGAGGCTGAGAGCTCTGAGGCTTGCCCTTTACCTACTTCTTTCTCTTTGAAGTTGGTTGTTTTTCTACTATACAAGCAGGTAGCTGGAGGACAGAAGTAGCCATACATACAAATAAGTGAAGTCCTGTGAGATAACTCAGTGGGCAAAGGCACTTGGCTCCTGATAATATAAGCCAAATGATCCGGAGTTTGATCCCCAGAACCCACATAAAGGTGTAGTGCATACAAGCACACACAAGATAACAATAACAACAACTTAAACCCCAAACAATAGTGGGTATGGTAGTGCACACTTTCAACCCCAGCACTCAGAAGGCACAGGGACCCGGAGCTCTGTGAATTTGAGGTTGGCCTAGTAGACGTAATGAATTCCAGGCCATCGACATAGCCAGAGCTTGCCTCAAAAACAAACAAACGAATCAGTAAGGAAGCATGACTGTGCTCCAGTGAACCCTCGTTTATAAACACCGGAGGGGCTGGCTTCAGCCCGCGCTATATTTAGCCAACCCTTGCTTCGGCTTTAGAAATTCTCATGGTTGTTTTTTTTTTTTTTTTTTTTTTTTTGTCTCAAGATGACTTGATGTACTTTAAACATTCTGGAAAACTTTGTGTTAGCTTTTAGTCATTGTAACAAATACTTGGAAAAACAACTTAATACAAAGAAAGATTGATCTGCGCTCAAGGCTGTTTGCAGATGGTGTTCAGCTGGTTTCATTGTGTTTCAAGCAGAAGCGTGGTCGCCAGGAAGGGAGTGCGGGCCTGGGTGTGTGTGTTGGGGGTGGGGGCAGTGCACGCTGCCTGTGAAACCGCTAAGGCACATGCCTTTGAATTTACTAAGTTGTACCACTACCCTGGACTAACGGTTTGCCAGCTGGGGACCCGGCCTTTCACACAGGAGCCTGTAGGGAATACATTGTTTCCAACCTCAACAGAGCTCACGCTGCTGCTCACCCCGGTTACATTGACTCCTGTGTATCCCATTAAACTCTAAAGCAGCGCCAGACACACCTGTAAGCCCAGTGCTTGAGGAGGAGATGAGATTCAGAAGGTCAAGATCAGCCTGGGTTCCAAGCAGTCCTGTCTCAGCAAACACGCAACCCCCCAGAGCAAAACCATGAATCGACAGAATCTCAAATTCTTTATTAATTAATTGATTAAACAGTAACCCTATCAGACATGATTAAGAGTAATACGTTTTTATGGAAAGCAACTTTGTATGTGTGTGCATGAGCACATGTTTATAGGTGAGTGCACATGTGTGCACATACTTGTGGAGAACAGAAACCAGTCTTGGGCCGGGCGGTGGTAGTGCATGCCTTTAATCCCAACACTTGGGAGGCAGAGGCAGGTGGATTTCTGAGTTCGAGGCCAGCCTGGTCTACAGAGTGAGTTCCAGGACAGCCAAGGCTACACAGAGAAACCCTGTCTCGAAAAACCAAAAAAAAAAAAAAAAAAAAAAAAAAAGAAAGAAAGAAACCAGTCTTGGGTGTCTCTCCTTGAGTGTCTCCTTTTTTGAGACAGGATCTCTTACTGAGCTTACAACTAGGCTAGGCTATCTGGCCAGCAGCCCCCAGGGGTCCTCCTGTCTGTCTCCTCAGCACTGGGGTTGTAGGCCTGCACCACCATGTTTCCACTTTTTAAAAGAGATTTATTATTTAATTTTTAATCATTCATATGTTCATATGATGGGGTACGTGCCTGCCGATGCCAGAGATGTCAGATCCCCTAGAACTGGTCACAGGTGGTTGTGAGCTGGGTGATGTCAATGCTGGGAATTGAACTCCAGCATGTGCTTCCCTCCACCCCCAGTGTGGAGACAGATGGGGTTTCCCTGAGAAGCCCTGGCTGTCCTGGAACTGGCTCTGTAGAGCAGGCTGGCCTCCAACTCACAGACCCACTTGCCTCTGCCTCTCAAGTGCTGGGATTAAAGATGTGCACCACCACTGCCTGGTTCAGGTACATGCTCTTCTCTCCTGAGCCATCTCTCTAGCCCTTGCCAGTTTTTTTTTTTTTATTGTTGTTGTTTTTTTTTTTTTTTTTTTTTTTTTTTGATTTTTTATTTTATATATGTGAGTACACTGTCACTATCTTCAAACACACCAGAAGAGGGCATCAAATCCCATCACAGATGGTTGTGAGCCGCCCTGTGGTTGCTGGGAATTGAACTCATCCCCTCAGGAAGAGCTCTTAACCACTGAGCCATCTCTCCAGCCCCTTACCAGGTGTTTTACATGGACTCTGGGGACTGGTCTAAAGTTCTTGTGTTTGTAAGGCAAACACTTTACCACTTTACTGACTTGAGTCCCCTATCCCAAGCGAAGAAAAAAAAAGGATGTATTTTTATACATTGTAGCTGCTGCTATTGTTGTTGTTCTTTGTAAACGTTGACTTTCTAAGAGGCATCTAGAGTCTCTGCTTTGGCCTTCAGCCTAAGGTAACAGTGTCTTATGTCGCTACTTCTTATACAAGTAGAGAAGGAGAGTGAGAAAGGCCAGTATTGTCTTAGTCTAAAAGTGAAACTAGTTTTTATCTAATAGACCCCCCAAGGGTGACTTGGGGATTCCACAGGAGATTCAGATTCAATCTGGAGCTTCTCTCGTCAAGGTTGTCACCTGGTAAAGGACTGTGTTGACTGTCCGAAGGAGGCAGGGAAGACTTTGTGGAGAAAATAATCTTTGAAGTGGCCTTAGCTATTTCCTGGTTAGCAGAGACAACAGGGCAGGACATTCCCGGGGGAGGAGGCTACTCATATAAGGGTCCTGAGCCTCTGTGTGGAGAACATGTCCTTGTCTTTGGAGGATGGGAGGCCATTGCCGCTCCTTGCCTGGAGACTCATGGCCAAAGAACTCTATGTGCTGTCCTGGGTCTAACTTGCCCTCACAGGAGGGCTCAAAGTTCCAGATAGAACGCCCAGATGTGCCTGCAGTCTTGTCCATCTGGGGTGGCTGGGAAAGGTGGGTGAGGTGGAAGAGACAAGAGGTCTAGCTGGGGGTCCAGCCTACGTTTCTCTCCGCAAAAGAGAGTAGCTGTAAAAGGTTACCTTTTGTCCTAATGCCATGCTGTGTTCCCAATCTCAATCCCCCATTGCTGGAGTTGGCCATCTCAGCAGAAGCTCCAGGGAGCATGTTGTGAAGTAGCACAGAGTCCTAGTGGGATCTGTTTTCTCCTCGGTACCTGGTTCATCTGACCCAACTCAGCAAGACCACACAATCATTCTGTTTGTATATCAGTGTTTCTTGGGTATGTACTGTGTGCCCAGCCAGTATTGGACATCACCAAGATAGTCAAAGTGGACACGTTTGAGACCAGCTCATTGGAGAGAGGCAGGAGCAGGCATGGAGGCGTGTCCTGGTAGGGTTGGGAGGAATGGGTACACTTCTTGAGTTCAAGTAGGGTTTCAGTTTTACCCTGAAACATAGGTCATGTCTCCTAGGAAATAGGCTGGATTAGCATCCAGATGTGGGGTGTTTCTGGGAAGGATTTATTCCTCCCTGCTGTTTTTCTCTTCAGGGTGTTCCAGATATTGAGGGCTGTCCTGGGCTTGAGGATAGGTGCACTTGGCCATCATACTCTGGGAATTTCTGTCCTCTGTCTTGACTAGGAAAAAGGGTGGGAAGTGCTCATTCCTGTGAATGGGAAGTACTCCCCCCGAGAGTGGGAAGTGCTTCTCCCTAAGGTTGGAAAGTGCTCCCCCCTGAGGTTGGGAAGTGCTCCCTCCTGAGGTTGGGAAATGCTTCCCCCTGAGATTGATAAGTGCTCCCCCTATGAGTGGGAAGTGCTCCCTCCTGAGGGTGAGAAGTGCTCCTCCTGTGAGTGGGAAGTGCTCCCTCCTGAGGATGGGAAGTGCTCCCCCTGTGAGTGAGAAGTGGTCCCTCCTGAGGGTGGAAAGTGCTCCCCTCTGTGGGCACAGGCCATCACACACTCCTACTTCCTCTTGCTCATATTTGTTCTTTCTCTCCTTGCTCCTGTCCCTGGGTGGCTGTGCCATCAGGTCCTGGATGACCCTAATGAGGACCATCTGTACATGGGTAAGATTGCTTCCTTCCATCCACCTGAAATAGCTGCATTTGCCAATGCCTAGGTGTCCTCTCCGGATAGCTGTAGCCCTGGAACCACCAAGGACAGGTTCCTCTTTCCTGGTTCAGCTGTACCCTATAGGAGCCCACACATCTGGTTCAAAGCAGGGCATAGAAAGGAATTCTTGCTGGGACTTTTAACATCTACTAGATGTTAAACATCTCGATCTTTTAACATCTAGTATGTGCTCATTTGCAGCTCTTTATTTAGCACCTACTGTATACTCAGAACTGTTCTAGGCACCAAGGATAGCATGATCGGAAAGAGGCGATCTTTACAGCTGCTATCCTAGACAGGACAGATAGTGTTGATAATTAAATAAATGAGGAATTTAGATATTTTAAGGGTAATTAATTAGGGCAGACCACTTCACATAGGAGATGAGCATCTAACCCTCGAATGTCAAAGGTTTGGCCATGTTAATCTGGGCAGAGGGAGGAACTGGTAGAAAAGCCCTGAGGCTTCAAGGACTTAAAAAATAAAAAGGTTGGGCTAGAGAAGTAGGGAGAGGGGTCGGGAGTGAGAACGCGGAGTTTGGGAAGCCACGTGGGGTACTCAGAGATATGGGTACAGTTCCCAGACAAAAGCTCAGGTGTGTCGTCAGAGACTCGGTTATAAATGGTGAGGACATCAGGGGTGGTGGCACGTGCCTTTAATCCCAGCACTCAGGAGGCAGAGGCAAAGCATCTATATTTGTGATTGCCAGACCAGCCAGAGGCTGCATAGTGAGACCCTGTCTCAAAAAGGAAGGGGAAAATTAGAAATGAGTCCATTTAAAGAAAAACATGAGAACTTACAGCTCAGTGGTGGTATGCTTGCCTCCGATGTGCAAGGTCTGGGGCCTGTCCCTAAGCTCCTTGTGTGTGTGTTCATATGCATGCAAGCATGTGTGTGTGTTGTCTGTGTCTATGTATGTGGGGGGGATGTGTGGGGTGTATGTGGTGTCTGTGTCTATGTATATAGGGGGGAATGTGTGGGGTGTGTGTGTATGTGTGTGTGGTATCTGTGTCTTTGTGTGTCTCTGTGAGTGTATGTGTGTGGTGTCTCTCTGTGTGTTTATGTGTATGGTATGGAGGGGGGTCTGTGCATGTGTGGTGTCTGTCTCTGTGCAAGTGTATGTGTCTCTATCACTGTAAGAGTGTGTGTGTGTGTGTGTGTGTGTGGTATCTGTGTCTATGTGTCTCTGTATCTCTTTAAGAGTGTGTGTGTTTGTGGTGTTTGTGTGTTTTTGTGTACCTCAGTGTGTGTGTGTGGTGTATGTGTGTCTCTGAGAGTATGTGTGTGTGTCTGTGTGGTGTCTGTGTTTCTATGAGTATGTGTGTGTATAGAGTCTCTCTCTCTGTGTGTGTGTGTGTGTGTGTGTGTGTGTGTGTGTGATCCATTTCTGAGGCTCAAACCCAGAGCCTAGTGTTTGCTAGATCAGCACTGTATCACTGATCTTTATCCCCAGCCTTCCGTTAGCTGGTCTGGTCTTGAACTCACCGTGTAGCCCCAGCTGCCATTGAATTTGTAATCCTTTTGCCTTAGTTTTCTAAATAGCGAGGATTACGGACCTGCCCCATCAAGTACAACTTTTCCTTGACTGTTTTGAGTACTAGAAATAAAATCCAAGTAGGGCCCCGGGGCAGCAGGAGGCCCTCTCCTCTTTGGTAGCACTTGGTAACGCTGAGTTCAGCAGACTGTGTGTCTCCTCAGTCCTCCCTGGAGGTGGGGCAGGTGAGGAGGAGGGAGGTGGATTCACAGTGTCTCCTCCACGTGACAGCTTCTTTCTTCTCTTCCCCACAGTGTTTGAATTGGTCAACCAAGGGTGAGTGTTTGTCTCCCGGGCCCAATGCCAGGCTTCTGCACGTGAAAACAGAGAGGAGACCTAGGCTCTGAGGGAGAGAGTGGGCCAGGGCTGCATCTGGTTTACACATGTGTCGCCCTTTCAGGCCTGTGATGGAAGTGCCCACCCTCAAGCCACTGTCTGAAGACCAGGCCCGGTTCTACTTCCAGGATCTGATCAAAGGCATCGAGTACTGTAAGCCATGCCCGGGGCCGGGACGGTGAGGGGGAGATGCTGCTCTTCTGGGATAGTTAGCATCACAGCCAGTGGGTAGGAATGGAAAGTATCTCATTTCCCTGCTGGAGCAAAGGACGAGGGTGAGGACACAGGACTATGTAGGCTGCGGATGGGGCTGTCCCTTGGCAGTAGAAGACCTTCTCCCTGCTACAGAGACAGATGAACATTGGCGTAGTGTGAATAAGGGCCCCTGTATATGACAACCTCGGTGGCTTCCCTTAGGAGCTCTCAAACTTGTTTTAACATTTTCATTTATTTTTATGATGAGAATAACCTTTAATAACCTATTAATAACCTTTTTATTAATAGATGGTGGTAGGTGCAGAGACAGTCTGTTTGGGGTGGGGGCCAGAGTCTTTCATTAGCCTGGAGCTCACAAGCCCGCTGGTTAGCTAGGCCTCGTGATCCGCTCATCTCCCTGTCACTGGGGTGAGGTGTGCACACCACGCTCAGCTGGTTTTCTTTTTGGGTTTTTGTTGTTGTTGTTTTGTTTTCCTCCAAGTAGGTGCTAGGGACCAAACTCAGATCTCATGCCCATGAGCACTTTACTGACCGAGCCATCTCCCCAGCCCACTAGTGATGTTTGAGAATGCAGCCCTTTCTATGAAGACCAGGCATAGCCAGGGCTCCCTTTGCATAATCTTTTGTACCCAGCTGCCTGGGATGGATCTACCCTCATCTGTGAGATAAAGTCTCTCACCAGGGCTGCGATCAGCCTGTTGCTACCAGTTCTTCTGCTGGTTCTTGTTGGCCATTGTGACTTGTACCCCTGCCTATCACACGGGATGTTGTGTCTTTTTTTTTTTTTTTTTTTTTTTTTTTTTGAGAGTTTTTCTGTGTAACAGCCTTGGCTATCCTGGAACTCACTATGTAGACCAAGCTGGTCTCAAACTCACAGAGGTCTTTCAGCGTCTGCCTCCTGAGTGCTGGGATTGAAGGCGTGCACTGCCATCACCTCCCACCTTGGTTTTGACAGTGAGTGGGGATAAATGTGACATATGGAACACAGAGTGAAGCTCTAAACCTTTGCTCCTTTTACATCACCAAGTTTGTCATCATTACCCTTGGGACTTCCAGACCATAGTATTGTCTGATGCTTATATCCACTGAGAAGCTAAGTCCCCTGTTCTACGTTGTGGTTCAGCCTTCACGTGAGCCCATTCATGGCCTCCGTTGACTTCAGCTATGATGAGTGTTAGCGATTGCTAAAGGCAGTTGTGTTTGATGATAGGCTGTGACAGGCGGTTAAAAACGGCTATGGATGGTTGGCGTGTTGAGACTGGTGTAAAGGTCCTTGAATACACTTTCACAGCGGGTTTGGGAAAGGCCCCTGGGCCTTGGGACATGAGGCATCAGGGACATGCTGGGCTGCATGGCCAAGTGGAGGTTTTCATTGGTTTTTCCCTGCCCCTCTCCTCCATTGGTCTCCTTCATATCCAGTACATTACCAGAAGATCATCCACCGGGACATCAAACCTTCCAACCTCCTGGTGGGGGAAGACGGGCACATCAAGATAGCCGACTTTGGTGTGAGCAACGAATTCAAGGGCAGCGACGCCTTGCTGTCGAACACCGTGGGCACACCCGCCTTCATGGCACCCGAGTCGCTCTCAGAGACCCGGAAGATCTTCTCTGGCAAGGTAGGTTTGGGTCGGCTGAGTTCTGCCTGTATCGGGGTCCTTTGGTTCTAAGTGTAAGAGATACACATTTAGCAAGTCCACTGGGTCACGTAGCTGGTGAACAGCAACAGCCAGATATAGGAACTCACAAGGATCGGTATCTCGCCAGCTCTGTCTCCTGAACTGGTTGCCCTGCACGTGGGTCAGGCACCAGCACCTACAGGCTACTTCCCATCAGGTAACCAACCACCTTCAGTGGCACTCACTCAACAGGAACAGCAGAGAAACTCTGACCATCCACTGTGGCCATGGGGAGCTGGGCTTTTCATCCCAACCAACAGAGCTAGGAAACAGGTTTTATTCCGCCCCAAGAGTGTAGATTAAGAGAAGGTGGTTGAGCCAGGGAGGTTGGAGACTTAGTTATTGGACCTGCAGAAACAACTGTCTATCAACTGACCTCTCGTTTTCTTCCAGGCCTTGGATGTCTGGGCCATGGGTGTGACTCTGTACTGCTTTGTCTTCGGCCAGGTGAGAGGGTGGTGTGTCCTGTCTTCTGAGTGCAGTGAGTGCCTGGTTGGCTTGCAAGGAGACAGTTCTCATTTGCAGATTACATCTCCACAGCCGAATGAATAGATTAAAAAAAATTCTTTGTAATATACATATCTTTCTGATGTTCTCATTGGGACAGAAATGGTTGAGAGAAACAGAAGGACCAACAGACACTGTGGAGGTTGTACATGCTCGGTGAGCTTAAAGCAAATACACACAAATATACCATCTCTGGTCCTGAGCCTGAGACAGACATCACTAATCAATCACTGCATCCACTGCAGCTTTACTTAGTATCTTTTCATCGGTGTTCCTAGCTACTATTGCCAGGGATAGAATGGGAATGGGAATCATGGTTTGTAGGGCATTATTGACTTAGGGAGTGTTTCTGGTTTTGTTTGTTTCGGTTTTTCAAGACAGGGTTTCTCTGTGTAGCCCTGGCTCTCCTGGAATTCATTTTGTAGACCAGGCTGACCTTGAACTCACAGAGATCCTCCTACCTCTGCCTCCTGAGTGCTGGGATTAAAGGCGTGCACCACCACCACCCAGCAAGGGACCTCTTTTAACTGTGAAGTTCAATGTGATTTTTGATCCTTTGCTTTTCGAGCTTGTGCTCCTGTAGAGGAACACTTAAGTAGTGTGTAGTCTGGCATGGTAGTCACACCTTTAATCCCAGTACTTGGAAGCAGAGGCAGAGGGATCTCTGAGTCTGAAGCCAGTCTGCTCTTCAGAGTTTCAGGACCATTGAGGGTAAAGAGAGAGACCCTGTCTCAAATTAAATAAATAAATAAATAAATGAGAGGGGTGGGGGAGGGAGAGAAGAAATAATTTTAGCTTTTTTTAAAAACCTATTTTCCCTGAATATTTGTTTGGAAATTTTTTCCTTGAGACTATTGAGATGGCTTAGCAGTTAAGAGCACTGGCTGCTCTTACAGAGAACCAAGGTTGGTTCTCAGCATCTATATGGCTGCTCACAATGGACTGAAACTTGAGTTCCAGGGTTTCTTACTCCCTCTACTGGTCTCCAAGGGTACTGCATGCAAGTGACACACACACACACACACACACACACACACACACACGAAGACACTCATATATATAAAATAAAAAGTGTATCTTTAGAACAATTTTCAGTTCAACATAAAGTTGAGCAAATTCTGTAGTAAAAACCCATGTCTCAGTTAGGGTTTCCACAGCTATAAAGAGATACCATGTTCAAGGCAACTCTTAGAAGAGTAAACATTTAACTGGGGCTAGTTTACAGTTTCAGAGGTTTAGTCCGTTATCATCATAGCAGGAAGCCTGGCAGAGTGCAGGAAGTCATGGTGCTGGCGGAGGAGTTCAGA
The DNA here is from genome assembly GCF_011762505.2 of Arvicanthis niloticus. NCBI lineage: Eukaryota > Metazoa > Chordata > Mammalia > Rodentia > Muridae > Arvicanthis > Arvicanthis niloticus. The sequence goes on along the minus strand of NC_133432.1, from coordinate 13,530,663 downwards.
GTTCTGCATCTTGACTAGAAGACAACCAGAAGAGACTGACTCTTCTGCACTGGGCAGAGCTTCAGAGCCCACGCCCACAGTGATGCACTTCCTCCACACCAAGCCACACCCACTCCAGCAAGGCCACACCCACTCCAACAAGGTAGCAGGAAATTTTTCCTGCAAGTTGGAAGGAGCTATGGTGGGAGGAGTAAGGAGAGGAAGAGGAGAAGCAAGAGGCAGAGATATAGGAGGATAGAGAACCATGCTTGAACCAGGAGCAGTCCTGGGTAACAACTTATATCTAGGTTAGTTAATTGGGAAACACTTCTAATTGTGTGAGCATCTTATTTATTGAGCATTACCAAATATATAAAGCCTTTGAATAATCATTAAGCATTAGAGTCTAATTCCTACCGGGTACTGCGTGGATGGCGGGATGGTCTGGGCTCAGCCCAGCCTTGTGGAGACAGCGTGGGAGATGGTTCTGCCAACCTCCCACGCTGGCATCCCGTGGGTGCCAGGGCTGGTGTTTCTGGCTGGCCGTTTCTAGCTGTGGTTTGCCTGTGGCCTCTGGCCACTTCCAGCTGTGGAGCACTTGGCTTCAGGCCATGGTCATGGTGGCCTGAGCTAAGCAGAGCCGCCAGCCAGTCTAGTGGCCTTCATTAAATATCTAACTCAACACAACAAGGCCACACCTCCTAATAGTGCCACTTCCTATGGGCCAAACATATTCAAACCACTACACCCCACAACCTGGTCACCTGGGATCTTCCATTATGCTATAGTATCCATATATCTATCATCATTCCTCCCTCTCTCAGCTGTCAGCCAAACCCAGGGCCTTGTGTGTTCTAAGCACCCCTCGTCTCACTGAGCTGCATCACTAGGGGATACACCCTATCCCCGAGAGGTTAGACAGAACCAATTTGAATTTCTGTTAGTTCAGTCGATCTTTACTGTGCCAAGGACATTCTGAGAAAGAGCCAACCAGGAAGGCCTGAGCTGGTAGAGTTGAGGTTACAGTGGAAAGGAATTATCAGTAAATGACTGTAATACCAGGGTTAGGTGCTCAGCTGGGGATGGTGTGCCTGGCAAGAATGAGGTAGGTTTGCTCTGCAGGGGACCACTCATAGGTAGTTTTGGTCAGACATGACTGAAGAGAACAAGCCATGCAGTTGATGATGGGGAGATCATTCTAGGTAGAGGGCACCATGGGTTGTCTGCGTAGTCACAGAAAGTCTCCTATGGTTCATAGGCCAAGGGTAAACCATCATAATCACTCTCTCTTTCTCTCTTTCTCTCTTTCTCCCTCTCTCTCACATACACACACACTCATAATCACACACACATACACACAAATCACACACATACACACATGTGCACACATGTACACACATGTCACATATTACTGTCAGCTTCTTTATTGCTCCCTGGGTAGGTGGGTGGGGAAGAGCATTTGCTTTTGTGTCAGCAGGAAATTGAAGCTTCTGAACAAAGCAGGTCAGTAGTGTGGTTGATAAGGGCTTGAGACGAGCTAGACATTCCTGGGCCTCCACTAATGTGGGGGCAGAGTGAAGGGGAATGATTCCTGCCCCCTCCCCAGCCTGGGCCACTGCTGTTCATTTCTCTGCTGTGATCCCTGAGGAATGACCCAGGGCACTGAAGGATACAGGTGGCAACCTCTGAGTACCACACTCCCTGGCCTCTCCACAGTGCCCTTTCATGGATGAACGAATCATGTGTTTGCACAGTAAGATCAAGAGTCAGGCCCTGGAGTTTCCAGACCAGTGAGTAGTGCCTCTCTGTCAATCACACCACCTTTTGATTCCTCAGTGGTCAGGTTTCTTGAGTTTTCTGTGACCTACCTATGACTGTTGTCATCCCCAGGCCTGATATAGCTGAAGACTTGAAAGATCTGATCACCCGGATGTTGGACAAGAATCCAGAGTCCAGGATCGTGGTGCCTGAAATCAAGGTACTTGGCTACCGCTGGCTAAGAAGGCTAGTTCTTGAGACCTGCGTCCTGTGCTTGGAAATGTCTGGCTCAGTCCTCTCCACAGCACCACACCCTCCTGCATCACCGCCTCCCATGTCCTGGAGCCTCTGGGCTGCTGGGTGCTGCTACGGGCAGGGAAGAGTGTTGCTGGTTATATCCTGTGATGGGGGAATGGGACCAGTGGCCAGTCAGCTGGACTACCTCTGCTTGCTCCCGTTGGCTTGTGCTGATGGTGTCGGTCCCTCAGAGAGTGGTCTTGGGGCTTCTGTGTGTTCTGTGCTCTAGGCTGCTCAACCTCAAGTCCTTTTGTGGCCCTGTCAAAGACGTGGGCCAGTCCTTTTGAGAAACTGCAGAGTCGGGGAGTTAGTGGGCAGTTCAACCTTATGCTGCTGACTTCTACCCTGGAGTAGAACGTTCTGTCAGCAGAGACCTCGCTCACCACCCTACACACCCCTGTTGATGCCAAGTACACACATCTGGCCCTTAAAAAAAATCTCAAGATGTCGCTCAGGTGATAGAACAGTTGGCTGGCATGCATGAAGCCCTAGGCTCTCGTCTGGGCATCATCGTAAGCTGGGCATTGTAATGCATGCCTGTAATCACAGCACTGAGGGGTGGAGGCAGGATCAGAAGTTTAAGGTTGTCCTCGGCTACCTAGTGAGTCAGAGGCCACTCTGAGATGTGTGAGACCATGTCTTTAAAAAGAAAGAAATCTCAGGCGTGCTCCTGGGCTTCTGAGGTGCCTGGCTCACTTGAACTTGTCTTTAAGAGGGCCCAAAAGTCACAGATAAGGAAGGACTTGGACCCCAGAGAAGGGGCCTGGGTCCCCTCACGAGTGTGCCCTTCCATCTGGACCTACCATGACTCTTCTGTGGACTGGGAAGACACGCGTGTTCAGAGCAGAGCGCTCTGCTGTCAGGGAGAGTTGGTGGGGATCAGTGCTCCCGGGGCAGCTGGGCAAAGCTGATGCCAAATTCTGGTTGTTGCTTTTGTGATGGGGGGTGGGGGCAGATGGAGAACTGTCTCTGCACACGTGTCTCTGCAGCATCTCCATCCTCTACCTCTGCCTTTTCTCATCTCCCACCTCTCACTCTCCCACCTCTATGCCTGAGTCACTAGCTCTTCTGCATGCCAGACCCAAGGCCCTGGCCTCTACCTCCTGCATGCCCTCCTTGGCTCTGCTCGCTGGCAGGGCCTCGCGGGAACCAGCGGCACCTGTCCCTTACCCCTCCTGTCATTCGTTGAAGCTGCACCCTTGGGTCACGAGGCACGGGGCTGAGCCACTGCCGTCGGAGGACGAGAACTGCACACTGGTCGAGGTGACCGAAGAGGAAGTCGAGAATTCAGTCAAACACATTCCCAGCCTGGCAACCGTGGTAAGGCCGGCAGGTCCAGTGACCAAGAGCAGGAACTGAGAGAGCCTGAGGCAGGGCTAGAGAGGGCAGGGCTGGACACAGGCCAGATGCCTGGGAAGCAGATGGGGGTCTGAGTCAGGGCCCTGTTGAGGGCCACTCCTGACTCAGCCTCTCATTGGGCGAGGTGATGCTGGGGCTCCAGTATTTCTGTAGAGCTGGGCAGCCCCCTGTTGGCATGGGACTGCTCTTTAGAATTCCTGCTTTCAGAGCACATCAGGGGAAGGACCAGGGAAAAGGAGAACAACCAGGCTAGCAGTCACCTGGAGTCGAAGCATCCAAGATGGGCTTCCCAGCCTGTGAGGTTTTCAATCTCCAGAGCAACTAACTTTGGCATGTCTCACATCTCCAGTGTGGGAGGTTCTTAGAGCCAGGGACTCCCACCTCACACTGCAGAATGTTCTTCCCGATCTTGCCACTCGGGATTTTGCTGGGGAGACACTGGGCTCCTCTTTGTGGCCTTGAATCTGGGCCCTTGCTCTGAGAAAAGGAAACTTGGAGGAGTAAGTCATTTTCAAGTTTCACCTTGGAGACTGTAGGAGCTACCCCACTGCCAGGCCCTTAAGAGAGTTTCTGGCTCCAGGAGGGAGATGGGAGGCCCAGGGGTTCAGGCTCTAAGCACCCATAGCCTTCTTAGAAGCCCAGATTATGTTTGGCCCCAGCCCGAGGAGACTAGCAGTCCCCGGGCTCTGCAATGCTAGCACTGGGCTCAGGGTCCCTTTGGGAATCTGAGAGTTGCCTCCTGCTCTCTTTGCTTACCTGCTCTCTCTTGCTTATCCCACACTATCGACTCTTGCCTCCTTCAGATCTTGAGCTCCAGGGCTGGGCAATCATCCATGTTTCTTCTTCTCTTCCCGCCTGGGGCTCTGCATGACTGCACCCACTCACCTGTCCTAGTCCACTTCTCACCCACTCACCTGTCCTGTGCCTGTGGTGGGAGAGGAAGCTGGGTCTGACTCCACACCACCGTGGGTGGTTCTGTTCCCCAGACACTCTTGTGGGGAAGCATCTGGCCTGGGGTTCTGCAGTAGGTATTTGTCCTTGGAGAAATGCTTCTTGAACCATTTGTAAGTGGTTCCTCAGGGAAGGGAGCAGCTATGAGCACAACCCACGGGTTCTCTGCCTTCCTTGGCAGGCAGATGGTCACACTAAGGAGTACGTGTCTGGAACAATAGAGGGGCTGCAGGGCATGTTCCTGAGGCAGGAACACTAGGTCCTACTATCGGTCAGAAGGGTCTTAAGAAATGGATAAAGGGGCCAGAGAGAGGACTCGGTGATTAAGAGCACCTGCTGTTCTTCCAGAGGACCCAGCTTTGAGTCTCAGTACCCATAGCTCACAGCTGTCTGGATCACTACTTCCAAGGGATCTGAAGCCTCTTCTGGCCTATGCAGTCACCAGGAATGCAAGTGGTGCGCGCGCACGCACACACACACACACACACACACACACACACACACACACACACACACTCGGGCAAACCACTCAATCACATAATATAAAAATTAGAAGAAAAGAAACATGAACACAGAAAGGCAGGGTGTAACCTACTGAGCAGGGACCGTAGTGACAGACTGCTGAACAAGAAGGAACAATACAGGCAATGTCTAACAAGAAACTTCCAGAAAGCCCACACTGTTGAAGGATAAGGAAAGTAGAGGTTCCAAGAGCACAGGAAAAGCCTGCAGAGTTGGGATCAGGAGAACTGGAGCAGGTACTGGGAAGTGTCTGTGGTGAGGTATGAGGTCTAGCCTTCTCTGTGTACCTGTCACTCAGGAAATACCGAGTGCCTGTCACATGCTGGGCTTGAAATGACAAAGATGAGCTGGCACCAGTTGTTGAGGCTCTAACTTTATAAGAAAGATGGACCCAGAGCACAGCCTTCCCTTGGGATCAGAGGCAGGAGGAGAGGCTGACAGGAAGGGGAGCCAGGAAGCAGTACCTTCCAAAGCTCAGAGGGAAGTAGCTGGTTCTCCCAGAAGCCCCTGGCATTTTGCTGTGCTGGGAGCTGTCATGCTACCCTGGGGGTGTGGCTTTTATTCTGTTCTTTGGCATTTGGGACACTTACAGCACGGCCATCATCTCCCTGCTGCTGAGCTGTCTTCAGACTATTGTAAGAAACCCCACTTCCCCTTTCTCCTCCCCCCCGCTCCCCCCCATGGTAGGTGGCCACTGCTCCACTTTCTCCCTCTGTTGATCTGTGCTGGACGTTTGGTATCAGTGGGATCCTGTACTGTGTGGCCTTTGTGTCTGGCTTCCTTTACTGGTGTCCCATTTCCCAGATCACCTGTGTTGTGGCGACCTTGGTGCTTCATTCCTTTGGTGACTGAGTATTCTACAGATGTGCCCCCATCTTGACACTTGGAAATTTGAGTATTTCGACCTTTTTGTAAATCAGCGCTTTTTTCTTTACATTTGAATATTTAAAAAATTCTAGTTATTCATGTGTGCATGTGTGATTGTCTATGAATGACCATTCATGCACACATGGAGACCAGCAGAGGGCATCAGGTCCCTCAGAGCTGGAGTTACAGACATGCTTAGGATGTCACTCAAGCCCGACAACCTGAGTTCAGATCCCCAGAGCCCATGTAAAAAGTCAGAGTAATCTTAGAACTCCCTTACTAGGAGACAGATAAAGAATCATCTGGAAACACTCTTACCAGCTCGCCTAGCGTACACAGTAGTGAAAAGCTAAGAGAGACCCTCTCTCAGACAAGGTGGAAGGAGAGGCCTTAACAGCAGAGATACCTATGACGTGTACTCCACCACCACAACCACACACGAAAACCTGAAAACTTTGTTAGGGACTGGAAAGATGGCTTAGCAGTTAAGAACACTGGCTACTCCTCCTTCCAGATTCAATTCCCAGCACCTACATGGTAGCCCACAACTCTGAGTAACTCTAGTTCCAGGGGATCCAACACTTTTCTTCTGGCTTCTGTAGGCACCAGGCATGCATGTGATGCCCAGACTAAAACCCCTTTTGGGGGCCGGAGAGATGGCTCAGTGGGTTAATGATACTTGCTGCTCTTGCAGAGGACTCCCGCACCCACATGGAAGCTCACACCTATCCACAGCTTCATTTCCATGGGAATCAGCACCCGCTTCTCACCTCTAGGCGTGTGCACAGTGCACACACATACATGCACCCAGGCGTGTACACAGTGTACACACATACATGCATCCAGGCATGTACACAGTGCGCACACATACATGTATCCAGCCGTGTACACAGTGCACACACATACATGCATCCAGGCGTGTACACAGTGTATACACATACATGCATCCAGGCATGTACACAGTGTACACACATACATGCATCTAGGCATGTACACAGTGCACATATATACATGCAGGCAAGGCACTCATACACATAAAATGTTTTAATTAAAAAAACAGACACAAAAGGCCAGTGAATGTTCCATTATAGGGAGTGCCCAGATTGAGTGAATCCATACAGGGGCTGTAGGGGAAAGGGTGCAGGTATGGGGTTTTTCCTTAGGGTAATATAAATCTGAAACTGGATCGAGATGATGTGAATGAAGTAAAACCCATTCAGTTGCATATAGTTGTTTTCCATATCATAAACCCAACCAATCACTGGTCAAAATTACACGAAAATGGAAAATTGAGTTTGGACCAAACATGCAAACTTGACTTGTTGTCTTGCCCTAACTGACAGGATTTAAATACTAGCTGCTTATATAGTGATTGGTGTTATAAGTTAATTAGAGATGGTTTAAACTCCACCAGGGAATATGCAGAGGTCATACACAGACACTGAACTTGTGTAAGGGGTTTGAGTATCTGTAGGTTTTGGTAGGCTCAGAAGTTCTGAACTCTTATAATGGTAAGTTTATCTGTGTGAATCCAATCTCAGTTTTGGACACACATCATCTCTTCCCCCAAGAATTATCCTGATATAAAAGCATGTTTCTTGTTGGAGTGGGGTAGGGTGTCTCAGGTAACGTCCAGCAATGGCATAGCCAGCCCTGGACCACAGAGTCTTGTTAGAGCCAGGAGCCTGGACCTTAGGGGAGCCAGGGAGCAAGATGCCCCTTGGTTCAGGATGGCTCTGGCTGGCAGCTCCTGGGTAGGAAGAGCCTGCAAGAATCATGAGCTCTGGGAGCTGTCAGGGATCAGAGAAGATGGTACATGGAGTCTCCCCCCGTGGTCCAGCCATCATTGCTGTCCTTCTCCTCCCTCAGATCCTAGTGAAGACCATGATTCGTAAACGCTCTTTCGGTAACCCGTTTGAAGGTAGCCGGCGGGAAGAACGCTCCTTGTCAGCACCCGGGAACCTGCTCACGTGAGTGACCCCCATCTTCCTTCCAGTGTTAGGGAGGGATACTAGAGGCTAAGCCTGGGCTATCCCAGGAGAGACACACTGCCTTTGCTCTTGTGTCCTCCTCAGCTCACCCAGCCTCCATCTGTTGACAGGGTGCCCACCCTGAAGTTCCACCTTCCTCTGAGGACTTACTCTTTTCACTGGGGGTTTCTGGGTTGTAGCAATCTGTGGCCGCTGAAACATGTGATGGATGAGTCAGATGGTTTCACTCTGGGACTCTCTGTGTGAACACATGTGTCCATTCACCTGCTCCAAACGATCACCCTGCTACAGGCTATCTGGAAAATGCAAGAGTCTACTGTCTAGATTTCGGGGGCATCCCCATGGTCCCTTCTCACTTCCCTTTTCCCTTCCTCTGGCAATTCCAGCAAAAAACCAACCAGGGAGTGGGAGCCCTTGTCTGAGCCCAAGGTAACGCCTGTCTGCCTGCCTGTTCCATTGCCTCCCCGACGCTGGGGCCTGGGGGCGGGCAGCTGCAGATGAAGCACGCGGGCATCTCCGGCAGGCAGATGTGCCTTCAGCCTGGGCTGCTGTGCCTGGCTCACTTGAGGGCCTCTGGGTTTACAACGAGGGGCATCCAGGGGCTTGGGTCCCATGGTATGTCATGCATGTGGGCTGGGCTGCGGTGCATGGCGCTCCACCCGGAATGCCTGTAAACTCACCCAGGTTCTTCAGGCCCGACTGGATAGCTGCATACCCATGCACGTCAATGGCGATGAAAGTCTGTCGTTGCTCTGGGGCTGTGATCTAAGTATGCACATGGAGCGTAGGTCAGGCCTGCTGCACTCCGTGCCTCTTCACGAGGGTTCCTCTGCAACTCTGGTGGGTTAAAAGCTAGAAGTTATCTTAGCAGGATCTGGGCCTTCTTCCTGCCTGCATATCTAGGCCTTTGGATCCTACAACTTCTGGAGCAGATGAACACTTTCATCCCTATAATGTTGGGTGGACCTGTCACCCTGCTCCCCTGAGGGCCTGGATGAGGATAGGTAGCCCAGTGTCTCACTGACCCTGATGCAGTTGCCAGACTCTATTGGGAACTCCTCCCGGCCACTTCTGTTGTTAAAACTAGCTTTATGGGGGCCAGGGAGAGCAATTTTTTTTTTTTTTTTTTTTTTTTTGGTTTTTCGAGACAGGGTTTCTCTGTGTAGCCTTGGCTGTCCTGGAACTCACTCTGTAGACCAGGCTGGCCTCGAACTCAGAAGTCCACCTGCTTCTGCCTCCCAAGTGCTGGGATTAAAGGCGTGCGCCACCACCGCCCGGCACATTTATTTGTTAAAGTATTTCCCACATAAGCATGAAGACTTGAGTTCAGTGCCCTGGAACCTATGTAAAAATGCCAGGTGAGGCAACATGATTTTCCTGGGGAGGTGGTGACAGGCAGATTCCTAGAACTCACTGTTGAGCCTAGCTTCAAAGAACAGAGTTTTTCCTCGGGCAGTACCCGGGAAATTTGCCTCAAGTTGACCTCTGGCCTGCATACCGATGTGAACATGAACATAGACACACAGTGGCTTTGTCAAAGTCTGGGCCTGTAGCTTTGGTAGAGTGAGTGCACAAAGCCATGAGTTTCATCATCCCCAGCCTTACAAAACAAACCAGAAGCTTGGTTTTACCGACAGATAATTAACACTCCATAGCCCATCACTGTAAAGTGTGTGGTGGACTCTCCTGGCCACCAGGGCAGCTTCAGCCCTGGAAGGAACCTTCTTCTCTGAGCTGTGTCCACTCAAGTCTCATTTCCCAGCATCCACTGATGCCCGTCCAGTTTTCTACAGATTTGTCCATTCTGCAGGGTTTTTGTAAATGGGTGGTACAATATGTAGCCTTTCACATCTGGCCTCTTTCTCTCTGCGACATGTTTTCAAGGCTTGTCCACAGTGCAGCATGTGTGAGCACTTCATGCCTTTTCATAACTGAGGAGTATTTCGCTGGATAGCAGTATTCGGATCCATTGGTGGACAGCGTTTCTGTATAGGCTGTCACAAATGAACTTGCTGTGGTCATTTGCATCAAGTGGGAACTATTTTCTCTTCGTTGGGATTTGCGTGATATGAGGACATTCATTGGCCACCTGTGTCCTAGGAGCCAGGGGTTGGGAAGATGTGTCTGAATTAGCAGCTAGGCAGATGGCTGCCTTGTCCCCACCTGGTTCCTAGGTGACCTGTAGCTGTAGTCCAGCTCTGTGTTCCTGAGAGATGGAAGCTTTTCTTTAAGGAAAGGCCTGTTGAAACCAAATTTGCCTCCCAAATGGACTGTGAACAAGCCTGTTCTTTGTTTGTTTGTTTGTTTGTTTGTTTGTTTTCGGTGAGATCAAAATGGCAATATTCCAACAGACTGAGCTCGCCTCAGTTCTATACCAATCCTTCTTCCCTTACTCAGCGGACACGGCATCACCCTAGGTCACCTGTGAGGGCTGGGAATTTGTAGAGCTTATTCATGGGAGATCCTGGGCCTAGGCCAGTCTGCACCAGTCAGCAGCTTTGAGGGCAGACATCCTTCCCAGGAACGTCACCTCTAAAAATAAAAAGACCAGATAATGTAATTCTCAAACATAGGTAGTTCTTTCTTAGGGACACAGTCCCCTGTTTGGGTAGAGATCACAGATCATTGTTGAGAGTTGGACAGTAGCCCTGAGCGGCAAGGCAGACTCTGCTTGAAGGAAGCCTTGGGCTGGGTCCACTCCTTAGAGCTCCCCTTCGGTCTGGTGAAACCCCGTCCACAGCTGGCACACCAGCAGGTCTAGTGGGATTATGAGGGATTCTTTTGAGAAGTGGGTGGCCTTCCCTTCCCTCCCAGTCTTCCTGTGAGCCTAGGCTGGGATGCTGGTGTTGCAGGCTTTTCCTGGAGGCCCGTGTACCCGGCCAGTTCACACAGGTCCTTGCCACTGCCCCAGAAGTTCACAGTGGAGTGACCGAGGGCAGGTGTCACAGTTTGTGTTCTATAGACACTCCTAGCCTAGAGGGTAGAGAAAGGAGAGAGCACTATAGACCTCAGAGAACACACCCCACTGGAGGACCTTGCGGTGATTTGGGGTTAGTTCCATAGGTAGCTTGGCACCTGTTGTTCTGTAGTTCTCTGCTCTTTTAGGTAAATTTTGCTTCCCCATTGACAGGAGAGGCAAAGTCGGCTTTGAAATAGTTAAGTGAACAAGTCAAAACGGGGAGAGTACCCAAAAGATCAGATGTAACACATGGGAGCAGAGGCACGTAGAAGTGGGAGTCGGTCAGGGCTCGGCCATCATTTCTCCAAGCCTTAATGCTGGTTTTCTGTTCGGTAAGCAGGAAGCAAGGCAGCGAAGACAGCCTCCGGGGCCCAGAGCCAGCCCCTGTGGGGGAGGAGGAAGCACTCTTGTGAAAGGTGGTCCCTGCGTGGAACGTTGTGGGGCTCTGACCCCCGGCTCCTCACCACGCATGCCTCCACTGCAGCCGGAGGAGGCGATGGAGCCGGAATAGCTTCGTGGACCACCTGACCTCGCATGCCTGGCTGTGTGGCCCTGCACGGGGCTGCTGCACCCTGCGTTTCCATAGCAGCATGTCCTACGGAAACCGAGCACGTGTGTAGAGCCTTGACTGTCATCTCTGGTTATCTGTTTTTTTGTTTGTTTTTTCGTTGTTGCTGTTGTTTTTCTTTTCCTTTCCTTTCTTTTCTTTCCCTTTGTTGTCTAAGGGGACAAAGAAAAAAAAAAAGGACTTGACTCCATGACGTCATCGACTTTGGCCGCTGGCTGGCCGGACTGGCCGGTTTGAGGAGTTGCAAACCGAAACCAACATGCATTTTGGGACAATTGCTTTTTAAAATGTTTTTATGCCAAAAAAGAAAAAACAAAAAAACAAAAAAACTTCCATTGTGAATTCAGAACCATGTCAGATGTACCAGGTGAATGTGTGTGGGGAGACTCCTGCTGGCTGGGGCTACACTGAGGAGGATTAGAAGGAGCGGTGCGACCCACACACAAACCCCATGCTTGGGCACCTTCCAGGACCGTGGAAAGACAGGGCTAGCCCTCAGTAGCTGCCGGGAACTTCGATGTCATTTATTTGTAATGAGGAGTTCTTAAGTGTTTTTTTTTTTTTTTTAATGGATAAAATTATAGTCAGGAAAACTAAAAGGGCTTGAAGTTGTAATGCTTGAGGGGTTCTTTGCAACTCTGAAAGAGCATTCAGCAGCTGTGGCGGGAGAGGTTTGTCTGGAGGGCTGAACACACTTCTTCATGTTAGCTACCCAAAATGGGTTTCTGAGGCCATCAGCTAAGCTAATTCTCTTTGTAAATTGGCAAACAAACAAACAAACAAAACCTTCAGGGTGGTATCTACTCTTTCATGTACATTACATGGCTTAAGACTCAACAGATGTTTCCAAGTCTTTAACTAGCCAGAACTCTGGAGAAGTTCACAAGTTACATACTGGAGCTTCCAAGGATCTGTGTCCCAGCATCCTCCGGGCGGCTGCGCAGGAGACTGAGACGAAATGCGTGCCTGTGTATTAGCGGCTGCACTTGTTTGTTAACTGTGTATTCTAGAGACTGTAAGCTTTCTTTCCTTTTCAATACTGTCTGGTTGATACAGTTAATGAAACATGAGTTTCCCGTGGGGCACTTAGACAAGATTGTCACTCAGCGCAGGCACAAATGGCTATCTTTAGGATCAAAGCGTTAGTGGGGACTGCAGTGACATCAGGGTGCCATTGTAGAGCAAAGTGTCAAAACCCAGAACGCTCCTCAGGGCAAAGGGTCTTCTTTTTTTTGGGGGGGGGGGGTTGTTTTTGTTTTTTTTCCTGTAGCTAAAAGCTTATTAGAGAGTAAACAGGAACCTTTTTGGCTTTCAGCCAATATTAAAAGTTTAGTTGAAGTTTGGGTGTGACGACCCAGGACCACAGAAAAAAATAGGAAGTTTAAGGGGGCTTCCAGACTGATTTCCAGTGTTTTGGTAATGATTATCTTGTCAGTAATGGGGCCCAGAAGACTGCCTCCTGGCCTGTGTGGAGTCCAGGCATTCCTGGCTTCCTTCCGTAGGGTTTCTTAAGCTCTTGATTGTAGTGTAACCACTTTGTCTGCTGTTGCACGAGCAGTTAGAATCCAGGCAAAGACTGCAGTACGGGGAAGGGTCTGTGTGACCAAGGACTTCCTGTCACTTTCCCTTTTTAAAATTTAAGGAGTAACAACCCAGTGGCTCCACCCCTTGTGGCCACAGATGGAGTTCAGTTAGTTTGCAATAAGTATCTTGTGGTTAAGTTAAAGCCAACAGGTCGTATAGCTCAGACCCAGCCTGTCTGCTTAGACGCTGGCTTGGCTGAGTGTCCTGCCTGAGCAGGGCAGGCGTTATACAGAGCTCTGCAGAATTCTTGTGTTTACACAGCCCTTCTGGACAATGCTGTTTCTCCCGGCCACAGCCATGGCACCATTGTCCAGGATGTCTTAGGATTGCTAGCAATCAGGCAGAAGAAATTGAGAGGTCTGCATGGGTAACTTTTTGTCTTAAACAAAGAAACACCAAAGAAAGCTGTGGAAAGGAGTTACTCCCCCCAACCCCCACATCCTGCCCAGCTGTTGTGGAAAGTATAAGAGGTCCAGCCGTAACTAGAGCACAAACATTGTTTTCAAAGTATCATTAGTGAGAAGAGAAGCTGTCAGAGTGGCTTTTCTCTGTGGGCAGATAGGATGCCCACGATTCCTTCCGTGGCTGGTTCACCCATGATTCATGTGTAAGCAGCCTTTTCGGCCTTGAAGGAAGCACAAGCCCCATTCCTCTCTTTCTGTCTTTATTGCCTCCCCATGCGTCTCACAGGCTCCCAGACACCTTACAGAGACCCTTGTTCTCCCTTGGGGATGCAGTCCCTACTGGTCTGGCCTTTCCATGGGACAGAATTCTTATCCTTGTATCTTTGTAGACTTAGAATAACAGCTGTACAAGTTGACACCAGGTTAGGCCTGCAGTTCTCGCCCATCCTCCAGGGGGCGCACTTAACATTGCCAACAAGGAACCACAGCCTCCAGTCGCTCCCAAGGTGCTAGGGAAGATTGTGGTTTCTGGCTTCTCCAGCTCTATGGGCTCGAGTTTCGTGGGACTTTGGACTTTTATATTTTGGTGACCAGTACCCTCCACTTCTGTTTGATTCCCCTTGACCTCTCTACTATGCATTTTCCTTTTATCAGGTGTATAAAGTTAAATACTGTGTATTTATCACATACAAGTACATGAACTTAAGAAGATGAGCATTCGGTTGTTTCCACAGGTGATCAAGCTTCTCTGTAAACTTGAAATAAACAGACAGCAAAAATGGTGCAAACCCCGGGCCTCTTGGGAGTTCTTCGGTTGGTAGCTATTCCTCTGCGGCGTTTCTGCTTACACTGGTATTCCTTCTGCTAGGTTGACAGCAAGTCAGATGCCCAAGTCACAGCTCATGCAGCTGGCTGGCGGATCCCTTGATGTAGGCATGTCCTAGGGTGTCATTACTGACCGTGATTCTGAGACCAGACACATCCACAGTTCTTGGAAGCAGGGCAGGATGCACATTCTGGGGTCCCATATAAACTGCTCCCAGGTAAGCCAGCCACCCAAAGTGTGCAGTTGAAGTGTACAGGTAAGGGTAGGACTCCTTGAGGTTGGATAGGTAAGCAGCTGGGAGTGGTTTTCATCCCACATGTCCTGTGGCCGGACACTGTTTGAACAGGCTTTGAACTTTACTCTCTGTTATCAGGGGGACAGGCAGAATCTGAAAAATCCCAGTTTATACTGCGGAAATATGGGCTGTTGTCAGGTGTGGTACACATGCCTGTAATCCCAGTACTTGGGAAGTGGAGGCAGGAGGATTCTAAGTTCAAGGCCATTCTGGGCTGCATACTGAAATTCTACCTAAAAGTAAGGAACAGAGACTGAGAGCCAAGAGAAGGTTCCTGTCCAGAAATGCCACTGGGGGTGTGGAGAAGCCATTTGCCAGGGTCCATCACTGTGCAGTCTTTAGGGGCTTCAGAGATCCTGTCATCGACTCCCACACTTATGAGGTATTACTGGGCTATGCCAGTGAGCAGAGATGCCGCTGAATACAAGATGACCTCAGGTGAGTAAGGTAAACAGTACCCCAATATCCATCCCTCACACCCTACAGTGAGGCAGTACCATCATGGCTTCTCAGCCTCTGAGATAGTGAACAAAGCATGACCCAGTATGTGACCAGACTGCTGTAATAGTGTGCCCCAAACTACCTAATTTGCAAAGAATAGAAACCCCCCCCCCCAAATTTCTGGAGACCAGGAACACCATTCCTGCAGATATCAGGTCTGCTGAGGTCTCTCTGCTTCCAGGATGATGTCTAACACACAGAAGGACCACAAAGGCACGAGTCCCTCTTAAGCCCCATTTATAAGACTCTTAAACCCATTCATGAAGGAGGAGTGCTCGTGGCTCAGTCTTCTCCAAGGGGCTCCATCTCCTCCTCCTCACACCAGACATCCAGTTTCTAAACTGTGAATTGGGGGGGGGGGGGGCACACTCTAACCGTATCAGCATTCCTAAAATGTCCGGTTCTATTTGATCAGTGTTTAGACAGCATCTAACAAAACGATTTCTGTGTGTGTGTCTGTATGTCTCTGTGTATGCACATGTCCGTCATACGGTTGCCTGTGAAGGAGAGAGGCAGATGTCAGATCCCCTAGAGGTGGAGTTACAGTCAGGTGGGACACTCCTGATGTGGAACTCGGGTCCTCTGCAAGAGCAGCAGGGGCCTCTTAACCACAGAGCCACCTCCAGCCATGATGTGATTTCTTAAAATCACAAAACAGCCCAGGGGTGGTGATGGCATGCTTTTAATCCCAGCACTTGGAGGCAGAGGCAGGCCGATCTCTATGAGTTCAAAGCCAGCTTGAGTTCCAAGCCATCCAAGACTATACAGGAAAACCCTGTCTCAAACAAACAAACAATATAAACAAGCCACACCAGAGTTTTGTAAAAAACCATTTCATAAATCTTGCCTCCCCCACCCCAGCAGCATCAAAAACAAAACTTGCCAGAAGGATTCTGAGCTCTCCTGAACATGGCAGGCTAGCCCACTGTAGAATTTACTACAGAGGATGTCAGTCAAATACTGAGAGGAGGAAGCTCTCCAAAGCAAAGAGTCCCTTTAAAGATGGCAGAGGATGCAGTGTGGGATGTGAGTACCCTGTGGCGCTTAAACCTGCCTGAAGCAGATTAAGCAGCTACAGAGTTGGCATGGAGGTACAGCCAGAACGCCAAGGTAAACTTTGAAAGGTAAAAGAAGACATAGCCTGCTGTTGTGAAGTACAGGTTCTTCTGGTCATGGATTTATCTCAGGCAGTGGCCAAAGCAGTGGAGAGGAATTCTGTCTGCTCCTGGAGTGACCTGCACTGCAAGAAGTGCATATACATAATTGTACTATCAGGCAGATACCACAAGGACCTCCCACCCCAGCCTTGTGTGGTGGCTCCATTTGTATGTCGACAGCTTTCATAATGGAAGGAGGATCTGGCTCACACTCTGAGAGACAGCACAGACAAGGATCTTAAAAAAAAAATGTTTCTTTTAATGTTTGGTCCTAGGTCGTTTCAACACAGCCCTTATGAAAGGAAACGCTAACCCTGCCTTTGTTACGAGGACAACTGGTCATAGGGAAGCAGACTCGTGTCCCAGGCCTGCTGACAGCACCTGGGAGAACCTCCTTCCTTATAAAGTGCTTTGACAGAGCTGCTGTCCCTCAGAGGACTGGGCCTGTCCATAGGCCACAGAAGTGTCTCTGCTCTGAGACTCCTCTCAACCCAATATACTCACATTGTATAAGCAATTGTATGACCCAGCCAACAGCACCCCAGAAATCCACTGTGTGTAGTGTGCAAACGCACCCCTCCCCACAGTAAGATTAAAAGGGCATCCAGGGGGAAGAATGTCTTGAGTCTGAAGCCAGCCTGAGATGTATACAACAAAACGGTTAAAATGTAAAAATTGCAGAACTCCCTCAGGAAATGGGTGCTGTTGTGGACGTGTGTGATTCCAGCACTCCTGGAGACTGAAGCAGGAGGATCTCAAATCGGAAGCCCATCTGAGCCACAGAGCAAGACCCTCCCCCCCCCCACTCAAAAACAATACAAGATGTGCTTGGGCGGCCCTGAGTATTTGTGGAGTGGAGATTGCGTTAAACTCTGGAACTTTCTCTTGAGTGACAGATGCAGCAGCCATGTCTCCCATCTTTCTGCTTCACGGGCTGAGTGGGGTTGAAATGTAGGCTCAGGCATCACTGGTTCATCTCCCCCGAAAGACCCTGCAAAGAGGGGTAAACGAGTGACTGCCCAGCCTGTGTTGCCACCATAGACCCAACCACCTACGGCAGGCAGCAGCTTGGTGCCTTTCCTGAGGGCTTGTGGAAGGATCTTAACAACAGAGAGGTTTCAAGTTGGTTCTGGAGGGTCTCATGGTACGGTTCCAAAACCCTCGTTCTGAAGGATGAATGTAAGGACCATGTGGATGGAAATCCATTATCACGGTCAAGGTGTGACTGTGATAAACGCCAGGTTTTAAAGAGGGAATCCATCTGAATAAAGGAAATACATGCTACCACAGGGGTAACTGCTGGGGTGATCAGCTGGCAGGGGCCGGCCTTTGTAGAAGAGACTTTGCTTGGTGATCTATGGGGACAAGAGACAAAGGCAGGGTGTCCCACTGCATGCCGGCCCCGCGTCCAGGCGCCTACCTGCTCGTAGTCTTCCACATACTTATACTTCTTGTCCCGGTAGTAGTATCTCTTCTTCATGCAGTAGAGGACGATGACGTCACAGAGAACCGTCGCCTGACTCAGCACAGAATGAACCAGGATGCTTTTAGCTGTTGCTTTATAAGACCCGGTTCCTTTGAGATCTAATCAACTCTGACTCTGGATCAGACTGGACTCTGACTAAGGGCTTGGTCTCAGAGGTGGGATTTCTAGGGACTCTTTCTCTTCACCCCTAGTGGCACACAGTCTAGAGTCAAGTCTGAGGTTTAGGGGAAGGACAGTGCTCACTAAGCTGCTTACTAGAGAGAAAGGTCCAGAGGAGGAAACAGCTCCAGCTACTCACCACCCCTAGGAGCGCCAAGCCAGAGCCAATGTTGATCATGGTAGGGATGATGTCAAACTTCCCAGCCTGTAAGACGGTAGGAGAGCCAGTGTTCTGATGGTGGTGCTGACAGAGAGGAGGGCAGTGGGAGGCTCGATCTCCAAGCAGGGTCCACAAGAGGGCCTACCTTTCCAAACACAATGATGTCAAAGCGGATGCCATATGCCTTGGTGAGTGTGCGCTGCTCGTTGCCAGCGAGGTCCCTGTAGTACTTGGCAAACCTGGCGGACAAAAGGGTAGGTTGGGGAATAAGTGCAGATCTTGGGTCCCAGGTGGAGACTGTTAGTGCAGGACCTGGGTCCCTGGGCACAACTGGTCCTGGCTTAATGAGTGACTCTGGTGGCTTCACAGACCGGAAGCCAGCCTCACAGTTACTGTGAGGCATGTGGCAGAAGGGGCCAAGACCCCTCCTGGAGGAGCAGAGGGACTCCCCTGCCATCAGCATCCTCCCCCAGGATGGGAGGCCTCTTGCTCTGAATGGCCTTCCTGATACAGCTGGAACACTGGCTTCTCTCCAAGGGACCCTGCGTGCTAGCAGAGAACGTGTCAGCTAAGTGGGGATCTGCAAGACTGCATTGAAAGATGGGGACCGAGCCAGCCCAAGGGCTTACCTCAGCCCGGGAGCTTGGCTCCAGGTAGGATGCACCATGCCTCAGGGCTCCTCCCTGGCTACCATCTGCCTTTTTAGTTTCGATGGCTGGGTTGAGATACACAATTGAGATAATACAGCCACACAATTTGCCCCCCAAGCTACAGAATGCAAGTCAGGGAAGTCTGTAATTCTAGCCATCCAGAAACTAAAAGGTCATTCAGTTCTGAAATATGCAACCACTCAGTTTTAGATTCTCAACAGCTCTGGAAGAAACCTTGTCCCTGTCACTGTTCTGCCAGGCCCCAGCCTTAGTTAGCATTCTACCAGAAACTCAAGCCTGAATCCTGGGATTTATCTGGTCCACAGCTTCTATGCTATGATTCCAGGCTTGGGACCCTCAGGTGAGACTGGCGCTGACAGGGGCGAGGGGCTGGGTGTCCTGTGAGATCAGTCAACCTCTCAGCTCTAGGATTCCATACCAAGCTTGAGGTCTCCACAGTGGTTCCTATAAGAACCCTGCAGCAACAGAGACGGAACAAAACAAATCTGACTCCCAGGATGCAGTTCGAATAGCTGCCCTAGTCTCAGAAAGCCTTCTTACTATCCCCACGCAAATTTGATACCACAAGCTACCACTAGAGGGAGTCAAGGTCAACTTTTAAAACGGACCTAGCAAATGCTCCTTAATTGTACACAGGATTTGGATGCTTTTAGAAAATGGCAAAGGTGTTCGTTCCCCGAGCCTTGCGTCACATTCCCAGGTGTCCTGGATTTAATAGTCCCCCTTTTCAAGTTCATCTCTACCGGTGGCCTGTAAAGGTCACCTTATTTTGCAGATGTAATTAGTTAAAGGGAAGTGGGTCACACTAGATTAAAGTTAACCCTAAATCTAATGTTCAAGAAGAAGAGAGACTAGGCCAGGTATGGTGGTACATGCCTTTAACCCAGCACTCAGGAGGGTAAGGCAGTCCTGTTTCTGGAGTTTGAACCAGCCTGGTCTACACAGCAAGTCCCTAGCTGGCCATACAAAGAAAAGTTGGGTGTGAGGGTGCACAGCTCTAATCCCAGCACTTGGGTGATGGTGGGGGTTCGGGGTGATCCTCGGCTACATAGAGAAGATATACAGAGGGAAGAAAGCCGCATGACCACAGGGGCAGTGACACACGTACGAGCCAAGGGTTGCTAATAGTTGCCAAACGCTTGAAGGTAAGGAAGGATCAGACCATAGAGTTTACAGCAACACAACCCAACAGGCTAATGATTTCAGAACTATCAAAGAATAAGATTCTGTTGTTTCAAGCTGTTCTGCATTATTCATTACTAGGGCCCAGGGAAACGGACACAGCAGCATTTTCAGCTATCAAGTTTGAGTGGGACCCTTTCTGTTTTAGTGAGACAGGTCTCAGGATGCAGCCCACATTTGTGCAATCCCCCAGCATGTGAGTGTACCTGAAATTGTAGCCAGGAGACACATTGTGTTCCAGGTCCCGGGTGTCGAGGCGCCGGAAGGAATATCTGGGCAGGCAGAGGGAGGCAGCTCTGTCGAGGTTGCAGTCCCACTTGATCTGGATACCCATGATGCCTCCCTGTGGGAAAAGCAGGAGAGACACAGGTAGGCTTTCAGAACTCAGGCCCATGCTGGGGCTGAGAAGCTGTGAGAAAAGCTGTGCTGGCACCTACCTCAACTGCCATATCCTGGAAGCTGTGCCCTGCATCCTCCACGATTTTGCCAAGACGGAATATGGGGCAGAAGGGATCCGTCTGAGCATTATAAATGCACGACTTGAGGTAGGAGGTGGTGATGTTGGGGAGGATGTTCCTCCTGAAGTCAGGGAGGAAGCAGAGGGTC
This sequence comes from Arvicanthis niloticus, assembly GCF_011762505.2. Lineage (NCBI taxonomy): Eukaryota > Metazoa > Chordata > Mammalia > Rodentia > Muridae > Arvicanthis > Arvicanthis niloticus. Next base: position 13,510,381 of record NC_133432.1, on the reverse strand, counting down.
TGAGCAAGGCCAACCTTGGAGAGTCAGACGTTCTTTTTAAGAGGCTTGGGAACGAACCTGCCTTCCCCCGCTACCCCCACTTACTTGCTGAAATTAAACTTGGGGTACCAGATGTTGTTCTTTACCAAGAGGGTGAAGTTTTCTGCAGCCTTTAAAAAAGCTGGCCTGGAAAAGAATCGTAATGGTCATTACACATGCGCACTGCTGTGCGACCTTTCCGACAGCTTACAGCGCGCCACTCTCGCTAGCAGAATGGGAGCATGTGGCATTTTCTATTCTCATTTGTGTCACACTAGGTCCCCAGGCCTTCTGGATTTTTCCTCTGAAGAGGCAGAACTTCCTGCCCAAAACATTCGCTGAAAAGGATTCTGGCTGTGGCCACCATGCTTCCTTAGCATTTGCTGGTCTCCTGTTTGCCTTTATGGTGTTCACGGTTTATAGATGCTCCCTAGATCTGGTTTTAAACGGCAAACACAGAGGCGTTCACACGGCAGGGACATTCTGACCTTACTGAAAAGGAAACCATACTGCCAGAGAGTTCTAAAAGGGCCACATCAGCCTGTGGCCGACAATACAAGGTGAGTCTGTCCCCAAGGAGACTTGTTTCTTGGATGGATTTTTCTCGGTAAGAACTCACCTGACCTCTCTGTGGAAGAGGCCTCTTCTGAGGCAGACAAGAACTTTCAAGTTACAAATGGAGTCACTAATCTCAGCCCCGCATCAGCAGCAAAGCCACCAAGGGCCACTTGATGAGGGGAGCCCAGCTGGATATTTCTGATGCTAAGTGAGGGCCTGGAGCTGGTTCAAACTCAATCTCCATTCCTTATCAAGAGGGAAGGGTCACAATAGGGTTTTTCCATTTATGTCATTTTCTGTATCCTACACCTAATACCAGTTCACCCCATAAGCTTTAAAATTTTTTCTTTTTCAAAAATGAAGTGAAATTCAACTTAAAAAAAGATTAGCCGCCGGGTGGTGGTGGCGCACACCTTTAATCCCAGCACTTGGGAGGCAGAGGCAGGCGGATTTCTGAGTTCGAGGCCAGCCTGGTCTACCGAGTGAGTTCCAGGACAGCCAAGGCTATACAGAGAAACCCTGTCTCGAAAAACCAAAAACCAAAAAAAAAAAAAAAAAAAAAAAAAAAAGATTAGCCACTTTAAAATGAGTCCATTTAGTGAGATAGTATGGCTCATATCTGTTAATCCCAGCACTGGGAAGACTGAGCCAGGAGGATCACTGATTCCAAGAAAGTTCTTAGGTGAACTTGATTCTTTTACAAAGCAAAGTAATATTCCATTGTATAGGCATACCACAGTCTGTATGCGTTCAAAAAAAAACCTGAGTTGCTCTCAATTAACTCTCAAAGAAATTATATTAAAACTTGTAGTTAATATTATTGTCTGTGCAGGGTGTGTGGTGTGGATCTTACTCTTATTAAGAGATATAAATCAGGAGGTGATGACCAAGATACCCCAAGTCAGGGTTTCCTCCTTGATTTAAGGGAAGGGAGATACCTCTTTTTAGTGCTGTGTGTACATGCAGGTTTTATGTCTGTGCATACCTGGAGGTGTCTTCCTCATGAACACAGTCCTCCTCTGAGACAAGGCCTCTTATTGGCCTGGAGCTCACCAATCAGACTAGGCCAGCTGGCCAGTGACCCCTAAGGGTGCCCAAGCACACCTCCACAGTACTAGGATCAGAAGCCTGTGCCACATGCACAACCTTTTTATGTGACTTCTCAGAGTGGACCTGAAACAGTGCTGTCTGCTCTGAACACATTGTCAAACACAACTTTAGCCACATTGAGATTTCTTCTCTTTCTGGTGTTTGGATTTCTGAAGACAGGGTTTCACTGTGTAACCCTGGCTGTCCTGGAACTCACTCTGTAGACCAAGCTGGCCTCAAACTCATGGAGATCCCACCTGCCCTTGATTCCTGAGTGTTGGGGTTAGAGGTGTGCATCACCACCGCCCAGCGTGATTTCTTATTTCTTCAGACATTTTGTGTGTGTGTGTGTGTGTGTGTGTGTGTGTGTGTGTGTAACCCAGACTGGTCTTGGACTTACCACCCTCCTGCCTAAGCTTCCCGAGTGCTGGGATCACAGGCGTGCACCATCATGGCTGTTCTATACCATTCTCCTTCAAGTTTTCTGGAGACCACAGTTGCACAAAAAATTCATCATGTTTACATGCATAGAGGTCAGACAAGCATGTGCTAGCTGGTTCTCCCCATCAACTGCTGGGTTCCAGGGCTAGAATTCAGCTTAGCTGCAAGTGACCTTTTCTGCTGAGCCATCTTACTGATTGTGTGTGTGTGTGTGTGTGTGTGTAAAACAGTAACAGAAAAGCAAAACATGCATCTATGACTTTGAGAGGGAGCAGGGGTAGAGTTATACAGGAGGAGTGGATGGAGGAAGGGAGGGAAATGGTATAATTATATTTTAATTTGAAAAGCTTTTTTTTTTTTTTTTTTTTTTTTTTTTTTTTTTTTTAAGTAAAGGATCGGGTGAGAGACAGCTCAGCAGTTAAGGGCTCTTTCACCTGAGGTCAGGAGGATCACAGCTGCTTGTAATTCCAGATCTGGGTACCACAAGCACTTGATATACATACACATGTATTTTTAAAAATAGAATCTTTAAGAAATATAATTAACTCATTACTTTGCGTTTTTGAGGCAAGGCTTCTTTACATAGCCCTGGCTGTCCTGGAACTCACTACATATATCAGGCTGGCCTCAAATTCACAAGAGATCTACCTGCCTCTGGCTCCTGAGTGCTGGGATTAAAGGCATGCACCATCACAACCAGCCTCTTTAAGGAATTTTAAATGTAGAAGGAGAGTGGCATTTAGTGTATACTATCCCAATGTGTAATATGACTTGGATATATTATATGGCCAACATAAAATATTAATCAGATCTTACGCCATGTGTCTTGGTCATAGTTTTCAGAACCTACAACATGCCACATCAATAGTACACGTTACTTTAAACCCAGTATTTCAAAAAACTTCAATAGGAGCAAGTGGCCAGTAACCCCAGTTCTGAAGACCACAGTTCTCAAAGACCCTTTCCAGGACCCAAACCCAAGGATCCCTCTCCTTTTGGCATTTCCCCTGTGCCTGAGCCACAAGGTTCTCCCAAAGGGCAACACATCCAGGCTGAGCTGCCACAGCTGCCCGCTCCTCAGGTCTCACACAGGACTGAACACCACAGAAACCCAGGCTATATGCAGGCCTCTCTGTGCAGCCTCTCCCTCCACCCATGCCAAGCACAGAAGTGACTGAGAAGACAGTGTCCTGGGCCCCTTGAACCTCCTGTCCTTTGTGACCTTGTTTTTGTGATTTCCCTACCTCTTTTCCTTGGTAACCAAATTCCTAGTTTCCTTTGGAAGCTAGGCCTCCCCTGCCTCAGCCTGTCCTTTTTGGGTGGTACTGATGACAGACTAGCTCCAGAGGCAGATATGTGACCCAAGTCCAAGCTGAGCAAAGCACTCCCCACCCCCACCCCCAGCCATGCTTATGAGTGTCACAGGTGACACAGTGATGGACAGGTTCAGACTGCACAGCCAGGATGGGAGACACAAGCCCAGGGCTGCAGAGGAAGCTACCCTGAGGAAGACAGAGGCAGAGGGACCTGGCACTCCGTTATCCCCAGACCCAGCCTGGCTCAGTCTTTTCTGTTAGTTGAAACATGAAATGTGCTGGTTGAGCGGGTGTCGGGGTTGGGTGTATGTGGGCGTGGTGCTTGAGACACTCAAAGCTAGGTTATGATAGCTTATGCCAGTATTCCCAATACTTGGAAAGCCAAGGCGGGAGGTTAAGGGTTCAGGGCTGGGCTGCTGACGTGGCTCAGTGGGTAAAGCAAGTGCTGCAAGGCCACAGGATTTGAGTTCCATTCCTGGGCCAGAATGGTGGATGGAGCTAGCTGACTCACACGTAATTTTCTAAACCTCGTTATGTATGCACACACAAATGTAATTAAAAATTATCTAAAATATTCAAAGCCATCCCAGGGTACATAATGTGGCTCTTTTAATATATATATATGTATGACCGGAGGGATGGTGGTTGCACATATCTTTAATCCTAGCACTTGGAAGGCAGAGGCAGGCATAGCTCTGAATTTGAAGCCAGCCTGGTGTACAGAATGAGTTATAGGATAACCAAGGCTACACAGAGAAACCCTGTCAAAAACAAAACAAAACAAAACAAAACAAAAAAACAAAACAAGAAAGAAAGAAAAAAAAAACCAAAAAAAGCAAAACAAACAAAACAAAACAAAAAAAGACCAAAACCTGAGAACTGTTTCCTGTTGGTTATTTGCAACTTACTGTGCTCCAACTGACCGCGTTCCAGCACACATATGCCACCTGCAGCCTTATCACAAGTGACAAACCCTTGTGGTCTCCCTGCTCTGTGGTTGACAACTACTCTCTCAGAGTAGAATGGCCTCACTCATGGGACAAGAGTGAACAAAAAATTTCAGCACAAAGGCTCACCTCACCCTCTCTGTCACCTCCCTCCAGGCTGAAAACCAAGGCTAGGGAGCCTGGGGTAGGACTCACGTTGGCACGCCAGCGTCATTCTCCACTGGGCACCATGCAGCCACCTCACAGGTCTTCACAGACTCATTGAATGGAACACACCTTCCAGTCCCAATTCCTGGGAAGAAAGGACAGGGCTGGGAGCACCGGGGTCTTGTCGCCAACCTTTTACCCTTGTGTAGTACCGTAAAAGACCTTGGGGACCCTGGGCAGCCATCTTCAGTAAATTATAGGATTTAGATGGTGTCTCGAAAAGGGAAGTGGAACAAGAAGGCTGCCTCGGGGCTGGGCGCATAGCTGCCATGTGACAACAAGCCACAGAGACAGGCACCACACAGATAAAGGCTAAGAAGGCCCCTGGATCTGCTCTTACACCAGGTTCCCCTAGGTTCATGTAGCAGGGGGAGGGGGTCCTCTGCTGAAGAGCTAGAACCCAGGGCTCAGCCAAGCCTGTGCTCTACCGTTGAGTTGGATCCCAGGTGGGGGTGGGGGTGGGGGTGGGACAGATTCTTATTTCTGCAATTTCTCTATTGCAGATGTGCCACAGGAAGTGTGACGTCATCAGAAGCCACTTTCCCCTGGTCCAGCATCTGCTGAGATATCCCAGCAGCACGAGCTTCTTATTCCTACCACTGCTGTGGGTGTCCGAGGAGCCGAGAGTGCAGTTTGCGTCTGAACTACAAATGCTGGTCTTATCAGGAATCTGGAAAAGGGATGAATGCAGGCAAGTTCCACGTGGTCTGTACACACTTTACCAGGAGTAGAGGTGGGTGTGACGCCTGAGGGGCTTTTCCCTAAGAGCCACCCACCTCTGGACAGGTGCCCTGAGTCTGGTTCACAGTGATGATCATGTTGGTCATGATGAAGAGAGAGTTTTCCTCCTGTGGAGAGGAGAGAACCCTATTGAGTCACCCCAAGAAGAGGTGAGTGGGGCCATAAAGAGAGTCAGATGGGGCTGGAGTGATGGCTCAGTGGTTAAGAGCACTGACTGCTCTTCTAGCGGTCCTGAGTTCAAATCCCAGCAACCACATGGTGACTCACAACCATTGTAATAGGATCTAAATACCCACTTCTGGTTGTGTCTAAAGACAGCTACAGTGTACTCATATACATTAAATAAATAAAGAAATAAATTAAATAAATACATCTTTAAAAAAAGGTATGCAGACATATATGCAAGGCAAAATACTCATACATATAAAATCAAATAAAATATACATTAAAAATAAAGCATTTCAGTATTTAAAAACAGAAAACTAGAAGTCAAGAAGACTTTTAGGAAGAAAGGAAGGAAGAAAGAAAGAGAAAGAAAGAAAGAAAGAAAGAAAGAAAGAAAGAAAAGGAAAGTCCCTTTTTTATGTGTAAGAGGATTGGCTGAGACACCATCTCACATAGCTCAGGGTGGCCTCAAACTGTCCTTGATCTTTTGATCCTCCTGTCTCCACCTCTCAAGGGCTGGGATTACAAGTGTGCACCATTAAATCTGTCCAGAAATTCCCTTAAGAATATAAGTGAAGGGGATGGAGAGATGGCTCAGAGGTTAAGACCACTGGCTGCTTTTGCAGAGGATCCAAGTTCAGTTCCTGCCACCCACCCCAGATGGCTCACAAGCATCTGTAACTTCAGTTCCAGGGGACCTGACGCCCTCCTCTGGCCTATCTAAGCAAAACTCTCAAACATCTAAAATAATTATTTCTTACGAACACAATTTTAAAAAACTGATCTATGGTCCCTTGTTCACCCTCCATGGAGGTTTATAACCTCTGATCAAACAAGGAGTTAGAAAAGCCCCGGTCTAGCCATTCAATGGGATTAGCACTTGGCCATAAAAGTAACGAGATGCTGATACATGCTTGCTACATACACAAACCTCAAAAACATGCTAAAGAGGGTGGGGCTATAACTTGGTGGTAGAATAATAGCCTAGCAGTCACAAGGCCCTGGGTTCAATTCCCAATTCCACACATACACAGAAGAATTCTGGGCTGGAGAGATGGCTCAGTGGTTAAGAGCACTGGCTGCTCTTCCAGAGAGCCTGGGCTCAGTTCCCAGCACCTACATGGCAGCTTACAACCATCCCCAACTCGAGTTCCAGGGGATCTGATGCCATCTTCTGACTTCTGCTGGTACTACACATACGTGGTACACTGCAGGTATACACACAGGCACTTTAAAGCATGCTAAAGGCTGGGTGTGGTGGGGTACACCTTTAATCTGAGCAGGAAGCAGAGACAGAAGGATCTGTGAGTTTAAGGCCAATCTGGTTACATAGCAAGTTCTAGGTTAATGAGGGCAGCATAATGAGACTTTTAAAAACAAATAAATATTAAAATACTCTAGAGAAGAGTCTGTCAGCCAGTAACATAACAGTACCAGATGGTACTGTGGTTGCAGCTGGTTGTAAACCGCCATGGAGTTGCTGGGAACCGAACCTAGGTCCTTTGGAAGAGCAGTCCAGCTGTTTGACAGAACACAGCTGCTGGCTGGACCTCCCCATTGAGGTTCAGGAGAGGGTGGATGTCCTTCCTTGGCTGAAACAGGTACACCGATTGGGTGTGACAGTCCCAGAGTCTGTTACATTGAGGTTGGAAGTCACCACCACTCTGCTGAGATTGGTGCAAACGGAAGGACCACCCCGTTGGAACCACTTGCTCCAACTGATTTTTTAAGAACTTTTTTTCTTTTGAGACAGGGTTTCATTTTATAGCTCTGAATGGCTTGGGACTCACTAACTCACTATGTAGACCAGGCTAGCCTTGAAATTTACAGAGATCTGCTTGCCCTGGCCTTTTGAGTGCTGGGATCAAAGGCACGCATCACCATGCCTAGGCAGACCATTTTCTTTTTCTGTCTCATTAGTTCTGCCTTTGCTCTGGGCACTGCCCCTCCATTATCAACCCTTCTCCTGAGAAGGCAGGGCAATCAACACACTTGAAGAGACTAGCTCAAGTCCTTGCTTTCTCTCTCCTAGCTCCAAGCCACGTGCTCACAGCTTAATCAATTTGGCCACCAAACACACCAAGCCAGCACATCAGCATGTGGAGGGAGACTCCAGGCCAGGGTTTGGCCTAGTGGCACATAGCAGAGTCAATGTTTAACCCACAGCTTTTGGGCTAGAGATCTGGCTCAGCAGTAGAACACTTGCCCAGCATGTGTGAAGCCTCCAGCTCTAGAAAAAGAGACCAACAGTGTATAGATTAAGATGCCTCATGCAGCGATTTCTTTTTCTCTATTCCTTGTGGAATCATCTGACCATTTCCTTCTAGTTTGGGTGTGTGTTCTTTAACTGCAGGATTGTTTTGTTTTGTTTTTTTTATACCCTCTGACAAGCTTTACCTTGTGGGTGTAAGAGAGGAAAGCAAACACATAATGCAGAAGGTGGTATTTCTTGCCTCGATTCCCAAGACTAAGGACCTTTGCTTCCTTATTCTCAAGAGCTTGGAGACAGGAAGGTGTGGGAAAGACAGAGTGTTGGGTTAGAGCCAGCCACACTACAGCACTCTAGAGCTCTCAAGGGTTCTGTGGAAGAAATGACATCCCAGAGGGATCTGGCTGTCTTGCTTTCTTGGGCTAACACAACCTAGGCCTGGAAGTGGTGGACTCTGGCCACTTACTGTATGTCAACAAAACCAGCAAAGTGCTTCCTGTGTGCAGATGTCACAGCAAGACATACCTGAGCTGGAATCACATAGTCTGCCACGTCCCAGATCCGGAATCCAAGTTGAGAAGTGTTGGTCACAGCCACACCTTTGGCTTTGGTTGTCACCGAGCTGACCACGGAGTCCGTTTCCTGGTAGCCCTTTTCCCACACGAACACCCATCTGAGGAAGAGAGGTCATAGAACAGTAAATTTGAACTGACACTGGGGAGTCTGACAGCTGCAGGGCTGAAGTGTGACTATGTGACTGGGAGAAGCTGCCCAACTCCTATGTTCCACTGCTGTAAATGGACACAGTAGCCCCACTGGTTATTCTGTGAGAAACAAGTGCCATGGTCGGCTAGCACAGTCGTGAGCATCCAGGAGATGCGCTGCCAATATTCCTGGATGTCTCTAAACACTATTATTAATGGGTATCTCCAATAGTTTCTCTTATAACAAGTTTCAACTTGATTTACAGGCAGTGGGTCATTTAATCCTGACAATTTTTTGAGACACATAGTGTTACTGTTACGTTCCTAAGGTCACATAACTAGCAGGTGGCAGAGTAAGGGATTTGAACCCAAGCCAGAAAAACCTCTGAAGCTGCTATTGTCTCTGAATAAGAGAATCTTATCTTTTGGGCAACTAACTATGGTTGTTTAAGACAGGCTTTTGCTATGTAGCACTGGCTGGTCTGGTGCAGGCTATGAGGCTCAGGCTAGGCTCAAATTCCCAGGTAACAATCCTTCCACCTCAGACTCCCAAGTGCTGCTGGGATGTCAGGAGTGAGTCACGCTACCCAGCTGCTGGTTGGTCTGTATGATGGTGTGTGGGTATTTGTGTGTAGGTGTGTGCTCACATGTCAAAGTCAGAGGACAACTTTCAGGAGTTGATTTTTCTCTCGCGCAGATTCTGGGGACCAGAATCCAAGATGTTGGGCTTGCATTGCAATCACTTTGGTCTTTTGAGACAGGGTTTCTCTGTGTAGCCCTGGCTGTCCTGGAACTCATTCTGTAGACCAGGCTGGCCTCGCACTCACAGAGATTTGCTTGCCTCTGCTTCCCAAGTGTTGGGACTAAAGGTGTGCACTTCTACATCAGATTAGCAAACACTTTTTCTTTTTTTCTTTTTTTTTTTTTGTTTTTGTTTTTGTTTTTCGAGACAGGGTTTCTCTGTGTGGTCCTGGCTGTCCTGGAACTCACTCTGTAGACCAGGCTGGTCTCGAACTCAGAAATCCACCTGCCTCTGCCTCCCAAGTGCTGGGATTAAAGGCGTGCGCCACCACCGCCCGGCTAGCAAACACTTTTTCATACACAGTCTTGCTATGTAGACCATGATGGCATTCACTATAGCCCAGGCTGGCCTTGAAATTAAGATGACCCCCTGCCCCAGTCTCCCAAGCATTAGAATCCCAGACATGCATCATGTTCTGCTCTGGGAAATTGTGTTTGTGAGTGTTTGCATGTGTAGATCAGAGAGCCGCCTTGGGTGTTCTTCCTCTGAAGACATCTACTTGGGTTTTGTTTTGATATGGGGGTGGGGGTGGGGTGTCTCATCATGTAGCTCTGGATAGCCTGAAATTTCCTATGTAGATCAGACTGGTCTTGAACTCCCTGAAATCCACCTGCTTCTGCCTGAGGGCTGGGATTAAGGACATGTACCACCCCTATGGCTGGTTTCCACCTTATTTTTCTGAGACAGGATCTTACTGGGGCTGGATGATTAGGGTAGCCATCGAGTCCCAGGGACCTTGTCTGCCTCTCCAGGGCTGGGATTACAGGTGTGTGATTCAGCACCTCATTCTGGGGCTCAAATTCTGGTCCTCCAGCTTGTGCGCTGAGCACTTCACTATCTGAGCTCTCCCCTCAGGGAAGAGCCCTGAGGGAGAAACTTGTTTTATCAGCCCCTCAGGGAAACTTTTTACACGTCCTGTCTTCCTTTTTCCTAGGAATTCCAGTCATGTCCTGCTCCTTCCTTCTGAAGGAGTTATTCAGGTTGAGTAACTACAAACCTGAGTCTGAGAGCCAGGGTCACTGGGTCACTTAACCGCTCTGTGCCTCAGCGTGTCCTGCCTTTACACTGAGAAGGGTAACAGAACTTCACAGGATCGCAGCTGATAAGTTGATAAGGCAGGAGCAATGTCTTAAGTAGCAGAGCAATCTGACACTGCTAAGAGCTGATGTCACATTGCTACAGAACACCAGTCTATGTTGTTTCAGATACACGCTCGAAAGACTTCAGAAGTAGGAGTTTTGGTTACCTTTTTTATTTCTATTCATTCATTCATTTCTTTCTTTCTTTTCTTTCTTTCTTAAAGATAAAGTTCCTCTTTGTAGCTCTGGCTGTCTTGGAACCTACTCTGTAGACCAGGCTGGCCTCCAACTCAGAGATCCACCTGCCTCTGCCTCCTGAGTGCTGGGGTGAAAGGCATGCACCACCACTGCCTGGCTCTTGGGTTACTTTCTCCTGGGTTTGTTTGATATAAGCCATCCCGATCCTCTGCCCATCCTAAAGATGGTTTCTCTCCCACCAAGCCCTCTTCTGCAGGCCACTAATGCTTCCCTGTAATCCTCTCTGATGGAGAGGTGAGGGCAGAAAGACTGGGTTTTATGACCCAGTTGCTAAATCAGGCATGAGAGATGACACCACCATCACAGGCATACTTATTTCTTCGTCACGTGAATAAGATCACTGGGAATTCTGAGGAAAGACTTGCTTCCTGCAGAAAAGAGACTACACTTTCACCAAGATTAACAAAGCCATCAAGTTAACAAAGAAAAGCCAGGGAGTGGTGAGTCGTGCATGTAAACCCAGCACTCAGAGGAGACTAAGGCATACAAATCGCTTGCAGATTCCTTTGGCCAGCCTGGACTGTTTACTGAATACAGGGTTACCTGGGCTACATTTTGGGCTCTGTCTCAAAACAACAAAAGCTAAAAGCTTAAGCACCAATTCCTGAGTTTAGACCATCAGTCAATGTCAATCGCAGTAGCAGGGGTGAAAGCCAAGCTCTATTGTTTTAGAGATGAGGAGACAGACAATACGATGTAAGGAGACCCCTTAACTGTGCTGCCCAATAGAAATAGAATACAGGAGGGTAGGGTGCGTAGTTCTGTGGTAAGAGTCCATGACTGGAGATACAGTGTAAGCTAGGTGTGCTGGTGAATGCTTTTCATCTGAGCACCTGGGAGGCAGAGTGCTATGAGTTCTAGACCAGCCTAGGTTACGTATCATGTTACTGACCAGATAATTAAGATCTTGTCTTTAAAGAAAAAAAGGAACAGGAAAAAATAATGGCATATTTTTAGGTGGTCCAATATAGAATTTGGGGGAGGGGGGCGGATGGGACAGGATTTCTCTGTGTATCCTTGACTGTCCCAAAACTCACTCTGTAGAACGGGCTAGTCTCAAATTCAGAGATCCACCTGCTTCTGTCTCCCCAAGCACTGGGATTAAAGTCTTGCGCCACTGTCACCCTGAGACATCATCAAAGTTCCTGAGACTGGAACTGGACTTGGTAGTGTACACCTGTAATCCCCACACTTGGGAGGTAGAGACAGGATTGGGCGGGTGTCCAGTATTGTCATCCTTGGTTACAGCCTGGGCTACATGAACCTGTCCAACCCAGGTCCCATGAGTTGAGTCTCCTCCTCAAATAAAAGCTGGTGAGATGGTGTCAGCGGGTAAAATCGATCACTGTGCATGACTAAGGACCTGAGTTCCATCCCCACAATCCACAATGGAAGGAGAGAACTACTCCTAAAAGTTGTCCTCTGGCCTCAGGTGCTGTAGCATGTCCCTGCACTTGTACACAGATACATAAGCAAAAATAAAATCAACATTTAAACAAATAATAGCAGCCGGGCGGTGGTGGCGAACTCCTTTAATCCCAGCACTTGGGAGGCAGAGGCAGGTGGATTTCTGAGTTCGAGGCCAGCCTGGTCTACAGAGTGAGTTCCAGGATAGCCAGGACTACATGGAGAAACCCTGTCTTGAAAAAAACCAAATAGCACAAAACTTGTCTGGTATGCAAAAGGCCTTTGGTACTTCAGGGGAAAAGTACTGATAGGACATTTTACTTTTTTGGTGTACTATATCAAAAATATCTTCAAAAGCATGTGTGTGTGTGTCTGTGTGTGTGTGTTTGTGGCTTTTGTTTGTTTGTTTGTTTGTTTAGCTTGAGTGCATTTAATTCAGTGGCAGCACAGAACTACTCCCCCCAGAGACTTATCAAGTCCAAGCTTAGATACTGGCCAGGCTGGGTTTTTTTCAGGTACCGGCGACTGAACCCAAGCATCATGTTAAAGACACACTTTATCTACATAGGACTTTTTTTTTTTTTTTTTTTTTTTTGGAGCCGTTTTCATGTAGCCCAGGTTAGCTTAAATTCAACATCCTCCTGTCTCAGCCCCATAAATACTGGGATTGCAGACATATTGATTACTGCCACAGCTGTCCAGCAAGTTCTATCTAGTGTCTACTGATTCCATTTGCTGGAACCTGCAACACTTGTGAGGGAAACCTGCACTCTTGCAAAGGCATTTAGGCAGTTTGAACGGATTCCAGACCTCACACCAAAGCCGGAGACCTGTTGGTTTATTATTTATTTGAGACACTATATCATTCTGGTTGTCCCGAAACTATGTTGACCAGGCTGGCTTTGAACTCACAGATAGCCACCTGCCTCTCCCTCCCCAGTGCTAGGATTAAAGGCTGTGTCTTAGGAGGCATTTTTAACCACTGGGCCATCTCTCCAGCCACCTGTGTACCTATTTCATGTACCTAAGGCCACACAAAACTTTCTCAGATGAGTGTGGTCAGGCACAGAGGTTTGCCAAGTCCTGCTTTACAGCCCTGTGTCAGCCTGTGAACTGGCAATCTGTGTTTTCTGTGGATTCAAATGTGTAGTTTGGGGATCCGTGCTTTAGGTCCTTTAGAAAGAATAAGAAAACGGATCCACCTGTCACACCAGCAGCTGTTGACACTTGAATACCTTGAAATTGGGCCCAGGAGGCAAGGTAACGTTCACCATCTCTCCTGGGGGAGGGGGAGAGATTACATTCTTACAGGTGCATCCAATTAAAATTAAACATTTAATAATGCCTAGTGATGGGAGGGTATACATAAACAGTGACTGGGGAGAGCCGAGTTTAGAATCAAAATCAAGCGAGTACTCATATTCCCAACGAATCCAAGAAAGGAAGTGACCTTAGGGCATTTTTGGGAAGTGTGACAACTCAAGGGTTCTGGGTTGTCAGAAGCTTCTTAAAGGAACGGAAACCACAGAGCCAGAAAGTACCAAATGAAAGTTACAAGCCTTGCTTTCCGTCGAGTTTGAAACGGAGAGAAGACTGTGACCTTTAGAGTCAAGCCCTTCCTGCCCAGCCCCTCCACCAAGCCAAGGAGCATCGTGGAGCAATTCGGAAGGTAAGGATGCAAGAAGGATGGGGTGACAGTTTAGCTAAGACCAGGCTTAGCTCTCTGGACGTCCAGTTGTCCCCAGTGTCCCGTTCAAGCCGGTTCCAGGTGGCTAGAGCCTGGCGAGGGCTTGTCGCCGCCCCTAGAACTCGGGGAGGAGGGGCTTGGCCGGCTCAGCGGGTGCCCCAGGCCCAGTGGGCGAGCAATGGGGGCGCTGCCGCGTCCCGGCAGTCTGGGTTCCCCCGGCCGCGGCCCCTTCCCAGGCCCGCTCACCCGATGACGTAAGCCAGGATGAGCAGCTGCACCATGCGATTCATGAGCCCCACTTTACGGCTGCGGATGAGCACGATGCGCGGCGTGTCGTACTCGAACAGGAAGGCCCCGAGCACGGAGCAGCAGCCTGCCATGGCTCCGCTGCCGGCTCCGCGCCGTGGTCACCGCGGGTCCCCTCGCCACCGCCGGGTCCCGGCCGCAGCCCCGCCCAGCAGCTCGGGCAGGCTGGCGGCGACGCCCGGAAATAGGCGGCGCGCGGCCTAGGGAGCGCGTCTCCTCCCCCTCAGCCACCCCAGGGTGACGCCCGGACCCGTGACCCCCTCAAGGGGCGAGTCTGAAAAGCAAGAGTGGCTTAGCCTTAAGGGACGAATTACCTCTAGAGCAGGAAGCAAGGTCAGCTGTGACAAGGGTAATGACACCAAAGGACAGCTCAGCGGTTCGGATACAGGATAATGAGCCTTGCCCCAAGGGAACTTGAGTAAAAGTTAGATTCTAGGAGAACCTCAGTGCTGAAGAGAAAAGTCATCCCTGACTGAGGGAGCCAAACTTGACCCGGATGTAATGGGGGGAGCTCTGATGTGCTACTTTCTGAATCTATAGGGGTGGGCAGGTGTAAACATCTGGTGTCCTGGGATGTCTGTAGTAGTCAGCCACAAATGCCACCATATACCCCTCCTAGAACTAAAATCAGGCCATGTCCCTGCCCCAAGTCAGATAACTGTCTTAGTGGCATCTGAGAGGAGGAAACAGCCAGATCCTGGTAGGGATCCATGTAGTTATCTTGCTATTGAGAATGTCTTAGCTCAAGCTTAGAACTGGAAAAAGTCAAGCCAGTGGGGAGACACCATTGTTACATGTCACATATATCCATTCCCTTCACCTGTGTTTTTATAGGTGTTTTATATTTAGTGTAGCAGATACATCCAAAAGTGTTATTCCAGGTGTTAGCTTTAGCTTTTGGTCACAGTGACAAAAACCTGAGAGGAAACAGAGAGGAAGATGTATCTGGGCTCAAGGTTTTAGAGGCTTCTATCAAAGTCACTTGGGTCTACTGATCTGAGAGTGCATGGTGGCGTAGACCTTGCAGAAAAGGCGTGGGGACAAGATGTGTCTTTCCACCAGTAGCTCCCAGTGAAGTCGCTATTCCAATTGGCTTCACCGCCTTTGTACCCCTCCCAGTGTTATGATTCTCCCTATGTTATCACTCCCAATGTTATAGTCTCTCAGCATCCAGTCCCCTCTCAGTGTTATATCCCCTGTGTGGAAAGAAGCCTCTAACACATGAAGGTTTTGGGAGAACTCTTCATACACAGATCATAGCGCCGTGTCACCAGAGACTTGTCATTCGATTTGAATGATCCTAAGTTTTAATCTATGGCCTATTCTAAAAACATGTCAGTCTGGATCAGTGGCACATCCCAGTAGTCCAAAGGCAGAGCTGGGAGGATTGGCACAAGTTCAAAACCAGCCTGGTCTATGTACCTAGTTCTCCCTATAGAGTGAGACCCTGTTTCCCTCTACAGCCAGTGAATACGGATAGATGCTGCCAAATTTGACAACCCAAGTTCAATCCCTAGAACCCACATGGTTGTCTTCCAGCCTCCTCCTGTGCCACGGCGTGTGCATGCCCGCTCCTAAATACAGTGTTTAAGAAAATTCTGAGACACAAGAATAAATATAAGCCATGGGACATTTCCTTAACATCTCTTGTCTACTCTCTGTGTCTTACTGGATAATCATTCTGAGTTCCTCATTCGCAGGACAAAGGCTCTGGAGTTACATCTCCGGCCCTGACTGCTACTTATTTTGTGATACCTATTTGGTCTTTTAAAAAGTCGTGTATCCATTTTTAGAGGATTTATTTATAATTATGGGTCCTTGTATGCATGTGAGGTATGTCACACGCGTGTGCAGGAGGACACTGGCTCCCGTGGAACTGGAGTTGTAGGGAGCTGGGGGCTACCTGATGTGTAATTTTGTAAGTCCTAGGTTTTTTTCCCTCTATCCCAGCTAGCTCTCAAATAAATGAGACAGAAATTATTAGACTTATCTAATAGGCTTTACAGCATAATATCTAAGCAGTTCTTAATCTGTTCTAATTCTCTAAGATTATCTGGCTGTCTCCCAGCCAAAACCCCCTAGATCCTTGCAGTTTGATATTGGTCTGCCTCTCTCTGCTCCAGGTTGTTCTCATGGTATCTCCTGGACCCACTCTACCTGGTGAATACGTCCTTCCTTCCTCACTCACCCTCCAGCCTCCCGCCCCCACTGGCAGAAGTCCCACCCTATTCTCTCCTCTACTCAGGTATTCAGCTTTTATTGACAAATAAGAGAATAAATGAGGAGCAATGCTTGCACAAATTTGAGACAGGAGGGTCTTAGAATAAGCATTACAGTGCCACGTCCGGATTGCAACAGAAATAAGAGCAGAGGGGTCAGCATTTGAATATTACAAGGATAACCTTTACACAGTAAACGAAAACATTATGCCTACAGATATGGGTGCTAGGAACCAAACTTGGATTCCCTGGAAGGGCAGTACGCTCCTCGCCACCTCTCCAGCCCTTTATTGGGAGGGCTTTGTGCATGCTCATACAGAGGCTAGAAAATACATCGGATCCCTTTGAGCTGGAGTGTGGTTGTGGGTCACCTGACCTGCGGGTCACCTGACCTGAGTGCTTGAACTGTTCTTTGGTCCTCTGTAGGAATAGCATGTCATCTTAACCACAGAGCCATTTCTTCAGCCCCCACATCTTTAATCGTGTTCAGTTGCTTTCTCTGTCATGTGCTTGGCTGAGTGGGATGGGTATTGAGCAATTTGGGGATTCTTAGGAAGTGTTTTTCGTAAGGGCGCCAGGACAATCCGAGGAGGAAAGAGTAGGCTTCAGCAGACGACTCTGGAGCCAGAGTACAGACACTGGAAAAAGACTGAAGATGAATACCCACTCCCATCTTATATAAAATCAAATCTGTCTAACGACTACAGGAGGCACACATATCTGAGCTCAAGTTACAAACCTCTTCAATAAAGACCTAGGTGCAGAACTTTGAACCTTGTATTACGAAGTGATTCTTTTCCCTTTTTAAAAAACAAAACAGAAACACAGAAAACAAACAGAAAGGAAGAAAAGTACCTGTACTTTGTCACGATTTACAGTTCTGTCCTTAGAGGCAGGTCAGTATAAAGATCCCATAAAACAGAGGAAGCACACATCTCATAAAAGCTCAGAGCCTGGAATATTTCAAGCACTGTTACTAAAAAGGGTAACACAATATAAAAACAGGCAAAAGAAAATTGAATAAGCTTTTTCCTGTCCAGGTATATGCCTGTAGTCTCAGCACTTGGAAGGTGGAGGCAGAAGGACCAGAAGTTCAGGATCATCTTTGGCTACATGACAAGTAGCCAGGGTTACATGAGGCCTTATCTCAAACCAAAATAGGGGGGAGTACATTTTTTAAAAAAATATTTAAATGGCTGCCTCTTTTAAGGACAGAACTGTAAATCGTGACAAAGTACAGGTATTTTTCTTCCTTTCTGTTTGTTTTCTGTAAGGAGTCTGAAAGGTACACAGTGTCATTAGAGACACAAAAAATGTAAACGGTCACATTGAGATACCATTTTATCTACAGTAGCAAGGCTTTATACAAAAGATAGACTTTCAGGCAGTAGAGTTGGGTCAGCAGGTAAGAGCGTTGACTGGTTTGATTCTCTGTACCACACGAAGGCTCATGACCACCTATGACTCTAATCTCATTGAATCTGACATCATCTTCCGACCCCAGTGAGTACCAGGCATACCCGTGGTACCCATACGTACATGCAGGCAAAACATAATACTTTTTTTTTTTTTTAAAGATAGACTGTAACTCCAGTCCCGGGGGGGGGGTGTTCTTTCCATGGGCACTAGGCAGGCACTTGGTGTGTAGACAGATCATGCAAACACAATGCCCATACCCAACAAATAAATGACTTTTTAAAAATGAGTTACTCACCTTTAGTCCCAGCACTTGGGAGGCAGACACAGGTGGATTTCTGAGTTCGAGGCTAGCCTGGTCTACAGAGTGAGTTTCAGGACAGCCAGGGCTACACAGAGAAAACCTGTCTCAAAAAACAAAAACAAACAAACAAACAAAAACAAAAAAAGGATGACTGGAAGTGTGATTTCATGGTTAAATACTAAATTACCACATGGCCTACTAAATCCAGTCCTGAGTATGTATTTCAGGGATATTTTGTTGTTTTGAAATGGGATCTCACACTGTAGCCCGCACTAGCCTAGGATTTGCAGTATTCTTCCTCCTGGAGCCTCCTGAGCACTGGGATTACAGACGCCACATCCTGTGCTACAGAGAATAAAAAAAGAGATTATTTCCATGAAACCTCATGGGAATGTTTATAACAGCACTTGTAACAACCAGGAAGAAGATAACCTAACCGTCTCCCATGAAATGAATGGAGAAGCTTCTGCTAGGACCCGCTCTTCCTGCCAACACCACGGGATTCCTTCTGCTCTGCATCCAACCTGTCCACCCAGCCAGGTCTCTCACATCTGTCCCCAGGGTCTAGCCCTGGAAATGGATAGAACTATGAAAGATCATACCAAGGGGCACTGAAGAGATGGCTCAGAGGTTAAGAGCACTGACTGCTCTTCCAGAGGTCCTGAGTTCCGTTCCCAGCAACCACATGGTGGCTCACAACCATCTGTAATGGGATCGATGCCCTCTTCTGGTGTGTGTGAAGACAGTGATTTTGTACTCACATACAAAAAAATTTTTTAAAAAGAAATATTGTGCCCAGTGAGGTAGCTCAGTCCCAGAAAGATTCACGTCACAGGTTCTCTCTCGTCAGAGGCTTCTAGTTCCAACTCTGCAGATGTGAATGTGGTCCCCTATCAAGGACCCTTTGCAATGGATGGAGATCGTTACAGAAAATGACAACCAATCAAAACGCAGAGCTGGAAAACAAAAGGTAATGGATACAGCTACAAAACAATTTCCGCACCTAAGGCTCGGGGAGCATCGTGGAAGAGGCGGCAGAGAGGTGGTTCAGAGCCAGAGCGTCAGGGACGTCAGAAGCTACACACCCTATGACTGCATAAACATGGCTGGAAAACAGACTGCCAGAGTGGACAGGGGAAAGACCATGGGCCCCCAACCCTATACGAAGAACTACAGGCAACTAAGGAATGCCGAGAGTGGGAGAAATTATCTTCCCCAGGTGCACAGCAATCGCCTATACAATAACAAGTGATTAGCCCTGAAAACATACACATGAGTAACAGGATAGAAACCGATCGGGTTATAATTAGGAATATATATTTATATTTATATCTATCTACAGATAGATATACATGTATGCATGTAAGAATGAGAACAGAGGCATGAGTTTGAAAGAGATCGAGGAAGAGTGCATGGGATGATGATGATGACGGTGGTGATGATGGTGGTGATGATGATGATGACAGTGATGATCATGATGGTGGTGGTGATGATGGTGATGATGATGATGGTGGTGGTGATGATAGTGATGATGGTGATGACAGTGATGATCATGATGATGGTGGTGGTGATGATGATGGTGGTGGAGATGGTGGTGGTGGTGGTGATGATGATGGTGGTGGAGATGGTGGTGGTGGTGGTGATGATGATGGTGGTGGTGATGATGGTGGTGATGATGGTGATGACAGTGATGATGATGGTGGAGATGGTGATGGTGCTGCTGCTGAATATATAAAGTGGAGCATATCCAGCCAAGCATGGTGGCACACTCCTTTAACCCCAGCACTCAGGAGGATCTCTAGGAGTTTGAGGCCAGCCTGGTCTACACAGTGAGTTCCAGGTTAGCCAGGTCTACATAGTGAGACTCGGTCTGGAAAAAAACTAAGTTGCATACCCCATACATGTATTAGAATAATACTCAGATACAAAAGGAAACGAAACTGCTGAGTAGAAAGTTTCCCTTTGGAGAGAGGAAACTATTCTGGACGTGAGCCAGTGATGGGAGCCTGTGATGGGAGCCTGTGATGGGAGCCGGTGATGGGAGCCTGTGATGGGAGCCAGTGATGGGAGCCTGTGATGGGAGCCAGTGATGGGAGCCTGTGATGGGAGCCAGTGATGGGAGCCAGTGATGGGAGCCTGTGATGGGAGCCAGTGATGGGAGCCTGTGATGGGAGCCAGTGATGGGAGCCTGTGATGGGAGCCAGTGATGGGAGTCAGTGATGGGAGCCTGTGATGGGAGCCAGTGATGGGAGCCTGTGATGGGAGCCAGTGATGGGAGCCAGTGATGGGAGCCAGTGATGGGAGCCAGTGATGGGAGCCAGTGATGGGAGTCAGTGATGGGAGCCTGTGATGGGAGCCTGTGATGGGAGCCAGTGATGGGAGCCTGTGATGGGAGCCAGTGATGGGAGCCTGTGATGGGAGCCAGTGATGGGAGTCAGTGATGGGAGCCTGTGATGGGAGCCAGTGATGGGAGTCAGTGATGGGAGCCAGTGATGGGAGCCTGTGATGGGAGCCAGTGATGGGAGTCAGTGATGGGAGCCAGTGATGGGAGCCAGTGATGGGAGTCAGTGATGGGAGCCTGTGATGGGAGCCTGTGATGGGAGCCAGTGATGGGAGCCAGTGATGGGAGCCAGTGATGGGAGCCTGTGATGGGAGCCAGTGATGGGAGCCAGTGATGGGAGTCAGTGATGGGAGCCTGTGATGGGAGCCTGTGATGGGAGCCAGTGATGGGAGCCAGTGATGGGAGCCAGTGATGGGAGTCAGTGATGGGAGCCAGTGATGGGAGTCAGTGATGGGAGCCTGTGATGGGAGCCAGTGATGGGAGCCTGTGATGGGAGCCAGTGATGGGAGTCAGTGATGGGAGCCTGTGATGGGAGCCAGTGATGGGAGTCAGTGATGGGAGCCTGTGATGGGAGCCAGTGATGGGAGCCAGTGATGGGAGCCTGTGATGGGAGCCTGTGATGGGAGCCAGTGATGGGAGTCAGTGATGGGAGCCTGTGATGGGAGCCAGTGATGGGAGCCAGTGATGGGAGCCTGTGATGGGAGCCAGTGATGGGAGCCTGTGATGGGAGCCTGTGATGGGAGCCTGTGATGGGAGCCTGTGATGGGAGCATCTGACGACGCTAAAAGCTGCCAAGTTGTACGTTGACTGGGTGTGATAGTGCAGGCCTGCAACACCAGCTCTTGGGAGGCTGGTGTGTGTGTGTGTGTGTGTGTGTGTGTGTGTGTGTGTGTGTGTGTACATGCTATGTTTGTGTTTATGGCAGTACATGTATTTGTAGAAGCCAGAGATCAATTTGAGGAGCTGTTCACTTTGTTTCTTTTTTCTAAACAGAGTTTCAGTATGTATTCCTGTCTGTCCTGGAACTCTGTAGCCCAGGCTGGCCTCAAACTTGCAGAGACTCGTCTGCCTCTGCCTACTGAGTACTGGGATTAAAGGTGTGTACCACTACTCCTGGCAACTCCACTTCCATTTTTGTTTTTTGCTCTTTGTGTGTGTATGTGTTTTTTTTTTTTTTTTTTTTTTGGCATTTTTTTTTGTTTTGTTTTTGTTGTTTTGAAACAGGATTCTCTCTGTAGCCCTGGCTACCCTGGAACTCTGTAGAGCAGGCTGGCCTAAAACTCAGAGACCCACCTGCTTCTGCCTCCTGAGTTCTGGGATTAAAGGCATGCTCCACCACTGCTGTTTCCCACACAGGCATTTTTTTTTTTTTTTTTTTTTTTTTTTTGAGACAAGGTCTCCCACTATGGCTGAAGAGTTGCCAGTTTGGCTAAGCTGGCTGGCTAGTGAGCCCTAAGAACCCACCAGTCTCCACCTTCCAAGTGCTGGAATTACAGGTGCTTGCTGCCACATCTAGTTTTTTATGTGTGTTCTGGGGGACCAAACTTGGGTCCTTATGTTTTCAGGGCAGGCATTTTACCAACCGAGCTATCTCTCTACCCTCCAAAAGGATTTTTTTAAAAAGGTTATATATTTTGTTCAAGACAGGATCTCATGTAGCCTAGGCTAGCCTTAAACTTACTATATAGTCGAGGATAACTTCTGTCCTTTCTGCCTCTGCCTTCCAAGTGCCAGGATTATAGGTCCATAGCACCTCACTTGCCGAGTAGTACCTTTTGTTTTGTTTTGTTTTTGTTTTTCGAGACAGGGTTTCTCTGTGTAGCCCTGGCTGTCCTGGAACTCACTCTGTAGACCAGGCTGGCCTCGAACTCAGAAATCCGCCTGCCTCTGCCTCCCAAGTGCTGGGATTAAAGGCGTGCGCCACCACCGCCCGGCCTGTGTCAGTTGTTAAGCCAGTTATTCCTTACATTTTCTATATAGTTTGTCCCTTTCCCGTGGGTGGCCCAGCAGCCATTTTTATTGCTATTTGACCTTATCCCCCTGGCCACAGTTGACTGGATCACAGATGGCAGCCTGCCCCACGCGGGACCAATCTGAGGCTCTCGGTCATCGGCATTGGGTATAGGCAGCTCTTTGTTTTCAGGCATCTGGAATGTTGACATAAGCATCACCCACACGAGAAGCTAGAAAGGTCAGCTGCAGAGGCCAAAATGGAAACAGATTAGCAAAGGAGAGCCGGGCTTCCTGGCTTCTGCTGGGGTCCCGCTTCCTGGCCATGCCTTCTTGGTTCACTTTTGTTCTGGAAAGAACCTGACTGTAACCTTATAACAGATGTGCATGCTGAGTACCAAACCCAGACTGAGCAAGCACTCTACCGCTTGGTACTTGTTTCTAAACTTAAGTCTCCAAACATTTAGAATTGCGTAAACATGGTGCCGGACCTTGCGGCACACATTTGTCACCCCGGCACTCAAGAGATAGAGTCAGGAGGATCAGGAGCTCAGGGCCATCCTTGACTACCTCCGAAGTTTGAGGCTATCTTGGGCTATACAAAAACCTTGTCTCAAAAACCCAAACAAAACAAAAACCTTGGTTGTGGTGCTAGGATCCAACAGATTGAAAATGTCACCAGAAATGTAGGTGTTAGAACAAATGTTTGTATGAACGCAGAAAATTAGACAGAAGTGGGAGGCACAGCCTGAGGCGGCTGATACTAAGCAGCAATAAATAAGTTAGCAGTCCCTAAAAAAAGAAATGAGTCTCTATAAAAAGCAGAGCCAAGAACTGGAAAGCTCATCACTCTGAGGCCATTTAGTCAAGAGGCCAGCATCGACACACCCAGGTGTGCTTTAGGGTGTCACTTGGTTGTTGAGCCTGATAAGACTGGCATTTGCCACAGTGGTATTCAGCCAGGAGGGCCTGTCAGATGAAATAATCGCCTTTGTTCAGAAGTATCTCTCACAAAATAATATCGAAATGTCTAGGCATTTAAAGATGGAAGGTTCATTCACTTGGCACAAAGAGGCTAAATATATCATCCTAATTAACACCCCTTGGTTGCGCTGAAATAAACTAATATGGATATAATCTACCAATATTTAATATGTGTTTATGTTTGATTTGCATTCTCATAGTGATGGATTACGTTATAAGGACAGACACACGAGATGCTTCCTCTCATGTTCTTGTCATTTGCACACTGTTGGAGAAATGTCTGTCCAGCTCTTTCATTTATTTTAAAAACTGGTTGTCTCTTTGTGATGTAAAAGTCCTCTATATACTGTAGACAGAAGTCCACCATTAGCTGTCTGTTCTACCAGCATCCCCCCCCCCCCCCCCCGTCTGGTGGATGACAAGGAAGCTCAGAGTCAAAGGCTGCAAACCACACAGACTCGCCTTGAGAACTTACAGAGCCGATCCCCCTTAGACCGTACCTGCTGTGTAAGGTGCAGCTGCAAGTGAGGCACATTCTTAGGTGATTAGCTGTCTTGTCTGCCCTAGGCTATAGAAAAGCAGATGCCGAGGCCAGGTGTGAGATACATGCCTACAGTTCCAGGAACCTGCAGGCTGAGTTAGAGGATTGCTAGTCGGGCCAGCTTGGTCACATAGTGAGAGCCCACTCCCTCCAAGAGAAAAGAAAAAAGAAAAAGAGAAGAAAAGAAAAAAGAAAGGAAAGGAAAAGAAAAGAAAAGCTCAATAGAAACAGGATCAATTGCTGACATTTTGACTTAATCTAGCCAACCTCCAGAAAGCACCTAGAAGAATGTATTCTTTTTTGAGGGAGACAGGATTTTAAAATTCAGAGTTTGGGTGGCTGGGGAGATGGTTCAATTGGCAAAGCACTTGTCTTGAACATATGACGTCATGAGTTCAGATCTCTAGCACCCATGTGAAGAGAGAGCCAAGGATGGAGCACATCTGCAAACCCAGCACTGGGAAGGCAGAGACATCTCAGGTAACCCAATGCCCCGCCCCACGCCCCCTCGTCCGTCCCAAGCATTTTGTGTTTGCAGCTTCCTTCTGGAAATAGTAGCTAAGTACCGACTGTTTAAAGCTGAACTGGATCTGCTGGGAAAGAAGGGCCCTTGCAAGAGGCAACAGGAAACGAAGCTTTCTCAAGGTGAACGTCTTGTGCTCTTGTCAGGACAGCTTCAAACGGAAGGGAAGATTTGAATCAAAGCCAAAGCAGGCTGTCAGAGGCGTGCCTTTGACGTGGCTCCTCTCCTTATAAAAACCCATCTGTCTTTTCTTTTTGTTTGCTTTTGGTCTGAAGACAAATAGAAATGGAGACTGTGTTAGTCTTTCCAGCCCCTCAGCCATTGTTAGCAGAATAAACAGCCTCTAACTGCCTTGAACTCAACACACTGGGATCCCAGGCTCTAAGCAACAGTTTCTGTTTGCAAAGCATGCCGGGAGTGATACTCAGAGTCCTGCTTTACAGCTGACTAAAAGCTCAAACTCATTCTATCTGGTAAGCCCTTCTAGAGGTCTCCCAACTTTCCTGTTTCTTGGGCCTCCCCCTCTCACTGTCCTGAGGTGACAGTTGATAAAGCTGGCAGCTGAGAGGATCCCAAGACTCTGGAACCATCAGCATTACCACAGGTAATGTGTAGGTAAGAATAACCTCTAAGCCTACACAGGCGAATCACAAAGAATTCTCTTAGGGTTTTAGAATTCATGGGGAGGGTACATGCACATATGTGAATGTGGAGACCAGGTCAACACTGGGCGAATTCATCAATTCTCAATTGCTTTTCTGGTTTTGTTTGTTTGTTTGTTTGTTTGTTTTTGCAAATGGGGTCTTTCACCAATTGGCTAGAAAGGCTGGCCAGGCAGCCTCAGGAATCTTCCTGTCAGTCCCCGCTGTCAGCTGCAGTATGGCCATATGCCTTTCTATGCTTGACTTTTTATGTGAGTACCTAGAATCAAAACTCAGGTCCTTCTGTTCACTTCAAGCACTTGACCAAATGACATGTTCCTCTTTTTCATTTCTTTAATTTGAGACAAAAATCTCAGTAGCCCAGAGTCTTAAAAATCACTATGTAAGCCCAGCATGGTGGCACATGTCTTTAAATACAGTACTCTGGAGGCAGAAGCAGGCTGGTCTCTAGGAGTTAGATGATAGCTTGATCTACATACAGAATTCCTGACCAGCCAGGGCTACGGAGTAAGACCTTGTCTCAAAAATTTTTTAAATTAAACAAAAAAACACCTTCTTCCTCTGTGCTACCTATGAGGTGGCTGCCATCTCTTTCGTGGCATCATGGATGCCCTCCGGCCTCTGGTGACGCCCAGGATCGTCAAAAAGAGGACCAAGGAGTTCATCAGGCACCAGTCAGACCAATATGTCAAAATGAAGCGAAACTGGCGGAAACCCAGAGGCATCGACAACAGGGTGCAGAGAAGATTCAAGGACCAGATCTTCATGGCCAACAATGGTTACCAGAGCAATAAGAAAACCAATCAGGCGCTGCCGAGCGACTGCCGGAAGTTTCTGGTCCACAAGGAGCTGGAAGTGCTGCCGCTGTGTAATAAATCTTACTGTGTTGAGACTGCTCACGATGTGTTCTCTAAGAAACGAAAAACCATCAAACCATCCTAGAAAGAGCAGCACAGCTGGCTATCGGAGTCACCAATCCCAAGGGGCCAGGCTACGGCTACGCATGGAGACGCTGAATGGGTGGCTTGTGTGCGTGTTTTGCATTTAAATAAAGCCACAAAAACTGTAGTAAAAATCAATCATCAATCAATCAATCAATAATAACCACTATGTATCTCACGCTAATCTTTAACTCCCAACAGGCGTCCCGTCTTAGCCTTTTCGAGTGCTGGATTTTAGGTGCATACTCAGGTTCTCCCAATTCTTTCCCCTTTCTAAATATAGTCACTGAAGAGGGAGAGGACACGCTACACCTGAGTATTCATATAACTCTGCAGTGTGTGGACTATACTGAGATACACAAAGGGCATGATGTTTGGTTATGACGACAGGAATTGGGAAGTGTTTGAGGACAGTGGCACCTTTGCGCTTTCTCTAGCTGCTTCCTTTTTCTGATTTTTTTCCATCTCATGAATTCCATTCCATAGGAAATGGGAAGCGGGTGACAGCAAGGACTAATTTTCCCTGGGTCAGTAGAGGGTGAAAGTGTTTTGTTTTTTTTCTTTTCCTGCTGAGAGCATTATCGGTCTTGTTTATCTTCTGGTAGCCTCCTCCTCCCTCTCTGTCTTTCAGTTCTTTATTGGGAGTAAAATACAGCTGGCCTCAGGCTTCCTTTTGATCCTGACTTTAAAGATTCTGTCCTCAGCCTCCGGAGACCAAGTGATCGCAGGCCTGCTTCATTCAGCCCGAGCTCTGGTATCTCTCACCTGGCAGCATCAGTGATTACAGCATCATCTAAGCAACCATCATAGGAGAGTGAGTGATACCCAAAAGGCTTGCTGCTAGTGCATCACTGTTCACTCTTGCATGCAGGTCAACACTCTGGCTGTGACTGGAACAGAACAGAGAGCTCCAGTACTTAATCTGTTAAAATTACACCAGTAGCATTTAGATCTTCTTCTTTTTTTTAATTACTTATTTTATGTGTAACAAGTTCACTGTAGCTGTCTTCAGACACACCAGAAGAGGGCATTGGATCCCATTACAGATGGTTGTGAGCCACCATGTGGTTGCTGGGAATTGAACTCGGGACCTCTGGAAGAGAAGTCAGTGCTCTTAACCACCCACTAAGCCATCTCTCCAGCCTGCACTTAGATTTTTCTATTGGCGAACTAGAATAAAGCAATTCTTGGTTGGAAACTTTTATTTTCAAAACAACTCTGACCTTCCCAACACTTGAATGAAAAAAAAAAAAAAAACCTGTAATAACAGACTATTAAAAGAACTTACATTCTAGACCCTAGCTTCTTAAACTGTGGTCATTATTCTACAGGGATTGCAGAGTTCAACATGGGGTTTGTAAAAAAAAAATTGGCAACAGTAAAAGGTTTCTGAACACGCATGTACCAGTACCAAATTGTTTCAAAAGAAGTACGTTATAGATCCCAGGTGCTTCTCGGAAGCCCCTCAAGTGGCCTTGAGCCATGTGATACAAACTAACAACCGACCAAAATATCTCAGATAGCTTTTGTATACGCTAAATTTCGGGTTTTTTTTTTTTTTTTCTGTAAATACAGAGTTCTGCTCATATAGAAACATGATGGTTTGATAATGGAACACAAAGACTACTGTTTTCCTACCGTCCATTCCTCTGAATGTAAGTATTAAATTAGGCTGTCTATTTTTTGAGACAAGGTTTCCCTATGTGTCCCAGGCTGGCCTTGAACCTGTAACCCTCCAGCCTCAGCCTGAGCGCTAAGATTACAAATGTGTGCCACCAAGCTAAGCCTTGTTCCCTTAAACAGAAGCCTTGTTCCCATGAAGCAGTTCGTCCCTGTTTTCCTGTCCCCTGGGTTCTGACAATCTGCTTTCTCTCTGTTTCGATGGATTTCTCTATTCTGGATATTCTGGATATTTCCTATAAATAGGTTTGTGATGTGTGTCCTGGCATGTTTTTTATTCAACACTGTGTTTTGAGATTTATCCACAGTTTAATATGAATCAATGTTCTGCCATTTTCGTGGCTGAATGCCATTCCATTGGGTGGCTATGTCACAGGTTGTTTATCTACTGATTCACTGATAGACACTGGCTTGCTTCCTGCTTTGTAAGCAATGCTGCTATGAACATAGCCCACAGAACCCCTTGAATCTGGTTTTTTTTTTTGTTGTTGTTGTTCTTTTCAGTATCTGCTTGGGCATAAATTTACTTGATTATCTGGTAATCCAGTGTTTAAAAAATTTCAGAAGCCTCTCATCTTCCTTCTTTGCATCTCTGACCTATGATATGCCCAGTTGTGTCTCTCTGAGCCAGGCATTCATAGTTCTTAGAGTGGCTCTGAGCCACAACCAAGGTTTGGTGACAATAAGCCATTGACAGGCTCTGATCCCTTGACCTTTTCCCGGGATCCACTTTCTGTTCTGGCTGGGC
Organism: Arvicanthis niloticus; assembly: GCF_011762505.2. Taxonomy (NCBI): domain Eukaryota; kingdom Metazoa; phylum Chordata; class Mammalia; order Rodentia; family Muridae; genus Arvicanthis; species Arvicanthis niloticus. The sequence continues at coordinate 13,482,138 of NC_133432.1, read as the reverse complement.
AGAGTTGCCAGAGACAAACAGAAAGGGCTCCTTTAGGAAGAGCCTGCAAACCTTCAGTATGTCAGCCTAGTGGAGGCAAGCATACATGTATTCAGCAGGTGCTCAGCTGTGGCCTGTGCTAGCCACTGCTGGGCCTCGGTTGCTCTGTGAACCAAGGAGACAAAAAGTCCTTGTCTGAGTGAGCTGTTATTCCAGTGCCAAGAGGCAGACACTGGACAATGGAGATAAGTCATCGTAGCCAGAGAAAACCACTCAGGTTCCTCACCGAGAGTGTTTGTAATAGTCTTGGTACTTTAGAAAGTCTCTTCTGTGTTTTTTCCTAGATGCACCTCTACAAGCCTTCTATCCTAATAAGTCTTTTTATGAGGTCAGCTTTCTGTCTTGTTTTATGAAATTTTCATTTCCCAGATTTCCTCCCTAGCATTTCCTTTTGATTTCCTACAGTCGTCCCACCCACCGCTCTTCAGTGTGCTAAGCCAAATGATGCGATTACGTCTTTCAGCTGTCCAGTTTCCTGATGAAGTCTGTAGAGCCGAGGGCTTCTTTCTGTTGGAAGCACTGCTTTAGTTTTGTCTACCCGTTTTTTGACTTGGAGCGTTTTCATCATCTTTGCTTCTATATGTTAATGTCAAGTATAAATTGAACTCATTTTTTTTTCCCCAGTGGAGAGAGCATTTTAAGATGAAAAGTACCAAGATCATACTCAGACCAGGTCTTTCCTTTCACAAATAAGAAAACCTACACAGGTCTCTGTAGCTCAGAGCAGAGCTCTGGATAGCTCCTCTGTCTTTGAAGGAATATTGTGAGTTCAAGGCCGGCCTGAGCAACATAGCAAGTTCCAGTGCAGCCTTGGTACAATGGTGTGTTTGTTTGATCAGGAATGGCTCCCAGTGACTCTTGAATTTGAATGCTTGGGCCATAGGGAGTGGCACTATTAGGAAGGAGAAAGTCTGCCTTGTTGGAGTGGGTGTGGCCTTGTAGGAGGAAGTGTGTCACAATGAAGGTAGGCTTTGAGGTACCATATGCTCAAGCCAGGTCTAGTATGGCAGTCTCCTTCTGCTGCCTGCAGATCAAGATCGAGAACTCTCAGCTCCTCTGTCAGCACCATGTCTGCCTGCACGCCAAATGTTTTCCACCATGAGATAAATCTCCAGAACTGTAAGCCAGCCCCAACTGACTGTTTTCCTTTATAAGAGTTGTTGTGGTCACCGTGTCTATCTCAAAGAAAAGAAAGAAGAGTTGGCCTTTATAATTTTAGTCAAATGCTATTGAAAGAAATCTGTCTCATCAATCCCATTGTTGTAAAACAAAACCCACTTACCCACCCAATTATTTATTTTGTAACTGTAGGTTTTTATAGATCCAAGTTAGTTGATCTTTTAGTTTTCCTTCTAAAACCTTCTGTTGGCTCTAATCACCCCTTTCTGCTTCTTTTCCGTGCGTGCATGGATCTGTTCCCGAGACAGCTGCTTCAGCTATCCCTGCTTTACCCAAGGTGCCTCCTTCATTTCCAGGACAGTCCATCCTATTCCCTTTTTGATGGGGCCTCTGGGCCCCATTCAAAAGTCTTCACCTGGCAAAACACAGTAATAACCCACTGTACTGATTAGTATAGCAGTTTCCCAACCTGCAGAGCAAGCAAGACAAGCACCTTTAAGGGCAGCCTCTGGTGCTAACGCACCTTCAAAGTAACCTTTCCTTTACTCCAGCTAAGACTTTCTGGCAGGGCCAGAGAGATGGCTCAGTGGGTAAAGACATTTGTCACCAAGTTGAGCAGCTGAGTTTTGCCCCCAAAACCTACATGGTAGAAGGAGAGAACCCGCTCAATGGCTTGTTCTCTGGCTTCCACGTACATAGTACATGTGAATCCAGGCACACACACGCAAAGTGAATAAAATATATTTAAAAGCAAGCAAAACACCAAGGGGCTGGAGAGATCACTCAGTAATTAAGCGAACTTGCTGCTCTCCCAGAGAGCCCAGGTTTGGTTCCCAGCACCCACCTCGGGGCTCACAATTGGCCATAGCTCCATTTGCAGAAAATCCAGCCATGTCATCTTCTGGATGCCCATGCTGCTTCCTCTGGTGCCAGGCATGCACCCGACGGTGCACAGATACACATGCAAGGCAAGGTAGCCCTGTCCATTCAATGGTGCACAGATACACGTGCAAGGTAAAGTAGCCATGTCCACTTAAGAAACGAAATGAAGACAAAAGCAACAAGAACAAACCTGGCTGGAGGGATGGCTAAGTGGTTAAGACCACTTGCTGTTTTTGGCTAAGTGATTAGGACCTGGGTTTGGTTCCCAGCACCAACATGGTGGTTTACAGCCATCTGTAACTCCAGTTCCAGTAGCTCTGACCCCCTCATCTCATATCTGATGGCACCAGGTGCACATGTATACTTGCAGGCAAAACACCCAATACCTAAAATAAAAAACCAACCAAACAACTTAGGTGAGCACGGCCAGAGGCATTACTGTCCATCCCTTTGGTCTTTTACATGGTTCTCCATGACTTTGAGGTAAGCATGCCCTAAATTCCTTCTACTGGCTTTTGTTTTTAAAGTTATGACCTTAAACTGAGCATATTCAAGAATGTTCTCCTTAGCTCAGTGTGCTCAGGAATGGACTCCTTAAGGAAGCATGCTGAGAAATATATGTGTAGACCTCATGCGTCTTTGTCCCACAAGGGTATCACTTTAGAAACAACTTTGTGGTCTCCCTGCCTGCCGAAGACAAGGGATCCTCCCATCTTTCAAGTCTTGCCTGTGGTATTCTGGCTTTGCACTCACAAGACGGGAGTCCTTTGTGTTTGGTTACAAAGGTTGCTTTTGCAGGGTCACAGTAGCCAATCCAGGAGAGCCTGAGCAAGCAAAGACTACTGCAGATAATGGCAGGAGTCCTGGACTCTGTGGGTCCAGGGCACATCTGCCTACCAGTCTGGCTCACAGACAGGGAGCTGAACTTTGTGGACTTTGCCCTTAGTATCTCGTCTGAGGAATTGCGGGATGATGACCAAATCAATGCCTCAGGGTTAGCCTGCAATTCCACACCAACAAAGCCAAAAGTAAGATTTCTCTATCCCACTCCCGCTGGTTTAGCCTGTCTCTGTAAGTCCCCACTCTGTCTTTCCTTAAACATTCTATTCTCCCCCTTTCCTGGCTTCCTGATCAAGATGTAGCTTCCAGTGGAATATTTTCCAAATGAGATATGTTAATATGCATACATACTATTCCAGCCGAGCCAAGCCTGGGATTGTAACTCAGAAGGGAAGAAAAATGAAGGGACTGGGAAGTGGGGAGGAGGCAGAGGAGGACGAAGTAGTAGTATCCTGTGAGTTCAAGGCCAGCCTGATCTACATAGTGAGTTATGGGGCTAGCCTGGTCTACATAGTGACACCATGTCTTGAAAAGAAAATCCCCTCATTCCTTCAGGTTGTTTTTACTTTAAAAAAAATATTGTTTTTTTTTGTTTTTTTTTTTTTGAGAATTTGTATACAATATATTTTCCCTGCATCTTTCCCTCCCCTGAGCTCCTCCCAGATCCTGTTTGTTTTTACTTATTAGCTGCTGTGGATATTGCTGCTCAAACAGTCCTGAGTGACGGATGGCCTTCAGCCATAGGGTGTGTACCTAGAAGCAGAGCTGATGACTCCTAAGACAGTTCTATGTTCAGTTCTTTATGGAATCACCAAGCTCAAGTATCAGAGTTTTGTTTTCAGAATTATTTGTCACACCACAGGCCATGATGGGACACGTCCGCAATCTCAACATTCAAAATAAGCTAAAAATGACTTGCAGGTGTGCCCTCCATTTTTGAGTTTTAGTTACTTCCAGATGCAGTCAAGTTGACAACCGAGAATAACCATCACAAGTATGAAAGATAGGATTTGTTTGTTTGTTTGTTTAGTTGTTTATTTAAAGACAGTGTCTCACTATGTATCCTGGACTGGCCTTGCTGTAATGACAGGTTTATCAGCTGTGATGGTGTGAATATGTTTGGCCCATGGGAAGTGGCACTGTTAGGAGGAGTTCAAAGACAGGCTACAGAGCAAGTTCCAGGACAGCCACGCTTAGGCAGTAAAAGGAAATCACCGAAAATAGGAAGCTGGTGAAGATGTAATAGAACAAGGGGGCCATGTTCCAGCCCCAGCAAGCAGCAGAACCCGGCAGCTCTAGCCATGTGGCTCTGGCTTTAGAGTCAAGAATAGAAGGGCAGTTACTGGAACAATTGATGTAGGTTTGCTGGCGCTAACAAATTAGCACTGATTGAGACAGCATCACTGAGGTGAAATCTTCCAGAAAGTGTTTTCTGAGAGTATAAAGAATCTGTGTCCAGAGATGAACCATATGCTGGCAGCTGGACTTGGTAATGTGTAAGAGTCACCCAGATGGTACTGGTTTTGAAGGCACAAAGGGGTCAGGGAGAGCAGCTGAGGCTTGGCATTCTGAGAGGCCATGGAAGGCCATTGGTGAAGGTGGAGTCTCAGTGGCAGTTGAAGGCCCAGGACTGAAGTGGTTATGCGAAGAAGTTGAGGCTTGGCACCATGAAGAGAGCCTACAAGAGGCTATTGGTGCAGTCTATTTGCAGCAGAAGACCCCAGCATTTGGAGATGCCAATACCATGATATGGTTACTAAGAACAGCAGCAGCAGTGGAGTGGAGACAGCCAGAGCCTAAAGTGCTACAGAGGGCAGAGCTGAAGAAGTGACCCAAAAGATCATGTGTGGACCTCGGACATTAAAATAAGAAGCTGTGAAGTTGAAGTTGCCTTGGAGCCTGCAAGATGTTAGAGATGCCAGAGCCATGGGATACCAGCCAAGGAAAGATGTTAACAGCTAGTGGAAACAGCCCAAGGGAAGGAATTGTGCTGCAGTCAGCAAAGATGAAAAAAGTTGAACACTGGACATGGAGAAGGAATTTAAAGTTTGCACATCTGGGGCTGGAGAGATGACTCAGTGGTTAAGAGCACTGACTGCTCCTCCAGAGGTCTTGAGTTCAATTCCCAGCAACCACATGGTGGCTCACAACCATCTATAATGGGATCTGATGCCCTCTTCTGGTGTGTCTGAAGACAGCTACAGTGTACTCATATACATAAAATAAATAAATAAAATATCTTTAAAAAAAAAGTTTGCACATCTGGGGGTCTTGCTTTGGTCCAGGATTTCTTCACTATGACATTTTGGAATGGTAATATAGATCCTGTGATGTTGGAAGTATGTGACCTGCTTTTTGATTTGTAGATTACAGTTAAGAGATTGCATGAATCTCAGAAGAGACTTTGAACTTGTAAATGTTGCTGGGTCTGTGATAGACTATGGGGACTTTTGAACCTGGACAAAATGTATTTTGCATTATGCTCTGGCTAGGTATGGGCCCCCACAGGCTCATATGCTTGAACAAGTCTATGGGGGCCAGGGAGTGGAATGTGGTGGTTTGAATATGCTTGCCCCAGGGAGTGCCACTATTAAGAGGTGTGGCCTTGTTGGAGGAGGTGTGTCACTGTGGAGGAGTGGCTTTAAGGTCTCATGTATATGCTTCCATCTGGCCAGTGTGATCCAGAGCCTCCTCCTGGCTGCCTACGGAGGAGAGGTTTCTCCTGACTGCTTTTAGATCAAGATATAGAACTCTTGACTCCTCCAGCACCATATCGGCCTGCATCCTACCATGCCTCCCACCATGATGAATGGATTGAACCTCTGAAACTGGCAGCCAGCCCCAATTAAATGTTCCTTAATAAGGGTTACCTTAACCATGGTATTCCTTCATAGGAATGAAACCCTAACTAAGAGAGCAGCTAAGGCCATCTTAAAGACTTATTGCTTACTTAATTTCTTTTTGCTTGCTTTGTTTTTGAGAAAGGATCTCACTATGTAGCTTTGGCTAGCACTTTGTCCTGGAACTCACTCTGTAGACCAGGCTGCCATCGAACTCACAGAGATCCACCTGCCTCTGCCTCCTGAGTGCTGAGATTAAAGGTACATGCCATCATGCACAGTGAAAAAATTTTGAAAGTGTTTTCAGATTCTTTCTTTCTGTCAGCACCAGGTGGCTTACTGAGTCACCCATGTGATCCCAGCAGACTTCTAAGTGATGCCTCCTCCCTAGGGTTTCCATCTTCCACCAGTGTCCCAGAGCTGTTATTTGCAGTGCTGGGACTTGAACTCAGGACTTTTCACATGTTAAGTATTCTCTCTCTCTCTCTCTCTCTCTCTCTCTCTCTCTCTCTCTCTCTCTCTTTCATTGAGCTAAATCCCCAGCCCAAGAATGTTCTTGCCTTCCCCTCTCCCATCTTCTGTGTGTGTTTATATGTATGTTTTTGCATAGTTTGCACGTTTGTAGGCATGTGTGTGCACGCTCAAGCCCATGGAAGCCCAGGGTTAAAGTCAAGACTCAGCCTTGGCTGCCCTTTCATCTTAATTCACAGAGGCGGGGCCTCTCAGCCAAACCCAAGGCTCGCTGATGCGGTCTCAAGGGCCAGCTTGCTCTGGGAACCCACTGTCTCCACTTTCTAAGGCTAGAATTAGAGACATTCCAGCCACCACCCACCCCCTTTTTGTATTGAGACAGGCCCACCTATGTAACTCAGCCTAGCCTTAACGTTGGAGAACCTCTGCCTCAGCCTCCTGCATGCTTAGACTGCAGGGATGCGCTGGCACATCTCAGCCAAGGACCTGCCTGAGTCACAGGTCTCCTCTTGATACCTGACCGCCCAGGAGTGGCTCTCAGTAGCTTTATAACTTGTTCAAGTACCTCAGTTCTTTCTCTATTGAGATTTTTCTCCATTCCTCCCCCATTTGATCTTCATTTACGTTCTTTTCAGTCTGGAGAATAGGTCAGGTCTCCTGGGATCTCACGTGGCTCACACCATGGTACCAATGGGAGCGACTTCCTTTCTTGCTAGATTGTTACTTTATTTCAGCTAGTGGGGCCTGCCCATAACTCACAGGCCTGTCAAGCTCCCAAGATTATAGTTGAATACATGTAGTCTGCTTCTGCTTCTCTTTGAGCTGCTGTTTTTTTTTTTGTTTGTTTGTTTGTTTTTTTTAAATGGGACCACATGTCCTGTGAGGTAAGCACAGCACTGACCAGCTAAGATCAGCACAGTTCATTACCCACCGGTACTCACAGCTCCAGAAAGGACAACTCAAGGGAAGAGATCACATGCCACCAGGGCCACCATGGGCTTTTAACTCAAAGCAGGGTGAATAAGAGGTAGACTTTGCAGTATCTGGAGGGTAAAGAGCAGTTCTAGTCTCTTTCTATTGCTGTGACAAAACACTCTTGACCAAGAGCAAGTTGGGGAGGTTGCAATTCATCAAAAAAGGGATGCCAGAGAAGATGTGAGCAGAGACCGTGAAGAGCACTGCTTACTGACGTCCTATCTGGTTCACACATTCACAGGCTCATGCTTAGTTAGCTTTCTTGTACAGCCCAGGACTACATGCCTAGGGGGTGGTGATGCCCATGGTGGGCTGGGCTCTCTACATCTACTAGTGACCCAGACAATCCTCCACAGACATGTCCACAAACTAGTCGGATCTAGTCCATTCCTGGATTGAGGCTTTCCTCTCAGATGACTTTTTGCTCTGTCCCCTTGACAACTGATGCTAACTAGAACAAGAGACCCAATTCTGAGGGAGAATGAGATTGGCTTCTTTGGTCAGTTCCATCAGCGAGCAGGGATGCGCCGGTGGATTCTCTTCACTGCTTTTCATTTCTCCACGTGACACATGTGTCTATCCCTGGCCTGAAACTCAGTATTCTCACCAATCCAGGAGAATCAAAATCTCTAAAATCAAAGCACGCCAGAGCCGTCCCTCCTTTTCTCTGGATGCTCACCCTTTTGTGGCTTTCTGAGAGGAGCAAGCAAGGTAAGGGAGGAAAAAGTTTCAGGAAAGACTGAACTAAAAACTAAAATCTTATCCACCTTCACTCGAGTTTTCTACACGGTGATTTTTCTTTCCCTTTCAGTACTAAATTCAAACCCAGGACTTCACGCACACAAGACGCGTTCTTCCCATGAGCTCTAGCTTCTGCTTCAGGATGATCTTTTATTTCTATTTATATGTTGTGTGTGTTGAGATAGGGTCTCGCTGTGTTCTCTTGGCTGGCCTGGAATTGTCTATGTAGACTAGGCTGGCCTTGAACTCAGAGATCTGCTTTCCTCTGTCTCCAAGTGCTGGGAGGTGTGTGCCACCACCTGGTTCAGAGTGAGCTTTTAAATGTTAAATGCAGGCTGGAGAGATGGCTTAGCAGTTAAGAGCACTGAGTGCTCTTCCAGAGGTCCTGAGTTCAATTCCCAGCAACCGCATGGTGGCTTACAACCGTCTGTAATGGGATCTGATGCCCTCTTCTGGTGTGTCTGAAGACAGCAACAGTGTACATAAAATAAATAAATAAATCTTTAAAGAAAAATTTTTTAAATGTTAAATGCAACCTTACCAGCTTCTCCCTTAAAAAAACCCTTCATGGCTACCGTCCTATTTTAGTGGACTCTTTATCACGCTTGTGACAAGGACCCAGGGAGGATACACATTGTTAATTACTACCTGGAATGCTCTATACCCTGCCCCATTTAGAATTCTAGTTAACTAGGAGTTTCTTTGCATATTTTAGCTAAATTGTTCCTTGCTTTTGGGTAGAATGCTCTAGTCTCCCCACGTAAGTCAGATTCTCCCATTAAGGGACCTCAGAGCATCACCTGCCTACATCACGATACGCACCACAGGTTACAAGTTTTCATTCCTTAAATCATCTGGTCATTGTCTGTGCTCCTTTCATTATTCCACGGGAGGGATAACGTCACCTATCGCTGGGAAAATGGATGAATTCATTAAGATTTGGGACTCTTCTGAAACGAAAGAATCAAAGAGAAGACTTAAATAAATGAATTTAAATCAAGTTTTATTATTAAAACAGTTAAAAAAAAAAAAAAAACAAACCCTTACATGGCCAACCTGAAATTAGGAAGAGTTTAGAAGATGTTTCCCTTTAAAGAGAGAAGTGAAAACCACCCTGAGTTGTATGTGAAGTCAGCTGGTCTGTGTCAAGAAGCAGCTCTCAGCTCTGACCAAGGAAGGCATGAATACCAGGCAACTGAGAGAACAGAATGTGTGTAACAACAAAAACCTCATCCTGCAACACGAGCTGCTCACGGCTTCGGACGTGGCACTGCTCACTCAGTAGACCGAAAATAAAGATGCAAAATATCATTGCTGCCAAAGAAAGCATCATTTTATCCACAGAGTGGCATGTCACCCTCAGGAGAGCACCAGTGGCCAAGGCAAAAGGAAACACTAGAAGGGTCCAGTGGTTATTCACTGTCTGAAGCCTTAACAAGGTGACATAAGTACACTAGGAAGGAGGCATCAAAGATAAAGGTGTAAAGACTCGGAGGCCACAGGAAGGGAAGCCTGTGGCTCTTACATAGAATCCTTGGAGCAAAAAGCTCAACTCTGAAGTCAAATACAGTAGTCCACTTTTAAAAAATTATCTCCAAGCCTGGTGGTGGTGGTGAACACTTTAATCCCAGCACTTGGGAGGCAGAGGCAGGTGGATCTCTAAGTGCAAGGCCAGCCTGGTCTACATATGAGTTCCAGGACAGCCAGGGCTTTCCAGTGTTGAAAAACAAACAAACCAAACAAAAGCAATGACAACAAAAACAATCTTCCTCCCCCCAAAAACTAAAACCAAAGTCAAAACCAAACAAAAATACAGTGGAAATGAAAATCAAAGCTGCTACAATTATTGTCATTCCTGAGTTTAACGCTAGATAAAAACTCTGGGCTTAAAAAAAAGTGTTTATCCATGTTGCTTTATATTATCATAGTAGGAGTTTTCTGATTACAATCTGATTACAAACTTACAATCATTTACTGGGGACCTGGGGGTGGACACACACCGTGCTCACATGTGGAAGTCAGAGGACAGTTTGTGGGCCCTGAGGATGGAACTGAGGTTGTCCATCAGACTTGTGATCAAGCATCTTTATTCATTAAAGCCATCTTTGCTCCACCTTCTCATGGAGAGCCTTGCTTCTCCGTCTTAAAAGCCTCAAAATGGCAAGTCTTAGAGTAGATCTAAAAGTCTCAGATCACCAGCCACAGTCTCTCATAATACCCAAAGTCTCTATTCTGTTAGAAACAAGTATCTATGTCTAGAGAAAAATAACTATCAAAAAGAAATCTTGAGGCAGGACCTCAGACCTGTGACTGCTCACTCATACATGTTTAGCGGTTGTGGAAAACAGTGAACGATACTGACTTTCCTTAAAAATTAAATCTATTTTATTATTAGTGAGCATGTATGATGTGTGCACGCGTGTGTGCATGCGTGCATGTGTGTGTGTGTGTGTGTGTGTGTGTGTGAGTGTGGACCATGTTCTCTGACTTCCACCATGGGTTTCAAGGTCATCGGATTGCATGGCAATCCCCTACCCCCACCCCCACCCCCGCCAAAGCCATCTTGACAGGCCACATCCAGACTTTATGTGGATGCTGTGATCCCACATAGGTCCTCATGCTTGAGCAGAAGATGCTCTTACCCACTGGACCATCTATTTCCCTAGCCGCTCTTCCCCCTCTTCTTAATTATTGTGATTATGATTTTAAGACGTGGTTTTGAGGACGTGGAGAAGGCTCAGTAGTTAAGAGCCCTTGTTGCTATGCCAGAGGACTCAAGTTCTCTTCCCAGTACCCACATGGTGGCTCATAACCACCTGCAATTCCAGTTCCAGGAGATCTGATACTTTCTTCTCCCAGGCACCAGGCATGCATGCAGGCAAAACACTCAACCATAAAAATAAATTAAAAAAAAAAAAAAAAAAAAAGACATGGTCTTGCAATGTAGCTCAGGCTGGCCTGGAGTACCTAACCTTCCCGAGTCAGCCCTGAGCGAGGGTTTGCTCCGCACCTGGCAGCTTGGGCGGCTTTCTAAAGTAGCATTCAGATTGCCTCGGACTCATTGGCTGTACTTGTCCAGGACGTAAAAGGCACAGGGGCAGCTTTTACTGGTTTCTGACAATACCAGTCCCTTGGAACCATAGGATAGCGGTGAGGGTCAGACTGTATCTTGTATGCGGTTAGATGTGATGGCTTCTAGTCTGGTTAATGTGACCTCTTACAGCTGCCCAATAGAACCAACAGAAGTAGTTGTTACATTTTGTAGTGACTCTAGACCTCAGTCAGCATCTTTTGTTCCAGTTGCCTATTGTTGTGTGCCACCCCAGCCCCCAAATGTAATGACTTAAGGCAGGAGAGTGGTCCTCTGAGTTGACTGGACAGTTGTCTCCTGCAGTTTTAGTCATGTGTCATGTCTGGAGTCACCTGAGAGTGGCAGCCTCTCTCCCTGTGTGGCGATGAGCTGGCTCAGGTTGGGTGCTTCTCCCTGGAGCTGCCTGGGCTTCCTCACAGCAGAGAAGCTCCAACTGTCAGACTCTTACCTTGGGCTGGCTTCCTCTCAGTGAGAGTTCCAAGGACAGGAATCAGAAGCTGTTAGCCTCTTAAAACAAGAGCTTGAAATAATAGATGAAACGTCACATCCGCTGCTGGCTGAAGCCACCAGAGTTGCCCATAATGGGGAAAGGAAACACCACCTTTGGGTCTTGAGGGTTAGGTGAGGGGTTGTCAAAGAATTTGTGGCCATATTCAATTTCAGAGTACTCTCAAATCTCAATATGTTTGGTTTTCAGAGTTGGAGCTTTACATCCATGGAGCCGTGTAAACGTGGACGGGAGAGACCACCTTCAGCATTTCCGCAATGCTAGTTCAGAGAGAGTAGATCTGGGAGGTCGGATATGAGGAGCCTATGTACACGTTATAGGCTGAGGGTGGCACTGCAGTCCAGGGTCAGGCTGCAGGCTCAGATATGCATCCGGTTCTCATCCACTTGGAGAGGGTTTGTGTGCTTGCGGTTGGTCTAATCAGCTCTCCCTCAACCCAGCTCACGAGGGAGGAAAACTTAAGTTCCCATTGGCTGAAAACGTGTCTCCAGGTCTTTCCAAGAGAAGCTGTGTTATGGGCCACCATCATGTGGCAGCCATACTGTCAGTAGGGATACTTGAAGCCACTATACTGCCCCTCAGTCTTAGGAAACTCCTTCCGGATCCTCCAGCGGCAGCAGCTGGGCAGAATGGCAAAGTCGGCCATGTCTTGGGAGCCGAAGCGCCAGGTGGCGTAGCACCTGTAGGCACAGTGTCTCAGCCTGCTGTTGATGGCCCCTTCCTCCAGCACCAGCAAGGGATCCTGGTAGAGCAGGAGGAGCTGCAGGGCTTCTCTGGACAGCACGAGCTTACAGAAGAGCTGAGAGGTGGTGATGCACCGTCCCGGCTTCCTCCGGCAGCACAGCTCCTCCAGGGCCCTGCGATTCTCCGGTAGTCGAGAGGGGAGGCAGTTTCCACACTGGCACCAGCCTGGGATGTCCTCGGACTTAGGGGCCACCTCTTCACGGAGCAGCTGCATTTCCTCAGATTGTCCAGGAATCGGTGGTGAGTCGTGAAGAGATACGGACAGCCTAGACAGGTCTGAGAAGTCCATCTGGGGTCTCTGAAAAAGTCAAGTTTCCAGATCCATCAGCCACAAGAACCCCTCAAGTTCTAGGTTTGGTAGCTTTATCAACCTACGTAATTGCAGTCAGTATTACAGTGTCTGAAACAGCTACCACTATCAGGGCTGGGCTGCTGTTAAGCCTGCTAAGAACCTCTTGTAGCATAGATGTTTATCTCTGGGAAATGATGTTCAGAAAAGTCAGCTATCAACTGGAACAGAGCCTCTTGCCCTGGCTGCCTTCTGAGGATATGTCTCTTTCTGTGTGATTTCTGAGCCACATCAAGATAGTGGACTGCCTTCTTCATGGGACTGGCTCCCTTCTGAAAAGATCAAACTAGTTAGTATGTCTCCTTGTTGACTGTTGTCTTCCATAGACAATCAGGAACTCTGTCTATTTGCTGCATTTTCCTGGTGCCTGGGCAGAGCTCAGTACACAGTAGACAGGAAACATTCATTGACACATTCTTTCATGTCTACCAGAGTCTCTCTACTGGCATAACCATTTGTTATCTTCCAAAGAAGTTGCCAGAATGGCCATGCCTACTCTTTGTGACATATGCCCTTATTCCCTGGATGAAGACCCGAATCAAATACATTCAAACTGAATAGTTTGTGTATGTGAACAGTCATAGCATCACCATTTGTAAATAGCCAAAAGGCTGAAACAACCTCAGCATCCACCAACCAGTGGGTGGGTAAGCAGCCCCTGATCTATCCAGGCAGTCTGTCTATCCAGGAATACGACGAAGCCACAAAACAGACTGAAATGGGCACACACAGCAATGTAGATGAGCCTTGAAAACACAATACTAAGTAAGAGAAGCACCACAAAGGGTCACATGGTATATGGCCCATCTTATGCAGAATTTCGAGAGTCAACAGACCAGTAGGAAGTAGGTGAGTAGTTAACAGGGGCAACTGGGAATGGGAAGTGGGATGAATATGGGATATCTTTCTGAGAAGATACAAGAGGTCTGGAGCTGGTGGCCTCGACTGAATAGCATTGTGACATAGGGAACATCACTGAATTGTGTGCCATAAAATGGTAAATAGTTACAGTCCCAAATACTAAGAACTTTTTTTTTTTTTGAGACACAGTTTCTTGTAGCCCAGGTTGGCCCCAAACACTATGTAAGGCTAGTCTTGAACTACTGATACTCCTGCCTGTACCTCACAAATGCGGAGACTACAGAGATGTATCAGGACACTCAGGCATAGAGGGGACTTTTGGAATATTCAGTCTTTCTCTGTCTCTTCTCTGGATAAACACTCTACTATGAAATCCCAGCAATCAGGAGGCAGAGGCAGATGGATCTTCTGTTCCGAGGCCAGTCTGGTCTACACAGTGATTTCCAGAGCAGGCAGGGCTACACAGAGAGACCCTGTCTCACAAACAAACAAACAAACACCAAACACCCAACCCAAAACCCCTCTACTATGAACTATACCCCTAGCCATTTAAATCATTTTTATTAGATTTGTGTGTGTGTGTGTTCACACATGTAGACCTCAGTGAAGGTAGGGAGATCAGAGGCTAACTTGGTGGAATTGGCTCTTTCCCTCCCCATGTGGAGTCCCAGGGATCCAACTTGGGTCATCAGCTTTGGCAGCAACCGCCTTTACCCTCTGGGCCATCTGACCAGTCCCCAAACAACTAATATATATATTTTTTAAATCTGGATGTTGGTTCCACGAGAATGTTTATTTTGCTAAAAATTTATCAACTGTGATTTATATAAATATCTACAAGTGTTTATATTGAAGAGCAAAAATCTCCTAAAAAAAGGTGCAGTGTTTTCACTTACCGGAACTTCTTGGCCTTTGACGGCTTGCAGACTTTTCCCAAGCAGCTGCTGGTCCACCATCCGAATGTGGGGCTCGTCCACAAAGGACACATACTTTAATGTCTAGGAAATGAAGGTTAAAAATGTTTGTCTGTTTTTGTACAGAAGTTTCAAGAATCGCCTCTTCAGAGAGACATGAACACATCTGCCAATCACATGTACCACATGACAAGGCAGGCTAAGGACCCAAAGGGAAGTCAGACACAGACCCCCTGCCCCCCCCCACACACACACTGTGACTTGCAGAATCATCCTGCCCACAATCCAGTGGGACCCCTGCACGGTGTAATGGCCTGTGAGCTCTCCTCAGTTCAGTTTACCTAGATGCAGTCTCTGGAGGGTGATAAATTTTACTCATCCAGGCGGGCTGTGAGAGTTTTAGTTACAAAGGTGAACCAATTTTCCTTTTCCTCTTCTCTTCCCAGGATGTAAAACAACCCTATTTAAATATTACTGGTCACTGCCAAATGACTTGTTCGTGAAGCCATTGTGCTTTGTGGGGGGTGGGGGGAGGGAAGAGGGGGTGTGTGCTGTGCTAATGTAATAAATGACAAAAACCGGAACATAGCAGTTTGTCTCCCTGGATATCGACTGTCCCCATTTTCAGGTCTCTTCTTTCTCAAAACCAAGGACTCATCAGAGAGTCAGTTGTTTGGGTCGTCAATGAACGTACCCACTTAGGGATCAACCTGTGATTGTGGCCTACTTTTTCACACATTTCTAGCCACCTAGAAGACTCTGTGTGGGGGGTATCTGAGAGCAGCAGCTTGTCTTACCGGCTTGGGCTCCACGATGGTTTCACACTTCTTTCTGTAATAATACTCGTTCACTGCACAAGGTTCGCAGCACTTACAGTAGGGGTAGACGCCCGACCTGCAGAAGGCACTGGAGTATGTGTTGATGAGCAAGTCAATACACACAGTGGCCTGTGGGAAACCAAACACCCTGCGTGTGAGACATCTCTTCCCAAATCAGTTTTCTTAGTCATTTTTTTTTTTTTTTTTTTTTTGTAGCTACTGTGTTGTCGAGACTGGGTCTCACCATGTAGATCAGGCTGGCCTCTAACTCACTGAGATCTGCCTGCTTCTGCCCTCCTGAGTGTGGCACCCCCTCACCCGCCCCCAAGCCGGATCACTATCTTAAAGGATGGGGAAGAGAACCTCTTACCAAGCCAAAGTAGGACAGGGTGGATCCAATGTATACAACCAGCTGGATGATGTCAAATTTTCCTCCCTGAAACAGAGCAGGAAGTGTTACTTGGCTGAGCTCAGGGTGGTACCTCCCCCACCCTCCAGGCTAACTTGTAGCCTGTGCAGAGCCTGGTGACAGCATTGACACACACACTGGAGTGCTCACTGTCAGTGACACAGAGGCAGTGAGACTCCCTTTTCCGCCATCTAGAATGTTTTAGAGATACGTGGTCAGTAAGGGGAGGAGCACCGAAGGGTGTTTTCCATATGAGATGAGGGTTTCCGGACAAGTTCTCCCGTAGCGAGTGATTACTTGGGAAGCAGAGATGTCTACATGTGTCTGTCTTCTTATTGGTCTCTTCATGGTTCCCTCTCAGTGGCCTTTCTGTTAAATTTTATGGGTTCTTCTCTCTTCCTTTCTTTCTATTTATTTATTTATTTATTTATAGACAGGGTCTGTATGTATGTATGTAACCTTTACTGGTCTAGAATTTGGTACGTAGGCCAGGCTGCCCTTGAACTCCTGAGATCCATGTGCCTCTGCCTTCAGAGAGCTGGGATTAAAAGTGTGGACCACCACACCCAGCTTTATATCTCATTGATTCCTATGCTACAATGTGACGTCAATCACATGCCGTCAAACAGGGTGCTGTGGCATCTGTTGGTTTCTGAGTGCCTGGGCATCTTCTCCTTCCTTCATCCCGATTTTCCTCTGGAGAACTACGCTCTCCTTAGGACATGCCTAGTCCTGTCCTCTGGCCCCTTGCCCAGGTCTGGGCTGGTCCGACAGCAACATATGGCATGGCTCTGATCATAGTGATGGATGCAGTGGTGGACATCGGACCCACTCGGAGCCAAGCAGAACCAGTGCTTTCTGCCTAAGGCCTCTGCTGAGACTTCTGGCAAAGAGATACTTTGTTTCCATTGAAGTTGTTACCCTGCTAGATGTCAGAAGCTATTGAACACCACTGTGGTTAAGTGGCCAACCTGGGGACAGTAGCAAACAGAGGAGATGGCAGAGCAGAGGCAGGTTCCTGATTATCTTCTTTGAATGCCTAAATTCCACCATATCAGAAGCCTGCAATTTTGTCTCAATTTTCCTGTTAAGTAGTCCTCCCGGCAAAAGACTTCTCCCTAAGCCTGTTTGAGTTAGAGTCTGTTACAAAATATTTTGCAGAGAATTTTATTCATTATTATTTTTTAAGTATCAACGGTTATTTATTCTGATTTATTATTTTCTGTATATGGGTGTTTTGTCTACATGTCTCCATATTACCTGGGTACCTGTGTCCACGGAGGCTTCAGAGTGGGCACTGGATTACCTGGCAGTGGAATTACAGATGATTATATGAGTACCCATGTGGACGCTGGGAATCAATCCCAAGTCCTCTGCAGGAAGAGCAGCCACTGTTCTTAACTGCAGAACTATC
Source organism: Arvicanthis niloticus (assembly GCF_011762505.2). Classification (NCBI taxonomy): domain Eukaryota; kingdom Metazoa; phylum Chordata; class Mammalia; order Rodentia; family Muridae; genus Arvicanthis; species Arvicanthis niloticus. The sequence continues at coordinate 13,465,123 of NC_133432.1, read as the reverse complement.
TCTTCAGCCCTTTCTTTATTTAATTAATTTTATTTTTTTAGCTAGAACTCACACATCTTAGGGTGTGGTCTTGAACTCTGTGTGTAACTGAGCATGACCTTGAACTCTAGATCCTCCTGCCTCTGAATCTCAAAGGCTGGGATTTCACGTGTGCACCAGTTTACGTGGTGATGGAGATCAAACCCAGGTCTTCTCATAAACACACATTCTACTGGTGAGATACACCCCCAGCTCAGTATCAGATCTATCTATCTATCTATCTATCTATCCATCTATCTATCATCTATTTATCTATCTATCATCTATCTATCTATCTATCTATCTATCTATCTATCTCATGTGTATGGCATCTGTGATATGTGAGTGCATATGTGTGCAGGTGCGCTTGTCTGTGCAAATGTGTAGAAGAGGTAGATTTTGGAATGTTTTTTCTCAGTTTATTATTTGAGTGATTGTTTTGTTTGTTTGTTTTGCTTTGCTTTTTTTTGAGACTGAGTCTCTCAGTGAACCTGGCTGGCCATTGAGTCCCCAGAATCATCCTCTTGTGTCTAACCCCAGAGTTGGGATTACAGACATGCATTGCCACACCCAGCCTTTTACCTGGGCTCTGGCAGTCTGAACTGAGGTCTTCATTTTTTTCCAGTAAGCACTTTATCCACTGAGCTATCTCCCCAGTTCAGTATTAAAATATTTGAAAAGTTGACTCTCAGAGCTAGGCATGGTGATGCCCACCTATAATTCCAGCACATGGAGGGGTGAATCAGGGAGATTGAGAATCCAAGGCCAGCTGACTCTACAGCAAAAGCCTGACCCAGAAAAATTAAACAAAGCCTGCATCTTTGAATTCTTCCTCAGTCACATTCCATGTTTTCAGGTGGTTTGTACATCAGCAGATCCCCAAACACATCTCTTCCTCCTCTCATCCCACAGGTGAGTAGCACAGAGCCAACTACTAACAGCAACCGCTAGCATTCATTCCTTACTACATCCGTGATTAGACAGCCATAGGATGGAGGCACTGGGACCATGGGAGACTTACAGTGCCGAAAACCAGGATATCAAAACGGATGCCGAAGGCTTTGACCAACGTCCGCTTTTCCACGTTGTTCTCCTTATAGTACTTGGCGTATCTGTGGGAGAAAAGCAGCCATCTCTATAGCAACCGCTCTGAAAGTGCTGGTGCTTTATGGGGAGAAGGAACAAACCAGTAGGCAATCCAGTCTTCCTTGTCTGCTCTTGAGGCCATTCTAGATCGTAATGGAGGGCAAAGATTATGTGGGGGAACACTATTCAAAAAGGGGACTCCTGGACCTGAATGAATGCCCAAGAGGGGTTTCAGAAGGTCTAAGTAACTCTAGGAGTCTACCTCAGTACAGGCAGGTGGTGAGTCAATGAGGGACACTGGACAAGGTACTTTTCTGCACATAATGGATTAAGTAGTACCCTCTCCCCAAAGAAGCTAGGCTTAAGTACCTATCCCCAGGTCAGCACCATGATTAGGACCTTATTTGGAAACGGAGTTTTTGGCAATGTAAATAGGCATCTCAAGATGAGATTTCCTTGGGTTCAGGGTAGTCCTACATCCCATGATTAGCAGGCAGCCTTATAAATTAATGGAGAAACCATTTAGGGATGAAAGCAGAGATCGGAATGGTTCAGCTACAAGGTAGGAGATTCCTGGAGCAGATAGAAGTAGAGGAGGCAAGAGAAAACCCCTTAGGCCTTCAGAGAGAGATGGCCCTTCTGACACCTGGTCTTCTCAGACTTCTAGTCTCTATGAGGGAATAAATGTCTACTGCCTTATGCCATTTATAGTAATCTACTATAGCACCAAAGGAAACTAATATGTATCCATACATGTTCTGGACCCAAGGAGTGCATCTTATCTCCCCTGTATCCCATGTAAGTCAACTGAATCCAGGCGCTCACCAAAGCAGGACATTCTATAGTGTACCTTCTTCATTTTAGTGTGTGTGTGTGTGTGTGTGTGTGTGTGTGTGTGTGTGTGTGTGTAATCTTCCACACCTGGTCTCTCTCTGAACCATCTGAACACCAGCTTGTTTGGACCAGCTAGCCAACAAGAGACAGGAATCTTCCTGTCTCTGCTTGCCCAGCACTGCAATTCTAGGCACACACCACTAGACTTTTTTTGGGGTTTTTTTTTTTTTTTTTTTTTTTGGGTTTTTTTTTTTTTTTTACATGGATGCTGGGGACCCAAACTCATGTCCTCTTGCTTGCCCAGCAAGCGCTTTTCTGACAGAGCCATCTCCCCAGTCCTCATAAATCTTTTTCTTGAGGACCAAGTTACATAATGTGAACTTTTAAACTTCCCATTAAAAAAAAAAAAAGCTATATTTTCCCCAAATACCTCATGCAGCCAGTCATTTCCTTCTCCTTTGTGATTCTCTTTGAAAACAACTTGTCCTCTTGCCTATCAGATCTCCATAATTTATTTTTGGCCAAAGATTTCTCCTGGTGCTCGTTCAACAACAAATTGGCTAATGCTTTATTCTAAAAGAACACTGACTACTGACGTCACAGTGCCTTTGGGTCTCAGGAGAGTTCAGATTCCCACCAGAACCGAATGTTCTTAGGTTTAGCTCTATGACCAGGAGGATGCTGGCTAATGTCTGGTTGGTACACTGCCCTTGCTTTGTCTGCCTGCTAAATAAGAATGCCCAGGATAGCCAGGGGATCATTCACCCTGGTCCTCTCTTCCTTGCTGATGGCAACAACCTATTCAGCACATCACTCTGTTCAGTAAGGATGATCAGAAAGTTACCTGAACTTAGAGCCTCTTCCTGAGCCCAGAATGAAACTTCATTGACCCCAAGGAGGCAGAAAGTCTCAGCCAGTTTGCTATTGAGTCAAGGGTCTCCACAGGGGCTGGGCATAAAGCATGCTGGTCACATATAAAGACATGAAGGAGTGGCAAGGACAGTGATATCACAAAAGCCATATGCTCTTTCTACAGGGGCGGATACCCAGCTCCCACCAATGCTGTCATAGGATATGGGCCCAGTGTTATTAAGTTATAAATCTTTTGTCAAACACTTTAGTTCCTCAGGAAAAACAACCCAGATCTTTGTGTAGAATGTCACAAAGTTTAGAACATTCTGCACATGGAAAAAAAAAAAAGTCTCCAGGAGATCTTGTTCCAGTGATGGTGTTCGCTAAGTCAGGGTAGCAAGGTGGGGCATTGTGATGCTGACCACTCTAGCAGGCATCCAGGTGAGGCCCAGATCCAGGGTCCAGGATGGAGCTCTGAAGACAGGCATCTGGCTCAGCAGTGTTCAAATTCAAGTTAACAGCAGAACTCCATGGAGACTTGTGAAATGCAGGTCACGGGCCCCGCCCCCTGTACAGCCTAACTTAGGTTGAGAATCTAGGCTGGGCCCAGGAATGTGCGTTTCTGAGTCACTGTGCTGCTGGTGATGACGACTGGTTTTTGAAAGCTGCTAGCCCAGGCTGTAGACTTGAAAGATGTTACTTTATTTTGCAAGTTGCTTCTCAGAGCCCAGGCTCCGGTTCTCTTCGCTAAGAAAGAGAGCCATGCCTGCGGGAGAGCCTGCTTGGAGAGGCTTCCCTGGCCATGTCTGCCCATCCCGTTATCCTGCTTAATTTTCTTCAGAGCACTTTACCATCCTTAGACATAGATTTAGATGTATCTGTTTGTTCTATCGAGATTCCATTTACACGTCTTACAATGCATAAGCCTTAAAGGTTCTGTTCAGTGGGGGGGGGGGGGGGGGCTGTTTGTTTATTTTAGTTTTTTTTTTTTTTTTTTTTTTTTTTTTTTTTTTTTTTGAGACAGGGTCTCTCTAAGTAGCTCTGGCTAGCTTGGGACTTGCTATGTAGACCAGGCTGTCTTCAAGCTCACAGAGGTTTACCCTGTCTCTGCTTCTGCATAGACACTCTGAGAGAATGAGAGATAATGAGGGGAGGGGGGAATTTGTCTGTGCATGCCATAGAATACCTACAGAGGGTGTTTGTCTCCTTCCAGCCTATGGATTCTAGGACGTGATCTCAGTCACTGGGTGTGGCAACAAGCACCCCTCCCACCAAGCCGTTTTGCCTGTTCTTGAACTTCATCTGAGTGGCACCATGTCATGTATCACAGACCACTGACGTCTGGCTTTTCAACATAATGTCTGTAGAACTAACTCCCTGGTGGCACAGGTGTCACTACATCCCTCCTTCCTTATTCATACTGAGTGGCTTTGCCCTGTACCCGTATACTGCAGGGCGTCCACCCATCTGTGTTCGACAGTTGGCTTCTCCTAGTTTGCTATTATAAACAAGACTATTGTGAATATCTGTGTACCAAGCTTTTTGTTTGACTTTTTATTTACTTTTAAAACAGAGTGAATGGAGATTTATTATTAAGGAAATACGAGAGAATTCCTGAGAGGGGGGAGAGGCCCCAAAGAGGAATGCTTGGTTTATATTACTGTATTTTTTTAAAATGTATCTTTATTTTATGTCTATGAGTGTTTTATCTGTATGTATCTATGTATGTATATATACCTTGTGCATGCCTGATGCCTGAAAAGGTCAGAAAAAGGTAATAGATTAACCCCTGGAATTGGATATATACATGGTGAGCCATGGTGTGGGTGCTAGGAATCAAACCTGGGTCCCCTCAAAGAGCCAAAGAGCGGCCAGTGCTCTTAACTGCCCAGCTGCCTCTCCAGTTCCTGTCTTTTAAAGTTGTAGCCATTTCTGTGTATGTACAGTTGAATTGCTTTTTTCAATTTTAACCTTTATCAGGCATGGACACGTGTGTGTGTGTGTGTGTGTGTGTGTGTGTTTGCACGCGCGTGTGCGTGTGTGCGTGTGCATGTGTGTGTGCTTGAGCACACATGTGTGTGGAAGTTAGAACACAACTTGTGAGAGTCAGTTCTATCCTTAGACCATGTGTGTTCCAAGGATCAAACTCAGGGCTCTCTGCTTGGCAGCAAGCACCCTTACCTGCTGAGCCATCTCGATGGCCCTACAATATTATCTTATTGTGGTTTTAATTTGCATTTCCCTAACGAGTGTTAACATTGATAAGCTAAAATGTTTTATTTACTCACATTTTCATCTGTGTGCCCTTATTCAAATACAGTGGGCGATCATGAAGTAGCACCTTGTCTTTTCTGTCTGCTGATACCTGCCCATGGGCATGTTTCTTACTGTTACCTGAAGTTGTAGCCAGGGACCAAGGACTCATTGGTATACTTGTCATCCAGGCGGCGGAAGCTGTACTTGGGTTGACAGTGATGAGACCAGCTGTCCAGGTTGCAATCCCAGTAGATCTCAATGCCCATGATTCCTCCCTGGGGGTGGGGGTGCAGGGGACAGTTAGAAAGAGAAGTCACTAAATCTGTTGGGTGTGGCTTATGCAACCACCAGACACTGTTCTGCTCAGTAATCATCATGGGGAAGGTTTTCCTCTCTGGGAAATATAATCATTAAAAGGTTTCAGTGCCATAAACATGGGCCAGCATACTGTAGTGGCAGCAGGCATGCCTCCCGGTGCTTCCTATCTGGGGTCCCCCACCTCACATTTACTTTTGAAATGTCACTTTCAGCAAACCATCCCTGCATTCAAACTTCCCTCCTGATTCCTACCTATTACAGATTAAGATGAACTGATCAGCCTGGAATCCAGGGGACTGCGGCAAAGGCCTTCTCTGCTCTGTCTGAGCTCCCTTAGGAAAAGCTTTAGCAGCTGTGAGCAAAGGAAGGGGTCCTGAGATGGACAGGCTACCCGGTCTTACATGCCTTTCCTAGAAATGTCCTTCTCCTAAAGATAAGTGTTTTTCATAAGAGAAAGCAATCAAGCAAATGTGTCATCCTCAGGGAATCTTACCACTTGGGAGGCTAGAGAAGTCCAGGCTGGGCTATCTGATAATGAGACCCACTCTCAAAGAACCAAAAAGTCAGGTGGGCAGTGGTAGTGCACGCCTTTCATCCCAGCACACCAAGGGAAGCAGAGGCAGGAGGATCTCTGAGTTTGAGGTCAGCCTGGTCTACAGTGTGAGTTCTAAGACAGCCAGGGCTACACAGAGAAACCCTGTCTCGATAAACAAAACAAAGCCCAAACAAGCAACTGGAGTGCATTGCCGCTGACACCTGGAGGTCAGCTGAAATCTGGACTTCCATTTGAGGCACAGAGAGAAGATGTATGAGACTTTTTTTTTTTTTAAAGATTTATTTATTTAGTTTATGGGAGTACACTGTCCCTGTCTTCAGACACACCAGAAGAGGGCATCAGATCCCATTACAGATGGTTGTGAGCCACCATGTGGTTGCTGGGAATTGAACTCAGGACCTCTGGAAGAGCAGTCAGTGCTCTTAACCTCTGAGCCATCTCTTCTACCCCAACAGAGATTATTTTTAAGCTGTCATGTTAGTGGTAAGTTGCTATAGTAACCAGGGGAGAAATGCAACCAGCAGCGCACTCAGAACTGTGGGATTCCTTGAAAGAATGCAACTAAAGCCCTGAGCACTGGGTTATAGTTTACTGAATAATAATAAATAAATAATAATAAATGTGCGTCGTGACTTCAGAACCCAGAACATCAGCCTCTACTATCAGACACTGTCACTTGACATTTGACAACCTCCACACCACCCCCCACCCTCCTACCCCATAAAACCACTGTACAAAGACTTCACCAACCTGAACTGCCACTTCTGTAAAGTTCTCTCCTACTTCCTGGAAAATGTCCCCTAGTCGGAAGATGGGACACTGAGGGTTCCACAACTTGTGAAAGGTACAAGAGGTGTTCATATCTGGCAAGATGTTTCTCCTGTGCAGAGTCGCAAACAAACGGATACTTTAACAACCATCTCTCTAAAGGGAAAACAAACGGCTGATACATGTTGCTTGCTGATGACCATGGCGTAAATCCCTCGGCCTCAGCTGCTAGCAAGCTCCCAGTGCGACATTATTGAACTTGACACTGATCAACTACAAACAGATTTATGTGAACCCCCTGGCAGCCCCCTTGTCTGCTGGGGACCCTGGTAGAATGTCCTCTTACACTGTGCTAAGAGCAATCTTTGAACCAATAGCATATTGTAGAATTGATGGGCTATCACTCCCAAATTGATGGGCTATCACATCAGTTGCCCTTGGTAATCTGCTGCTATTCAGATTGCTTGCCCAGGTGGGGCACCCACCATGTCCTAATTATCCTTAGGCAAGATGAACACGGTGAGGAACCTAGCCCTCCTGCTCCAGGCACATGGGTGAGGCTGGAGAGGGGCTCAGCTCTAAATCAAGCCTAGAGCCAAGAGTAGCTCTGACTGACAGTTCTGGAAAGAACCAGAGCCAGAAGCACCCAGCAAAGACATTTCCAGACTCCTGATCCATAGATGAGAGAGAGAGAAGAAGCTTTTGTAATTTTAGGCTCTCGGGTTTGGGATCATTTGTTCCACGGCAGATAACGAATAGACACAGACATCTGAGTTGCTTACGTAGTATAGTTGTGGCCGGGGAAGTCAATATTGTTCTTGATGAGCACAGTGAAGTTTTCAGCGCTCCTCAAGAGTGCAGGCCTAGGAGAGAAAGACGAGGAACTGCGACCTCAGGGACAGAGTGCGTGGAGCAGATGGTTATGGTTTTATGTTTTTGAGTGAAGAGAAACAAGTACAGTAACTCAGTAAAATGTTCCAAAATTCTCCATGAGCCCTGCAGCTTCTCCAAGAAGCCCCCCTCCCCCCGCCATGGCAATTATGGGGTCACGTCCAATACTGACACAACTGCATGTTTGGCTGTGTGCAGTGGCAGGTTGACATCTGACAACTAGCTCTGCAAGGGAGAAACTGGAAAGAGCCTCAAACTTGGTGACTGTCATGGCAGAAGTACCCCTACCACTGCTGGGGTCAATTCCCCATGCCCCACCCTCCATCAGTAAACTTGAAACGGAGACTGAATGGACATAATTGGCTTCCAGCCAGTGCTGGTCAGTGCCTGAGCAGCCATGTTTGTAGCTTCCTGTAGGGCCTCAAAAGTCCCTACAAGGCTGAATAATAAATAATTTTTGTTTGGTATGCCCAGCCTTTATCACAGGACTACACACAGAATTGCCTATATCATTCATTCATTCATTCATTCATCAGAGGCTTTGGAAAACATTTAATTCTCCACCAAGTTGGAGGAACCAAAATTCCAGGCCACAGGAAGGGGACCTTGGGGTCCTCAAAATAAGCTATCGCCATTGTTCTTGGTTGCTCACCATAAGTAGCTGATAAGAGCGTTTTTTTTTTTTTTTTACTGAAATGATAACACCCTTTGGGCATGGAGAAATCAAGCTGGAACTGACCTGGAGATTTCCTCCTTGCCTGCTAGAGCTATGCAGGCCACTGAGGAAGCAAAGTCCTCAGTGGTATTGCCCAGGGGTGATCTCTGCGTGTTGCAGCACCAACCTGCCAGGCAAGATTTGCAACATAATGGCATGAATACTAAGGGGGTAACCAAGTGCTTTCCAATTGGACGTGAGGCCCACAGAACAGGAGGGACTTCCTGTCTGGGACTGCAAACCTGGTTAAAAGCCCATGACTTAGGTCAGAGGCCCTAGGGAGACCCTACCGCTGTTTTTCTAAATGAGCGCTCTAAATGAACACGTCTATGTATTGTGAATGTTCCTGTCATCCTCAGTCAGAGAAGCTTCTTTTTGCAGTGGACAGCAGCGAATGCACAGACTCACAACTAGTCAAAGTGCTAAGGAAAACTAACAGTTGAGCAATCAGCCTTAAATGGGACATTTATATCACCCACTCCCTGAAAGGTCAGGAAATATCAGGAAAGAGGGCGTGGGAAGAATGTTAAGAAGCCAAGGATGGGGACCAGAGCTGTCTCCTGGGCGTGACATGGCTGTTGCATTCATTAACTCATAGCAGCTATAGTTACCTACGCAAGATCTACAAAAAAATCAGCTAGTCAGCATCCCAGCATAGATGGGGGCTGGGATCATGATGCTCCGCCCACAGCTGAGGTACTGTTGGCAAACCCTGGATGGCTGCCTGAAGAGAGGGGTCCTTTCTCTTTATGCAATGTTACCCATACTGAGGTGAATGGCCTACACCTATGTTCATGCAGACACAACTAACTGGACTCTGAGTTATTTTAAAGGGAGCGGGTCATGAAAAGGCGCGGCATGAAAGGGGAGGGGCACGAAAGGGGAGGGGCACGAAAGGGGAGGGGCACGAAAGGGGAGGGGTATGAAAGGGGAGGGGCATGAAAGGGGAAAGACAAGAAGTTGGAAGAAGAAAGTATTTGAGAAAGGGACCCAGGGTGAGTGGGAGGGGAAATTTGGGTTAGATAGGATAAAAATACATTATTATAATATGTATGAAACTGCCATAAGTTTTAGAACTTCATGTGTATATATAAAGAATAAATATAAAAATGAAGACTCCGAAGACTGCAGCATCCTCGAACATGACATTTATAGCATTTTATTTTGAATTACGCTTTCTCTGCATGTCTTATCTATTACAGAGCAAGAACCTTGGAACCTACTCCCTGTCTGGTTTTTGTTTGTTTGTTTGTTTGTTTTGTCGTTTTTGTTGTTGTTGTTTTTAAGATTTTTATTTTCTATGGAGTGACACATTGGAGAAGAAACTGAAGAAAGTCAATTCCTTGGTAGCTATCCTGAATGAGCGGAGAATTACCTGAACCAGCCTTCCTGGTTCACATACCATGTAAGGAGACTGCTTGCCTAAGGTCCTATTAAAATGCTACCCAGTAAACTGGTTTAGTGGTTTATGCCTGTAATCCCAGAACTCAGAAGGCTGAGGCAGGAGGATTACAAAAATGCAGTCAGCATCTACTCCACAGTGAGAACTTGTCTCAAAAAGTAACAAGAATAAAAAAGCAAGCAAGCAAACAAACAAACAAACAAACAAAAACTCAGCAGGTATTGTGGAGCAGGCCTTTAATCTCAGCACAGAGGAAGGCAGAGGCAGGTGGATCTCTGAGTTCGAAGCCAGCCTGATCTACAGAGTGAGTTCTAGGTCAGCCAAGGCTACAGAGTGAGACCCTGTCTCAAAGACAACATGGATAACCACAAAAGGAATGAAGAATGGAGCCCTGGGACAGGTGTGTGGAGATGCATGGGGTTTGGCTGAAGAATGAATTGGCGGCAAAGCTGAAAGTTACATCTATAGAGTCTTCTGGGAGGAGCCAAGCAGTCCTGGGCATAGGCTGGGATGCCACCTGCAGCATAGTGCCCTCTGCACAAAGAAACTTCCCTGACCTAGGAATGAAACTGGAATGGCAACCAAAGACCAGAAAGGGTGGTACAGCCTACCGCTTGGACCCTGGCACTGGATGCCAGGGTGGATCTCGGCCTGAGCCCCCTTATATGTCAGCTTGGGCATCTCATTGTCCCACATATAAAGTAGTCCTGAGTCCTGGGAAATCTGGGGAGCCTTAAAGCATAGGTGGCTATGAGATTAAAGTTAGGGCCAGTGAGACAGCTCAGTGGGTAAAGGTGTTTGCCACTAAGCCTTGACGACCCGAGTTCGCTCCCTGGGACCCACATGGTGGAAAGAAAGAATCAATTTCTGTGAGTTGTCTCATGAGGTCCAGATGCATGGCATGACATATATACAAACAAGTGTAAAAAAAAAACATGTAACATAAAAAATTAAAAATTAAATGTATTTTCAATTAAAATTTCATTCCTTATTTCATGTGTTCAATCACCACAGGTAGCTGGTGACTACCATATTGGACGCCATGGGTACCAAATGTTCCGGTTCTATTGGACAGAGCTGTCTAGAACTGCTACACTTCTAGGAGGTGTGTGTGTGTGTGTGTGTGTGTGTGTGTGTGTGTGTTGTTCATGTGTATACAGGTGCCTTAAAATCCTCATGTGTGGAAGCTAAAGGTTGATACCAGGTGTCTTCCTCAGTCACTCTTCACCTTATTTTTTTGAGGCACTGAACCTTGGCTACAGTACTCACCAATTTGGCTAGAGTAGCTGGCCAGCAGCCCAGGGATGCTCCTCCCTCTGCCTCCTCGGCTGGGACTATAGCCCTCAGGCTTGCTGGGCAGCACTGAACTTGCTGAGTGCCCTCTCCAGCTCTGCTTCCTCATAGCCTCTGCCATTTACTATGAGCACCCATGCGTCGGAACAACCAACCAACCAACCCTGCTGTGGCTCTCGGGGAGGGTTCCAGAGCAGCCATGATGGCCGGGGTCACCTAAGGGTGCTCATGGTTCAGGATTACTATAGCACATTAAGAGCTGTGTGGGGCATGTGAACTGTGCCACCAGAGGAACTGGCATAGAGTTGGTGAGGTGCACAAACCCCAGAAATCTCAGATTTGAGACCAGCAGGTGTCAGGCTAACTCCCTCCCTGTTTCCATGGCTACATCGGAACATATTCCAGAGACACCCAACCAGGTGGTCACAAGTGGTCAGTCACGTAGCACAGCACCTGGAAGTCTTCCCCATGCAAATAGAGCATCACAGCATCTTAGCCTTAGCCAATAGAATGCATTTACCCCACATCCCATCGCACTCCCCAAGGCTCATAGAGTCCCTGTCCACATGGAAGAAAGCACACAAGTTATTTCACCAAGGATGGTCTGAGACTGGCTGTTTTTACTGAGCTGTAACACTTGGGGGAAAGCTCTCTTCCCCCCCACACTCAAAAACACCCATTGTTGGACTTTTGGGACTGCCTGCCTGGCCAGGCTCCCATCACTCAGAGAGGCTCACATCTGAGCGCCAGCACTTGACAATGTCACCTGCCCCTCACAGGCCACCTGAACCTCTCTATTCCTTTTCTTCCTTTTTAGAATTTAACATTAGTTTTATGTATGTGAGTACACTGTAGCTGTCTTCAGTCACACACCAGAAGAGGACATCAGATCCCATTACAGATGCTTGTGAGCCACCATGTAGTTGCTGGGAATTGAACTCAGGACCTCTAGAAGAGCAGTCAATGCTCTTAAAAGCTGCGCCATCTCTCCAGCCCCTCTTTATTCCTTTTCTAAGGGCAGTCACGCCTCATTTCCGGCCAGAGTTCTGTGGAGCCTTTTACTCCTTTCATTCCAGACCTCACTTTATCCTCCCTGGTCTGGCATACAGCAGCATGTGATTCCCTGGAGGGAAGAGACAGACTATTGACCCCAACTGTTCCAGACTTTGCCCTAGCCTCTCTGAGCTGGTATACCTGCGGCATCCGGGCACTCTACCGGAAGAGGCAGAACCCAGAACCACAGCGCTAGTATAGACTTCCCAGAGATGTCATAGAGGTCTCCAAGCCCGAACTTTGCAGCTAGGGCTATGTTGATCAGAGAAGCTTAGGAACCCTGGAAAGGTTAACACTGCCAAGACCACTTTTGTACCCCCTAACCATGCAACTCACCGAGGGGCTTCTTTCCCTTCCTCAGCAGGACACCAGGCTGAGACTTCACAGGTCTTCCTGGTTTGGTCGTATGGTATACACCTGCCAGTCCGGATTCCTACAAGTTCCAAGGGGTTGAAAAACCACAGATGTGACTGTACTGGGAGAGGAATATCTCCAGGGACCACCATGCAGTCAGCCCATGCCTACACTCTTAAGCCCGAGCATCTATCTCCCTAGTCTGTGAACCCCACCCTCATCATATATGCACCCCCAAAGCCAAACAGAACACTTGACAGTACATCCTTAGAAAGGCCCAGGGATGGCACAAATGCTGGAGTCTGCCTGCCCTTTGGGGTTTAGTTTTGTTTTTGAAGATAGAAATGTCTGAGAGACGACTTCTATATTCAATATATATTATACATGGACCCAAAGTATAGCTTCTTACATGATACCTGAGTACCTCTAGGGTACACAGTCTGTCTTGGGATGTGTAAAGCCACATGATGAAATACGGAACATCCTTCTGAAGGTGGGGAAAGTAGAAAATTTGCTAAAGGGCAAGCCACAGTGTGATGATCTCCATGGCAACTCATATACACATGTTATGGAGTGGAACTCAACACTCAGTTGTCTTTCTGTGAGTGTGAGTGTATACATTGTAACCGCTGGTTGCTCTTCCTGGTTTTGAGGTAGGATCTGTCTATTTAAGCTCTGGCTGGCCTGGGAGTCAGCCATGTCTCTCTCTCTCTCTCTCTCTCTCTCTCTCTCTCTCTCTCTCTCTCTCTCTTCTCTCTCTGCCTCTCTGCCTCTCTCTCTGCCTCTGCCTCTGCTTCTGCCAATGCCCCTGCCAATGCCCCGCCTCTGCCCCTGTGCCTCTGCCCCTGCCTCTCTGCCTCTGCCTCTCTGCCTCTGCACCTCTGCCTCTGCGCCTCTGCCTCTCTGCCCCTCTCTGCCCCTCTCTGCCCCTCTCTGCCCCTCTCTGCGCCTCTGCCTCTGCCTCTGCCTTGTGCTGGGATTAAAGACCTGCACAGCTACTACGTTTTAAAATTAAAACACAAGGCAATGTCTTTTTGCAAGGCTGAAGCCCTAGCTCAGCAGTAGAATGCTTATCCAGCCTACACGAAGCCCTGGGTTCAATCTCTATAATGGAGAAAGAAAAGGAAAAAAAAAAGTGGGAGGAATGGAGAGATGGGGAAAGGAAGGAGGGAGGAAGGAAGGAGACATAAAAAATAGAAAAGTTAAATCCCCAGGTCCTTGGGGGTTTAAGTTCATGTTCCTCCACCTTTGGGGAAGTGTTCCAACAATTAGACCTTGAGCTGGTGTGTCTCACTGGGAATTGAAGTCCCGCTTATAGGCTTCAGCTGGCCTGTGGGGGACAAATCAGGGGACACACTCTCCCCTGTGATTTGGTGGAGCAAAAGGTAGCCAAAAGCCAGAGACTAAGGACCCGAAACTGGACATCATGAGTGTGTCACAAAGATGCCAGACCGCCCCCTCTCAGGGGTCCAGGGAAAGACATAGAAAAGTACCTTTGCTTTGCGGATCCACCCAGCCCTTCTTACAACTCTGGTCAGAATAGCACTGTGCACCGCGGCTGGGATACTGCAGGAAGAACAGAGAGTGAGCACTGCCTCCTGAGCCACCAAGATACCACAGACATTTGCTCAGCCAGATTCATTGCAGCGCTACTCGAAGTGGTCAGAAAGGGATGTGTGTGTGTGTGTGTGTGTGTGCGCGCGCGCGCGCGCATGTGTGCACATTCGAGGTGTAAGCCAGAGGTCAACTCAGCTGTCTTTTTCTATCACTCTTCCATATATATATATTTGAGACAGGGTCTCCTACTGACACCTATTTGGCTGGCCATCGAGCCCAGGTGGACATCCACCGGTCTGCCCCTCTGGCACCAGGATTACAAGTGTGCACAGCGGTACCCTGCTTTTTATAATGGATGCTGGGGAATCAAACTCAGATCCTCATGCTTACTGCCGAGCACATTAATAGCTGATCCATCTTCCCAGGCCCCTATACGTGGCATCTTTACTCAGCTAGGTCCTGACACATGTTACATTATGGACTACCCTCAAACGGCGGTGTGGGGAGAAAGGAGCAAGACACAGGAGGCTACATTCTGTATGGTACTCTAGATGAGAAATGTCCTGAATAGGCAAATCCACAGAGACAGCAGATTGGTGGCTGTTGGTGGCTGCAAGGAGGGTGGGAGAGATTGGTTGCTAATGGGGACAGTTTGTTTTGGGAGTCAAAGTTTCCTTGCGGCAGGGGTGGTAGAAAATTTCTGGAACTAGGTGATGGTTTGCACGATGTATACTTGGAAGTCATAGGTTTTAAAGTATATGATTCTGTCTCAATTAAAAACAAGAACAAATCAAAATGTAAACAGAAGATGTCAAGGTAGCCAAGAGGCCCTTTCTGGGATGGTCTTTGGGGTAGAGAGCAGGTGGTGAGGTTGAGGGTTATAGTGGCCTTGCCACCACAGATCCTAGTAAGCAGACAGGTACCACAACGTAGCAGGTGATGGGTAAGAAAGGACTCGGCCAGCATGCTCCTGGCTGGAGAAAATGGGTCAGCTGTGTCTCGGGGGCTGAAGGGCAGAATAAAGAAAGAAGAAAGAGAGCATTTGCTTTCTGCATTTTTGATTTCATGGGCCGGGTCTAATGGTAGTCTTGGGAAAGATAGAACAAACACCTGTGCACAATAGCCTGTGCTCACTGTCATCCGGGCATTTGTGTCTAAGATCCCGGCCAAGGTTCTAGGTCTTGAGTCCAGGTACTCCTGGGTTCTGTGAGAGCAGCCTTCTATGTGGGTTGTGTTACCTTGGCCGAGTCACTTCACCTCCTTCAGCTTTGACCCCTCCGTTGAAGGAGGGTAACTCTCATTGTCTAGCATGGCTGCTATGAGGGTGGAATGGGTTTGGGAAAGAGAGCTTAGCATGCAGTCCTCGCTCCATGTATAGTTCACAGTTTTCAGACTCATTTTCTTTTTACTGCCTGGATTGCTTTCTTTCCGTGACCCACCAGGCCCCTGGGTTCTTCTCTCAGTAACCCCTAAATTCAACTATGAATCTTTTGCCTCCAAAGCCTAAGTCACATCTTTGTAGTCTAACTGCCTGCCAGAATCTTTATAGGTCTTGGTAATCATAGTATGAGTGAATGAATGAATGAATGAATGAGTTATTACACACTAATGCTCTTGGACAGTTATGATTTTTTATTTATCAGTTAGAAGGATCTCCCAGGGAAAGAAGATAAACCAATTCTGTGTTTGGTTTTGTTTTGGTTTTTGTTGTGTGTGTGTGTGTGTGTTTTGTAGGATGTTTGTTTGTTTGTTTGTTTGTTTGTTTCGAGACAGGGTCTCTCTGTGTAGCCTTGGCTGTCCTGGAACTCACTCTGTAGACAAAGCTGGTCTCGAACTCAGAAATCTGCCTGCCTTTGCCTCCCAAGTGCTGGGATTAAAGGCGTGCGCCACCACTGCCTGGCTGGTTTTTTTTTGTTTTTTTCTTTAATCTCTAAAAGAAACTCTAGCATTAGTTCTGTGACTATTGGAGAGGTTCTTGGTCATTCTTCTAACTAACAGACCAAGTCTTTCCCTCCCTTCTGAGCTGGGCCCATCTGTGATGACAGAACTACCAGGAGGCAGCAGAAATAACACTATGTCAGCTCCAGGCTTAAAAGCCTTCTTCCTTCTCAGCTCTGGGATTCCTGAGCTACAGTTTGGAAATCTGGCTACTCTCCTAGAGGGTGGAAAGATCCTGAGAAGAGAAAAACTCTTTTGAGAGTCTCTGGACGTGGAGAGAGCCCAGTACTTTGAGCCTCCAAAGGAGGCTACTGGCAGCTCTGGGAGAAACAAGCCAACTCAACAGAGAACCCACCCAGCTGTGCTCAGCCCACCACAGAACTGTGAGAACAACCCCCCACTGTGTGAAGCCCTTCAGGTCCACAGGAGTTTGAATAGCTGGACCACACCCATATATATTCAGATGTGCATTAGGGCTTGGCCACATTTACTGGACGACCAGAGATAGAGTATTGACAAACTAGAGGAAACACTCATCCAGATGGAATGACCCAGGCCAGAATGTAATGTAGACTAAACTCCCCTTCCCAGAGTCATGTGGTGCCCTCCAGACTGGACTGGGCCTTGTGGAGGCCTTGGGTTTCATTTGCTGTGAGCAATCCTCTTGGCTCCAATAGCAGCAGATTTTTCTGAGGGCTCGCTGTGTATCATGCTATGTCTTAAGTATTCTCTGATAGAAAATAGAGCCTAGGAGTTATCCTCTTGAATTCGGGAGGCTCCAGTGAAAAGTGAAATGGGTCACACACATGCCAAGAATCATACTGTTGTGAATTGCAGAGAGAGCCTTCCAAGGAAAGAGCAGGTGTTCACATAGGCCCCAGTGCTGCGGCAGAAGACTGGGTGGGCAGACAAAGGCTTCTTGGTTCCCAGAATGCATCTCAGCCCTGCGTCCTCTCTGAGTGGGTGTGTCGTACCCCGCCCCCTTACCTCAGGACACAGCTTCTGCTCTTGGCCTTCTGACTTGAGATAATTTGTCATTACAAAGAAGGAGTTCCCCTGCAGAGAGAGAAATGGAGGGACAAAGGCCAGGCCTTAGGGAGCAGAACTCTTTAGGCGTCATAATTTGTTTTGCTAAGTGCCGGGGACGAGCCTTTGTACTCGCAGAAGCCTTTAGAAATTAGCCCGTGGGCAGCACGGACTTTGCCAGAGGGCTTGATATCAAAGCCGCAGGAACTGTCCCACCGGGCAAGGGGGGTGGGGTGGGGACTCGAAGAGCTTTCAAACGAGGGGAGCAGTCATTTTCCAAGCCAGCCTCAAAAGCAGCTGTATCATTTTGTGACACAGTAAAATCCCATTAAATCAAGACTCCGGAGAGCTGGGGGTGAGGAGCTGGGATGTGGGCTGCACCCTGAGCAGGCTGTTCAGATTTCTCAAGGCTTAATGGAAGGTTATGGGGCATCCCACTACCTGGGCAAGCAGTGGCTTTTATAGCTAGAAACAAACAACAGCTTGGGCCTGATGGTTTTGCCAAGTGCCCTGGCTCCCCAGGGTGGCAAATGGGCCATTTTGTTCCTCCCCTTCCATCTGTTCCTAACTCCTCAACCCCTCTTTTATTTCTCCTTTTTTGGTAATTGCTTTCATTTTCCCTGCTTTGCAGACTTAGCTAGCCACACACTTCTCCATGGCCTACACCTTTTCTCTCCTCATCACCACATCCTTTCTTTCAAAAGACTCAAGAACCATCTCTCCTAGTGACCTTTTCAATAACAGGGCACACAAGCCCTCGGCTGCCCTTCTGAACCGAGCCTGAGCTTGCCTGCCACCTGGGGACCCACCTCCTAAAGCCCTGTGTGCCTCAGTGTGAGTGAATAAGATCTTGTTTGGAATGCACCAGGAAGGGAGTGCTATTTTGAGCAGCCCGGGAGGACTGGGTAAAGCAAAGACGCATCTTCTTTGAGCGGCTGGATGTGACCCAGTTTTGCAATTTTTAGGTTTTCTCAGTTGGGATTTTTCACAGGTTTTAAATAGGGCCAATGTTTTTCTTTTCTTTTGAGACAAGGTCTATGTATTTCAGGCTGGCCTCAAACTCACTGTGCAGCTGAGGGTGACCTTGAACAGCTGATTCTCCAGCCTTGACCTCCTGGGGCTACAGGGTTTCTTGCATGCTAGCCAAGTGTCCTACCAGTTGAGCTACAAATCCTTAGCCCCAAGCTAACTTTTTTTTTTTTTTTTTTTTTAAATGAGGCCCTAGACCCCTAAGGATGGGGACAGGGATGTGACCTGGAGTTCTCTGGCACTCACCTGCAAAGGGAAGGTGTAGTCCGCAGTGTCAAAGATGCTGTGGACTAACTTCCTCACCCCACCCTCCGTGACACTCTCTGTCACCTCTGCAATGCCTTTGACCTTGGTGTGCACGGAGCTGATAACGGGCTCTTTCCGCTGATACAGCTTGTCGCTCACCAAAGCAAAGCTGAGGACAGATGAGAAAGCTTCAGTGGTTTCCTCACAACGGAGGGCAGCAGTTTGGGCTGCAGACTCTGGGGGAAGGGGTGTCGTGAGAGCCTCTGCTGTTGACAGTCTGCCTCTGCTTCCCCGTGACTCTCCCTGCTACTAACTGGGACTAGCAGTTGTACCTGTCCCTCCCTTTATCACTACCTACTATAGATGGCTTCTCAACTCAGAGCTCTGCTCTTGGTGAGTTGAATGGCTCTGTCCCAGACTCAGTGCCACAGTGGCTTGGCTTGCTCTTATTTAGGGTTTACATTATCTGTCTGTCTGTCTGTCTGTCTGTCTGTCTGACTATCTATCTATCTATCTATCTACCTACCTACCTATCTAAGACAGGGCCTCTCTATGTAATCCTGGTTGTCCTGGTGTAGACCAGGATGGCCTTCAAAATCATAAAGATCCTCCTACTTCTGCCTCTTGAATACTGGGAGTAAAGGCGTGCACCACCATATCTGGCATTTATAAGAAATGCATGGAATCAATAAATCTATACAGAAAGAAAATGGACAGTTGCCAGGAGAGGAGAAATGGAGAGGGACAGTTAATGAATATAGTGCTTCCTTTTGATGGCAGAAATAGCTGGGCGGTGGTAGCACACGTCTTTAATCCCAGCACTTGGGAGGCAGAGACAGGCAGATTTCTGAGTTCGAGGCCAGCCTGGTCTACAGCGTGAGTTCCAGGACAGCCAGGGCTCTACAGAGAAACTCTGTCTCGAACCACCCCCCTCCCAAAAAAAAAGGATGACAGAAATACATTGGTAGATAAAGTCATTATTACATGATATTATGCACCTGTTCAGACACTGGTGTATTTACAGTAATAGTCCTTCACTCCGCCCCCTTTAGGTGGTCAGTTTTATGCTCTATGAATGTCACCTCAATCGGAGAGATGAATATCACACGTCTGTATAAACATAGAGATATGTCTATAGAAATATAAAAGCAAAGGAACAAAGATGAAGTTCAGGATGATGCTTATGGAGAAAAACAGTGAAATGGGGTGAGGGATGAGTTTACAGGGAGCAGAGCTGGGTCAGGGTGCTGTGGTTCTTAAGTCAAACAGAGGCACATAGACACTCCGTTATTCACAGTACTTCTTAGTGTTTCTCCAAGAGCGATTAAAGAAGAAAGACACTGGTCTAATGAGCTGGCTCATAAGAGGAAAGTCACTTGCTGACAAGACTGACAACCTGGATTCAATCCCCGGGACCCACACGATGATGGAAGGTGAGAACTGTCTTCTGAACATTGTTCCCTGGCCTCCACATGCACACCATGACACATGAGCACGCGACTGCGCACAAACCTAGACAATTTTTTTTTTTTTAAAGATGTTAGAGCTAGAAATCCAGGTTTGGGACCCACTCAGCATGTCTGATACAGAGTGCAATAGGCATGTAAAAAAATACAATTACAAGTGCTCCATTTCACCAAAACACATACAAAGTACTTGGGATTTTCATACATACATCTATTGCAACTTCCTCCCAGAGCTGTGTGTGCTCTACCATTGGGGAAGCTCACGCTGGTGCATCATCTCCATTCTAGAATATGCAACCCATGATGATCTCTAATTGAATCCAACTATTTCACACTATCGAGGGCTTTGCAAACATACAAAGGGACCTTTGTACCATAGTGAACATGAAAATTCTATTAACATATTCCAGAGATGAATCCAAGGAGGGAAGAGGCAAAAAGAGTCTGCAGTGTCTTGCCCTTTAGAAAGAATAGTCTAACTATCAATTCAGTCACCAACTCTTGACCTCATGCAATGACTCAAGAAGAAGCTGGACCTCTTCTCCGGGCCATGGGTTCAGTCCATGAATGGGGTCATAATTCTCTCCTCTCTAATCTCAGTGACTATTTGCTCTAAAAAACAGATGTTCAATGCATTCGGGTGCATGCAAAGGCACCAGTCCCTGGAGCAAGCACAGTAACAAGGAGCTGGGATCTAGGTGAGCTTGGTAGGATGGGCAAGATTGAGAGGAAGTGGAGAACCTGGCAGACAGAAGAGATCTGACACAGGAGAAGCTAGGGTCACCCAGAGACCCTTGCCAAAGAAGGAGTAGCCTGGAGGAGCAGGGATCTAGTGGACATAGAGAGAAAGGGTCATGGAGCCCTGGGACTGGCTCTGGCTTGACTCACCAGATGTAGATGCAGATGGCCCCTAGGAGGGTGTTCTTCAGAGTCCCGATCCATATGCTATGGATTTGAAGGACTTTCACGGATTTGTAGCTGCACAAATGGCTCACTGGCAGCATGGTGAGAAGGTTCTCAGAGCACCCGGGGGAGGAAGTGACTTGAAGCAAAGACTGCCTATCTCTTCTGAGGAACCTCAGAGTTCTGAGCAAAGGTAACTCTAAAGTGAAAGCTCTGAGAGAGAGAACCGCCTATCTGTCTAATCCACAGAGAGCTGGGGCCTAGCTTTAGGCTTTGCTGCCTGTACATACACCCTCACTTATGTGGCCGGGAGCATTTGTGCGTGGTGGGGGCATCTTCTCTACCAGGTCAAAGGGCAGTACATTTATAGCTCAGTTCCTCCAGTCAAACTACAGAAGGCTATGTTACATTGTTTCATGCAGAGAACATCAGCAAAGGAAAAGTGTGCTTACTGACTGTGCCTTTCAAAGTGTTTCTCCTCTCCTCTCCTCTCCTCTCCTCTCCTCTCCTCTCCTCTCCTCTCCTCTCCTCTCCTCTCCTCTCCCCCACTCCCTCTGGTTTTTCGAGACAGGGATTCGCCGTGTGACAACCCTTGGCTGTCCTGGACTGGCTTTGTAGACCAGGCTGGCCTCACAGAGATCCTCCTGTCTCTGTCTCCCGAGTGCTAGGATTAAAGTCGTGTGTGCAACAAGGGTCTTGACAGCCATGTCTACATGGGTATGGCTGAGGTAGCCGAGAGTCCAGACAGCACTTTGGGTATCAGTTCTGAAATGAGGACAGATGAAGCAGTTGTGAGAAGCCCTCTGAAGGAGAAGAGGACAGGATGGACTTGTCACCTGTGATTACAGAAAGGGGGCCAGGCAAGCTTCCCCCGTGGTTGCTGGCTGGTCCCCATGAAGACGACCATGGCAATGGTGGTGATTTTTTCATTTATGCCATCCGTCTCCCTTTTCTCCCCATCTGCATTTAAATATAATTTCCCATCTTAAAAATAAACCCTCCTCCCCCCATTCTTCCACTGCTGCCATGCAGGGCCTGGCTCCTCCTCTGGAGCCCAGTCTTTTGAAAGAGTGAGTCACCGCATCCATTTCCACACCTCCATTCACGCCTCCAGTCTGGCTTCCACCACCACCGCTTTTCCAGTCCCTCCCTCGCCAACAGGCTCTCTCCCTCCTGAATCCAGCAGGCATGCTGCAGATGCCATGATTGACTCCGGTGACCATGGGCCACTTCCTTCTCTGTCTAATCACAGTCCCCAGGAGCCTACGTTCTCCTGACCTCCTTGGATCTCTCTGGCGTCTGCCTCAGAATCTTTTGGGAAGTTCTGCATCTCCCTGCCCCTTGACTGTTAGTACCACTCAGGGCTCTGTACCCCAAGCTTCTTACTTTCATCTGGCTCCCTCTCTTGCTGGTCCGTTGACGATGTCATGGCTGGTGGTATGTAATCTATCTTAAAGCTCTAAAACCAATAACTACACAATCAATATGCATAGATCTGAGTCTCATGTACCCTTCTAACTAAAAACCTCCGGACTCGGCCTTTCATACTAGCCCCAGGAAGGTATTCCACCAACTTCTCATTAGCTGCCCAAGTCTGGAATGTGGCACACTATTGACCCCCTCTCTCCTTACCCTCCCTCCCCCTTACCCATCCATTCTACTATAAGTCCTATTGTTTGATCTGGGCAAGGTTGTATTTACCAGCAATCCTTCCTCTTAGGTGGTGGTGGAGGCGGAGGCAGGGGGTAGCTGTTCAAGGCTAGGTGCAGCTGCATATGGAGCTACTTAAAACCCTGTCTCAGCCGGGCAGTGGTGGCGCATGCCTTTAATCCCAGCACTTGGGAGGCAGAGGCAGGCGGATTTCTGAGTTCTAGGCCAGCCTGGTCTACAGAGTGAGTTCCAGGACAGCCCGGGCTACACAGAGAAACCCTGTCTCGCCTTTAATCCCAGCACTTGGGAGGCAGGGGCAGGCGGATTTCTGAGTTCGAGGCCAGCCTGGTCTACAGAGTGAGTTCCAGGACAGCCAGGGCTACACAGAGAAACCCTGTCTCGAAAAACCAAAAAAAAAAAAAAAAAAAAAAAAAAAAAGAAGAAGAAACCCTGTCTCAAAAAACCAAAAAACCAAAAAAAAAAAAAAAAAAAAAAAAAAAAAAAAAAACCAACCCTGTCTCAGAGGGCTGGAGAGATGGCTCAGTGGTTAAGAGCACTAAGTGCTCTTCCAGAGGTCCTAAGTTCAATTCCAGCAACCACATGGTGGCTCACAACCATCTGTAATGGGATCTGATGCCTCTTGTGGTGTGTCTGAAGACAGCGACAGTGTACTCACATACATAAAATAAATAAAGAAATTCTACTACTTTATCTTCCTCATGTTATTCAACTCCACCTGTCCTCCATCACTGTCACCTCCTCAGGCCAGGTCACCATCAGTCAATATAGTGTAGTCTCTCTCCAGGCCTTGGTCCCCTCCAGTCTCTGGGCTGAGAGTGAACTCTGGACGAAGTCTGGATGAACTCAGTCTGAGACTGAACTCTGGAAGTTCATTCTTGGCTCTGCCTCTGACTGGCTATGTGACTTTGGCCACCAAAGAGATTTGTAGATGTTAAGACAGTCCATCATATGATCTATCACATGGTCAAAGACCAGGTTCGCTTAGGTACTACACAGTCAGGAAGCAGACTGCTCCAGGGAAAAGGTCTGTGTGGGCCACTGCCCAATGTGAACCCACAAAACCGCCAGTCCTTATTAGTGAGAACCAGGCACTAGGACCTCAGCTGCAGCTGCCCCCCTGCATGTGCTGGATCTTTCTAGTCACCCATCCTGTAGCATGATCCTGAGGCTCTCCGATCCTCACCTCTGGAACCAGTCAGTGGCACTTTATTAGGGAGAACAGTGTGGACGCATGACATGACTGAGGACTAAGTTCACCTTAGGTAATCTGGGTGAATTCCAAATGCCCATGTGTCCCTGTAAGAGAGACTGAGGGTGGCCTGACAGGCAGAAAACGATACATTTATGAAAACACAGCAGATAGAAGACAGGCTCTGCAGGGAATCACATTCTTATCTGCCCTGGCTCCTGCTCCTCCCTGGTCTCATGAGCTTCTAGATTGTGGGAGTCCTTGCTGCCCCTCTTGTTTGCTGTGATCTTTACAATTACTCTTCTTTCTGTCCCACTTGTCACGTGGCTGGATTCTTCTCCTACAGGGGCTCCTCCTACTTGTTCCTTTTCTAATCCTCCAGCTGCCCAAACTCATATCATCCAGGGCCAAGGTGATGAGTTGCACATTTCATTTCCCCTGAGGCCAAAGAGACTGTGCCTTGGTTGGTTTGGTGTCTGGTACCTTCTCCACCTACTGCATGGCTTCACGGAAGAGGCCCAGCCTTACAGGTATGAGGCCACCCTTTGGGGAACAGCCAGCCAATCTGGAAGTACATTTTGAAACCTGTAAATTAGCAGAGGCAACACCCTCTCCCCCAGCAAAAGACAGTCTGGGGCTTTCAAAGACCAGCCCAGTGCCTGCTGTTGGTGGAGGTTAGCTGGGCCAGGGGAAGCTGTTCTAAATGAGGTCAGCCCTATCTGACCTTCTTTGGCCGCTGAACTATTTCTGAGCTTGGTCTCCTGGGAAGAGGGAAGCATCTTCCCAAGAGCATCAATGATAAGGCAGGGTCTTCTTCTTTCATTACTGTCCAAAGATCGTATGAACAACACAGAGACTGAGGCTCAGGGAGGTCAAGTGACTTGGCCAAGAAGATGTCTCCAGGATTATAGAATAGGCCACCTGCAAGCTTGGTAAATGGCTCCATGGGCTACCGTTTGCTGTGCAAGCAGCTTCAACCCACAGCATCCTTGCAGTAACTGAGCATATAGCAGCAGGTGCCTATGATCCCAGCACAGGGGAGGCAGAGACTGAAGGATTCTGGGCACTTGATGGGCAGCCAGTCTAGCTGAATTGGTGAGCTTCAGGTGAGCTCACCCCCAGCCTCCACATGCACGCACCCCATAACACACAAGCAGGTACACACTCAGAGGCCACCCTCACTTTTCATAAACCACAGTGCCACTGCACACTCTGTCAAGGACACCATCAATATCATCGTCAGGGAAACAAGAGTCAAAGCCACAGTGAGAAGGCACTTCACACCCGCTTGGTTAGTTACAATCCGAAAGCCACAGCAGCGCCTGTCGGTGAGGATGTGGACAGGACTCTCACGCTCTGAGGTTGTGTAAAAGGTGAAGCTGCCGCGGAGAACAGTTCAGCAGTGCCTCCCAGGGTGACAGGCAGTTGTCATGTGACCTAACAAGCTCCCCCACCCCCAGGTAAACCCAGGAGAGATTAGGACATATGTCCAGGTGACAAAGAGAGAAGCAACCCAACATGCATCATCTGGTGAATGGGTCTTATCCAGCGGGCTGTCTTCTCAGTACTGCATTTACATACAGTAGACTGTTATCCAGCCATAAATAGTCTACAGCATCAATACACTCACTCTAGCATGTAAGTGAACACTGGAAACACACTAGGAGGAAGAGTCAGTCGCAAAGGACCGCATGCCATGTATATGCATATATATGAAAACCCACAAGAGCAGAAAATGGATTGGTAGGTGCCTGAGCTAAGGGACAACCTTTTAGGCTGATGAAAATGTTCTTTTTGTTTGGTTGGTTTTGTTTTTCAAAACAAGATTTCTCCGTGTAGTCCTGCCCATCCTCAAACTTGCTTTGTAAACAGGCTGGACTCTCCCTCCCCGGTGCATGTGCCACCACACCCGGATGAAAATGTTCTTGATTTTGGTGACCATGGTGCAGCTCGGTGAATACACCAAAAGCCATGGACATGAACGCTGTAAATCAGTGAAAGTCCCGGGTACGCATTTTGTACCTTTATAAGCGGTTTTTAAAGGCCCCACCTCGATGCTCTAAAATGACATTTCCAAACCCAGTTCTATCATCTCTCCTGAGCTGGAGGATGATTCAGAGCCCACAGGGGAAATCCCCTCATCTCTGTGGGAGCCTAGGGTGTTGGCCTGTGTCTCCCAGGTTCCCCAGGCATGCCCTGCCCTGCCCATCTTGGCAGGCCTTGGCTGCGGTTGAAAAGGAAAAGCCTGCCACCCTTTCTCTGTGGCTTCCTCCAGCTACAGCCAAGGACAGCTTCCTCTTACTGTTTCCTCCCAGCGGACTATGAGAGTGTGTCTCAGATTTAAGGACCACAGAGAATCCAGCAACTGCACTAGCAGCTGCACTGTGGAGCTGCCAGCCGGCGCTGTCCAGTGCTGCGGAGATCCGCCCCTCCCACGCCACGCTTACCTAACATAGGAAAGGACGAGCATGTGCAAGACCCACTTGACGGTGCCATAATTTGCGCTCTGGATCCGGGTGACTTTGTTTGTCTCATACTGCAAGACATCGTTCCAGCTGCAGCAAGCCGGCATGGCGACAGGCTCGCTCTGTTCAGGCTGGACCTGGGCTAGACCTTCTTCCCAGGCTAGACCACAGCAAGCCCCCACGTAGGAGCAGCCAAAGAAAACACACCGATTCTCAGCAGGAACGGTTAACTTCCAGCTCCTCCAGCGACTGCAGCGGAGGCGGAGGCGGGTCCTGGCAACTGCCCCGAGTGTGAGAGGAATAAACAAGAACCAAGTCTTACAGGCCTGACTGCCAGATGACCCCGCCCTGCCAGCCTCCCCCAGACGCCCGCACAAAGATGGTGTTCAGAAGATGGGCATTTTAAAAATTCCCCCTCCCCACCCCTTTCCTTTTGCTCTTTCGAACTCATTTCATTTGGAAGAAAGGGGCTGTCCTTCAAATGTCGTGAGACCCAGTGTGACTCAGACAAGGGCCTAGATACGTCCACCGCCTCAAGCCCCGCTCGGACTCATCTGTTTCTTTTCTTTTGTTGCCTGTTTGAGACCCGTTCTCAAGCAACCAGGCTGACCTCAGATTTGTTATGTCCTCGAGGCTAGCCCTGAGCTTCTGATCCTCCCGCCTCTACCTACAGAGTTTTGGGATTACAGGTGAGCCCCACTACACCCTACTGAGATTAACTATTTGTTTTCGACAAGCCTTTGTTCAGTCCACATGTACAGGTGCACCCTGTGACTGAATGGCAGCTTGTCCTCTGCTCCAGGCGGTACTCTGGTCTGCAAAGATGGCGGCCGGATCAGATTCATGGTGGGATGGGAAGACTATATCCACGATGCATCTCACTCTCTTCGTTGTCTAGTTTCCATCCTGCTCTGGGCCCTGGGGAAGTCATCCCCTGACCCGGTCCAGTCAATCCCAGATCACCAAGAACAAAGCTGCATCCAGTAGCTCTCCTGACCATGCGTGAGGAAGATTCCTCAAGAGGAAGGACCAAACAGGAGAGGAGGTGGCGTCATTGTAGGGTTCCATCCAAGGAAGGTGGAGTTGAGAAGAAATCTTGTTCGGTTGATTTTTTTTTTTTTTTTTTTGCTTTGGGGTTTTGTTGTTTTATTGTCTATTTTGTTTTGAGACAGGGTCTCAGGTAACTCAGGCTTCTCTGTAACTTGCTGTGAGGCAGAGACTGACCCTTAACCCCTCATCTTCCCACACCTCCAGCTATCAAATTCTGGGATTATAGCTGTGAGGTACCACACCTGGGCTGGAACCCTGCTCGGACAGGCTGAAGGAAAGCAGGGTGTAGAAAACAGGCAGCTTCCCACATGCGTTACACAGTGGAGCCACGGTCCTGGATAATAAAGACACGATCATCTTCAAATGAGGCACCCGCAGACCCCAGTGTCGAAGTCTCTGTACTAACGTGAATATGGCTGCTGCTGCTTCTCTGGATCCAGACTTAGAATCTTCCAGACACAAGTGGAATTCAGAGAGTCTGACTTTAGAGTACAATGCTCCTCTCCCTGAGAAGGGAATCAACAGTCACTCAGGTGGTATCCCTCCCTAGAAAGAACCATCTCTCTGCAAGCAGCCCAACCCACTGCTGTCTTTCCCGCCAGATTAAGGGCCAGATAGAGTTACATGTTTCCAGCCTAACTTAATTTGTACTTTCTCATCCTTATGATCTACATCAAAGACCCTGCCCCTACTGACTCCAGTTCAAGGGACTAGAAAGCAGGGGTGCTGGATGAGTCTCCCCACACTCTCTGTTTACATGCTTACTTAGGAGGCCTGGGAGTGGTAAGGGCTTCCCTCTGATGCCCTCCCCAGGCAGCTCACTCCTGCTGCTTTCTCTTAACTCTGCCCCCACCTTTGTCATTCTTCTTCCAAAAGTCTGAGGAACATTGTAATCTTCATCTGCAGAAAGAATGAATGAGGCCAGTGAGATGGTGAAGGTGCTTGCCACCAAGACTGATGAGGTCCCCAGGACCCACACAAGAGAAGGAGAGAACTAACTCCATTAAATTGTACATACATATGCACAGATGTTCAAGCAAGCTACAAGTGTACGGGTGCACACACCCTCACACACACACACACCCCAAAGACAGATGTAACCATTTTAAATAGTAGGTCAAAGGGCTCCCATTAGAGCAGTTAAGTCTGGTGGTTAGAACCAGAGGGCTAGCCACCTGATTTCCAAACCTGGCTCCATATTGTAACAACTCTGTGGCTTCGGTTGTGCCCTTGATTCATTTCTTCATCCCCACCCCCACCCCACCCCCCAGAGTACAAGGAACTAGTGGATACAGCAACAAATGGGCGTACAAGTCAAAAAATGTCCATCCGCTAAAGAATGCATCAACAAAAACGTGGCGCATCCATACGACAGAACAGTAGCTACCATTCAGTCATAAAAAGGAGTGAAGAACAGATACAGGCTGTAAGGCAGACGAACCTTTGGAGATGTGAAAGGAACCAGACACAAAAGGGCATCTCATGATCCAATTTCTAGAAATGCCATAACAGGCAAATAGATATAATGTTTCCCTTGCACCCCCTGCTGAGCCCCTCCCCCATCCTCTGTGGTCTTTCCCTCGGGGCTCTCTACCTTCACTCCCTGAAGGCTGTTTGTTGTCTTAGTCAGCCTTCCATTGCTGTGGAGAGATGCCATGGCCACAGAAACTCTTACAAACAAAAGCATTTAGTTAGAGATGGCTTATGGGTTTAGAGGCTTACTCCGTGATCATCATGGCATGCAACCAGGCACAGTACCGGAGAAGCCCAGAGTTCTACATCTAGATCAGCAGGCAGCAGCAGGAAGAGAGAGAGAGACACCAGGCCTGCCTTGAGCATTTGAGACCTCAAAGCCCACCCCTCACTTCCTAATAGTGCCCTTTAATAGAGCCTTCGGGGCCGTTCCTGTTCAAACCACCATAGTTGTTATCAGTAAGATTGCCAATACTCCTCAGTGGCCAGATTTACTGCACAAATGTGTATTCCTTATGTTTCTTGGCCTCTTGGACTCAATCAACAGCATGGCCACTTATTTTCTACTTCTTGGACTAACTTCCCCTTGATTTCTGTGACGCTCCTGGTCTCATGTTGTCCTAATTTCTCATTTGCCTCTGGGACTCATTCAATGACTCTCTTCTCCTCACACGTCAGTTCCAGCGACCCTTCCTCAGAGCTTCCATGTTCTTGTCCGTCAGCACAGGGCCGACTATGCAGCTGTAACGCAGCACCCTCGTGGCTTAAAATAGGGGTTTATTTCTCGTCCATGCTACACATCCATCTTAACGAACCAGCCTCATCTTGAACTCTTGAATGAGAACTCTGGATTCTCACAGCAGCAATTAAACACTGACCTGGAAACAAAGCACTCTGTCCTGCTTGTCACTCATTGGCCAAAAGTAATCACTTGGTTCTACCCATTCAGTAGAGAGCAAGGGAATTCAGTCTTACTGTGCATCCCTGGTATACCCAGAAACAGAAGCAGCAGAACTGTTTGGAGAATAGTGTTAATGACTATGGCATGTGTACGTGCATGCGTGCGCGTGCACCCACACCCACACAGACACTTCCCACCCTGCTACCCCCGCCCCACTTCCTCCACTATGTTTCATTAAGAATTATCCAAAGAGGGCCTAGAGAGATGATTCCAAGCACTTGGTGCTTTTTCCAGAGAACTCAAGTCCAGTGCCCAAAAACCATGTCGGGTGGCTCACAACTGTAACTCCAGCTTTAAGGGATCTGATACCCTCTTCTGACTTCTGTAGGTACTTGCAACCCCATCTGTGGTTGCATACACACATATACACCTAAAAGGGAATCTTTAATTTAAAAAAAATTTTCAAAATCTGGGGCTTGGCTGTGGCTCCTTGGTTAAGTACATGAATAGCTTCTGTAAGGCCTTGAGTTCTATCTCAGCAGTGCTTTAATTGATTCATTAATTAGTTAATCAGATGCTAAAAGACAAAAGGATAGGAGGCAGGACACATGTATATGTTATTATATATTTAATGAGGCATGGACTGTGGCTCGAAACCCGGCCTGCTATGTAATTTCTGAAGTCCCTCTGATTTAAAAAAAGAAAGGAAGAAAGAAAGAAAGAAAGAAAGAGAAGAAGAAAGAAAGAAAGAAAGAAAGAAAGAAAGAAAATCAAGAGTTTCAAGATGGTGACAAAGCCACATTGGGTCTCTTTAAACATGAGTAGACTTGCTGTGAACACACAGGTCCCACACCCATCTTCCAGATGTATGCATCTGGAAGACTAGAAAGCTGGCTTCTAGGAAGGGAAGTCACTGGGGGAGTTCATGTTTAACAAGAGCTTTGTCCACTTTCTTCCAGCTAGTTTTCCCCCTAGAGCACTTGCTTCTCGTTCTTGTTGATGAAACACCAAATACAAAATCTCTGACTGCAGATTAACGTTGCCCTCTGGGCCCTGAACCCTTGTTACAGTACCTAGATATCCCACAGACAAGTCACACCTTCAAAACCACATCCCCCTGCATGCACTTATAGCTCTGCCTCATCCCCCCTGCATGGGCTTGTAGCTCTGCCTAAGCACTCGCCTGTCGTATCTGAGGCCCCTGGTTCTAGGCCCTGTCTCACCCAAACCCACCAAACAATCAAAGCCACATTCACAGCAAAACAAGCATCCTAGTAAGGAGTCATGAGAGCAGAAGAGAGGAGGCAGCCAGAGATCCGCCATGTCGGTGTAGGTGTGGCTCTGAGGGAAACAGACGCAGCAGTTGATTGTTGTTTTTGTGTTTTGTTGTTTTGTTTCGAGACAGGGTTTCTCTGAGTAGCCCAGGCTGTCCTAGAACTTGCTCTGTAGACCAGGCTGGCCTCGAAGTCAGATCCGCCTGTCTCTGCCTCCCGAGTGCATAAGAGTTGATCTAAACGAGAGTCAAGGGAAGCTTGTGCAGAGGGCTGCTGAGTCAGAAGCAATGGAGCCTTTCAAAGAGTAAGCTGGCTTGAGAAGGATGCCATCATTGGTGGTCTGGTTCTTTGTGAAGTCGGAAGCCAGGTTGTGATGTGAACGGAGGTTGTAGGATTTGAAGGATGACTTTTTTGGAAAATGGTGTGTGTGTCTGTCTGTCTGTCTGTCTGTCTGTGTATATGTGGTGTGTGATGTGTGTGTATGTCTGTGTGTGTAGTATATGTGTATGTATGTGATGTATATGGGTGTGTATGGTGTGTATATGTTTGGTATATGTAGTGGTGTGTGTATGTATAGTGTGATGTGTGTGTGTGTGTGTGTGTGTGTGTGTGTGTGTGTAGTTGTCTGGTTACAAGTTACTGAAGGCCCAGTTTCTTTACGGGAACCTGGAGGTTTTCTTTGAGTAACAGATAAAGTTGTCTGCAAAGATAACAGAAAAACGGTACCTCTATGGGACTGTCTGAAACGTGGCCACATCTCCAAGGATCTATAAGTAGCATCTGAAGCTAAAGTCTCCCTGTGCTGAGGCAGCTCTTTCAATTCCATTTGTCTGAGCTCTGTGGTTTTGTCTCTCTGGAAACCCACTGGGTGTCTATAACACATGACTTCTCTGCTTCTCAGAAAGCATCATGCCACTGGGCTCTAAGTCCAGCAATTCCAGAATCTAAGGAAAGTAAATCTGGTTGGTTTGGCCATTTCTCCCTGACCCATCAGTTACGGTTACGGATGGGACCACAGGACAGATGTCATCTGAAGCTGCCTTCCAAAAGGGAGAATGAGAACAGGGGCACCGGGTGTTCTTCTCAGACTAGACCCAAGGCCAGGGGACCCAAGTTCCTCTCTTGGGTAGGACAGATTTGTGGCTTGTCTAGGCCATTTCCCAGGGCAGCTAACCCTCATGGCCACCAGCGGAGACTTGTCCTCAACTGCTTCCACTTTCCCATTCTCCCCACCCCCCAAGCCCCCGACCCACTTCTCCATTGTCTTCCTGATGTCACTCCCTGAGCAAAGTGCTGATTCTAAAACCCTTGCTGGTGCGTAGAGGGAGACCCCTGACATTTCGCACTTGCTGAGTTTGGAAGCCTCAGGGGAGGCAGTTAGTAGGCCCAGCGGAGGGAATCTAAAGTACCCTGAGGACACCAGACCATGAGAAGAGGCATGTGGAAAGGGAGGGAGGGCAGGAGGCGTCTTGCCCTCAGATGCCATAAAGGCCATAAAGAGCACGCTGCTCCAAAAAGCCAGTGGTCACAGATTGTATGGGCGGGGACAGAGCTTCAGCTTCCTCATTAAGTGGCACTTAGTAAAGGGTGGGCAGATAAACCATGGGACCGGACAGAGTCAAGGATTAAATAAGCGCAAAGAGAGTGGGAGCTAGGCGTAGGAGCAAAGCCTCCG
Organism: Arvicanthis niloticus; assembly: GCF_011762505.2. NCBI lineage: Eukaryota > Metazoa > Chordata > Mammalia > Rodentia > Muridae > Arvicanthis > Arvicanthis niloticus. The sequence continues at coordinate 13,432,864 of NC_133432.1, read as the reverse complement.
GTATCTGGGGAGAAAGAATTCATTTAAGTCACACACTGGAAAGAACAGGCTAGCCAAGGGGTGTGGAGAAGGCTTTAGACCGGGACTGTGGTACTTGAATTCATCAGGTCTAAGATGTTTAGTTCTAGGGAACGGGATGGAAACTCCAGTAGAGAGCTGGTTCAGCTATACAAGATGGGTTTCTTTGTATTTCGACGCCTTGCATTGGCATTAAGGAGAAAATAAAGGTAACAGGTCGTTGGCCTTTGCAATAGCTCGGCAGTGACGTCACCGATGACGTCACCGCCACCAGCTTCCCCGCCCCCTTCCCCCCCAAACACACACTCCCGGAGCGCCCCAGCTGGCGTTGGGATTTTCTTCCTTTCAGCTCCAGTTTTTCATCTCTGTCAACACTGACGTGGCTGCATTAATGGCAAAAGTTCCTCACTGTCCCTCAGGTGTGTCACTGTCTCAGCACAGTTCAAGTGGTACTTTCCCTGCTCTGTGACTCCAAGGCGGATCCTGGTAGCGAATGTGCCCTCTCTGCCTTCCCTCCTCAGCCCCTAATCCAAAGTTCTTAGGTCCTTCTGCTCAGCGGTGGCACAGGACTAAGGGAAAACTCTGGATTTAAACATACCTTCCAATAAATAAATAAATAAATAAATAAATAAATAAGGTTTTGCTGAGTTTCAATTCTCTCCCATGTGTGGCTATTTTAAAAATCAATTTAAATAAAATAATATAAAATAAAAACCGGAAGTGTCCAGTCACACCAGCGGCATGTGCCTAGCAGTTCTCCTTGTAGACAGTGGTCATATAGAGAGTTCTATGGAGCAGTGCAACTACCTATGCTAGCTGGGAGGGAGGGAGAGGTTAGCGCTGGGTCAGTGACGAAGGGAAAGGCGGTCCCAAGTCAGGTGGCCTCTGTTTTCTGCATGAAGTAGGAGGCAGAGTAGCCTGGTGGGAGGGAAGACACAGGGCGTAGGATGAGCGTAGGGAAGACTCGAAGCTGTTGCTATGGTGAACCTGGGAAGAGAGTCCACAGGGAACGCAGGAATTCCAGGGTGCCGTGGAAAACTGGGGATCGTGAATTTGTTATTGCAATGGTCTGCGAGGCTACACAGGGGACAGGATTGAGGCTTTCCCTCAGGACAACCCAGCCACCCACCGGTGCTTCCCAAAACCTTGAGCGGCTCTTAGGATTTGTAGCTGTTGGCACCATTGGTTGTTATGGGCATCAACTGCAAGCAGAGCCCCAGACACGGGAACGGGAGGAGGACTCTGTCCCTGCTTCCCCTTGACCCTGAGTCACATTTCTCTGAGTCTCACATCCTTTGCTGGCCCCATGATGCAGGGAATCGAGCTCTAAGTCAACCCAGGCATGGAGAATGGCTCTGCTTGGCCTGTTCATTCTCCTCTACCCTCCTCAAATGACCAGTTCCCAGGTATAATAGACACCCTCATGGCCCACTCTCTTCCTTAGATAACAGAATCCTTGTTTGTTTGTTTGTTTGTTTGTTTGTTTGTGTGTTTGTTTGAGATAGGGTTTCTTTGAGTAGCCCTGACTGTCCTGGAGCTCAATCTGTAGACCAGGCTGGCCTTGAACTCACAGAGACCTGCCTGCCTCTGCCTCCCGAGCGCCAGGATTGAAGGCACGCCTGTATATTATTTAGTTATTTTTGAGACGGTGTCTTGCTACGCATCCCAGACAAGTCTCCAACTCATGATCCACTCTGCCTGAGCCTCCTGGATGCTGAAATTTCAGTCATGTGCAACCAAACCTGCCCTTTCAGATTCCCCAATGGGGAGGGGGCTCCTGAAGAAAGATCTCATTCCAGAAAGGCAGGGAGGAAAAGGCGGGACTTCTGTATCACGTGCTCTGAGTGGCAGAGCAGATAGGAAGGGCTGGGCTGGAGTCGGCTGACTCAGGAAACATCCTAATTTATAGCCGGTATGCTCTGCAGTGTGGTGGTGGCTAGCGCCACTACAGTCTATGTCCAGCTTAGGGCAGGCCACCCTTTCTGTCGTCTTCCCCCTAGCGACTTCGCCCTAGAAGTTCTTTTGGGAGCTTTTGATATTCGATAAGATGGGGCTCCATTTTTTATCCTTTCTTCCTGCCCTGACAGCAAGGGTCACACCAGCTTCTTTGTTAGTGCAGCTAAGATAAAAGAAACTTCACTCCAGTGATGGATGGATTGGCAACCTCTAACTTCCATAAATAAAAAGAATTCTGTTGTTGTTTGAGACAGGGTCTCTCATTGCAGCCCTGGCTGTCTTGGAACTCCCCGTGTAGACCAAGCTGGCCTCGAACTCACAGAGATGCACGTGCTTCTACCGCCCAAGCACTGGGATCAAAGGTGTGCACCACCACACTTGGGTTTTCTTTTCTTTCTTTGCTTTTCTTTTCTTTGCTTTTCTCTTTCTTTCTTTCTTTCTTTCTTTCTTTCTTTCTTTCTTTCTTTTTTGAGACAGCGTCTGAAGTAGCTCAGCCTCCCTTCAAACTCCTTATGAAACTGGAGATGAGCTCAAATTTCTGATCATCTTAGGTCCTACCTCCCACGTGCTAGAATTCCAGGCATGTGCCAGCACATTAAGCTTGAATTCATTTTTATTGCTGTGTGCATGTGTGTGCATGTGCGTGTGTATGTACATGTGTACATACTACTGCACGTGTGTGGAGGTCAGAGGACAATTTGTGGGAGTTGGTCCCAGGGGACAAATGCAAGCCTCCAGGCCTGGCAGCAAACTTCTTTACCCACTGAGCCCTCTCGCCAGCCCTTGAATTACTTTTGAGTATACGGTGGAGTAACATTAACTATGCAGGGTCATTTTGGAACCATTAACAACATCTGTCTTAGCCCATTTCCTGTTGCAGTAGCAAAATGCCCGGGACCAGGCAATTTGTAAAGCACAGAAACCCAGGAGCATGGTGCTGACGTCTGTTTGGGATTTTGTGAGGACCTCCAGCTTCATCAAAACATGGGAGAAGGCATCACATGGTGCAAAGGCAAGTATGTGTCTTAGATGTCTCCTTGACTCCTTTTGTAGGGTAAAAAATTATAAAGACCAGGCCTTCACTGCCCCAGGACACATTCCCGGTGGAGGGCATTATCCCTGAATCAGAGGACACTTGCTGGATTAACATTCCTCAAGCCTCAGGGTGGGGAAGGCCCAAAGCAAGAAGACATTCCTGACCACAGAGAAAGGTGCAAGTCATCTGGGTGGTTCCAAGAAGTAGGTAACTTTCCACTGTTCTTGGTTATCCCCCACCCCCTTGAGGTTTTCCCAGTGTTACAGCCTGTTTATGTTCAAAATTTGTAAAACAACCAATCATGTGTAACTGCACGAAAATTCCTTTCTTTCCCCATCCCATGCTATAAAAAAAAAAAAAAAAAAAAAAAAAAAAAAAAAACCCTCAGCTTGCTGGCCTTTTGTCAAAATTCTGTTCCTGCGTGGACAAGCAGTTTTGACCTTGGCTAGCCAACTCTCCCCAATAAACCTCTGCTGATTGCATCCAGGTATGGTTTCTTGTGATTTTTGGGTGGTCGTGATTTCCCGAGACTTGAGGAAGGGTCTCCTGAGTTTGGGGGTCTTCACCTTGTTATCAGGATCTTCCTGGTAGCTCAAGATGACCTTGACCCCTGACCCGCCTGTCTCAGCCTGGTAAATGCTGAGATTACAAGTGTGAACCAAAGCCGGGCAGTGGTGGTGCACACCTTTAATCCCAGCACTTGGGAGGCAGAGGCAGGTGGATTTCTGAGTTCGAGGACAGCCAGGGCTACATAGAGAAACCCTGTCTCAAAAAACAAAACAAAAAAAACCAAAAACCAAAAAAACCAAGTGTGAACCAAGAGACCTAACTGTTTTGTTGAGACAAAGCTTCAGTCTGTAGTCTATCTTGGCCTCATGTGTAGCCCAGGCTGGCTTTGAACTTGCAACAGTCTTGTCCCAGCCTCCTGAGTACTGAGATGATAGGTGTGAGCTGACATATCCAGCTCCTGCTTTTAATTCTTTTGGGTATAAACAGCTCCTAGAGGAGTCGCTGGATCATATGGCAATTCTATATTTAAGCTTTTTTTTTTTTTTTTTGGAGTGGTGTTGGCTTTTGTTTAATTTACCAGAATATCCACACGTGCCTGACAGCAGCTCCTTTTAAACCCCAAAGCCCCCCCCCCCCGGAGGAAACACTGCTGCTGTATTAGTGATCCACCAAGGCTCTCATTAAAGCAGAGCTGAAGAGACGTTGGTTTGATTCCAGCATTCCAGAGGGGAAGACAGAATAAAGTTATCCTGGATGGATGAAATGTCAAGGTGGGAGAGGAGGAAGGAATGAAAGAAAGAGGCAAGGAGCTTCCCCTTCCCGGGATATCCCCAACAGAGGCTTGCTCCCAAGCAAGCTTGACAGAGGCGCAGCTTCTCGCCTCTTCCCTGTGAAGTCCCATCCCCCACCACTCTTCCTTAGCACCATAAATCCTCATAGTGTGACATAGGATTACCGCCAATTACATACACTCAAACAATTAACAACACACACTCATTCTGCGTAGACAGACAGCACCTTCCTGCCAGTGACCTTGACTCTCTTGAGCCTGTGCTGTGGGTCTCCGTCAGAGAGATCTCAAGAGGGCCAGACCAAAGGAAGAAGCCAGCAGAATAGGGTGGAGCTAGGAGTAAGCTCCCAGCCATGGTACTGTAGGAAAAGGCAGGATCAGTGAACAGGAAGAGAAGAGATGAGAGCCAAGGAACAGGTCAGGAGGCTAAGCTCGGGATTTGGGGGGTGGAGGGGGGGGTGGGGGGAGCCTCAAGAATAAGAAGTGGAAAGAAACCATTGATGCTGAAGAGGAGGGGGCGTGGCCACAGAGCACAGGGCTTTATGCTTTCCCACCCAACTCATTGCTCCAGTGGTGGTTTGAATATGCTTGGCCCAGGGAGTGGCACCATTAGGAGGTGTGGCCTTGTTGGAGTAGGTGTGGCCTTGTTGGAGCAGGCGTGGCCTCTTTAGAGTGGGCGAGGCCTTGTCAGAGTAGGTGTGTCACTGTGGGTGTGGGCTTTAAGACCCTCATCCTAGCTGCCTGGATGCTAGTCTTCTCCTAGCAACCTTCAGATGAAGATGTAGAACTCTCAGCTCCTCCTGCACCAATGCCTGCCTGGATGCTGCCATGCTCCCACCTTGATGATAATGGACTGAAACTCTGAACCTGTAAGCCAGCCCCAATTAAATGTTGTCCTTCTAAGAGTTGCCTTGGTCATGGTGTCTGTTCACAGCAGTAAAACCATAGCTAAGACAGGGCCCATTAACACCTTTCTTCTCATGCCTGTCTTATCAACTCAAGCTGTTCCCCCTGGTGCTTCTCTCTTGCTTCTTCTCTCTTGCTTTTTGCTTACCCACCCCCAGTAACTCTCCCACTTAGCATCTGCATGCCCTGCCATTTGCCTTCCCTTAAGGCTCCACCTACCACTCAGCAGCGTCTCTGTTGAATACTGGTACTTGTTCCCCTGGAATGCACATTTTAAATCTCAAATGTCCCTGGGGCTGCCATTCACAAAGAAAGAGCTCTGATTGCCTAATTCTCATTAAGGGAATTGTGTGAGATTTCTAAGAATAAGCACCATGCCTGAAGTCCAACGAACTGCAACTAGTAACATGATGATGGTGATGGCGATGATGATGATGATGGTGACGACTGTGATGATGATGATGATGAGCTATAAGTTCTTGGGAAACAAGGATAGTGGCCAGTCCATATCCAGGTTCAGAATCCCACTATTTAAATGTTTAGTTGTTGTGACGATTAATATATTTTTTTCTGCTATGCATGCCCATGGTGGTCTGAAAGGCTCATATTGGAATGCTTAGTCACTGAAGAGTGGAACTCTCTGAAAGTCTCCATTCTCTCTCTCTCTCTCTCTCTCTCTCTCTCTCTCTCTCTCTCTCTCTCTCTTTCTCTCTCTCTCTCTCTCCAACCCCTTTTGGATGAGGATGGAGCTCTCAGCTGCTTCTCCAGCACACTTGCCTGCGGCCATGCTCTCTACCATGATGATAATGGCCTCTGAAACTGTAAGCCAGCCCCTGACTAATGCTTTCTTTGATAATATTGACTTGGTCCCAGTGTCTCGTCACAGCCATACTGACTACTATGCCCTGCTTCCCTTCCCAGCCTCAGCCTGAAATCAATAGACCCTTGTGTTGTCAGACTACTGGCTGGCTAGAGGTTAGTCATGACGTCACTATGAAGACTGTGAATATGGCGGGGAGGGTGGAGGGATGGCTCAGTGTTTAAGTGCACTGGCTCCATCTTTGGGTCACTGTGTGTGGCGCTGCTCTAGGCAAGTTCTCTTTTGCAACGATGTGTTTGAGTGACTCTCTTTTAATTCTTTGGGGGCAAAAATCTAAGAGCAGAATTCTTCCATCACGCTGTCACCAGCGCACGGCAGGCCTTCTAAAGACTCTCCACAGTTACTTCATGGTTTTCTAGAAAGTACTGTTTGGGGCATTTCGGCATTCAAAACACATGTTAGTTTAAATCATAGTTTTTCTTTCTTTTCTTTTATTTATTTATTTCTGAAAGAAAATCTCCCTATGTAGACCTGAGGGTCCTGGAACTTTCTATATAGACCAGCTGGGGTTTTCTTCATTAAAAATTTTATTATGTCTATTCAAGTGAGAGTATGTGGCATTCGCCATAGTGTGTATGTTGAGATCAGAGAATAATCTGTGTGTGCCATCTCTCTGTTCCTACTATAGGGGACCCGGGAATTAAGCCAGGCCTTCAGCTTGCTGCTGTGTGCCATTTGTCACCAAGCTGTCTCAAAGGGCTCTTACATAATATTTTCAATACAAGTCACAGTGACAGTTAGCCTCATTTTGGGTTTTGGTGATAGAATCTTTACTCTGGAGTTGAACTCAAGAGAGATCAAGTCCAGCATCTGTGTTTTTTTGACTGTTGGACCCAAGACAAGTGTCTTAACCTCTCTGAGGTTTGGTTTTCTAGCCTACCTTACAAAAGATCCAAGATAGGTAAGCACCCAGCACTCAGCAGAACTTAGGGCCTCCTGTCCGGGGGTAGCTACTCTGGTTTATGTCAAATGACAAGAACTCCAGTCAGTTTGAAGCTGTCTTAGCTTCTTTGTTTCTAACAAAAGCAACCCAAGGGAGAATGGGTTTATTCTGGGTTACAATTTGAAGGTGAGTCCAAGGTGGCAGAGAAAGCCAAGGCAAGGGGAGCTTGTGGTACCGGATCAAATCCACACTCCGGAAGCAGAGAGATAAGAATGGATGTGCTGGGGACTGGAGAGATGGCTCAGTGGTTAGGAGCACTACTGACTGCTCTTCCAGAGGTCCTGAGTTCAATTCCCAGCAACCACATGGTGGCTCACAACCATCTGTAATGGGATCTGATGACCTCTTCTGGTGTGTCTGAAGACAGTGACAATGTACTCATATATATTAAATAAATAATATTTAAAAAGAAGAAGGAGGAGAAGGAGAAGAAGAAGGAGAAGAATTGGTGTGCTCTGCTCCCTTTTTCTTTCTGAACAAGCCCAGCCCTGGGAGTTGGTTCTCCACAGCGGGAGACTGTTCCCACATGGTTGAACCAAGTTAGGATAACCACACCCCACCCCCACCCTCGTGGATGTGCGCATGTACATTTATTGCAGGTGATTCTAGATTATATCATTTTGACAATTAACACTAGCCATCACAGGTAGCAACGGAGAGAAGAGAGGAGAGAGAGAGAGAGAGAGAGAGAGAGAGAGAGAGAGAGAGACAGACAGAGAGAGAGACAGAGAGAGAGAGAGAGAGAGAGTGAGTCCTGGACTGTTTGGAAAATCCTGAGAGAACTGGAGGAGACTACAATACGTAGGTTTCTTTTATCTCTTGTTACGCAGATCAGAGATTAGTCCCCAATTCAACATTCTGTCTGCTCAGTCCAAGGGTAGATATAACTCTGTGCCCTTGACCTGTCTGTTGTCCAGGGTCTGTGGGCATGACCAGCAGAGGGCAGCAATGCACCAACATTCAATATGGAGTCTGCACTGCTTTTGTCTGGCCCTGGACAGAAAACCCGGTGAAATAATACTGCAGTTTGTCACTTTTGCCAGATAAGGTTATTTTACCCTCAGTGCACAGTGGAACAAGGTCTTCCCATTGGATTCATATGAAAAGGTCGAGTCTCCAAAGCCTAAGAGACGTAACAAGGCTCTGTCTAAACCATAGACTCGCAGGGTCACAAGCGTCCCAAATTTAGACCTGTGGAGAGGTATGTCTGCTGTGTGTCCGGGCTGCAAAGCACTGATGGCCTTTTACCTGTCTTATGTCTCACAAGGCTCTTTCTGAGCCTTGATATGAGAGGATTCGCATCTTAACACCCCCAGTTTACAGGTGAGAAGACTGGGGCCCCTAAAAGTTGTCGGCTTTGGCACTTGGCTTAATCTTAGAAGCTAACAGTGGGTCGTCTGGAATAAAAGCGGAATAACAATGCACTCTACGTGTCCTACAGCATGTTAGTTTTTAAATTTAATTTTATGGGTGTGTGTACCTGTGTATGTTTATGTACACCGCGTCTGTGTGTAAGGTGTCTAGGCAAGTGCCGGGGAAGTCCAGAGAACATAAGATGCCCTGGAACTGAAGTTGTAGACGGTTGTGAACTGCCTGATGTGGATGCTGGGAATCGAACTCGGGTCCTTTCCCGGAGCAAGTGCTTTTAACCACTCTCCAGCCTGTTCGGTTTTTTTTTTTTTTTTTTTTTAAGTTATGTGCATATGTGCCAGTTTATGTCCGGTTCTGCGTGTGTGAGTGCAAGTTCCCCTCAGAGGCCAGAAGAAGGTGTGGGATCCCCTCGAGCTGGTGTTACAGGTGGTGATGAGTCACCCCCACCCCCAGCCCATCCCCACATGAGTACTGGGAATTGTGCTCAAGTCCTTTCTAAGAGTAGCAAGCACTCTTATCCGCTGAGTGGTCCCCTCGGCTCTTTGTGCAATGTTTTGATGCGGTAATACAAGAGGATTTCTAGCCCAGGTAGTCAGGCCCTGTGTTCAGATAGCTAGGCAGGCTGCTTCTCTGTCTCAGCGCCTGCACCTGCGGTTAGGGATTCCTTCTAGAACTGGAATCACTTTTGATCAACCACAGTCCTCAGTGGATCTCAGTGCCACAGCCCTCTGCTGCCCACTCTCTGTTGCTGATGGCTGTTTGGCTAGTTGGCATGTGCAATGTCTTCAACAGACGCCTGGGTTGGAGAGGATGATGTCATAGGAAAGCTCGACTCAAATTTAGCTTCAACATAAGGAACATGTAACTAGGATTTAACAAGCAGATTACAAGGTGGTGCGGACAGCCATTCACCATCTTCCAAGGGGGCGGGATTTTTGCGCTCTCATTTCATTGGTCAGAAGTGTGTCACGTGGCCCCGCCTAAACCAATCTCAAGCAGGAACAATGAGTGCCATAAAGATTTAGGCTAAGTTATCAACCAGAGACTTGGTTTTGTGGGAAGGCAATTAGTAGTGTCTTGGTGACCCCCGGGGCCGTTACTGTAACTTACAGGGAGCAAAAACCCGTTCTGGTACTGTGCTCCCTGCCTTCAGGAGTGAGGGACTACGAGAGAACCGAGTCCGGGTCCTGGTCTCCCATTATCGAGCCCTGGGCTGTTTATTCCAGGCTTATTTCCTTTACCCTGTGTCCGCTTGTCTCTTTCTCATGGTGGAAAATTTGACAAGGAAGGAAAAAGCACAGGCCTGATTGTTCATGACCCCACCATTCAGAGATGGCCGCTATGCTACTGACAGCCCCCATCCCCACCCCCAACTGTTTTCTAGAGATTGAGGTTTCAAGCGCAGGGTCTCCTGTTCTTCCGTTCGGGCCCAGCGCTGCACTATGCGGTTCAGATTCCCTGTGTACCAGGAACTCTCAAACAGTTTCAATGAGACCCAGGGAGGTTGAATCCAGGAGACTCAACATGGACGCAAAAGCCCATTTGAACAGAGGAAGAGCTTAAGCTTTTCGGGCGGCCTTGCCCGAAAAGAGGGCATGCCGCGGGAGCACTGTACGTAGCAAACATCTCGTTTCATGAGCAGAGGGCTCAATCAGCATTGAGTCACTTTCCTGAGAGGACTTTGTCCATTCCTCTACTTCCGGCCTTTCCCTTGATTTCCAGTGATTGGATCCCACAAGGTGGGCACATGACCACATCAGGCCAATCGGGACAAACGAGGTGCAATTTCCTTTGTTAGGACAGTCTGCAAGGGCAGCTGTGTTGAATGTGAAGCTGAACAGGATTTGAGAGCTGGCAGTTATCTTGCCATTATTAATACATTAGTTGCTTATCTACAGAGCCAAGGGGATGGAGACGAGCCTCAGTTCGTAGTGCTGGCCTAGCATGCACAAGGCCGTGGGTTCGTTCCCCATGCACCGAATCAACCCAATGTGGTGGCACATGCGTGTAATGGCTCTTCTTGGGAAGTACAGACACGGGTATCAGAAGTTCAAAGTTATCCTCAGCTATGCAGTAAATCCAAGTGCCATTTATTCTATGTCTGGCTGTATTTTTGAGATAGGGTCTTTTGAGATGCGAACTCGATCCTCTCGCTTCAGCCTGGTGAATACCGGGATTCCAGGCATATACCCTATCGCTACTCCGTGGCTTATCTTTGCATATACAAGTTTTAGTTAGTTTCTGTCCTGTGGATTGCCAGGGCAGCTCAATGCTTTCTGTATGACCTGAGTTCCATCGCCCAAATCCCACAGTGGAAAGACAGACTCCTAAAGGATAGCCCCTGGCCACACATGCATGCTATGGCACGCATGCTCCTGCACTCAAATGTATCAGACACAGAATAATTATAAGCGAACTAAACATTTCTGTCTTGTGCAACAAAAGCTCGAATCCATTTTGTTGCTAAAAGTCTAGGGGGAAAAGTATCAGGATCAAGTCAGAGGAGGCTTGCTGTGCGACGGGCCAGCCAGCTGTGCTGTCTACCAGTTCGGCTGCTCTCCCCAGACTCAATGCTGGGAAGTAGGGGAAATAACCCATACCTTTGGGGGGAGGGGTGGGAGGCATGACTGACTCTTTGTAGCTGACAGTGGTTCTTCATGAATGTGATGAGAAAAATGTAAAAAAAAAAAAAAATTCTTCTGAAATGTCAGAGATAATTTTAGAGATCCCAGAAGGGCTCAGAGGGGTGGCAAATCGGAAAGAAAACAATGCGCTGCAGGAGCTAACTGACCATGTGCGCCCAAAGGAGTGAGGTGACTGTAGGGATAAGAAAGCTCCCCTACTTCCTATTGGTTCCTTTTTTATGTCTTTCCCTTACAGTGAATGTAAACCACTGGGCCATGCTTTGTGACAGCCAGCTCATGTTTCCTCCTGGGATTCCGATTCGATTCTGAGAGCAGTGTCGCCTCCAAGTTTTGCTCAAGCCACCCTTTCCATCTCCTGGGTACCAACCTGTGCAGTCCTTCTGCTGCCAGATCTGTGATTCCTTTTACCTGTGCACCCTTAACCGGAGGCCAAATGCCTTTGGTAAACTGATGGCGGGCTGAGGCTCCACCCACCCTCCCCTTGCACTGCCCACTCTCCCTTTCTTTTTGGTTTCTTGTGTTTGAACACTATTAGTCCCTAAGCTGGAACTGCCAGTTCTTTTGGAAGGCTGTGGAACATCTAGGCGGTGGAGCGTGACTTGAAGAAGTGCATCACTGGAGGCGGGGACTTGAGGTTTGATAGGAAGACCCCTTTTCCTATCTTTTCTTCTCCCGGGTTGCAGGTGCACTGTGGCGAGCTGCCTCGCCAAAATAAACTCTTCCTCCCTTAAGTTACTTCTTGCCAGGTATTTTGGTCGTGGGGACAAAAAAAAAAAAAAAAAAAAAGGAAAGAATATGAACTACATCCGGTCACAGCTCCCTTCCAGGCTCGCTCCTTCCTTGGTGTTTGCTTCTTAGAGGATCCAGATGGCTCGAGCTTTTTCTCTTCGAGGAATGAGCTCAGAGGAGTCTCAGCCATTCAAACTCATCACTGTCTATTCTCAAAGAGGCAGAGTTCCACTCGGTAGCGGTTAGGACCACAGGTTCAGGATCAGGCATGCCAGGGTGTGACGGCTACTTCCGGTCACGTGGCCCTTAGGCAGCCTCTTGGCTCACTCTGCACCTCCTCTTCTTCAGCTCCTCAATCAGTGATTCTCACCCAGGACAGACTTTGGCACCTCCCATCCCCCAGACATTTGCCATCAGATGGAGATAACTCTTTGTTACAATGGATCCAAAAAGAAGTATCGAGGAGAGGTCCGAGGTAACTGCTGAATAGCCAACAGTAAAGAAAGAGCCCTCTGCAAGAGACTAGCCAGCCTCAGAGTCTACCACGGCAAGGCTGAAATGTCCTGTGTTGAATGGGGGCTATTCAAGGGAGGCACTCAAAGTTGTCTTCAGAACCTGTCATTTCTGCCACCTTTCAGCTTCCTGAGTCCACAATGGCAGAGACCAGACTCTCAATGCAGTGTTCTGCATCATCAGAACACGGGCAGAGTTAAGCAAATATTTTTAATTGTTGAGCTATTTGTCAAGTCTTTCCAGCCCCTGGATCAATGCCCAAAAATAAGTGAGCCTCAGTATTTGTTGAACCGCTGGTTGTTGTTGTTGTTTTTCATTACCCACTGATGTATGTGCTTTGGGAGAGTTACTGGAGACTCATAAGAGACAGGCCTGGTCTTCTTTCTCCTTGTATTCTGCAACAAAGAATATGGCTCATCAAATAAATGACTTCAAAAGCCCAAGACCTCTGTCAGCCAACCATGGAGCAGGGAACCAGAACCAAAGTCGTGGAGAATTTTGGATGAAAGTCTTGCTCCGTTTCGGCAACAAAAGGAAACCAGGCCAGGCTTTGTGCAGCCGCACTGTGAAACAAGAGCTGTTTTCTGGGCCCAGAACCTGCTCTGTCCCATGTTTAATTTCTTCCATCTGTCTGGTATCTGACCTCTGCTGCCCCCTAAGCCACTGCCACATATTGTCTGCCTATGTTCCCATATAAGGCCATCTCGCTCTCTCTCCCTCCCTCTTGTCCTCTCCCTCTCTCTCTCTTTCTCAGGGTTGGACAGCAACACTGCTAGCTTCCTCCCCCTCTGCTCCCTCCCCCCTGCTTCCCTGGCAGCCTCTGCTGCCTGGATGGCCGGCTGAGAGCAGGAAGGGGCAGGGGGCTGCCAAGGAATGCAACAGGTTTACTTTTACTCAATCTGAATTCTTTGCCTGCCCCGCAGGCCTCAGCCACTCGGGGATGTCACATGCCGGATAAGCTAGTGGGGTGACTGAGATCTGTGACTCAAATCTACAACACTCCAGGTGTAAGCCATGGTCATGGAGTTGGGGTAGAGGGAAGGGAGCAGGCAGGGACATTGAGGTCATGGGATTCACCTGTTTCCATTGCTCTGGGTCTGGTTCCCAGAAGGGCAAGTTTGGTCCTTCTGAGAAGCAATGTCAGGGCCTGAGATCTGTAACCAATGAGGCCCATCTCTGGGCAAAACCCGACACCTGCTAGGATGTGGGGTGAAGTGAGGTATCCGAGTGAACTGAGTAAGCTTGTGACCCTTTGAGACCTCACTCTGTTTTCTTCTTTATCAAAATAGCAACGGTACATCTGTGTGATGCTATGCCGTGTTGTAATGAAAACACACGCTCCACCACACAGGATCTTTTTGGTCTGTCTTGTTCTGTGTTGTGGCAGTGGCACTTGTACTAGTAATGCCTGGCCACACAGTAGGTGGACAAATGTGTATAAAGCAACGCCACGAAATGATGTTTTTTTTGTTCAGCGGCACCCAAGAAATAATAGCTGATTTGACCATAGCCCATTTCATGCCCACCGGCATCCGACAGACACCCAGTTAAGTGCCGGGTCATTTTAGGCGCTGAACAATGTAACAGTGAACAAGGCTGAGAGGAGGCTCAGTTGTTAGAATGCTCGCTTGTTCAATATGTGTCCTTTGGGAAGGATTCTTAACTTCAGCACAGTGTCCAGGTTCATCCATGGTACAGCATGTACCAGTACTTCATGTGTTTGTGTACACAGATGTGTGCAGCTGCATATGTGTGCCCATACTAATGGAGGCCAGAGATCATGGTCCACTGTCTTTCTCAATTACTGTCTCTGTCTCTCTCTCTCTCTCTCTCTCTGTCTCTGTCTCTGTCTCTGTCTCTGTCTCTGTCTCTGTCTCTCTCTGTTTGTTAAGACAGGGTTTCTTTGTAGCCCCGGCTGTCCTAGAACTCACTCTGCAGACCAGGCTGTCCTAGAACTTACAGAGCTCCTCCTGGCTCTGCCTCCTGAGTACTGGGGTTAAAGATGGATGCCACCATTGTCCAGCCCTACCTTTTTTTTTTTTTTTTCAATATGGTCTCTCACTGAACCTGGTGCCCATCATTTTGATCTAGATTGACTAACCAATGAGCGCCAAGCATTCTCCTGAATCTCCCTTTTCTTGTCTGGCATTTCCATATGGATCTAAACCAAGTCCTCATGCCCCCACAGCAAGCACCTCCCTGACTGAGCCATCCCTCCAGCCCCTAAGTTCTCCGTTTCTTTTTAAAGGCAGACTCTTGTTTTACTGAGCACACACGCCAACCATGGTTTCTTTGTTCACTCATCGGCTTACCCATCATTTGGGTTCTGTCATCCCGTCTGTGACCCTATCAAAGACCATGCCTTGATGTCATTCGTTCAGGGGACTGAGAAGGTCTCAGTCGTGTGAAGGATGAAGCCCATCTGTGCCCTTCTCTTCTGGGCCTCTTCCCACCCCCCTCCCAGCCTCCCATCAACCTTTTCCTGAATGGCTCTGAGTTTTCTGATGGCCTCAAATGCAGCTCTATCGCTGGCTACCCTTAAATACTCCCCCTGAATTCTATAAATACACCAAACATTTAGCTCAGGAAAGAAGATGAGGGAAAAAAAAAAAAAAAAAAAAGCACCAGAGAAGCATCCAGAACAAAAATACATTTTCTCTTTTCCATCGCTGGCCAATGGTTTTTGATCCATTTTCCTCTGCTTTGACTCTGAAGTATATGTGCTTGGAATTTTTTTTCCAACCATTAGCCCCACGTGGATAGGTGACAAGGCTGCTTGGACTGAGTGTAACAACACACGCCTGGTGCCTGAGACAAGAACATGCTGAGTTCTAGATCAACCTGGAGTCTGAGGTTCTAGCTCAGAAAAGGAAGGGAGGAGAGGCAGGTAAACATGCTTACCACACAAGCCTGATGACCTGGATCCAATCCCCAGAACCAACAAAAAGTTGAGTATGGCGACTCCTATCCGTATCTGGGGGTGGAAAGTGGAGACAGGAGAGTTGCCTGAAAGCCCACAGGTCAGGTAGCTTAGAGCATACAGAAACAAAAACACTACTACTTAATGAGTCAGAAGGGAGGAACTGACTCCTCAGGGTTGGTCTCCGACCTCCACACACAGTCGGGTGGCTTAGCTTCATGCACATATACACATAAAATAATACCAACAAAAGTTAGAATATAGGAAGAGCAGGCTACTTTGAGAGCCTCCGGAGACAAAGAAAGCCACACACTATGCTGATGCCAACCCTTGCAGAGTCCCTTAGCCATCTGCCTTGGTAGCCTGACAGTGGCTCTTCCTCCAGACACTTCTATGCCAGCGTGAGGCAGTTTAGTGGCCTGGAGAGTCTGACTTCGGAATCAGGTAGACCAGTGTCTGATTTTTTGCTCCGCAAGTTGTCAGCTATGTGATTCTGGGCCCTCATTAACTGACTCAGCAGACCTCCGTTTCCTTCATCATAAAATGACAGAGAGTGAATGACTGACCTTGGAAAGCTTTTTTTTGCTCCTCATTGGACTGCAGAATTCAATCCACAGAGAATCGGTCTGCTTGTCTAGATTCCCTCTACAATCTACATGCGGCTGTGAAGTGGGAACCTCTCCCGTTTCAGCTGCCGGGCTCAGCCTGATTGGTAGGAGATAGGAGACAGGGAGACCATGGGGTTAGGACTGACTGCATGTAGACTTTTCCAGGGCTCCTTTCAGCTTTGTAGGGTCCTGGCCCTCCCTCAAACTTCCTGTTTCTGGCTCAGGGAATCTATGACACCATAGTTGCTGGTCTCCTGTTGGGCCATTGAAATCCTGCCCAAACCTCTATATACAGTCCTTACACTCTCCCATTACCCTGGAGGTGGGCCATCTCTACCTTAATGGGATTGCCAACTGGCAGAAGCCATCATCTATCTGCATGGATGACTTTATTACTTCGTAATCTGCTGAAGTCTGACTTTGAGTCCCTCTTCTGCTAGGTTGAATGGAACCTCAAATAGGGTCCCCCTCACCATGGGCACACAATGCTGAGGGGTACCAGCTCCCAGGGATTTTCTGCAGGACTGAAGCCTGCAGCTCCATTCACATTCAACAGCTCTGCCACCTCCATGTGAAACTCGGACAAGGACCGGGTCATTCAGACCGGAAGCCACAGGACTTGTGGGGTGGCCTCTGTGGAGTGTTTCCATCCTTTCTAGGGCTCTGTCTCTAACCTGGGGTACCTCTTGTCTCTGTTGACCCACTTGAAAGGGGGCCCCCTTTTCTCCCCCAAAGATTTCATAGCTTCTGTAGCAAGTACAGATTTGCTATGGGAAGCACAGCCTGGTAACGCCAATGGGAATTGCTTCCGGAGAAAGAGAAATAGGGCCGCACCACACACGTTAATACTGGAGTCAGTTCTGACATGTTTGTGAAGTATTTCTCAAAGCTGCCGGTAAATAGTAAGCTCTCAGCCCCGACGATGGTTTGAGCCTCTGGGAGAATGTCGGGTGATGAGTATACTTCACTCTGAATGGATAATCAAGGAGTCTATATAAAATTGTAATAGAATTTTGGCTACTTTATTTAGCCCATTCATCTCGACAGTGATTTTCAGGCTTTGCAAAGTGTAGTCCATTTGCAAACACAAAATCCATTACCGGGAAAGCCTGACAAAGTGTTGCGCCAGGCATGCATTTAATTAGGCCTCTGGAATCTTGTCCGTTTGGCTGAATGCTTCACAGAATATTTATCTTTCTGCCTTTTAAGAAAGCACAGCCTGCTACCAGATGTGCCCACAAGATCCAGCTGCCAGAGCAGAGAGAGCTCCGGGTATCTTCAAACCCCAATTCAGGTTTCCATTTAGATTTAATGACTTTCATCTCCACGTAACCTAGATGGCAAAGGTGTTAAGTGACGATTCGTGGGTAACGAAATGACCCACTTCCGAGTGCGTTCTGGTGTCTGGGTCATTTTCCCCTGTTTTCAAAGGATAAGATAACTTGGGCAGTGTGCAGAGCCACCCCAGATGGGATGGCATCTTGGAAACTGGCATTCACTGAATGCTGGTTCAGGATCCAGAAATATCTCTCTTGGTCAGGATGATAAGTCTAAATTTAAGGCCCCAAACTGAAAACTGGCTTGGATTCCTTGGATTCTGCACAGGGAAGCTTTTGTTTGGAAGGTCTGAACTGAAAAGGGGCTGGAGACAGTGCATGTGTTCCCCCTCCTCAGATGTCTATGAAGATCTAGGGACTCTACTATTATCTCAAGAAGGCTCTTGTCCCACAGTGGGGGCCTGCAAGAGAGACAGATAATTTGTTGTGAGGAAACAAAGAAGAAACATTGTATCCCATTGATACAGACACTCCACACAATGAATACATGTGTATTTTTGTTTTAAATTATCTCATGTGTGGAGCTCAGAGGACAAGTTTCAGGAGTCTGTTCTCTCCTTGTTGAAGGGGGTTCCAGGGAGCAAACTCAGGTCATGAGGCTTGGCAGCAAGCACCTTTACTACTGACTCATCTCATCTTGCTCTCCCCCACTCTGCCTTTTTTGAAATAGTGTTCCACCTAGCACAGGCTAGCCTCAAACTTACTATGTAGTTAAGGATGACATAGAATGGCTGATACTCTTGCCTTTAACTCCCAGTGCCGCAATAACAAGAATCTACTACCATGCTCAGTTTTAAGTGGCGTTGGGGATCGAACCCAGGGCTTTGTGCATTCTAGGCAAGCACTCTACCAACTAAGCCACATTCCCAGCTTTTGAGACATCATAGTCTCTCCTGACACAACTGCCCTATGTTGCTCTTGATGACACAGCATCTCTTCCTCTGCTAACAAGCCCAGCCCTTCCTTTTGGAGAACCACCCTCATCCACTGTTACTGGTGCTGCAAGAAAAAAATTGGTTGATTTGAGAATGATTTGAACTGGCTGTGGTGTACATGCCTATGGAAAGTGGAGGCAGGGAAGAGTTTGAGGCCAGCCTGGTCCAAACAGTGAGTTCCAAACAGGTCTGGGCTATATGTTAAAGACCTTGTTTCAAAAAGAAAAAAAAAAAAAAAAAAAAAAGCAAACAAAATGGAGCATGGCATAGTGGTATGTATACCTTTAATCCCAGATACTCAGGAGGAGTTTCCCAGCTGAGACAGGAGGATGGAAGATCCAAGGTCAGCTTGGGTGACTTAGCAAGACTGTTTCAAAGTCAAATATGATCAAAATAATTTTTTTAAAAAAATTAAAAAGGGAATCATCTGGGGGCCGGAGAGGTAGCTCAGGCGTTAAAATCATGTGCTGCTCTTCCAGAGAACCCAAGTTTGATTCCTGTCACACACATGGTGGCTTGTAGCAGTCTCTAATTCCATTTCCAAGGGTCTGATGCTCCCTTTTGGCCTCCCTGGGCACTGTGTGCAAGTGGCGTACACACATGCAGGCAAAAACATCCGTACGCATAAAATAAAAATGAATATACGGGGAGAATGGTCTCACATACTTTGGGCCAATGAGAGTCTGCTCTGGGAATTTTCTGAAACACTAGGCTGCCAGGATGTAAGCCTATCAGCAGCCCATTCAGAGCAAAGTGGGGAGGAGATACAGAGAGATGGAGGGAGAAAGCAAGTGAAGATGACAGTGAGCTCTTAGATTAAGTCATACAGGAGTGACAGCCTTGAACTTCCCAAGTACACAGTAGCTAACCATGTGTTTTAGTTTGCTTTCTGTTGCGGTGATAAACTACCCTGTCCAAAACAACCTGAGGAGGAAAGGGTTTTACTTGGTTTACAGATCACAGTCCGTCATCAGGAAAGAAAAAGCAGGACCTCGAAGCACAAAGGAATACTTCTTACTGGCTTGCTCCTCCTGGGATTCTCAGCTACCTGTCTTATATAGGCCAGGCCCACATGGCCAGGGATGGCTTTGCTCACAGTGGGCCTGGCCCTCCTACACACAATAAATAAATCGTGTAAGAAAAATAAAAAATAAGATCGGAGATGTAACTCAATGGTAGAGTTCTTTCCTAGCACAGGCTAGTAGAACAGGATGAGGAGGTGGAGGAAGAGGGGGAGGAGCAGGAGATGAGGAAGGGAGGGGTGACGTAGAAGTGACAAGCTTTCGGAACCTCTGTCGCATAGGGTTAGAGCCTGTTAGAAATCTATTAAAAATCTCAAACACAGTTCAGTTAAATGGTACTATTCGGAGCTTACATACAAGACTTGACCTGGCATCTCTGTGGGGGCGGTGGGGAACAAAAGCTACCCACAGACAATTCGTTTCAGACAGAATAAGCAAGGTCTCTGCTGGGAATGTCCTCTTAGACTCCTCAACGAATCCCACTAAGGAATCACAGGGCAAAGTCAATTCCTCCGTTGGTCTGTCAGCAGGCAGGGCCACAATCTGTCTCTGTGGAACCTGTCGCTAGGTTTGTGTGCCGAACATTTTTGCTGAGCTACCTCAGCAGTTCATTTGGAATCTTTTTTCCTGGTCTTTAAACATGGCTCTGTCTAATGGAGACTTGACAATCATCCCTGTCCCCCAGTAAACATCACAGTGCTCCGTCATCACTGGAACATCTTGTTACATTTCTTTTGGTCCTGGGCTGTTTTTAACTATATTGTCTTTCTTACCCCATCACCTCTATGAGGACAGAACCAACCCTACTGGGTCTTGCTCTTTATTGCATTCCCAGCAGCTAGCAGTACGGGTCATGTAAGGAATGCCTAACTTATCGTTTGTTAGTTTTAGGTTGTGGCGAGTCTGGTTTTACATTTACTGTCTCTCCAAGGATGTCTGAGCATCTACCAGTTTTCAGAGTAGGACTCCATTTTTCTGTCTGTCTCTCTCTCCTCCCCATGTCTGGGTCTCTTAACCCATAGTTTATAATTGTTCCATGCGTAGTTTAATCTGGAGATTCTTTGGTCGAAAACCTAAATTCGGATACCATGCCCGATGCTTTCTGACCCCAAACCCTATCTAGTTCTGCTTCAAACAAGTCGTTGCCCCAAGTTTGGTAAATAAATAAATGAAACAGCACAGGTTAAGTCCTTTGTTAAATGCGAACGGTAGACAGTTCGTGAAGGTTTTTTTCAGCAGGAGTCTAAGTCGGGCTAACAATCCGGGTCACCCTAGGCTTTCTGCAGCATCTACGGAAATCCAGGTACCAGGTGCCAGCTTCCCAGCCTGAGGCCCCGCCCCCGGTGCGCGACCTGAGCCATAGGAAGTGACATCACCGCATGGCAACCGTTGCCAAGGAGCGGTCTCTAGGAACCCGCTAGGAACCCGCTAGCGCCCCGGTGCCTCCCGGGGGTGGGGAGGTGGTTTCGTGAGGAGGATTTGAGGTAACCCCGCCAACTCGCGGTCGGGAACTCCGCGAACCCCGAGTCCCCTCAAGCTGCACCCGCTCCCGGCCGCTGGCGGGGCCAGTCGGGGGTCGGCCGCGCGGGGCCCCTCGGTCCCGGGCCTCGCAGGAGGCCGTGGGCCTGCGCGCGCTGCCCCGGCTGGGCCAGATCACACGCGCGTCCTGGTTTTAATTCTTGCCCCGGCCCCCTGGGTGCTGCTGTGGGTGAGTGCTGGTGAATTAGCTCGGCCGGTGGCGCTGGAAGAGGGAGAAGTAATTGCTTTTGCTAATTTTAGCGCGCAGAGCCCGGCAGGCACAGACAGCCCTACCTGTTCAAGAACATCTCTGTCCTCTGCAAGCTGGTGGGGGACGTGGGGTGCGGGAACCCCAACTCATTTCTTTCTTAAAATTTCTTTTTTTTGAAAATTGGCATATATTAGTTGCGCATAATGGGTACCATTGCATTCACACATGCATACATACAGTGTCTTTCCAGTGTCCCATCCCTGGTTCTCGCTCTTCACCTTCCAGCTCACACTGAATATCTTTGCGTTCCCTAACTCGTCTCCCTTTGACTTTTTTGCCCCCACACCACCCCCTTTTCTTTCTTGGCTGTCCAGTGAGTTTAATTATGGTTTCTTTCTGGAGCATGGGTTACTTCCCAGTGGCAAAGCACTGAAGAAAATGTGTTTGCCTCCCCTAGCAACCATTACCTGCCTGTAAATACTCCCTAGGACCCCTCTTTTCTTCTCTTAGCAACATTTACTTGTTTATCCAGATACTTGGTTTGATTTTTGTGTTTTTCAAAGAAGAAAAAAGCCGTATTGACATCTTTAAATTGTTTTAAATATATGTGGATATAAGGATGTATATTATATTTTTACAGTTGAAAACGTGAACCTCCTAAGTTTTACAAAGTAAAGATTTTTTTTTTTTTTTTTTTTTTTTTTTTTTTTTTTTTGACAATGCTTCTCTGTATAGCCCTGGCTGTCCAGGAACTCAGTCCAGGAACTCAATCTGTAGACCAGCCTGTCCTCCAACTCAGAAATCCTCCTGCCTCTGCCTCTGAGATTAAAATTGCACATCACTATCCCTGAGACATTCCTTTATATAGGCTTAAAAGGAACCTTAAATTTAGCAACTATACTGGTTGTGCCATCCTTTCTTGTCTTTTTAAACAACTTTATGTACTCATTATTATAACTATGAGATAGTAATGTTTGTCTTCTTTCCTTTCTTTCTTTCTTTTTTCTTTCTTTCTTTTAAATGTAAGCTTCACCACCCAACTAAAGAACCCATATCATGCCAAAATTAGTGGCCCTTGGTTTTAATCCCAGCACTCAGGAGACAGTAATTTGATATACAGGGTGAGTTCCAGGCCAGTCAAGACCTGTTTTAAAAGGAGAGAGAGAGAGAGAGAGAGAGAGAGAGAGAGAGAGAGAGAGAATGTAGCAAGACGCTCATGACTCACTTTGTGTCTTTGGTTTTTTTGTTTGTTTGTTTTGTTTTGTTTTTCGAGACAGGGTTTCTCTGTGTAGCCCTGGTTGTTCTGGAACTCACTCTGTAGACCAGGCTGGCCTGGAACTCAGAAATTCCCCTGCCTCTGCCTCCCAAGTGCTGGGATTAAAGGCTTGCGCCACCACTGCCAGGCCTCACTTTGTGTCTTGAGTGAAACAGTATCTATTTAATAGTTTTAACTAAGAAAGCATTGAAATAACTTTGTCTTGTCTAACTCATCTTTTCTAGTTTAATAGTCTTAGGATGCATCCCAGGCTTGCCTCAAACTTTGGCTCCTTCTGCCTCAGCCTCCCCAGTTCTGGGCTTACAGGTATGTGGCGCAGTACCCAGGAGTTCAGTTTTGTTGCTGTGATTTTGACAAGGTCTTAGGCGGCCCAGGCCAGCAGTTCATTTAGTAAAGCAATTTCCCTTGGTAAATCCATTTCAGCTGTTAAGAAATCAGTTACTCAATTTTTTAATTAAAAAAATTAAAAAATTTAAAAAATATTATATATATAATATTATAATATATTATATATATTATATATATACATATATATATAATATTATGTTATGTATGTGTGCCACGTGGATGCCTGATGCTGTTGATATTCAGAAGAGGGTGAGATCCTCTGGAAAGTCAGGGATACTTGTGAGTCACCATGTGGGTTTTGGGACCCAAACCTGGAGTAGTCTCCAATTTTTTAAGGTTATGCTCTTCCATAGCAGCCTACTTCTCTTACGCTTAGGCGTCTGGGCTGTTTGTTTTGCTTTTCAGCTTCATTCAGTCCAGTAGAAGAAGTCACTGTGTCAGGCTCTATATGTCTTCAAAATGGAATTGGATGTATTCCTCATGGATTGTACAGTTTAGCAAAGAAAGGCACCTAAGAAACTAGACCAACATAAGAGCTTAAGGAAAGCCGTGCGGATGGTGTGGTGGGCACGGAGGACAGTCTGTGTGCCTTTGCTGCAGAGCTTGAGGATTTCCTGAGAGTCGGTGAACCTGAGCAGGGCCTGGACAGTGGTGAGATCCACTCCTGCTAACGAGGGCAGAGGAGGAGCAATCGTGTTAGGCAGAGAGAGAGAACAGTGTTGATTGAAGGGAGGCAGAAGGAGGAACAGTGACTGGCTTGAGTTTCAGAGTGAAAGGCTAAGTAGAGTTGGATCATAAAGGCCTTGAGAGCTAAGGTTTAGGCTTTATTTCACAAGAAATGAGAGGCTTACAAATGATTTGAGGAGAGGTGGAGGCCAGAACGCTGGAGACTGTTTCCTCATTGAAGGTGAAAGGCCTGAAATACCTAGGCTGGTAGAGTTGAGATCTACTAGGCTAATCCAGTAGTAGTAATGGGGGTGGGGAGTGTTTTGGGGAGACCTAAATAGCACTGAAGAATAGGCCTGAAGTGTGTGTGCCCCACTTGCATTCTGTGGTTGATGCAAAGCACAGATAATGGGCTCAAGATTGCCAGATCTGGTTTTCAAAACAATAAGATCTGGATTTTACCATGAAAATCTGATGTTTTAAATATGGTTACCGATTAAAAAAAAAAGCTTGCCTGTAATTCTATCTTTAAACCAGGGTAAAAACTGTATTGGGGGTGCTCTAATGTGGGTGGACATTATTGTTAATTTGTCTGTGTTTAGTTGCATCAAAGTTGATAGAGGTACAAAAGCAGTTGATATTAAATATTAACAGCATATACAGACTTCATAATACAGTCTTTATATTCTGATTTCTTCCAACAAAACTGGCTTGTCATAGCATTTTGTCTGCAGTGCAGACGCATCCCTCTCCACCTACATCCTATTAATTTAATTCTGATTTTCTCCCAACACGTTAGCTCCCAAGATTGAGGATTCCTCGCTCCTTCTTTTTTCTTTTCCCCTCTGTAGTTTTAAGCTATAAGATTAATCATGAGTGACCAAATCAAATTCATCGTGGACAGCCTCAATAAGGAGCCTTTTAAGAAGAACTATAACTTAATCACATTTGATTCTTTGGGGCCAATGCAACTGTTACAAGTTCTCAATGATGTCCTGGCTGAGATTGACCCCAAGGTAAGTTTTCTCTTTCTTTGTGATGAAAAGTGTAGCAGGGCAGCCCACCTTTGCCTCTTAACTAGCTGTCGTGGGTGTGCCGAAAAGTCCATTCCTGGGCCTCATTTACCTGCTCGTAAAGGAATAGTAAATGAACTTTGGCTCTCTGCTAACTCAGATTCCAGTTACCTACCTAGAATGGTTTTTTTCAACATTTCATTTATTTTCTGTGTATGCGTGGGAGCATGTACACACTGTGCTTGTATGGGGGCATGTACATGCTATATGCATGTGTGGTAGGCATGTACATGCTGTGTGCATGTGTGGTGGGTGTGTACATGCTGTGTGTATGTTGGGAGCATGTACATGTTATATTCATATGTGGAGCGTATCCTTGCTGTATGCATGTGTGGTGGGTATGTACATGCTGCATGCATGTGTGGGGCATGTACATGCTATCAAACCTATGCAGAGGTCAGAGAACAACTTGCAGGCATCAGTTTCTTTTACCATGTGGATCCCTGTGATCAAACTGGGCTTGCCAGACTTGGTGGCAGACCCATTTTTACCCAGTGAGCCATTTCATTGGTCCCTCAATTATCTACTTATTTAGACATTATTTCTCTACTTCTAGACACAAATAGATTTGGTCCTGGAATAAAGATGCATTTTATAAAAGGTTTTATTATATTGCAAGTTAGTTCATGTCTTTTATTCATGTTCTCATTGGAGACTTCTGAAGCTTGACATTAGAAATGTAAATCCAGATCTGACTCGGCATCTGTTTTATGAAGAGACCATTGTCTGTGGAATGCTCTAGCAGAACAAACTTGTCGATGAGTTTAAATATCTTTCTTTGTTAAACATACAAGGATAACATATTTTTCAACTTCTTTGTTTGTTAGCAAGATGTTGATATCAGAGAGGAGATGCCTGAGCAGACAGCCAAACGAATGTTGAATCTTCTTGGTATCCTTAAGTACAAACCTCCGGGAAATGCCACAGACATGTAAGGATCTGCTCACATACCATACTTTCTTAAAGCCATGCTTTAAAGTCCAAACCTCCAGATGATAGTGTTGGTCTTTTTGGGTAACACCTGGTCCTCCCTCATCTAATGGCCTTAGGACATCACAGAATTTGAAAAACAACAGTTTTAATCCTTCTAATGTAGTTTTGTTACACAGAAGTCTTAAGTGGGTCAGTTCTTCCCCTCTCACCAGCAGTCAGGAAAATACCATTTTATGACGTGTGTCATTACATAAAACTAGCTCTGGGGCTGGAGGAATGGCCCAGCAGTTCATGCTGTTTGCAGTTCCTCCAGAGGACCTGAGTTTGGTGGCCCACAGCCACCTACAACTTCAGCTCTAGGGATCGTCTGCCCTCTTCTGACCTCTCAGGGCATAAACACACACACACACACACACACACACACACACACACACACACACACACAGCGTATACTTACACACCAACCATCTACTTAGATAAATATACACCTGGACATAAATAAAGATAAATCTTAAGAAACCAAAACAACAGGGCTGGTGAGATGGTTCAGTGGTTAAGAGCACTGACTGCTCTTCCAGAGGTTCTGAATTCATTTCCCAGCAACTACATGGTGGCTCACAACCATCTGTAATGGAATCCAATGCCCTCTTCTGGTGTGTCTGAATCTACAGCGTTTTTAAATAAATAAATAAAGAAATAAATACTTAAAAAAAAAAAAAAAAGAAACCAAAACAACTTAAATGCTGCCCAGCCAATAAAGTATTAAGGTTAACTCTGCCGACTAATGGTTTCCACATAACTTCTTTGATACTTTAGTGCTATACTGAGGATCCGATTTTCTGACTAATAAAAGACCACATTACCCTTGTATCCGTATACTAAAAGTAGCTATATAAAGTAATAAGGACCCTGTAAGTCACACTTTGAGTACAGGCTGTCTTTTCCAGCTGTGCCATTGAGCGTCTGTGGGTGTGTTTCCGTCTTAGGAGTACCTTCCGTCAGGGCTTGGTGATCGGAAGTAAACCTGTGATCTACCCAGTGCTGCATTGGCTCCTCCAGCGGAGCAGTGAGCTGAAGAAAAGGGCTTACTTAGCTCGCTTTCTAATAAAACTGGAGGTGCCAAGTGAGTTTCTCCAAGATGAGACCGTGGCCGACACCAATAAACAGGTACACAGTAATGACTGAAGCTGCTCCAACTTTAATCACTCTTTAATTGTTATTTTAGAGTTCCAAGTGATAGCAGAAGGGAAAACAGTATCAGCTCATGGTTAGCTGGAGTTGGGTCTAAAACTATGATTTTTTGACCCACCAATACTCTTTAGCACTAGGACCTATGAATAGGAAGTGAAGATGTTCAGATACTCTCTGTGCTTAGTAATTCTGGGTAGATGGGTTCCTGGGCTTGAGAGCTCAGGGCGCTGTGCTGATCAGTAAGGCAGTTGTGCAGTTTGCCGTCCAATTAAGAGAAAAACCGACCACCATCATAATTACACCAGGACAAATGATAGCCACTCATACTACCTCTGGCCAGCTGTGAGCCCCTGCAGCTGAGCCAGGCCTGCAGTCTCTCAGGGCAGAGGGAGTATGGGAAGCTTGAAGTTGCAATGTATTTTTCTCATCAGCCTTGGATTCTGACCTCAGGTTTTTAAGCTCATGATTATTGAGCATGCAGCTGCTCTGGGTCCTGAGTCCTCATGTCACAAAGTACTTGGCTGACCAAAGACTGTAGAAACAGAACAACCAGCGTGGATTTCAAAGAAATTTTAGTTTTCTATACTCTTACTTCATAATAGTTAGGTTGAATTGGGTCAGCTTGTTACAAAATTTGTCATTCTGTCTTTTCCAGTAGACTATGGGGTCCATGGAGACAGGTGTCAGGTTTATAATGTCCATCTTTGTTTTCCTCCAAGATATGGTACAGTAGCTTCTGTATGCTGATTGGACTGAACCAAAATAATGAACTGAAGGCTTTTATTTTTCATCTGTGTATTGTTAAAGGTGGCACTAAAACTCTAGTTATTATTTTTATCTTCTTTTTTTTTTTAA
This sequence comes from Arvicanthis niloticus, assembly GCF_011762505.2. NCBI lineage: Eukaryota > Metazoa > Chordata > Mammalia > Rodentia > Muridae > Arvicanthis > Arvicanthis niloticus. The sequence goes on along the minus strand of NC_133432.1, from coordinate 13,405,674 downwards.
GATTTTTTTTATTTAAGTATATAAGTACACTGTCGTTGTCTTCAGACACACCAGAAGAGGCATCAGATCCCATTACAGATGGTTGTGAGCCACCATGTGGTTGCTGGGAATTGAACTCAGGACCTCCAGAAGAACAGCCAGTGCTCTTAACTGCTGAGCCACCTCTCCAGCTAGTATTGATATCTTAATACTGCAGCTATGCAAGTACATAGGTCAGTGCCATAGCAGGCATTTACGTGATAAAGGACACAGGGATGTGTGAGTGTAGAGCGTCTGCTCCTCCCCACCCCTCACAAATGGGCTCATATACATATTACATAGATGACTAGCAGGGATTTTAAAAGATTGCATTTTGAATATATGTTTGATATGTATTTGATAATGTAAATAAACCCTCTAGAGTAAGTTTATTAATAGTATCTTTTAATATGCTCAGCTAGTTAAAGGGATAAAAGGTAATAAAGATGTTCTTGAAGCATGTCCGAGAGGTCTATGTATTTAAAGAGACACATTTAGCAAAAACACTAATAAAAATTGTATGTTGTGTTTCTCAATGAAAAGCTTTAGAATCTACTTTATAGATTATAGCATATTGTCAGTCACAAATACTGATTTTCTGATATCATCATTAAACCACTGTGGTGTGTGTGGTGCTAGAGGCTGACCAGCTTGTAGGCATCCTAAGCACGTGTCCTACCTCTGAGCTACACTTTCAGACCTTACAATGCCCTTGATTTAACAATTAGGGTAAGAGCTGTGGATGGTGAGTCTCATGAGCTCACTAGTCTGTATTTGGATCGTGTCCTACAGTACACCCTCGGCTGTGAAGGTCTGCAGAGCAAGCACAGCTCTTACCCTCTTGGCTCTTGCTGGTTTCTGGAGGGGAGCCAGACAGGCAACTCTTCTGTTATAACATGGTATCTCTCTGATAGAAAGTCAAAGCAGGCTTTGCTTAGGATAGTGGTATCTATGCCACTATTTATTGGGATGAATCTGTTATTCAGATTAGAAGGAGCCTGTCATGAATGTTCTCAGAGGGCACAGGACAGATAACCTGAAGGTGGGAGAATAGCTGCTCCAGGTCGACATAGCTAGAGGGCAGAACGTGAGAAAGTGTTCAGTGAGGAGGCCGAGCAAACCTTGTGTTTTAGATACTATATAGTTGGCAAGAATGTGAGGGGCTTTGTTTTGGTTTTGAGACAAGGCTTTGCTATGTAGCCCATTCTGAGTTCACACTCGTGATCCTGCCTCAGCCTTCCAGGGTCTAGTTAATGCACCATAATGTTTTTAGTGTTGTTCCTCTAAGGACTGAAGTGATTGCTGCAAGGTAGTGTGTGGCTTGGTGGAGGATGCTGCTGGATGCCCGTGCAGCTGCTAACTGCTAACTTCCTTTCCAGTATGAAGAGCTGATGGAAGCCTTTAAAGCTCTGCATAAAGAGTGTGAGCAGCTCAAGACATCTGGATTCTCCACAGCAGAAATAAGAAGGGTAAAGAAATGTCGAATTGGGCTGGAATAAAACTGTGTGTAGCCTTTTTTGATTTTAGTTAATTCAGCATGAGTTTTAACTGTGTGGAAACTAGATAAATGACTGCTTTGGTAGGACTTTAATATGTTGTGTGTATGTGTTTGTGTGTAGACATATGTATCCGTGTGTGCATGTAGAAGCTAGTGGTCATCTGGAGTCTTTCTCTTCTCTGTATGTTATTTTTTGAGGCAGAGTCTCTTGTTGAACCTGAAACTTAAGCTAGTCTGACTGGGCAGCAAGCTCTCAATACCCATGTGTCTCCACCCAGCACTGGAATTAGAGGCACGCTCAGCCATGCCCAGGCTTTCCTTTGTCATTCTCTGATGAAGAAATCAATGAGGGCACTGAGCGAATGGTTTATGTTGATAACTAGCAGGGATTTAGAAATACTTCATTTTGAATCTTTATTTGATAGGTATTCTTCATATGATACAGAAAACGCAGAAAAGAATGAAAAAAGAAAATTTTCATTGTATATATATGAGAACATAGAACACATAATTAATCCATTTTGCTGTTTTAAATGAGGGTCAGAGGATTCCCTCAGGATCCCATCCTCCTTAGAGACAGGGTTTCTCATTGTCCTGAAGCTCACTAATTAGGTTAGACTGTCTGGCCAGCAACGCCCTGAGATCCTCCTGTTTCAGCTCCCGGTGCTAGGATTACAGGTGTGTGCCACGCCTGCTCATTACATAGAGGAGAGCGGAACTGAACTCAGGTCCTGGCTCTAGTTTGCTTGGCAAGCTTTACCGGCTGAGCCATTCCTAGAGTCTCACCATTGAGTCTTACTGCTTTTGTATGTATCTATGTGCACATCTGTGTGGGAGTGTGTGCATGTAAGCGCAGGATGTTGGAGCCCCAAGAGCTGGAGTCATAGGCAGTTCTGAGCAGCCAGACAGGGGCTGGGGACTGAACTTGTGCATATGTGCTCTTAGCCACCGAACCATGTCTCTGGCCCCTGCTTCTTTGTAACCATTACACTGTGAGTGTGTTTCTATTGCTATTACAGTGAACAGATCTATTTTCTGTTGTGATGTACATTAATCATGTTTACACTTTGGTTTCTTCTTCTTCTTCTTCTTTTTTCTTTTTTTTTTTTTTTTTGCTATTATAAATAATGCCATGATTATCAACATAACTTTTGCATGGCTGAGTTTGTTTCTTTATAATAGTTTTTAGATGTAGAATTGCTTATTAACATGCATAAATTATTGTAGGGCACTTAATACATGTTCTCCAAAAAATATTTTTACATTCTGCCCAGGCATTTAAGTACGTTTCTTAAAGACTTGCTATTCTGACTTGCATGAATCTTGTATTTTTAGAATTCCTGAGTTATGAGTGCTATCTTTATATTCTCATTAAATCGGGGACATCAAAGTTTCTTCCTCAGGGAAGCCGTCCCTGACTCCCTAAATAGATCACTTTCCCTAGTTCTTTTCCTATGATGGCATTCATTGCCCTTATAAGTGCCGTGATGTCTGTCTTTCTAACTGCATGAAGCCCTAAGAAGGCAAGGACTGTGTCTATGCGTCTTCACCACTGTGTTCCCTGTGCCTGGCACGGTGCTTGGCGTGCGGCAGGCCCTCAGCAGGAGTCTGTGGAATATTGGAAGTGGGAGGGGAGCTCAGATCTTTCAGATAAGAAGGCCCAGTGAGAGAAGGGAGGCCATCTCCTGTGCTCTGTGAATGACTCACAGAGGGAAGAACCCTGGCTCTGACCCTATCTCATTCACTAGTACTAAGCATCCTTGAACCTGCTCTCTGTAACAGATTTAGAAAACATGGTGACAGAGGAAATAAAAATAGAGTTCACTCACAATCACACACTCTCAAGATACCTGCTGTTGACATTTTCCTTGGAATTGAACTGTATATGATTGTAATTTGCTTCTTTTAAGCAGTGTCATTTTATGACTTTTTCTCATGTCATTACATAGTCTTCTGTATCATTTTATTACATTGTAGCTAATCATTGTCAGACATGATTCTTTAAGAGTTTAGCTTCCTTAGCATTAGTAAGAATTCTTATAGGAAAAGTCTGGCTTTGCCGGCGGTGGTAACACACACCTTTGATCCCAGCACTTGGGAAGCAGAGGCAGGCGGATTTCTGAGTTCAAGGCCAGCCTGGTCTACAGAGTGAGTTCCAGGACAGCCAGGGCTACACAGAGTAACTCTGTCTTAACAAATACACACACACACACACACACACACACACACACACAGAGTGAGGGGGAGAGAAGGGAGTGCAAGAGCGAGCACCAGGGCTGCACAGAGAAACTCTGTCATGACAAACATACACACACACGTATGTATATGTGTGTATGTATATCTGTGTGTGTGAGTGATGTATATGTGACACAGTGTACATGTGGAGATAAGCAGACAACTTATGGGACTCAGTTCTCTCTACCATGTAAGTCCCAGGAATTGATCTCAGTGTGCCAGGCTTGGCACCAAGTGTCCTTACCCAATGAGCCATCTTGTTTGCCATTGTGAATATTTTACCAGAACACCCCATGTGCAGAGTTCATAGCCTGAAGGGATGCAGGTTTATTTTATGACTTTTTATAGTATTTTTTAAAATATTTTATTTATTTATTTTACATATATGAGTACACTGTGGTTGTCTTCAGGCAAGCCAGAAGAGGGCGTCGGATCTAATTGCAGATGGTTGTGAGCCACCATGTGGTTGCTGGGAATTGAACTCAGGACCTCTGGAAGAGCAGTCAGTGCTCTTAACCACTGAGCCATCTCTCCAGCCCTTTTTACAGTATTATTTAACACGGCACTATCAATAATGAGTGAGAGTGCCCATTTCCTGAAATCCTTCCAGTAATGACCACAATTGTATATGTTACCTGTAGTATTTCTACATGAGCCTTTTGGTTTTGTTTGTTTTGTTTTTGCTTGTTTGTTTAAGATGGAAATTTGTTTGCTTTTCTGTTTTCCTTACAAACTGTTGAAGAGCTGATTTAAAAAAAGGTAGTTTAATTTTTTTCTTTTCAGAGAGGTTGACAAAACAATTTTAAAGGCATGAACCACCATGCCTGGCAATTTTATTTTTCACTTTAGGTTTTTTTTTTTTTTTTTTTTTTTTGGTTTTTCGAGACAGGGTTTCTCTGTGTAGCCCTGGCTGTCCTGGAACTCACTCTGTAGACCAGGCTGGCCTTGAACTCAGAAATCCGCCTGCCTCTGCCTCCCAAGCGCTGGGATTAAAGGCGTGCCCCACCACTGCCGGCCCTCATTTTAGTTTTTTGAGACAGGGTTTCTCTGTGTAGCCTTGGACTACTGGACCTGGAACTTGCTCTGTAGACCAGGCTGGCTTCCAACTTACAGAGATCCACCTGCCTCTGCTTCCCCAGCACCGGGGTTAAAGATGTGCGCCACTACCCCACCACCAGGCTTCACTTTTACATCGTAATAATTCCATATAGACAGGACATGGTGGCACATGCCTTTAATTCTAGCACTTGGGGGACAGAGGCAGGTGGATCTTTTGAATTTGAGGCCAGCCTGGTCTACAGAGTGAGTTCCAAGACAGTCAGGATTATCTATGGAGACCCTTTCTCAAAACAAAATCAACCAACCAAACAAACAAAAACCCTCATCATAATCTTAAAAATAGTTTTGATGGGAAATTGGCAGGATATGTGGTTGGTATTTAACAGAGCAGATGGGCTGTCAGCAGCTGTTCACGCATTTAGACCTGCACACATTTCATTATGGAAGATTTTGGAAGAATCCTGTAGGCATATTTGGAATCAGAACACAAATGTGCTGGCTGGCAGCTTTACCTTGCTGTGCTATAACCTGCTTTAGTTACTTTTCTAGATGAATGCCATGCTGCCAAAAAAATATATTTTTTTCTTGCATAAAGAAGCCTGGGGGGAAATGAAAATGCCCTCAAATCACAGGAGGATCTTTGTTACTCACTGTTCTGGTTATGATGGGATGGAAGATGCAGGGCTTGGGCAAGCCTCCCCTCATCCTGTAGACTGTGTTTTTAATAGCCTCTTTACTGCTTTTTAGGATATCAGTGCAATGGAAGAGGAAAAAGACCAGCTCATGAAGAGAGTTGAACGGTTGAAGAAGAGAGTAAGTCATGCATTGCCCTGTTCACCTCAGCCCCAATCCCAAGGACTGGACATAAAGATTAAGCCAGGCATGGCCGTCCAGTGGGAGGACAGACTCAAGTAACACAGAAGGAAAGGGATCTCCCAGGCAGTAGCCCAAAACTTTCAAGGACCTGAGTTGAAAGCTTGGCTGTCTTCTCGGGGAGTACTGTTTACCAGGAGGAAATGATAAGTGGATGTAGGGTCACGTGACCTGCTAATGCCTTTCTCAAACGTGACAGGAACATGCACTACTTATTCTCTTGCTGTAGGTGGAGACTGTTCAGAATCATCAGCGAATGCTTAAAATAGCAAGACAGCTTCGAGTTGAGAAAGAGAGAGAAGAGTTTCTTGCACAACAGAAACAGGAACAAAAGAATCAGGTATCCATAGGAAGTCTATACTCAGGACCACAGAAGGAGCTCTTCTTGGAATTCAAACTAAAAAAAAGAGAATTTTACAGTTTCTTGTTTCCCTTTGTTAGCTTGATGGACCTTCTTTTTGTCTTTAGGATAGGTTTTGTGAGTGTGTGTGTGTATGTGTGAGTGTGTATGTGTGAGTGTGTTTGTGTGTGTGTGTGTGTGTGTGTGTGTGTGTGTGTGTTTTGCTGGAAATCAAACCAGGGGCCTTTCTCATCCTGCACAAGTACTGTATGATTGAGCTATCCCCAGTCAAGACTACTGTTTTTTTTTTTTTTTCTTTCTGTTTCTTTTTTTCCTTGTTTCAGTGTTTGAGGGTTGACCCTCAGGCACATGCTAGACAAGCATTCTGCCACAGAGCTGTATCCCCAGATTTCTTTTTACTTCCTATTTTGAGATGCAATTTGCTTATTTGCCACTGGGATAAAATGTACAGGGTCCTGTGATCAGTGAAACAGAAGACAATTCTCAGCGCCTCAGATGCAGGGTGCCCAGTAAACACTCTGTGGTCAGCAGCCAGCCTTACTGCTGCACAATAGAGGGGTCTGTGGAACAGCCTGGGCCAAGTGCAGTCCAGAACACATCACTTACACCATGTCACACAGAGCCTAGGTAGGTGCTGTAGGGTGCTGCTGCTGTCGACAGTGGCACAGAAACTCTTAAGTAAGAGTAGTTGGGGGCCCAGCAGTCACCCAAATTGCCATGCTTTGAAATTTCACCTTAAAGAAGAAAATATTTGGCTTTAAAGTATTACTTAAATTTATTAAAAATCTGCCTTAAACCTTAAACATACATTTCAAATCGGTGTTAATTCCTAAATTGCCAATTTAAGCTGGCAGCTGAGATCTTTAGCTCTGTGGGAGCTGACTTGGCAGCACAGCAGTTCACTGCAGTGCTGGGTTCCATTCCCTGAGCTTGGATGGTTATTTAAGGTCAGGGTCTGGTGCTGAGGCATCACTGTCAATGTTTACATTCCCCAGGGTCAAGAAAACCATGTTTCACAAGGGAAGGCATGCATCTCTTGAAGGAATAGTTTCTTTAGAAAATTTTTCTACTGATTTTATTCTTTATTTATTTTGAGACAGGATCTTCCTATGTAGTCCTTGCTGTCCTGGAGCTGACTATGTAGACTGGCCTTGAACTCACAGAGATCCTCCTGCCTCTGTCTCCCGAGTGCTGGGATTAAAGGTGCATGCCATCACATCTAAACCAAAGATTTTTCTTCAATTGCCGACTTAGACAGTAACTAAAGAAAAATGTTCTGGAAGCATTTTTTAAATGTTGCATGAGGGGCTAGAGAGATGATGGCTTAGTAGATAAGAACACGTGTTGCTCTTACAAAAGACCTGAGTGTGGTTCCCAGCACCCACCCACACACACACACTCTCACTCACAGACACTCTCACACACACACTCTCACACACACTCACACACACACACTCTCATACTCACACACTCACACACATGCTCACACACACACTCTCACACACTCACACACACTCTCACACTCACACACACATTCACACACATTCACACACACTCACACACACATTCACACACACTCTCACACACACATTCTCACACACTCCCACACACTCACATATACTCTCTCACACTCACACACACACACACTCACACACTCACATATACTCTCACACACACACACACTGTCTCACATACACACTCACACACTCACACACATTCTCACACTCACACACTCACATACACTCTCACACACGCACACTCAACACACTCACACTCACATACACTCTCACACACACTCACATACACTCTCACACATACACAGTCACATACACCCTCACACACGCACACTCAACACACTCACACACTCACATACACTCTCACACACACTCACATACACTCTCACACATACACACTCACATACACTCTCAACACATTCAACACTCACACACTCACACACACTTACACACACTCACACTCACTCACACACACTCACACTCAACATACACATTCACTCACACACTCACATACACTCTCACACACATTCAACACACATTCAACACACACACACACTCAACACACACATTCACTCACACACTCACATACACTCTCACACACACATTCAACACACTCACACACACACTCACGTACACAAAATAAAATAAAAATTTAAATTAACATGAAAATATATTGAGAAAACTAGTTACATTTTTGGTTTAGTGCAGTTATTTTCTTAGTATTTCCCTGTTTCTTCTGTAGTGTAGGAATCCCATGTTACTTCCCATTGCTTGTCTATGTAAGCATTATTTCACTGGACTGTGCAAGTAATAAGTTGAATTGTCATTTAAAGCTGTTTCACGCGGTGCAGAGATTGCAGAGAGTGCAGAACCAGCTGAAAAGCATGCGGCACGCGGCAGCAGATGCAAAGCCTGAGAGTAAGTGAAGTGCACGGTGCAGGGGGTTAGAGAATGGTTGTTTACACCAGGATAGCTCTAAAATGGTTGGTGAGCATTAACTGTCGGCATTGGAGTTGGGGTTAGCTCAGTGATCGAGTGCTTGTCTAGCAAGCGCAAGGCCCTGAGTTCAGTCCTCACTCAACTCTGAAGGAAAAAAAAAAAGACAAAATAACTGTCTCAGCATTTTAGAGTATGATTTCATTTCTCATCTGGTCAAGGGGAATCCTGATTTTTAAAAAAGAAATCCATGGGTTTTCAAAAATAGTTTTCTGCCTCCTGTTTTCAAATGGTGAAATTAATATAACTATGGAAGTAGGCTCTTCCCTGTGTGCTTAGGATGGGTGTGGTAAAAGTGATTGGATGTCAAGGCTAAAAAGAGAGAGAATCAAGGTTGGTGATTACGGCACACACCTGTAATCCCAGCACTCGGGAGGCAGAGGCAGGTGGATCTCTGTGAGTGAGGTGAGCCTGATCTACAGAGTGAGTTCCAGGACAGCCAGGGCTGTTAGAGAGAGAAAACCTGTCTCAGGAAAAAAAAAATCAAATATTCGACATTGAAGCTGACTGTTTCCTATGGCCTGGTTTGTAAAGTAACGGGTAATAATGTGGATGTCCCTGACTGAGGGACATCTTTGTAGCTCTGTGCAGGTGACAAGCTGTCTCATGACCCTCTTAATCCTGTTCCAGGTACTGAACGTGTCATTGCTCATCAGAAAGGAGGTCACACAAGTGAAGAGCGGTGCAAAGCTCTCATTTGTGTTTTCTGTTGGAGAAATATTACAGTGTGACTAGCTAGCTGAGGGAGGGATAGTGACCTATCGACAGTGCACAGTACATAGGATGCCAGTAATAAGAGTAATAGATAATCACAGGGATTGCAAGGTGGACAGAAATTGGGATCCTCACATGTGTTTGTGGAAATGGAAAGGATGTAGCTGCTTTGAAAAACAGTGTAGCCGGACGGAGGTGGTGCACGCCTTTAATCCCAGTACTTGGGAAGCAGAGGATTTCTGGGTTCGAGGCCAGCCTGGTCTACAGAGTGAGTTCCAGGACAGCCAGGACTACACAGAGAAACCCTGTCTCGAAAAAACAAACAAACAAACAAAAATAACAATAACAAAAAAAGAAAAACAGTGTAGACATTCCTCAAAATGCTAACAGTTATTATCATTTGAGCTTCTAATTCTTTCCTTCGTTTTTAACATTTACTTGTGAGGGGCACGTGTACTACCTACCATATGCATATCCAGTCAGAAGACAACTTGGGCAAGTTGGCTTTCTTCTATCATGTGGGCTCCAGAGGTCATCAGATCTGGTTGGTGGCAGCACCTTGACTTGCTGAGCCATCTCACCAGCTCCTGAATCACTATTTCTAATCCTAGGCATATATTTAAGAGATGTAAATCTGTTCGCCCAAAAACTTGAACATACATGTCCATAGTAGCATTATTTGAAATAAGCAAAAGAGTTGAAGCAACCCACGTGTTCCTAACATGTATATTTATACAATGGAATATTGCTGTGCCACGAACATGGGTGAAGTTCTAATATGTGCTTAGATGAGGTATGGATGAACCTCAAAAATAACTGTAAGAAGTCAATCACAAAAGACCATGTATTCTTATGGTACTATTTATAAGAAAATCCATAGAGGGCTGGAGAGATGGCTCAGTGATTAAGAGCACTGACTGTTTTTCCAGAGGTCCTGAGTTCAATTCCCAGCAACCACATGGTGGCTCGCAACCATCTGTAATGGGATCCTGTGCCCTCTTTTGGCACACAGGTATACATGAAGATATAACATATAACATATAACATATAACATATAACATAAACATGATAAAATAATAATAATAATAGAAAATCCATAGAGACAGAAATCAATAGTTGTCTAGTACTGGGAAGAAACAGATAGAAGTAAGTGCCTGCAAATAAGTTCAGAGATTTCTTTGCTAATAATGACCTATTGACTTGTTCTGGTGGTCAGATAGCTGTTTATATACTGAAATCATTAAATTGTCCCTCTGAATGGGTGAACTTTGTGGCAATTAAGTGCTAGCCAATGTAGGGGCTGGAGTAATGGCTCAGTAGTTAAAATGGTAAAATGGCTTAGCACGTGTAGCTCTTACAGAGGACCCAGGTTCAGTTCCAAGCACCCACACAACAGCCTACAACCATCTGTAACTTTAGCTCTAGGGGATCTGATGTTCCTCTCTGACATCTGTGGGCACCGCACACATGTGATGCACCGTACAATATAGGTAGAATACCCAGACACAAAATAAAACAAACCCTAAAAAAAAAAAAGAAAGAAAGAAAGAAAGAAAGAAAAGAAAGAAATGAAAGAAAGAGAAGAACTGAATAGAAAACTTGTGCTTACAAGATGAGTAGCTGATACTTGTCAGTCCCTGGCTGTCTGGTGATCACTTGCTCATTCACCTCAGCCTAAGCTCCAGTTCAGGTAGGGAGCATGCATTTCGTTGTGGGTGGTTTTTATTTAATTCTTTATTTACTAATTTTTTTAATGCAGATTATCAACAGATTTTCCCTCCATGGGTAGGACATGTTCTTCATGTTTCTCTTATAAAAGGAAGATGAATGTCTTAAAGATTTCATTATATTTCAGCCACATTACAATATCAAAAAGTACTTTGTGTGTCAGAAATTTAGTAAATATCTGTTAGTGGTTGAAGGGATGTGTTTTCCTGGGGAGATGCAACACATGTCTACTCATAGACCAGGGAGAAGATGCTAAAGTCCAGCCTAGTGAACAGGAGTAGGAGGGACTCAAAGACATCTGTATCACCAAAGCCCATCCCAGAATGGGTGACAGCTCACAGAAGCTGGGAGCCTGGAGCACACCACACAAAACACAGGCAGCTCAATGGGTTAGAGAATGTCTTTTCCAAGTGACACTGGTCTAAATCTCTCCCAGGAAGCCAGAACAATTCCTCCTCCTTTCACACACCTTTCCTGTCTCAGAGTCTTCTTCGCAGTTTGACTAGTGTATTATTCAGGGCTCTCTAGAGTAATGTAACTTGTAGAATGAATATGTATGTATGCATATCTGTGTGCATACTGTTATATTCAGGCTATGGTCCAGCTAATTCAACAATGGCTGGCTATGAATGAAAAGTCGAAGAATCCAGTAGTTGATCAATTCCTGAAGCTGGATGTCTCAACTAGCCTTCACTGGAATCCCAAAGAAGTAGACTTCAATACCAGTGAAGTAGTGGACTTCGTAGGAAGCTGAGAGCACACAGGCAAAGAGTACAAACTTCCTTCTTCCATGTCCTTCCTTACATAGGCATCCAGAAGAAGCTGTGGCCCATGTTAGAGATAGGTTTTCTCAGCCTGAAAGATACGGATTAAAGTCCTGTCTTCCTACCTCAAAGATCCAGATTAGAAGTAGATCTTCCTATTTCAAATTAAGCAAAAAACCAAACCAAAACAAAAAACCCCAACAAAACAAAACCTCACAGGTGTGCTTTCCAATTTTGGGTTTTAGTTAATTTCCGATGTAGTCAAGCTGACAACCAAGAGTAACCATCACAACTAGTCTGAGTAACTCTCAGCAGCTTTATTGCTTACTTCAGGAGGTAGGAGCCTTGTGAATCTGGTCAACTTCAGGAACTTCCTGAAGCTATTTTGAGTTGTTTACCTTCCTGGCTAGGGGGCTTCCCTGCAGAATGTAGTGCTTCAATGTATAGTTTCTAGGAAACAGTTACACAATAGGAGTTAGGAGCTGAAGCTTAACATTGGATAAAAAGAACACAATGTTTTCCACAGGCAAGACGGAAAAATCAAGTGAGAAAAACTGGCTGAAAATATAGATAAAAATAAGATTTTATGTATTATGCATGTACTTTGTAAGTGGACAGGAACTGAGGTCTAGGATTCCCTGCTCACAGCTCATGCATGCTGGGCAGGCACTCTGTCATACTTCCGAGCTCTATCCCCAGACTGCCATCAGCCTTTAATCAAGATAGCTGACATGCCTCTCACTGGAACGTTCTCTGTGGCCTTTGCAATGCCTCCCTTGGGCCTTATTCTCTTCCTCAAGCAGGCATTGATCTACTTTTTGTCACTGTAGGGTTAGTTTGTGTTTTCAAAACCTTTTAAAAGTAGAAAAGTAATTAGGAACACAGAGATGGGTGGCTCAGTGGTTAAGAGCACTGGCTGTTCTTCCAGACAACCAGCTTCAAGCCCCAGCACCCACATGCAGTTCACAACTGTCTGTAACTCCAGTTCCAGGGCTCTAACACCCTCATACAGATCTAAAAACACCAATGCACATAAAATAAAAATAAATTACTGAAAATAGAAATAATGTTTTAAGAGTCTTACATGTGAAAGACATTTTAAATTTTAGGCTTTGATTCCATGCACCTGTGCTTATAGGAAGTGTGTAACTACCTGGAGATGAGAAGGCTGGTCCCACATAGACAAAGAAGACAGAAGGTAGAGATAGTGAGAAAGTGCGTGGGATGGGTGCCTGAGAGGCCCAAGTGCATCCTTCCCTTCTCTGCCTTTCTCCAATCCTGAAAAGTGTTGGGGGGGGGGGGGCACTGAAAGAATGAATGGAAAACTCGTGAATTTGCATTAATAAAATTTTACATGTCCTATTTGTACAACAGAACTAAAAATAATTTTAAGGCTTTGGGCCAGATTTATTATGCAATCTTCATACGTAGATTACTTAAGCTAGAAACTCATCATTTTAAAAAGTCAAGCCAGAATTTGTAAATGTGTAACGGAAAGATCAGAAATAAACTATGTAAATCTCTTCAGGCTGAGAATTTACAATAAAACCATTATTCACTTAAAATCTGTATATAGTTGTACATCTGCCAAAGTAAGAAAACTATTAAATCTTAAAATATTTACTATAAATTAATACTTAAAAAATTAAAAGCAACTAAATCTAAAACATTTATGGAAGTGGGCACTTTTACTTCTCTTGTCCGGACTTGAACTTGTTGACCTCCAGCTCTGTCTGCATTGGTCTGAAGCTGGCGCCTTACCATGCCTTCCTGTTTATGCACTGTTAGAAGCAGAGATGTATAAAAGAAAAAAGCCAGGCACGCCTTTCATCCCAGCACTGGGGAGGCAGAGGCAGGTGGATCTCTGTGAGTTCAAGGCCAGCCTGGTCTACAGAGTGTGTTCCAGGACAGCCAGGGGTATACAGACAGAGAAACCCTGTCTCGAAAAATAACACACATGCACACACACATACACACAAAGACAGGAAAGGGCAGGAAAGGGGAGGAAAGGAGAGGAGAGGAGAGGAGAGGAGAGGAGAGGAGAGGAGAGGAGAGGAGAGGAGGAGAGGAGAATAAAATGCTCATCTCTAGGAGAATTCCTGGGGTAGATTTATTTGTGTTTTCATTTGGCCCACTGGCTTCTTAAATACGTAGAAGTGAAACAGGGCACTGATAGAGCTGCTTCTGTGACTGTTATTGTGCGTATTTTGTAGTTTAAGGAACTAGGTTATAAAGTTAGAAAGATCCTAATATCACTTGCTATATCTCGGTGTTTTTATGTAAATTGTGATTTTTACTCAGACTAATTAATCTGAAAAGACTTCAATGATCTCTTATGGCACTGTATAGATGCTGTACAGATAACTTTAACACATAGCCCACTGCTCATGCCTGACTAACCAAACCTTCATTTACTTTGTCTTTTAAAGGTTTAATGAAGAGGCTAGAGGAGGAGATAAAATTTAATTCATATATGGTCACTGAAAAATTTCCAAAAGAATTAGAAAGCAAAAAAAAGGAATTACATTTTTTACAAAAAGTGGTTTCTGAGCCAGCTATGGGCCACTCTGACCTTCTTGAACTTGAGTCTAAAGTAAGTGATGGTCTTCTTCTAGTTCAGCCATATCTGTCCTGGGACAAGGACCTCTTCCTGTGGGGTCCTATTCATGACTCTAGAGCTAGCCTGGGCTAAGGGTTGACAGCTCTGCTGATGTGTTGTCCTTGTGGATATTCTAGAATGTTCTTCGGAATAGTATCATTTTTAAGTGTAATAGGGCAGTTTTATATTTAAACCTTTTCATGTGTACTTTGACTAGACTTTGCTTCAGGATTCACTAAATGTTAATGTATTATAACATCTTGATCCCTATAAATAAAACACTAATCATTTGTATATTTTTAAAAGTTCTCATGAAAATTGACTGAAAGGTTTTTACTTTCTGATTCCTTAGTTTATTTAATAAGCTCTCCAAGTAAATGTCTAATTCTGACCATATTGCCCTTTTAACTCACTTACACAACATGGATATCCAAGTCACATGTGACTTAAATTGAAGGTCACAGGTTAGGGGGTTCAGGCTTTTGAAGGATGGATATACTAAGATACGGTTGATTGGTTTGTTTGTTTGTTTTGTTGAGAGACTGATGTTACTCAGTTTTGTCACTTTAGAAAGGGTTAATGATCGGTATAAATGGCACCTATTAATGAGTTTTAGATGTTCCATGTCACCTCTCAGCTGGGTCTGTAAACTCCCTGTACTCTGCCTCTGGGGAATGTCTGTCTGGGTTCATATTGTTACCTGGTGACTTGTAAGTCACACGGAAGTGTGTGGGTAACTTCAGGTTTATAGAAAGCACCTTTCATATAACAATGTAAGAATAATTCCTGTAAATGCTTCAGGATCGTGTACATGATTCTGATTCAATCTGAAGAAGTAATCAAATTGTATGATATTAAATTTCAGTTGTTTCTAAAAGTGCTCACAACAGTCCACTCATACAGTACTTGGGACTTTGCTCCTGGTGACTTCTGTAATGGCTCCCTGTTGCATAAACTCAAGCTGAGTGTGGCCTGCTGCCACACGAGGTCACATGGATATCCATTAGTGCACATAGTCATGGGGACAGTGGTATAGTCTAGTTATTTGATTGGTTGCTTGGTTTTTGTTTTTAGAGAGTTCCACTGAGTAGCTGAAGCTGACCTTAAGTGTCTATCCTCTTGCCTCAGCTCCCCTAGTACTCAGAGTTTCAAGTATGTACTACCACTCCTGGCTGTCCTCCTGCCTCAGTTTCCCTAGTGCTTAGAGTTTCAAGTATGTACTACCACTCCTGGCTGTCACAGTGAGAGTTTTAACATCTTTCACTTTTACACTGTTTTAGGTCAATGAAGTAAACACGGAGATCAATCAGTTGATTGAAAAGAAAATGATGAGAAACGAGCCAATTGAAGGCAAGCTCTCACTCTACAGGCAACAGGTAAGGCAACCTCTAACTGCTGGGGAGGGCTGCGTGCGTTATCTATAGTTTTATGGTGAGGTGGAAGTAAAGAATCAAGGCTTCTTGATCTCTGCTGGTCTCCACGTTGCAACAGAGAAGTAGCAGAGACCCTGGGAAGGCAGCAGTTGTAATTTGAAATGCAGTGTGCCCGTTTCTGTGAATGTGGAATTCCCGCTTCTGAATGGAGGGTTCATGTGAGGTGGTGTGAGTCAGAATGTGTGCACACACTGATCATGTGAGGTGGTGTGAGTCAGGATGTGTGCACACTCCGATCATGTGAGGTGGTGTGAGTCAGGATGTGTGCACACTCCGATCATGTGAGGTGGTGTGAGTCAGGATGTGTGCACACTCCGAACATGTGAGGTGGTGTGAGTCAGGATGTGTGCACACTCCGATCATGTGAGGTGGTGTGAGTCAGGATGTGTGCACACTCCGATCATGTGAGGTGGTGTGAGTCAGGATGTGTGCACACTCCGATCATGTGAGGTGGTGTGAGTCAGGATGTGTGCATATTCTCAGGTTAAAGTACTGATGTTTTAGCTCCATTGTTGCCATTAGTTTTTCAAGATATAAAATCATATGATATACAGGTTCCAGCTCTCACATTCTTCTCTTTCTTATATGCTAGAGTTAACTCATTGATTCAACACAATGTTGGATGTGGGAGATCCTGGGCACTTTGATCCTGGGCAGAAGTCTCATGTTTCTCTTATATGAAAGCTCAGTTCCCACACAGAGTGGCACTTCACTCCCTTGTCTTTTAATGTGGAGTCCTTGCATAAGGGGACACATTCCTTCATTGCTTCCCTTTTATTTATTTTTTAATTTTTACAGGATTGTGCACAGCATCCCCCTCTCCTGTCATGTTTGTTTTACTCTATAGCATTTATACTATGTCACAATTTGGCCAATACCATTCTAAGAGTCTAAGAAAATTCTCGAAGGCTGGGTATAGCGGTACATGCCTTTAATCTCAGCACTCAAGGCCAGCCTGCTCTACATAGAAAGCTCCAGGACAGCCAGGACCACATACAGGAACCCTTTCTCCAATAAACAAACAAACAAACAAACAAACACAAATCATGTCTGAAAATTAAATGAATAAATAAGTAAAAGAAAAACAGAAAAGAACATTTCCAGAGTTGTAGCTCATTTAAATGTTCACTCGCCTTTAACGGCATCATTGGATTATGTAAATAATATGTGCAATTCTGATGATTTTGATGACTTTTAACCTATATAGTATTTATTAAGATTCTGGAGAGGTGCCTCTGCAGTTGAAAGCTCTTGCTGTTTTACAGAGGACTCCAGTTTTGTTCCCAGTCCCCAGGTCAGGCAGCTCACAGAAGCCTGTGACTTCAGCTCCAGAGGATTCACACCTCTGTTCTCCATGGACCTATCATACACATGGTGCTCTCTCTCTCTCTCTCTCTCTCTCTCTCACACACACACACACACACACACACACACACACACACACACGTATCTTGGGCTGGAGAGATGGCTCAGTGGTGCAGAGCGTGTGCTGCTCACAGAGGACCCAGTTTGCTTCCCAGCACCCTCATGGCACTGACACCCTCCTGTAACCCCAGTTCCAGTGCTCTCGTCTGACCTCCGTGACCCTACGCACACACATGGTGCCATGCAAACACCGAGGCATACACGCATACACATAACAGAAATATCTGATAAATCTTTTCTTTTTTGGTTTTCAAGACAGGGTTTCTCTGTGTAGTCATGGCTGTCCTGGAACTCACTCTGTAGACCAGGCTGGCCTTGAACTCAGAAATCCACCTGCCTCTGCCTCCCAAGTGCTGGGATTAAAGGCGTGCGTCACCACTGCCCAGCTTCATAAATCTTTTCTTAAATGTACCAAACATAGTAGATATTTTGGCCTTTTATTTTTTAAAATATTAGTATTAACTTTAGTGAGATGTACTTCACTGTATTTCTGAAAATAAGGTATTCTTATTTCCTTCCAGTGAGTGGAAATGTGCAAACAGTAGACCAGGTCTTATTCTGTGTACTTTCCTGGAAGGTGTTGTCATTGCCTGTCAGCACTACTCAAGAAGGCTTGAATGTTTTTACTACTGCATATTTGGGGGTTTTAGTGCCCCCCCCCCCCCAGGGATTTTGCCTTTCAGAATGTCTTGAGTTTGACAGTACACATGGCAAACACTAACAATGAGAAGGACCAGTTGAACAGGCAGTGTCAGTCAAGAAGAGCAAAGCTGATCCTGAAAATGTATATTGGTGAAAATTAAAAAGAAAAAAAAGGTAATTTCACAAGGTAACAGAAAACTGAATGTATTTATTATTTTATTCTCATATTAAATATCCAACTAGGCATCCATCATTTCTCGTAAGAAAGAAGCCAAAGCTGAGGAGCTTCAGGAGACCAAGGAGAAGCTGGCCAGCCTCGAGAGAGAGGTGTCGGTGAAAACAAACCAGACCCGGGAATTCGACGGCACTGAGGTGTTGAAGGGAGATGAGGTAAGTTGAAGCAGCTCATGGATCAAGGCTATGGCAGTAAGGTTTTGTTTGAAATCACTGACAAGTTTAACATCCTTAAGTGTATGTTGGTGTAAAGTTAATTTCTTAAGTAAAAGTTACTGAAAGCTGAAGTATTAAATATTGTCTTTTTGAGGCAATATTGACATTTTCTTGATATAAGATATGAAAGACTGGTGTTCTGTGAAACAGTATTCTAGAGTTTCACTTGCCTTTTGATTTAAGTTATGTGTGTGTGAGGGGTTGTCCTTGTGAGTGTGCATGCCTGCAGAGGCCAGAGGTGTGTGTCCCCTGGAAATGCAGTCACATTGGTTGTGAACCACCTGATGTGGGTGCTGGGACTCAGACTCAGTCCTCTGGAAAAGCAGGGCGTGCTCTGAGCCATCTCTCCAGCCCTAATACTTTCACATTTTAGTGACTTTATATTGATTTCATGTAAGTATTAAATTATAAAAGCAAAGCAAACCTAGTGGAATCAAATAGATAATAAAAAGTTGTCTTTGTTGATGAATAAAGAACTGAGAAAGCGTCACTAACTTACTGTCAGCAGTATACAACAGCCATCAAAATGACCGCAACCTGCCTGCTTGGAAGCTTTAAATACGACATTTCTATGTTTTTCTCGTTTTGAGCAATGCTTTAATAGTTGCATTTATTGCGTCAGACTTGTAAGTTAGTGGGGCTACGAATCCTGGTTGCTGATGGCTGAACTCAAGCAGCAAAACCACCATTCTTCATTGTTTTCTATAACGTTAGCTCAAGAGCAACTGAGGGTAAAGCCAGACATCTTAAATAAAGCCCAGAGTCTTGTCTCAGCCCAGCACTTTCTTACTTAGCAATTCAAGGGACAGGTCACAGCTAGACTCTGACACCTCGCTTGTATTCTTTAGCTTCTAGACCTTAGCAAAGCCTACTTTGAAAAGCTGCTCATATCCAAACCTCATTTTAGACTCTGAGAAGTTCTTGAGTTCATACTATGAAAATTGCAGTGTTCCTTCACTGTGTCCAACACAAATGAGCTCCTCCTCTGCCGCAGATGTTTCCTCCCGTGCTTCTGATCGGAGCCTTCAATGTGGCTTTTAGTCTGAAGGGGAACTAGCAACTTTCGTAAAGCAACATTTGGTTGAAAAAAATCCTTTGGGAGCTGGAGATGAGACTCCTGCCTGTTGCCACAACACTGGGAACCTGGGAGGCAGGGACTGATGGGACTTTGAGGCCAGCGTACGCTACAGTGTCTCAAAAAACAAAAACAAATTTTCTTTGGCTTTTAGCATCTACTTCCAGTCGGTTGTCAGACACAGCGTATTTCAGATGCCACTTAGAAGCTGAGCTGTGCTTCTTGGCATCTTTGATGTCCAAGAAAGAAAAAGGTTCATTTCCCAGTAGTTTTGCTTTTAAGGGCCTATGCTGCTGCTTAGTGTTTATCAAAGTTAAGGCTCAGTCACAGGACAAGTTCTATGACCACAGTGTCATGGATCCTGCTTCAGGCTCACTAGGCATTCTCTTTATGCAAATGTGGGGGAAAGAACCCAGTGACAAGCTCTAAGCCTTTATTTTTGAGACATCATGTTGGGTAGAGGTATCTGATCAAGAATACTTTTTAAGTGGAAAAAGTTAGCTTTGGAATTGCTGTGGTCAACTTAAATTTTGAGTAATGTGTGATCAAAACTAGAACAAATCAAGTAAATTATTTGGCATTTACCTAAAAGAACAGAAGG
The DNA here is from genome assembly GCF_011762505.2 of Arvicanthis niloticus. Taxonomy (NCBI): domain Eukaryota; kingdom Metazoa; phylum Chordata; class Mammalia; order Rodentia; family Muridae; genus Arvicanthis; species Arvicanthis niloticus. Next base: position 13,385,689 of record NC_133432.1, on the reverse strand, counting down.
TATTGGGGAACATTATGCATAATTTCTAAAGAACAAATCTTGGTAGACCAATTTTATTTTCAACTTTGATAGAGTGATAGGCCAGATGGGCAAAAAGGAGGAAGCTCATTCTACTTAAAATTATGTAAGATGATGGCCGTCTCTGAAGTTTCTCATTTGGCGTCACATGGTAGTCACCCAAACCCCTCTTATTTAAAATGTTATCTGTCAAAGCACTCGGTGAGAAGGTGTTAAGAAATAGTAACACAAAGCTAGGTGGTAGTGGCTCAAACCTGTGACCACAGCACTCAGGAGTTCCTTGAGGCAGGAAGATTGCCAGAAGTTTGAGGCCAGCCTGGGCTACTCAGTTACGTGCCAGGGCAGCTCAGATGAACTACATAGACTGTCTGAGGAGGGGAGGGAGAGAGAGATGGGTTGGTTGTGTAGCGTTTGTGAAGGATGATGCCATGGTTGAACCTCATGCAGAGCAAGGAAGAGGAAACAGAGCTGCCAGTTTTGAGAGCTTCTTGTGCAGAGCTTGGTGCTGGAAGGTGTGCACTTGTTTGCTCTTCTGAGAGCATTGTTTTCATCCTTAGTTTACCGTTTAGGTGCATTCAGGGAGATGATAGCATTGCACAGCTGAGACTGGTTCAAAGTAGAATCTGTGTTTCTACCGACCTTGAAAAGATTCTTGACTTGCCTGAGTATTTTCTGTCTGTAAAATGGGGATGGTTGTCTCCAGGAAAAACACATGAAATGATTGATATCAAAGCTTCTTACAAAGTGGGCTGAGTCACCACATTCTGTGGGGTGCTAATGTGCGCAGGAGGAGCTTACTGGAGAGGATAAGAACACAGCTCTGGGAGTCAGTCCTCTGTGTGCCTCTGGGCACACGTCTGCATGTGTGGATGTACAGAGTGTGTAGAATGGTTAGTGCCGGAGGACTAGGTCTTCCCTGCTCGCTCTGAGGACTGACTGCTTTAGTGCCTGGGGGTCCTTAGAACACCAGATGCTCCTGTGTGTTGGCTCCTGAGACTTCTATGTTCTTGTTATCACTGTGTGGAGAGTGTGAAAGCTGGAACTCTAGCTCACAGCTTCAAAAGTGAAACCAATGTTCAACCCAGGGCTATTAGAAAACTATAAAATATTCTCTACTTTAATCCTAACCTAGATTGAAGATGGAGTAACACAGTGCTGGTAAGAGTTATTGTAGCAGTTGTTCACTGAGCAGTTACCATGTGCTCAGTCTTAAAAACATATCTGTGGTAAAAATAAATGAATAAAATGAATGGCAAACAAAAAATCCAAACACCCATATCTTTGGTAATGATGTCCGACAATAGGGACATACTTGTGCTGTTAATCTTGTTTGTATAATCAGAGCGAGAGACAAGGAGAAGATCAGTGTGTGTGGGTGCTTTGTCTGTGTGTCTATCTATGTGCCATGTGCATGACTGGTGTCTGTGGAGACCAGAGGAAGGAGGCAGAGCCCCTGGAGTTACAGACACTTATTAGCCACTGGAAGAGTGGCCAGTGCACATAACTGCAGAGCTGACTAATCTGTCCAGCGCCCTGAATAGATTCTTATAGTATGAAAATTAGACTGTTTCCTATCCCCAGTCCAACCCTTCAGAGAGAGACAAGTGATAATACATCTTTAAATCTTGTTAGGCCTATCTCCGGAGACAGAAACAGAAATAATGTTGTTCTGTGGGTTTGAGAAATTTGAGTAGCATTGTACTGTGTTTTGAGTAGAAGCCAAAGAATCTCCCAGAACACCTGTGTAGATTCTAAAATTAATAATTGAATATATTTTTGACACATTCTAATGTAGTTTTGTTCGTTCTAACAATGGAAACAGTTTTAACTGTTAGCTTAGTTCTTTTTGGAGTTAACAAATTCCTTTATGGTGTTAGCGTCTCTTGTTTTCCTCAGATGTTTTGTAATTTAGTTTATAGTCACAGGTTTTCTGTAACTTTTATGGGTTCTGAGTGGCTCAGAGTTTCTGGGGTTCGTGCACAGCCTCTCCTCAAGCTCAGAATTGTCTTTTCCACACGATAGGAGGGCAGCATCTAGAGTCTGAAGAAGTGTCTCAGCAGACAGGTGGGGTGTGTTCTCATCCTCCTCTGAAAACAGCCACCTCAGTTCTTCCTTTATCTGAACACCGAGTTTAGGCTGAAAATAAGACTTCGTTTGAGAATAAAATTCCATGTTAAGAATATTTGAAAGTCACTGGGCAGTGGTATCATACACTTTTAATCCCAAGCACTCGGGAGGCAGAGGCAGGTGGATCTGTGAGTTTGAGGCCAGCCTGGTCTACAGAGTGAGTTCCAGGGCTACACAGAGAAACCCTGTCTCGAAAAACCTAAAAGAAAGAAAGAAAGAGAGAGAGAGAGAGAGAGAGAGAGAGAGAGCGAGACAGAGAGAGAGCAGGCAAGCAAGCGAGAGAAAACAAAACACATTTTAATTTGTAAGTTAGTTTGGTATTAGATTCTAGTTAAAAATCTTCATATGGAAGGCTAGAGAGATAGCTCAGCATTTAAGGGCTCTGGCTGCCCTTCTGGAGGATCCCAGGTTCAATTCCCAGCATCCACATGGAATCTGTAATTGCAGGGGATCCAACACCCTCTTCTGGCCTCTTGTCGACACCATACACCTGTGATGCATAGATACATTTGGGCAGACACACCACACATAAAATAAAAATAAAATTTAAATCTATAAAATAGAAATATAACAATATGAATCCGTATATGATTTAAAGTGCAAGTCACTGCCATTAAGTGAAGACAACTTCAGGTGTTGGAACAAGATCTAAGGTGAGGTGGTCGTACCTTTCCTGTGTGTCGAAGTGTTTACACACACCACACAGAAGTTTCTCATTGGATGGAGCTGGAGCAGCAGCACAGGCAGCAGCAGGGATGAGAAGCAGGACTGCGACAATGTCCTTGGTGGCAGGGGCTGATGTCAGTGTGTGTCTCTACAAGCAGCTGGAAGGTGTTAGCTCAAGTGGTGCCTCTTCCAGATGCACTCCTGATGCTGTTGTCACTGGCCTTCCAGTGAGTAAGCTGACGGCAGTCATTGTGGATGGCTATGGTCTGTAGTGCTCTTGAGCTCACATGTCCAGTTTCTATCTTCCCAAGAAATCGTAAAGGCCACAGATGCGTCTCGGGTACCAGACACTTGGAATGAAAGCTGGCTGGCTTCCCTGCTGCCTTCCTCCCTGCTCTCCCCCTGCCCCTCACTTCCATTTCTGTCTACATGGTCTCATTGTGGACCTGGAACTTAATATGTAGACCAGGGTGGTCTCAAACCAGCAGAGATCTGCCTGCCCAGTGAAAGGTTGATTTTTCTTAAATCAGGATAGTAATACTAACAGAGGTCTTGGCACTATTTTGCAAGCTTCAGTTGATGAGAAAAAGTAATCATTCTTCACCCTAGCCATGGCTGTTTACATCCTCAAGTAGTTCTATATTCTTGATCACAAAGTCAAATTTGCTATTTAATCTGTAGCTGATTATTTTGGTGTGATGTTTTGCCATTTTTTTAGTCAACAATCTACGCTTGTAGGCTGTGTTCCCAGGGTCTTCACTCAGATTGAAGTATGCCTGTTGGGTCTGAATTCTTTGATAGCACCAAATTCACCTCTGGTTACGTTCCCCTGGTCCACGGGTTGAGAGGTCACCGCTGGGTGCAGCCCATTGCACCCTCTCCCTCCCCATCACAAGAAGCTTGGCAGCTCAGAAAATGTGCTTAGTCAAATACTATTATAAGCAGCTTTAAAAACAGCCAAGCGTTTCATTCTGCAGCCACCACCAGAAATCCAAGCGCTAAATAGGGAAGATTATGAAATCTTCTTTAAGGACTTCAAAGAGAAGCAGCATGGAGATAAGGGAGTCCTGGCAAGATCTGCTGCAGCTGTCAGTTCCCGAAAAATTGGGAACCAAATTTTGACACTTGTGGTTGAATCATCCACCCTTCCAAGTGAGCCCAGGCAAACCTGAGGTATTTTTAGAACCTTTCAAATCACATTGTTCTCTTTATCATAGCTGGGCCTGTGGGTCCTACAATTTCCTAAGAGATAGAACAAAATTGGACCAAATAAATTGGGCTCGGCTTACTATAATAGCAGTAGTATGTGATGCATACAATATTAGATTTAAAACTTCATCTCTTTTCTTGGAACATTAGAACCACTGGCACAGCAGCTGAAGCATTTGTTAGAGTAGTAACAGCTGTGAGCTGGTGGTCTGATTCCCAGGAGAAGCACAGAGACGTGGGAAGGTGTGGTCAGCTCTCTTACAGATAGATATTCCTGGGCCAGCCTCTGCTTAAGGCTGATTGCTACCAGCATATATAACATTGTTCATTATAGACTATAAAGAAGACACAGCTAACTAGCTACTACCATATGCACATAATTACATTGTTCATGCTTGCGTGCTGAGACTTTCTAATTTAAAGTTTAAAGTGTAATAGTAACAGGTTGGGAAAGGTTAGGATAGTACTTGTGTATGTGTTTATGTTGCACTAGTTATGCTGGGTGTTGTGAACAGATGGCCATTTTAGCAGAAAACAAAAGTTGCTTTGAAACATTTTCTTTTTGCTTGGAACAGGTAGCAGCTCTGAGAGCAAACTTCTGAGCCTGTGAGTAAAAACTAGCCTGACTAACAGAGATACTGCTGCCTTTGGACACAGCCATGCCATTTGTACATGGTGGCATCCCGTCTCCGAACTCCTTAGCTCCCAGAAGCCTATGTCTATGGAAAAGTATCATAGACCAGACAAAGATGTGATTTGAGACATGGAAAATAGCATGGAGGTTGGACTAATGGGATTTAAGAACAAACAGTACTCATTCTGGTCCAGTTGTTGTAAGAAGAAACTCGAGAGCTTGGTGGAATTTCTAATTTCTTTTTTAAAATATGCATGGCTGTTTATAGTCGTGAGCAGCAGAACATTCGTATTGTGTGGTTGTCTTCTGAAAGCCTTCCAGCTAATTACTTGGAATATAATTTTATTGAAGCAAAAAAGTTTGGAGTAGGGGCAGATTCTTGTTTTCATGTAAGTGTTCAGAATGAGGTTGAAAATCCAGCAATTCTTTTGTAGTTCCAGATAGATTTGAAAGGTGTCAGGAATAAGCGAGCCCAGATTCTGATCATTACTGTAAAAGGTTGGGAACACAGTAAGCAGATAAAAGGAGAAAGAACATTTGTCAAATTCCATTTCGATCACGACGGACGGAGCCGAGTCTGTAATACTGTTCCTAAAGGCAGAGCTGCTGCTCTAGATCATTCACCCATTGCCCACAGCAGTGCCTGCAGACAGTATCGTCCACACAAGAGAGTGTTCCCTCAGCACCTACGGCCTACACCAAAAAGCATGGTCCCACTGACCTGAGCACAGAGAGTGGGGCTGCTCTTTCATAAGTGACAGCATTGGATTCCACGTGTATAGTGGTGCACACGATTGGTGACAGTGCTGAATTGCACTTTTCTGCCCAATGGCAGGCTTCGTGTTTCACTGTAATGGGGGCATATTTGTTTGAGTGACCTATCACAGTGCATGATGGGAAGCTTTTGTCTTAATCTTGCACAAATGTGTTGCTTATATCCTATGCCTTTCTTCCCCCCTTTAAAATGATGACTTGTTTTTTGAAACAAGTCTGTTGACTGGTGAAATGGCTTGTTGGCTAAAAGCACCTACTGATCTTTCCAAGGACCAGATCTACATCAGGCAGTTCACAGCCACCTGTAATCTCAGCCTTTGGGAATTTGATGCTCTTTTCTGGCCTCTGGCGTTTGAGCGCGCACACACACACACACATCAAATGATGATGATGATATTAATAATAATAATAATAATAATAATAATAATAATAATAATAATAATAATACAATTTTTTAAAGCCTGGAGATGGCTCTATGGTTAAGCACACTTGGTGCTTTTGTAAAAGACCCAGGTTCAGTTTCCATTATCCACATAGTGGTTCAAAACTATTCATAACTCCAGTTCTTGTGGATCTGCTGCCTTCTTCTGACCTCCTCAGGTACCAGGCACACCTTTACAATTATGTTTGTGGCTGGGAAGGTGGCTTAGTCAGTAGTGCTTGCTGCTGAAACATAGGACCCCAGTCAGTGTCTACCCCCACAAAAAATCCAGGTGTGACATTAACCACTCTCATGTGCAAGCTCATACACATGAACACAAACAGTGAAACATTGTGTCTTTAAAGATATGATGTTTAAATTGTTTCTTTTGAAGTCATTCTTTTCATTTTAAATTCACATTTTCATTTATTTATATGTGAATATATCTGTGTGCACAGAGCACCTGTGGAGGTCAGGGGATGATGTGAGGGCGCCGGATCTCTCCATTCACTCTGTTGACAGGGCGCCAGGGTTAGAACTCAGGTTGTCAGCATGGCTGCAAGTGCCTTTACCCACTGAAGTGTCTCATGTATCCATTTATTATGTGTTGGAGGGTAAGTATGCACATACCCCAGCACACACATGGACATAAGAGAAACTTTTGGGAGCTGGTGTTCTCCTCCTGCCTTGTGCTTGCATTGGAGTCTCTGTTGTTTCTGAGCTGCTCACTCCAGCGTAGCTCAGGTACTTGCTGCTGATTCTCTGCTCTGCTTCCCATCACTTTTCAGTCGTGCTGGGATCACAGATGTGCATAGACACATCTGGCTTTCTACATGAGCTCTAGAGACTGAACTCAGGTCATCTGGCTTGCATAGCAAGGACTTTTCCTGCTAAGCTGACTTCCCAGCTGCTTAACATGATTCTTGTAAATATCTACTTTGAAATTATTTTTCTTTAAAACTATTTTAAACATCCTCTTTTAAATTTTAAACATTTGCTTATTTTAAAGTATATAAAGTGTTTCTCTACATGTATGTTTGTGTAGCACATATGTGTATATGCCTGGTACCCTCAGAAGTTAGGAGAGGGCCAGAGATCCCCTAGAACCAGAGCTATGTAGTTGCAAATGCCCATATGACTGCTAAGAACCCATGTCCTCTGCAGGAGTGACAAGTGCTCCTAACTGCTGAGCCATCTCTCCAACCCCACTCCAGGATATATTTTTAAAAAAACTTTTACTGCTAAGCAAGGAACATTTATGGTTTTGAGGCAGTGGTGGTGGAGGGGTTTTTTTGCTGTTGGTTTTGTTTTTCGAAACAGTTTCTCTGTGTAGCCCTGGGTGTCATGGAACTCACTTTGTAGACCAGGCTAGCTTCAAACTCAGAGCTTTGCCTGCCTCTGCCTCCCCATTGCTTAGATTAAAGGCATGAGCCACCATACCTAGCCAAGATTTTATCTTTCAAGGATAATCTAAGAGAAATTTCAAGTAATTTTCAAAGGTAAGATGCATTTATTAGCCAAATGTAGTGGTGTACTTCCTTAACCCCAGTGCTTGGGAAGTAGAGGCAGATACATCTGTGTGTTTGAGGCCAGTCTAGGCTGGTCCACATAGTGAGTTCAGGACAGCCAGAGCTACATAGTAAGGCCCAGTATCAAAACAAACCAACAACAACAAATTATTTACAACAACCGGCTTTAAAACAGCAGCCCTTTCATTTAGGACCAAGGTGGTGTTGTTTAAACAATGGAATTGCACTGTTGATATTCTTACCCGTGTTTGCTGACACAGAAATAAGTATAAAAGTCATACAACTTTCATTACCACTTTTCTTCCCTCTAAAGGTTATTTACTTACCTCTCTGATCAGTCTGAAACTTGTAAAATTCAGCAATATTTTGAAATGTGTCTGCAGCTACTTTAATGAGAACATTTTGAAGCACTTTCTCCCAAGTGCTCACAGACACAGGACGGTGGTGGTAGCAGCAGTCACAGCCCATCCTTAGGCTCCTTTCAGCCCAGAAGTGGGAGGGGCCTGTAACGTTAATTTTTTTAAATCTTATTTTTAATGATGGTTCTTAAATGTTTTAACCTCCCTTTTAGCCTATCACCCACCAGAGGTCGTGGGAAAGAAAGGACATGGGGCAGAGGATGGGGAAGTGCACCTGTTTATAGAAAGGTTCTTTGGAGCAACCCCCATCTGTGTTGTCTGGAAATCAGCAGTTCAGTTCACAGGTGAGCTGACAGCTCTAGCCACTCAAAGACACTTCACAGATACACTAGCAGTCTAATTCAGTAGAGTCGGGATAGCAAACATGAATCAGCAGCAGTGGCACTACCTAGCAGAGACAGCAGGCCTCGCCCTCAGCAATGACGAGTCAGTAGGAGAGACCCTGAGTGACATCAGGAGAAATTCTCAGTTGTGTCTCTCTCAGCAAAGCAAAGATCAGCAAAGACAAGAGACCAACAGGTGTTTACGGCTACCTCTGTAAGCAAGCCAAGCTCACCCTCTGTCACTGTCCATCGAGTCCTTTTTATACTCCCTCCAAACATCACGTGTCCTCCATGGGTCTGGCCTCAGCACGTATATCTGCCTCAGCTGATTTCTGCCAGTCAGCCCGAGTCTGAGGAAGCGGCAGGAAGCCGCAGCACACCACTAGAAGGTGTTTTTTGTTTTTGTTTTTCTGGATGGAGTCCCAACAGATGCAGCTCAACTATGCGATGTAAGGCAGACCAATACATGTGCGTCACTAGCAAAGAATCCTTCATCACGTGTCCTTTCATGTGCTTGCTTTAGCAGAACATCCTCCTCTCCTGTGTCTGTCTGCTTCAGCAAAATGTTTCTTCATGAGTCTGTCTTAGTCTGAAGTGTGTCCACTTCTGTGAAACATTCCTTTACATGTTTGGCCTAGAAAAACACCATCCAACACACCTGACTTTCCAAAGAACCCTGAAGTTTCTACTTCAGGGGCCCAGGAAGGAGGAAGGGAGAGTATTTCAGAACATCCAGTAGATTTGAGGGAGAAAGGCAGACACAGAGACGCAGACTGTATATAGGGACTGGAGCTTCTGTCCCTGTCCTGTCTTGGATCAGCATGCCAGCCAAGACAGGGAATGGGGTCTCATTAGTTCTTTACTCTGCTATCCTGATAGAAGAATGCATTAGTGACTCCCTTCATGGGCACTTGGGGATGAGCTGTTCCTGGGTGGGAGGGCTCCAGACCTACAACTGCTGCACAGTGTCCTTGCCATCATAGGTGATGTCACTGAGTGTGATGCAGGCTTCCCACATCAGTCTTGCCACACTGGTATTCAGAGATACCCCACGTTTTTCCCTTCTTGTCTACCTGAGAGAAGAGCTCATCCCCGTTTGCCATGGATTTGTTGTGCTAGGTCTGAATGTGACCATTATTTTCACCTCTCTCAGGGTTCCTAGGATATATCTGAGGGAATATCCTCAGATATATCCTCAGCAGTGGTGAGCCTAGTGAGATGGGTGTGCAGCTCGCTTCCTGGTGGATGAGCCATTCCTCATTACTGTTCTGGTGCTGCCACCTATGCAAAGGATGCTAGGGATATCATCCCCAAAGTTGAGCTGACGCTCCTTGGCCGAGGTGTAGGTTCCCTGCAGACTGGCAGGAGAGCCAGGCAGTGACTGCATGCTCACCGCATCTCCAGCTTGCAGCCCAGGAAGAAGTGCACCTTCACAGACTGCCAGTCCAGCTCCAGGGCACCCTGGGAGTCAGCAGCTGCCTGCTAAGGCTGTTACTGAATCCCCAGGTGGTACAGGGCACAGCTGGTGTAGTACACCACCACAGTGTGTTCCCAGTAATGCTGCTGCCACAGCAGGACACAACCTCTGGGTACTTTTTGTGCCTAGCACCACAGCTCTATCCTTTCCCTCCCAGCCCAGTTCCCACAACCTGTAAAAGCAATTCTTACATCGAGCAAACACCTTAAGATAATGTTGAGGTGTATTTCAATAGTAAAAGTTACAACAAAGGTAACAAATTACATACAGGAATCATATAGTTCCTCCTTTACAGAACCCATCCAAATAAAACATTGTTTTGGCACTGGTTCCTTCTAAATTATTTGCAGAGGTGGTTTATGGGAACCAGAATGCACAAGGCTTTGGTTCTCAGTTGCAGCTACCAGTTTAAAATCTTCTCACTAAAAATATAAGACAAGTTGTTATGTTGAGGCTGAGGAAGTGGCTAAGTGGTTAGAGCATTTGCCCTTGCAGAGACCTTGGATCGATCCCAGCACCCACTTGGCAGCTTGCAACCCTCCATAATTCTAGTTCTAGGGGATCAGGTCCCTTTTATGGCCCAGAGATAGCACACATACATGTGTCCTGACAGACCACTCATGCAAATAGAGTGCATCTCTTTTGGTTTTCAAGAGAAGGTTTCTCTGTATATCCTGTATATTCCTGGATATCCTGGAACTCACTCTGTATACCAGGCTGGCCTCAAACTCACAGAGATTCATCTGCCTCTGCTTCCAAATGCTGGAATTAAAGGTGTGCACCACCACATGAGGCAAATCCCCTTTTTCTTTTCTTTCTTTTTAAAAGAATTTTGTGTTTTGTTTCGTTTTACTAACCTTATAAATTTTATTCTTGTAATTTATTTCTATGAATTTATTTATTTACTTCACATTGCATTGTCTAGTTCCCTCAGATCAGAGATGAGCGAGCATATGGTTCCCTGTGTATGCAGGCTTACACTCATGCATAGATCCTTAACTTCCTGTGTCATCTTTGTATGTATAATACAGACCACTCATTCTTATCAATATGCTATACCACTCTTGGTACTTTTCCTTTTGCTGGTTCTAAAACATCTTTTATATCATTGTGACATCTGTCTCTTTTTTCCCCTGTTGAATTTACTTATTTACACAATCAGTTAACTTTTGGTTTTTTAAAAGCTTGTATGTATGCAGAGACCAGAAGAGGGTGTCATGCCCTGGAGCTGGAGTTACAGGTGGTTATGAGCTGCTAATACAGGTGGTAGGGACTAAACCTGGGGCCTCTGTAAGATCAGCGTCTGTTCTTGTTTGCTTGCTTTTCTGTTTGTTTTTAAGATGGAGTTTCTTGTAACTCAGACTGACTCTCCATGAAGTCAGGAAGGACCTTGAACTTTTATCCTCCATCTTGCAAGTGCTGTGATTGCGGTACACCACGACACCCGTCTTACTCACTGTTCTGTCGCTGTGAAGCAACAACCATGACCACAGCAACTCTTGTAAAGGGAACATTAACTAGGGCTTGCTACAGTTTCAGAGGCTTAGTCCATTGTTGTCATGGCAGGAAGCATGGTGGCCGGCATGGCAGGCACGGTGCTGGAGAAGTAGCTGAGAGCTACATCCTCATCTGCAGGCAGAGAGAGGGAGGAGGGGAGGAGACAGACAGACAGACAGGCAGACTGGGCCTGGCATGGGTTTATAAGACATCAAAGCCATCCCCCGTGATAGACGTCTTCCAATAAGGCCACATGTGTCGATCCTTGTAATCCTCTCAAACAGTGCCGCCCCCTAGTGACTGAGCATCCAACAACAGGGGCCTGTGAGTACTATTATTCAGACTACTGCAGCTCTATTTCTTATGCAGGTTATCAACCTGTGTTGCCTGCAGGCTAGGCAAGCACCCTACCCATTGAGCTACATCCCTAGTGTCTGTTTTTATGTCTTGCTTTGCTGTGTTTTGTTTTGCAATGGTGTTCATCTAGCTTGGGCTGGCCTCAAATTCAAGTTTTTTTTCCTTAGACCCCAACTGTCAGGGTTACAGATGTGTGTCACTATGTCTGCATGAATGCGTCCCCTCAATTTAGTCAACATACCCGTAACTCCAGTGTCTTCTTCCACATGCTATCCACATGTCAGTCTTGTGCCCCACAGCTCACATTAGGACCTTAGTATCTTTATTTCCCATGCTCTCACTGAGCCTTCCCATGTGTGCTGCTGACTAGTCTTTGTCTGTGTCATTTCAGCCCCTCAGTTCTATCCATCCTTGGAATCCAGCCTACTGACCTCACTTCTGTAAACATTCCCAGTCCGCTCAGTTATAACCTGCACGCTTCCTCTGCCTGTTTGGTTCCCTATGTCTTTGGTGTCTGGACATCTGGCTGTGCCACTTTGCTACTGAGTCTTTGTCATTGTTCATCCCTGCAAGTACCATTGTCACCATTCTGAGATAGGAGCCAGAGGGAAGAGCTTAACTCTGACCTTCTCATGAGTACATAGTAGAGGCTTCCTGTACAAGCAGCCTGCGGGAGCTAGCAGATCATGTGCTTGCTTTTTTGGTGTTTTAGAATTTGTGGTATATACTACAATGCTGATTTTCATTTCTAATATGGTAAACATCGATAGATAGGGTATACATAAAATCTTGAAATCTTTGATAATCTCGAGTATCGCTAGGCATGGTGGTATATTTCTGTAATCTCAGCTCTTGGAAGAATGAGACAGGAGGATGATGAGTTCAAGACTAGCCTGAGCCAAATAGAAAAGGTTACATAAAGGCTTCTTGAGACCTGAAAGTTTGAGAATCATTGTTTCAGACACAGAAACAAAACACAGCAGGCCGGTGACAAGATGAGTCAGAGGCAAGCAGGTTGTTCCACAAGATCCCCTCAGGTGCTCAGGAAGTGATGAGGAGCCGAGCGGGCTTCCTAATAAAGAAGAAGGGGCCAAAGAGGACAATTGGTTCACCCTTTGATCGATTATAAAAATATTATAAATAGTCTGCTGAAGAGCAGTCTGGCGGAGTATCAGAAATGCATGTTCCTTTTGACTGTGTCTGGAAAAAAATATCCAATAGAAGTTATAAAGTGTCTATCTAAGGTAGCACAGTGACACAAACTGTAATCCCAGCACTCGGAACTTTTGGGATTGGAGGCCAGCCTTTGCTACATAGCAAGATCCTTGTCTCAAAAAAAAAAAAAAAAAGGTGTTTGGAGAGTCAGTGTCTTTGTATTGTTTTATATATTATTGAAAAGCCCAGAAATAACCTAAAGTTCAAGTGGCAATTAGGAGGCGTGTCCAGGAATGAAAACACTGGCGATGTGCTTCTTTCTCCTTAATTAGCCGGGAGCAGTAGAATACTTAGAAGGCCACCTATTGCTTCTTTGTATGGAACTGTGATTCATGTGACCTGACTATACCCTCCCCTAGGTACAATGTACAATGAAGGCCAAATAATAACCGGTTCTCATAGAGTGCGGTGAGTAATGTGTGGGATTGTTCTTCCACCAACAGCATTTCTAGCTTTTAGCTTTTAAAAATAGTTGTGGAGCCTAAGCTAGAGAAGGGAACCTGGCCTAGATGTTACCCAGGGTACCAGATGAGCAGGGCTGATTTCATCCTGGGCGCTCTGCCCAGGACACTTTTAAAAGAATGTATAGTTACTCTAGGGATCCCGAGACTGGGCTCATATCTGGTGTACACATTTACGCTTTAAAGGGAGAATTAGCAAGGTATTAGACTCTGGGTACTTTGCTATTGCTCAGATTTTTTTCAGCAGCCTTTGTAATCCAGCCACTGAAAAGTTGCTATGTGGGGCTGGATTCCTGAGTAGCAAGACTAACTTAATTATAGAGAAATATTTGGGGAGCCAGTCATGGTGGCGCATGCTTGTGACCCTAGCTTTGGGCAGTGGAGGTAAGGGGATCAGCTCAAGGCTAGCCCCACCCCCCGTGTGTGTGTGTGTGTGTATGTGTGTGTGTCTGTCTGTCTGTCTGTCTCTCTCCCTGCCCCCATATATAATCAAATTCAGTGTGTTGTCACATGCCTGTAATTCCAGCACTAAGGAGGCCAAGGCCAAGTGTCATAGGTTCAGTCTAGCCTGGGCTACATAAGGAGATACTATCTCAAAAACCACAAAGAAAATGAAGAAAAAGTAATTTTGAACTTCCTCCAAGGCTCATTTTCTGTGGATGGCAAGTTCATGGGATGATAAAACAGAATTTTGGATACACACACACTGCACATGCTGTCATCCCATAGCTCACATTCAATATCATTGGCCTATTAAGAATTCTAATGTTTGTACTGTCTATACAAAATTTTCTGCTGTGTAGCCAGGCAGTAGTGGTCTTGAATCCTATCACTCAGGAGGTAGAGGCAGGTGGGTCTCTGAGTTCAAGGCCAGCCTGGTCTACAGAGGGAGTTCCAGGATATCTAGGGCTACATAGAGAAATCCTGTCTTAAAAACAGTGCTATTATAGAAACGCAGTAGTCTTATGATAGGACCAAAGACTTCATATTTCCCCACCATCACTCCTCAGTGTGTAAATATCACATTAGTTTATCTTTGGGTTGTATTGTGTTATGTAATTTGATTAAAAATGGCTGTCTGAGTTGCTATCTTGAATCTCATTGAAAAATGTTAAATTAACTTAAGCCTAGGATTAAGATAAAATGTTCAACAATCCTGAGATGGCCATAAATGTACTGCTGCCATTTTGTCCTGTGTGTTTGTGTGAAGCAGCATTTTCAACATGATTGATGGTAATAAAATTAAACATTGTGGGGCTAGAGAGATTGCTCAGTGGTTAGGAACACTAGCTCTTCTCACAGAGAACCCAGGGTCAGTTCCCAGCACCCACATGGTGGTTACAACCATCTGTAACTCTGCTTCCAGGCAATCTAATGTCTTCTAGCCTTCACCAGCAGTGGGCATGCATGTACATGTACACAGACATATATATAGGCAACACACCCATACACCTAAAATACAATATTTAAAAATTAATTATTTAAGTGGACAGTGGTGGCACCCCACATACCTTTAATCTAGGCAGTCAGGAGGCAGAGGCAGACTCCTGGTTCAGTACCAGCCTGGTCTACAGGGCCAGCAGGGTTACATAGAGAACCCTGCCTTGAAAAAACAAAAATATTAAAATAAATATGGAAATAAAATATTTAAGGAAACTCAAATATTTATCAACCCTGAAAACTATTGAAGATACTCTGTATCCTATAGTGTCAAATATTCGATTGAGATCTTATTTATTTATTTTGATTTTTTTTTGAGATGGGGATTTCTTTGTGTAGCCTTGGTTGTACTAGAACTTTCTCTGTAGACCAGGTTAGCCTTGAACTCATAGAGATTCACTTGCCTTTGCCTCCCAAATGCTCAGGTTAAAGGCATGGGCCACCAATGCCCTGCTGAGATCTAATTCTTTGGGTAAAAATAACATATCTTTCTCATCAACAACAAAGGACCAGCTTGGAGAAAAGTCCTCATTGGTATAGTGTCTTTGAACTTTCTCTCATTTCTAAGATTTTATTCAGTAGTCTGTTTATTACTTTATTAAGTATTATTTATTATTTATTACTTTATTAAGTATGCTATTTATTAAACTCACCACCTTAAAAAATTAGTTTTAAGTTTTAAGAAGCACTGTACAGCTGGCTGTCATGGCACATGCCCTTAATCCTAACACTAGGGGAACAGAGACAGGAGGATCTCTGTAAGTTCAAGGCCAGCCCGGTCTACATCACAAGCTCAGGACAGCAAAGGCCATCCCTCCAGGTACCATTGTTACCACTCTGAGATAGGAGCCAGAGGGGAGAGCTTGCTCTGACCTGCTCATGCATACACAGTAGAGCTTACAGAGGCTTCCTGTACAAGCAGCCTGTGGGAGCTAGCAGATCTATTATAGAGTGAGACCCTGTCTCCAAAAATCAAAAAACAAAACAAAAGGAAGCACTGTGTATTCTCTGTGGTTGGTAACTGTCTCAGGTGGGTAGGATAGGAGGAGCTTTCTGTTATATGGAAGTGGTGTCCTTATGGCAGCCAGGGTCCCTACGATAGAGTTTTTGATTCTATAGTTAATGAAATACTCCTTGTGGTAGAGACACTACCCAGTAGAAGACCTGGATGTGGTAGGATGGGGGTTGGTGTTCCTTGTACACCACCCAGTAGGAGAAGACCTGGATGTGGTAGGATGAGGGTTGGTGTTCCTCGTACAGTACCCAGTAGGAGAAGACCTGGATGTGGTAGGATGGGGGTTGGTGTTCCTCGTACACCACCCAGTAGGAGAAGACCTGGATGTGGTAGGATGGGGGTTGGTGTTCCTCGTACACTACCCAGTAAGAGAAGACCTGGATGTGGTAGGATGGGGGTTGGTGTTCCTCGTACACCACCCAGTAAGAGAAGACCTGGATGTGGTAGGATGGGGGTTGGTGTTCCTCGTACACTACCCAGTAAGAGAAGACCTGGATGTGGTAGGATGGGGGTTGGTGTTCCTCGTACACTACCCAGTAAGAGAAGACCTGGATGTGCTAGGATGGGGGTTGGTGTTCCTCCTCAGTCAGTTTCTCGTTTGCCTCTAGCCTTTGATTCTTAGACTGAGCAGCACTTCTGTGGAGCCGGTGTCTCAGGATGTGCGCAGGCTGTTCCTTCTTCCTGGAATCTAGTCATGGCTTCTGTCTCCTCCCTTTAGCATGCGTCATGCTTCCTTCACTTTTGGGTTAAATGTAACGTATTCCAGGAAGCTTCCTAGGAGTCCCTGTGGCCTGCATCCCTATTTCTGACTGTCATCCCATCGCAGCTACTCTGTGCTCCCAGGGCGTCTTCCGCCCTTCCAGTGCTGTCCAGCACTGTGAACCTGGGTGCTTCCCTTCAGCTTGGCGAGGAGAGAGCCTTGTTTGGAGTAGTAGTCTCTGCCACAGGGCTCTAATGTGGAGTAAGTAATGTTTGTCATGTGGCTCTCTTGAAGTACTTGATTTCACTTGGCTTTCCAGACTCCAGTTGATATTTCTTAATGATGGATCTTTACTTAGTGTAGTGTACTCATAGCTTGGCTATCACATGGAGGTAAGTGGCCGAATTAAGTGACTGAGTTCCTGCTAACACTCAGTATTCTTAACTTCTTACATTTTAGGATGGGTCCCTATCCTGTGCTTCCTAAGGCACAGGCGTTTCTCAAGTGCTGCTGACGCTGGTTCTCAGGGTCGAGCCCAGTGAGTCCAGTGCACTTCTAGCAGCACACAGTTGTTCACAAGACCCCTGACGAGACAGGGCCACAGCCACTCACAGCAGCTTCCTTCTGCTTTAGGCCTTCTGACTGCTTTGGGTTCGATTGCTGGATTTTCTTTTTAATTTTTTTTATTTGTAAAGTTTAAAGTGAAGAGGTTTTATATGAAGATTCCAAATATTTAGGTAAGTTCAAAAATGAAGATTATATATATTGTTTAATTAAGCAGTTAGTCTGAAGGCTGGAGAGATGGCTCAGTGATTGATAGCATTTGTTGCTCTTACAGAGGAACCAGGTTCATCGCTGGGTATGGTGACACATGCTTGGCCAGCCTGGTTTACATAGCACATTCTAGGACAGCCAGAGCTGCATAGAGAGACCTTATCTGAAAAAAACAAAGGAGAGCCAGGTTCAGTTCACAGCATCAGTGTGGTAGCTCACAACAACCATCTGTAACTCCAGTTCCTAGAGCTCTGACATGCTCTCCTGACTCCTCTGTCTCTGCATTGCATGTGGTACATACACGTTAAGTGCATAAATATTAAGCAATTAGTCTCTACTAGTTTTCTAAGAAAGCTGGGGTTTTATGTATTGTGGTTCGTAGACTGCTAATAAAAAAGAAGAAAGGCTTTCTAATACAGCGAGCTCTTTTATAATGCTTGGGTGCTTTTTTTGCAGTTCAAGCGATACATCAATAAACTTCGAAGCAAAAACACCGTTTTCAAGAAGAAGCATCAGATGATAGCTGAGTTTAAGGCTGAGTTCGGCCTCCTGCAGAGGACAGAAGAACTTCTGAAGCAGCGTCAGGAGGCCGCTCAGCATCAGCTGGTAACTCAGCTATCGTGGCTGCTAAACTATTTTATGGCTTGTAGCTTTATGCTGAGGTCATTGTTTTCACTGGAAAATCATCCAATTAGTAATTTTCTTTGATTAATTACAGAGATGTCATGTAAGCTGATTCATTTATTTTTTTTAATATAGCAGTAAGCACTGCCTTTTAAAAAAATATGTGTGCCTACTTTGGGGTTATTAATAGAAGCTGGAAGTCCAAGTGGGTTTTTCTTTTGGTTAGCTAGTTAATATGAGTAAAATTATCATTCCAAGCGAGTGACTATAAAACATTTCTTTATCACGGCTTACACATGCGCTTCCAAGGAGCTTTGGCAAGAAATACCCAGGAAAGGTGCTGTGTGGGGTTTGCCCTGCAGGCTTGTGCCTTGTCATTGTGCTTCGGTTGGCACGTGATAGGTGAAGCTGCTGTGGAGCCACTCTGAGCCCAGGTCCCTGCAGTTCTCTTGGTGTGACGTTTTCCCTCCTTTTCCCCACGGGGGAAGATATTTCATCAGGACGCTGCTGTGAACGCCAGTCCTAGTTGAGGTCAAGGGCACTTTACTTTTCAGTGTTGTGATAATGAAGAGTCTGATGTAGAGAATTTAAGACTATAATTTACAGTGAACCAAACATGGATCCCGATGACACTAGTTTAAAAATTGACAGTAGTCCCTGCATTATTGTTCGGATTATTTCCTAATTTGCACTTGGACCCCTTAGCCTTGACTTAAAATCAAACATTGGGGGCTTTTCAGTTTCCTCTTGTGCTGTGGACTTCTAATTCCGTGTGGCTGCACAGGTTATCAGTCTGTCTCTCTCCTCCCTCTTGGACTCCCATGGCATCTGTGTTAGTCCTAGTTACCATGCCCCCGTTTCTTTTTTATTGGTGTTCCATTTGTTTGTTTATTGTCCTGTTCATGTGCATGTGTGGAGGTCAGAGGACAACTTGCAGGAGTCTCTTCTCTCTTCCCCCACGTGGGTCCCAGGGACCAGACTCACGCCATCAGGATTTGCAGCAAGTGGCCTTACCCTGAGCCACCTTACAGCCCCTGTGTCTTTTTTTTTTTTTTTTTAACTAATTATGTGTATCACTTTTTCTTCTTTTCATTCCTCAGTATTGTTTCTCACAGTGATTTACTTTGAATTGTTTTATTGTCTTGCACTTTGTACCTTCTTTTGTTCTTAGATTTATTCATTTTTATATGTATAAGTATTTAGCCTGCATATATGTGTGTGTGCCACATGTGTACCTGATGCTCACGGAGGTCAGGAAAAGCAATCAGATCCCTTGGCACTGGAGTTACAGATGGTTGTGAGCCGCCATGTGGGTGCTGGAGCCAGATCTGCATCCTCTGTAAGAGCAACAAATGCTCTTAACTGAGCCATCTTTCCAGGCCTGTTTTTCTACCTTCTCATTCATTAATTGTGTGTGTGTGTGCCTGTTGTTTATGTATATGTATGTATATGTATGTATATGTATGTATATGTATGTATATGTGTCTAGCTTCCTGTTTAAAACATTTATAAAGTTCTTAATCTCAGTTATTTTGTTTCTCCTTCTTTGAATTTCCTATTTATTCTATTTTATAGATCCTAGTTCATGGTTTCAAAATTCCTGTCTATTAAGTTTATACAGACACCCATTTCTCTTGTCTATTTTTTAGGGGCTTGGTCCTGTTTCTTCATCCATAATATTTATTGGATGTCAGACCTTATGTGTAATTACAGTTTTGTAGCCATAGTTATATTAATATTTCTTCCAAAGGAGGATTTAACTTTTTCCTGAAGATCACTTTAACCCAATTGAGGGTAATGTTAAAAGCTGATAGTTTCTAATCTTTATTCACTCGTAAGGACAGTCCCTACACCTCCAGCAGAGACTTCATTCCTTAGAATTGGTTGTCACTGTTGGATCTGGGTCTGGCTGTTAGGTTATCTCTATATCTCTAAGATGCAACCCTCTGAGACTAGAAGCTGGGCATTTAACCAGGGCGTCTATATGTTGACAAGGCTTGAGTTCGACCTCTGTCTTCATAGTTCTGTGGAAATGCTGAAATCTGTGTCTCTCTCTTAAGCAGTCATATTCCCTCTTCCCTCAGTCTCAGAGTGCTGGGATCAAGGGTGTATGCCGCCACCACCCAGCTTGAGTTCTTTCCGTACTCAACCTTTCAGCAGCATTGTAACATAGCTGACCATTCTCTTGTCCCTGAAACATTGTCTACAGGCATTAGGAGCTGGCTCAGTCAGGAAGGTGCTTGCCAAGTAAGCAGGAGGACCAGGGCTTAGTCCTTAACACCATATCAGAGTGAAGCACAGCAGTGCAAGCCTGACATCAGGGATGCAGAGATGAGATGATTGTAGGCGCTTACTGGCAAGGCTGTACTCAAATCAGTGAGCTCCAGGTTCAGTGAGCAACACTGTCTCCAAAAACATGGTGGGGAGCAATTGAGAAAGACACCGGGTGGGGGTCAGCCTCTGCACACATGTGCGTACTCACACACATTGTTCCACTTAATGTCCAGGACATTGCATTTTCGTGTTTTTCTTGCAGACAAACATTGTTACTCCATTGCTGGGGTCCCCTTTCCATCAGAGCTTTCCTCAGATGGCATATACTTTCTGTAGCAAATCCATTCTCACCTTGAATGTATTCTACTTGGTTTTTTTCTACTTGTTTTTTATTGTGTACTTTTCCCACTAGAGATAAGCTAGTTCCACTAGAAAGAAAACCCCTCCATTTTGCTCACTGCTCTACAGTACTGACTAGAACTGTGCTCAGAAAAGCTAGCATATAAGAAGCAGCAGATAGGTGAGTGAGTACACTGTCACGTGTGAATGCGTGCATTCTCCACATACCTATTGAGTGCATCGTATGTTTTATGTTCTACACTAAGTATGTAGCATTATCTGAAAATCTGAAATTAGATACAATTCCTCTACATCTCAAGACAGTATCGCAACTTTGAGTACAGGTTTATAGTGTATAAAGACATGTTTCTGGATGAAATAAAAGTGCAAATTGTCTTTTAGGATTCTGGACAACTTTATGTTATTCACAACTTTTCAACAGAAATAGGAAGTATTTCTTGTGGGAAGAAGATGCCAGTACTCATGGTCTATTCATTTTTTATAGCGAACTATTGAAGAAAAGAAGGGTATATCTGGATACAGTTATACCCAAGAGGAGCTTGAGAGAGTGTCGGCCCTGAAGAGCGAGGTTGACGAGATGAAAGGCCGGACCCTGGATGACATGTCCGAGATGGTGAGAGTGTGTGTGTGTGTATGTTTAATTTTCAGTTAAACATTTAAATATTCATCTCTATACAATGTTTACTTTGTATTCTTTTGTCATATGCTTGTATGGTATCAGGGGTTGACCTCCTGGGGCAGCCAGAGAAGGAGGAAAGGACAGACACATGGGCACATATACAGAAAAGCTGGGATTGGTGGTCCCGGCTCTAAGAAGCTACCGTTGCACACCCACTTAGCTGTCTGTCCTGCACAGAGACTCAAGGAGGGAGCTCAGCTAGTCTCCTTAGGAGCAGTGTTCAGGCTGTAAGCATCTGCAGGAGAAAGCTATGGTGGACATGTTCTGCACACACTGTCAATGTTCACACTCAGGCCAGAGGAAGCGTTTGCCTGGGGAAGGCCTTACCTTGCCCTCGGGACTCAGGGGTTGGACCTTGACATGGTTCATTCATGTCGACAGCAGCACATGTGTTGAGACTTCACTCTCTCGCATTCTTGAATTTATGTGGTATCTTTTATCAAGGAACTGTTCCATCGTAATGTTCAACTCAAAACAGTGCATATTTTGTATCTTAATGTAACATAAAGAAATATGTTAAAAATAAGTACTATAATTATTTTGTCTTTATGTATGCCTTTGATATTCCAGATTCAGGGCTGCTATCACCCAAATGCAGTGGGACATTTTCATCAAGCATGATATTAAAATCTTTTTTTATTTATTGGTAAATAGTTGCATCCCCAAACTCAAAAGACTTCCCTGAATATATCTTAGAACTTTCTGGATTTTGCCCAAAATTAGAAATGATTAGTGTTTAGTATAGAGGAGGTCTCAGGACCCTGTTCTGTCAGGTTATTCACATTGTGTATATTGAAAATCACCCACGCATGTTTGTGGTCATTTTACGTGGCCTCCTGAGTTGTGTGTGTCTCACAGACAATAACATTATAACGGCACACAGGTAACTTGTAGTTGCTTTGTACCTTCAGTTTTAGATTACAGACATCTCTGCAGAATGGTGTGCAATCATGATAACTGACATTTAGAACCAGAAAGTGTCCTTCGACTTGCTAAGGAATTAACATCTACTAGCTGGGCCTAGTATACACATGTGTAATCCCAGCACTTGGGAAGCAGAGACAGGCAGATCTCTGTGAGTTTGAGGACAGTCAGAGCTACATAGTGAGACCTTGTATCCCCCAAAAAATAAGAAAAGAAGAAACTAACATCCACTCAGTCTCTTTCCTATTATTTGGGACTGAAGTAATTAAAGTTTTACTTCTTTAAGTCTTTATTTAACTGCAGTAGTATTTTTATATATGCAGGACTTTTTTGATTCTTTAAAAATGTCATGTCTTTTGCTTTAAATGACAGGTAAAAAAACTGAATTCCCTGGTATCAGAAAAAAAGTCAGCTTTAGCCCCAGTTATAAAAGAACTACGGCAGTTGCGTCAGAACTGTCAGGTAAGTTTGATTTTGATGGTTCCAGCATCCTTGCTTGGATATACTAGGTGGACTCTAAGTATCTTATTTGGGAGATAATGGAAAGGACATTAGTTACTGAACTGTCGTGACATAAGGCAGTGACGACAGGGCCCACAAAGGTCTTGTTGGATTTATCTCACTTACTTTGTCATAAATCAGTGAGGGCTGGGGAGAAGGAATTCAAACTGAAATACGAAATGCAGCCAGATGAAATTTTAAAAATCATTTGCATTTGAGAGCTGTAAATATTAAATCTCATTCTTCTGTGGCCAAGCAAAGGCAGAATATCCCAGGACTAGCACGGCAGCCTTAGATGGATGGGCTTACTGCCCTGGCAGGCACAGCGGGGCAAATTGCAGAAAGCTAAGCACAAGCGCTGTTACTTGGAAGCTAACTGTAACCACGGCTTTAAAGGAGAGCTGTCAGAGTAAGTGTCCTGCACAGCATGATCCAGTGGCCACTAGCATTTGGCAGTACTGTTGCTGCTTCATCAGTCTCTGGAGTAATTGTAAGTGTGAGTGTGAGCCATCTTGCCTGTGCCTGAGGACGGAACTAGAAAACCAGTTCTACGTGAGCACCATCTGTCAGAGTTAGCTCCAGAGTGGAAAATCACATAGACTTTGAAGTCAGTTATAGACATCATTTCCTTTTTATAGAAAATGCCACACAGTCTGAGATAGGTTTAGAAGCTTATCCAGATAGACAAATGGGAGGCGAAAGTAGGGCCCTTATTCTAGTCTGCAAACACACACTCTCTCTCTTTCTCTCTCTCTCTCTCTCTCTCTCTCTCTCTCCCCTCTCTCTCTCTCTCTCTCCCCTCTCTGTTTAGACAGGGTCTTTCTCTCGTATTACACAGTCTTGGCTGTCCTGGAGCTTTATGTTTATACCAGGCTGGCCTTGGATTTAAAGAGATCCACGTGCCTCTTCCAAGTGCTAGGATTAAAGGTGAATGCCACCATGTCTGGCCTAAGATGCCTTATTTCAGTCTGTCTCATTACACACTGCTACCATCACAGAGGAGATCAAAGAGACAGCCCTGCACTCTTGGGTTTATGCTCTAAGTGATATGGTAGCAGCACATAAGGAAATTCAAGCAAGATAAAAGAAATTACATCTAGAGAGCAAGTAATGTATATATGACTTAATATATTGTGGAGCAGGACAGAGGGATGCTAAGAAAGTGTTGAACCAGAGAAGCTATAGGAGTGTTAGCAGTGGGGAGTTAGAGGCAGTGATGGTGAATCTGATATTAACAGTATTTGTTAAGCACTAGCTATGTACCTTGTACTCTGACATTTCTCATTGGGACCTTACAAACAATCCAAAGAGACAGGAACTTCCTTTATGGAAAGAAAGAAAGGAACAAAGGGAGGGAAGAAGGGAAAGAAGGAGGAAGGGAGGGAGGGAGGGAGGGAGGGAGGGAGGAAGGGAGGCATAGAGACTAGGGACTTGTCTAAGATGTGTAGTGGCAAACAGCAGAGTGAGTGTCTGTAGCACTGCACTAGTAATGTAATGTGGCCCTGGGGGGGGGGGTCCTCTGTCTCTGTCATCTGCCAGTCTTTACCACCATTGCTTTTCCATACCGTGCTCTCCTCCCCTTGTGGGAGGAGTTATGCCTGGAACCTCAGCTCCCACTGCCTTACTGCTGAGTATCTCCCATGGTGGCCTTTCTAGTCCTGTTGTGCCAAAATGTTCACTACTAACTTCTCTGTTGTCCTTGCTTTTATTTGAGTATTTTATGGTGCTAGAGATGGAACCCAGGGCCTTTCACAAGCTACACAAGCGTTCCTTGACTACCACTAAACTCTTCCCTAGCCTGTCAAAGGTTTGTTGTTGGTTGTTTTTGTTTTTGTTTGTTTGTTTTACTTTTATGATGTTGCAGATGGACTCACACATTTAACACATGCTAGGCAAAACGTTGTACCAGTACACTGCGCTGCTGTCCTGGCAGCCACTGTTTACATTCAGATTGCTGTCAGTGTTTGGGAGAGGGTCTGACTATTGCCCAGAACTCATGAGCTAAGGGAATTCCACATCCTTTTAGGCTGTGACTTTTCATTTTTGTTTTATTTGTTTCAATTTAAGTAAAAATCTTACTATGCAGTCCTGACTGGCCTGGAAGTCACTATGTAGGCCAGGCTGGCCTTGAACTCACAGAGATCAGCCTGCCTGCCCCAGTCCCCAAGAGCTGGGATTAAAGGTGTGTGGCACCATGCCCACTGACACTATCTTATGTTTAAAGACCAAGAGTATTTTAATATATTGTAGATTTTTAACCTCAAGAAGCTATCTTCAGTGTTTCTATTGTAGTTAGGATGCATTTTAAAATTCAACTTTATAACTGTTTAAAATCAAGAGTATCACCAACTCAAGATGTACAATTTAATATTTATCTAAATTTTCATAATCATCTGTAACTAGAATAATATCCTGAAAAGTTTATTTTCTTAGAGGCAATTCCATAGCTGTGTAATTAAATGGAATAATTAATTACATGCGATTGTAATTGTACACTCAGTTTGGAGTATACAATCTAAGAGTTTAGTTTTCTTGAAATACTTTTTACTGATTGATTGCTTTTTTCTTATAAAAGTAAAACTAAGCTTTATGTGGTAGAGCTGGAAGGATCAGAGGCTCAAGGTCATCTCTGGTTACATCTGCATATTGAACTTGAAGACACTTTGGGCTCCATGAGATCCTGTCTTGAAAACCCTCTAAACCCCAGAATTATACATGATTCAAGCCATACAGCATTGTTCAGGGGACAATATGGAGGGACTAGGGGTGTGAGCTCAGCTGGTGAAGTGCATGCCTGTCACGCCAGACCCCTAGGTCTGCTCCCAGCACCAAGCAGAACTGGGCCTGTGGTAAACCCCTGTAACCCAGCACTGGAGATAGGAAGGGTGGGCCTGTGGTAAACCCCTGTAACCCAGCACTGGAGCTAGCAGGGTAGAAGGGAATCAAGGTCATCTTTGACCACAGATGTTGCTGCTGCAGAGGGACACAGCTGTACTCCTGCAGCTTTCTCTCCATCCTGGGCCTAAGGCATGGCCTTATATCCCAGCTAGTACCTTCTTCTCCAAGCTGCTAATTCTGAGTACACAGAAGCCCCATGCTACCTTGGAGGCCTTATTTCTAAGCAGAGCCTTCTCCCCTTTAAAGTCTCAAGGTGGCTTACAGCACTTGCTGCTCTTCCAGAAATTAGAGTCTAAGTCAGAGCACCCACAAACGGTACCTCACAGCATCCTGTAACTTTAGCTCCAGAGGTCTGATACCTTCTTCTGGCCACCATAGGCCCCTGCACATATGGGACAGATGCCCACAGAGACATACATACTTGTACATACAAATCTATAAAAGTAAGGAATTTCCTTTGTTCTGTGGATCTCTTGCCCAGTTGTGCATGAGCTGCGTTACCAAGGCACTGTCTGGGTGGTGCCGCACGCCCTCGATCCCAGCGCTCGGGAGGCAGAGGCAGGAGGATCTCTGTGAGCTCAAAGCCAGCCTGGTCTACAGAGTGAGTTTCAGGGAAGCTAGGACTGTTATACTGTTATACAGAGATACCACAGAGAGAGAGAGAGAGAGAGAGAGAGAGAGAGAGAGAGAGAGAGAGAGAGAGAGAGAGAGAGAGAGAGAGAGAGAGAATTTTAAGGCCAGCTAAGCTACTTGAGATCTTGTCTCAAAAATACTGTTTTTCCTATCTGTTCCTTCATCAGAGAGAGAGAAAATATAACTTAATAGGGCCTTAAATATTTTCCAGAAATTTTATTGGAGTTAATAAATAGATTTTATTTGTTTATTTGTCTGTCTATTTATGTATTTATTTACTTACTTATTTATTGGCAAAGTCTAATTGTGTAACCCTGGCTGGCCTGCAACTCACTATGTATACCAGGCTGGCTTTGAATTCACAGAAATTCACCAGCCTCTGCTTCTGCCTCCTGAGTACTGGGATTAAAGACATTCGATAAAGATTTATTTATTATTATTATTTGTATTTAGTGCATATGTGTGTCTGCATGTGTGTGTGTGTGTGTGTGTGTGCACATGTGGCAGGAGGAGAACAGCTGTGAGCGCTAGAAGAAGTCCTTGAATCCCGTGGATCTGGAGTTAGAGATGGTCGTGAGCTGCCAGTGTAGGTGCTGAGATCTGAGTTCAGGTCCTGTAAGAAGAGTCATTAGTTAGTGCTCTTAACCTCTGAGCCAGGCCCTAAGTAATTATTTAATGGATGCCTTAAATTTGTTTTATATATATTCACTTTTTAAAATTTGAGTTTAGGTGCTAGGGATATAGCTCAGTAGTAGAGCTGTATGCAGTATGTGAAAAGCCTTGTGTAAAGTTCACACACACACACACAATTGTCTTAAATACATATTTTTATTGGCAGGAGACTGAACTCAACCCTGGTTGACATGGTGAGAATTGTTTGCTATACATTTCTTCCTTCTTATCCTGTACACAGTTTTAGACAAATCTGGAGTTAGGTGTTGCTGTGTGATGAAGTCCGAAAGGTGTGTTTTAGTAGACAGGTTTAGCTTGTTCCTGTTTACTGACATACAAGCGTATTTAGTCTTAGTGGCATCATATTATGTTTGTATTTTGAGCTTAAAGGCTGTACAAAACCTTTCTGTTTTGTTCTCATTTTGTGTGTACTGGAGTGCCTATGTGTTCCAGTTTTCGGTTTTCTTCTAGCCGTTGTGTGTCTAATTTTACCATCAATCACCCATTGCATCAGAGAGCATCTATTAATTCTCACTTTGAAGAGTGAGGAAACTGGTTCTCTTTGGTTTGTGGTCTTTTTAACTCCTTCACCCACCTCCTGACCATGGAGTTTAGTGTGTCATGTTATCTTAGTGTATTGGTTATCTTAGTGTCTGTGTGCTTTAATGGTGCTTACGCTGTGGTGTCTTTGTACTCTCCGGTTCACTCCCAGAACTGCACACTCCCTGTTGTTCTGGTTTGTTTGTAAGGATGGCTCTGTAAACAGCTGCAGCAAGTTCGTTTTACTGAGAAGCTTTCCAAGTACACAGTTGCTGCCCTTTCTCCCACTTAAGAGACACATGACTGTTACATTCAATTATTTTGTGGGGTGTGTGTGTGTGTGTGTGTGTGCTCACATGTGCATAGATGTCAGAGGCAAACTTGTGAAAGTCACTTTTTCCCACTGTGTGGTCCCAGGGGTTTAACTTGGATGTCAGACTTGTCGACAGTCTGTTACCCCCTGAGCCACCTCCCTGGCTTCCCCTTTAGCTCGCTGTAACCCACAGAGCCACAGCTCCTCTCTGCAGCTTTCATGCTGTTCTAGGTACGCTGAGCCATATGTAGTCCCATACCACAGAGACAGCACATGCAGCGGGGCTCGAGCCTGCCAGTTCTCAGTGCCTGTGTGCTCCTGTTTCCAAGGATGCTACTGGAGAAGCAAGGATGTTCTCAGGCTAATTGTAACCCTTCCTCTTTAGCCCTTAACCCTTTGGGAGCTTCCACATTGAGGGCAGCTTAGGTCTGCTATGGGTCCTCAGTCCCATCTCCTCACCCTGCACGTCCCCAGTGCTTTCTCCTGCCCTGTGGATGTTACTGCCCCCGTGCTGCGCAAACTCCTTCCCCCAGCATAGCCCCGTCAGTCTCTGGCTTCTGAGACTGATGGTTCTGCTTCCTTGGCAATGCATCTCAGCCTTGGATTTGAAGAGACGTTTGCTTCTCCTGAGCAAGCATTTGCAGATACTTACTATCCCTGTGGATTTGCAGGGGATTTTCAGATTATCTCCTTCAAGATATCTAAATAAACTTTGAAACTACTAAAAGAGCTTGAACGCACCCTGACTCTGCCCTTTATAGCAGTATAATCTCGGCAAGGTACCGACCTTTCTGGATGTTCTCCAAGCCTTATGTGGAGGTGACAGTCAGTGCCTCCTTCAGTATTGTAGATTTAATTACTGTCCAGGGTTCTAATAGGATTCAGAGTTATCACAGCCCCACATACATCTTCATCCCCTCTCTCTATTCCCAGACTCAGTCCAAAAATGGACTACTCACACATCCCTGAATTTCTGTTCTCCTTTGCTTCCAATCCTTTACACACAGTGTTCTTTTTTTTTTTTTTTTTTTTTTTTTAAGCATCTCCTTTCCCTTGCTCACCTCCCCCTAACCGTTCTTAATAAACCCTCATTCTTGGTTTATATATTGGTTTCTCCAGGAAGTTGTCCCTACTGATCTTCAAGCCTGAATTAAGTCTGAGAGTTCTGTTCGGGTCATGTGCCCATCCACTGAGGCTCCGGCAGCCTGTTGCTCTGAGCATCACTTAGGGGCGTGCTGTTTGTTCACTGTTGTATTCCAGCTTCTAAGCCAGAGCCTGGCACACAGATCAGTACATGGCAGCTATTGTTCTTATCAGCACCTCCGTCTGTCATAATTCTCGAATGTCCAGTTGTTGTATAAATAACTCGTAAGTATGCCAGGAAGCGTGGAGTTGAGTTACAGGGCTGACAAGGACGCGCATTGTTTCCGAGGCACGTTTTTCTGCCTTTGTTTTCCACTTGATCATCTGCCCTTTTCAAACTAGGAACTCACCCAGGAGTGTGATGAGAAGAAAGCCCAGTATGATAGCTGTGCCGCAGGCCTTGAAAGCAACCGCTCCAAATTAGAACAGGTAAGAGGGCTTTTGTTTTAACAGCTCAGCCAAAGCTGCCCGCCCGAGTGTGCACATTTTCACTCCCTCAGAGTCATGACATCCTCACACCTTTACCGTCGCCTCCTAGCATGCCTCCCAGGTACCAGAAATTCTTACCCCTTTAAACTTGACATGTATACTCAGAACTTTTCCATCTGTACGACTACCACCAAAGCCGACCCCCGTAGTAACCATCTACCTATCCGCTTGTGTCTTCCTACATTTAATCTCCTAGAGCAGACATGGTGCCATGTATAGCTACCCTCTGTTGGCTTCCCAATAGATTTGAAGTAAACCTAACTTTCAGGCTATGTTGTATAGGGCTCCAGCTGCCTGGTCAAGGTCATATCTGTGTCCTGTAGTCTTCCTTGTCCAGCACACTGTCCTTGTGTCTGAACTCCAAACTGGCCAAGCTCAGTTCTGTTTCCAGGTTTCTGTGTGTGCCCCTGTCTGCTCGGGACACTCAGTGTCTTCTTCCCTCTTGTCTTCAGCACACAGATCTCAGCCTGAAAGGCAGCTCCTACTCAGACACATCTGACCCTCTGCCTCTCGTTTCCCACTTCCCCCTAGGCTGATACACCTTAACATACCATCTCCCCACTGCTGAGTTGTCCACATGGCCCTGCCCCATCGGGAACAGTCTTCATTCCTGTTTCCTTGTCTGTGAGAGGAAGGAGCCCACTTTCTTCCTCACCACTGTGTCCCTAGCTCTTACAAGAGTGCTAGACACACAGTAGAACTTAACAAATGAATGACTGCCCCTGAGGTTAGAACGTGCTAGGACTAGTCTCAGGACCAGAGGTGCCTGCCTCGACTGTCATCGTAAATGAGCCTGTGCGAGGGAGATGGTTCTGATGGGCCCTCTGTAAATGTGTATTTAAAGCCAATGTGTCTTTTGTTTTTTCAATAACTTGTTGCCCATGTAACATTATATACTGTAGGAAGTGCGAGGCCTCCGGGAAGAGTGTCTTCAGGAAGAAAGTAAATACCATTATACAAACTGCATGATTAAGGTAAGGCAAAGACTGGGATCATAAGCTGTCCTGAAAAAGTTTAAAATTTGTCATTTGTTTTGTTTGTTTTGTGTTTTAAGACAGGGTCTCTCTATAGTCCTGGTTGTCCTGAAACTCACTATATAGATCAGGCTGGCCTCAAACTCAAAGAGATCTGCCTGCCTCTACTTCCTGAGGGCTGGGATCAAAGATGTGCACCACCATACCTGACTAAAAAATTATTTCATTGATTTATTGATTGTGTATATATGTGATTATATACAGCATGTGCCCTGGTGTGTGTGTAGGTCAGAGAACAACTTTCAGGACTCAGTGTTCTCTATTGAGTGGGTACTGGGGATTGAACTCAGGTTGTCAGACTTTGTGGCAAGGACGTTTCCCACTGAACCATTTTGTGGGCCCCATCTAAGACCTCCCCCCCCAATATTAACAACTTCCTGAAACTTGTTTTTGCATTTAGAACCTAGAAGTTCAGCTTCGCCGAGCTACTGATGAGATGAAGGCATACGTCTCTTCTGATCAACAAGAAAAGAGGAAAGCAATTAGGCAAGTAATTTTTATTTTTCTATGATTGATTCTGTGTCTTCACCTATAGACAGTTTATAAATGAGCTAGGAGCATACAGAGTATTGTAGCTGTCAGATGCTAAGCTGCTGTTAAAGACTGAATCTTAGGACAGTCCAGCCCTCTTAATGGGGCCGGAGTGCAGATACTTGTACTTCTTGCTTGCTTTTTTTCATGTAACAAATGTATGTGTTTGTATAAAATATAAAATGTGTCACTTCAGCCACTTCTAAGCATGTGATTCGTGGCCCTGAACACATTCACCATGCTGAGCCATCACCATGGTGGTCCGGTTCCAAAGCCTTTCACATTACACTAATCATTAACCCCACTCCAAGCCCCAGGAATATGTGTGCTTTTATACTTGCTCTCCATAAGCATTAGTGTTTTAATGGCCTCTCTTTACCCACACGTGGCTGGGACTCTGGTCACCTACCTGCTCATTGTGCAGTGTGACAACTGCCTTTTAGCTAGAAGCATGTGACTGCAGTATGCCAGCTCTGAAATGAGAACTGTATGGTAATGCTGCCTAGTCCTTGACTGGGGAGTTTTTGTAGTCTTAACTGTGGCATAGTCTTGCCTTAAATCAACTTGAATCAACTCTCGCCTTAAAATCATTTATTTGTAAAATATTTGCAAGTTGTAATAAAATGCCATCATGGGAACTAAGCCTTCACCCATTGTCGCAGTTCGATGTCTTCCTCTTCCTCTCCAGTAAGAACACAAAAGGGAGGAGTCACATTTGCTGAGCCTGCACTTGAGACTTTGAGTGATCATGTGTGCATTAGTGCTACCAGAAGGAGCCTGGGAACTTGTCTGTTGTAGAAGTTGTCTGTTGCAGAGTCTGTGTAGTATGCTGGAGGGCAAGCTAGCCTGGAGATCTCCTATAACTATCAAAGTTCTTACTCAGATTCTTTCAAGCAATGTAAACTTTAGGGTTTTCTCTCTCTCTCTCTCTCTCTCTCTCTCTCTCTCTCTCTCTCTCTCTCTCTCTTTGTCTCTCTCTCTCTCTCTGTCTCTTTTGAGACAAGGTCTCAGTGTGTACCCCTAGCTGTCCTGGCACTCACTCTATAGACTGGGCTGGCCTCGAACTCAGAGATCCACCTGCCTCTGCCTCCAAGTAGCAAGGTGTGCACCACCGCTGCTCAGCCCAGACTTGGTTCTTACAGTCAGTGGGAACAAACAGAGTAGTTGATTTGGTCCTTAGCATAGACATTTGGAATTCTCATTTGCTTCTTCAAGGTTACCAGTATAAAAATGAAGAAGGCTTTTGAACTGTTTGTTACATGTGATGATTTTCTGACAGGATTAAGGATATTTCCTGCCACCCTGACAACCCGGGTTTAATCCTCAGAACCCACATGGGAAGAAGAGAACTGAGTCCCATAAGTTGTTCTCTGACTTCCATCCGTGTGCTGTGTGTGCTTCAGGCATTTGAATGTGCATACACATAGAAATAAGGGTAAGGCAAAATCTGTACAGCCGGGAGGGGGCTCGGTGTGTAAGGTGCTCACTGCACAAGTGTGAGGGCCTGAGGGGGCATCTCTAGCACCCACAGAGAGCAGATATGATGGCATGTGCCTGTAGCCCCTGCAGTAGGGGTCAGAGACAGACATTTCCTGGGCCTCACTGTCCAGCTAAGGTAGCCAAAAAAGTGAGCTCTGGGATCAGAGAGAGAGACTGCTTTAGACCTAAGGAAGAGAAGAGGAAGGGAAGTCCCTGAAGCCAGCCTCTGCCTCGGTGCACAGCCCCGTGTGACATGCACACAACACGGCCCATGTGCAGGTGCACAGCCACATGTGACACGCACACACAATCATAAACCTTCATATTTTCCTAGCCCTAGCTCTCTTGTAGAAAAAAGTATTGGGCCATGACTACAGCATATACATATTGTAAAAGGGGCCAGCAAAATGGCTCAGAGGGTACAGGAGCTTGCTGACAAGCCTGACAGCCTGAATCAGGCCTGCAGGTTGTCCTGATACAAGTGCACTGTCTCTGCTCCTCAGCAAGGACCCTGGGTACCGTCTGCGCCTCCCCACTGCAGGGACGTGGCCTTGCTCTGCCGGTACTGCTGGGTTTTTCATCTTACCTTGCTTAATTCTCCTAATAATACAATCTAAGTCTGCACAGAAAAATAAAAACAATATTTGCATTTAAATATAAGATCTAGCAAGGCATGGTGGCACATGTTTTTAGTCACAGCACTTGGGAGGCACAGGCAGGTAGATCTCTATGAGTTTGAGGCCAAAGCTGTTACATAGAAAAACCCTGTCTCACAAAATCCTAAACAAACAAGCAAACAAATATAAGGAGTCTAAAGACTCCTCCCATGTTCCCTGCTTAGTTAGGGTTTCTACTGCTGTGATAAAATCAGTTGATTTTAGCTTATAAATGTTGGGATGTCAGGGCAGGAATTCAATCGGGAACCTGGAGGCAGGAGCTGATGCAGAGCCATGGAGGATGCTGCTTACCGGCCTCCTCCTCATGGCTTGCTTGGCATGAGTCTGTAGAGTACCCAGGACCGACAGCCCTGGCGTGGTACCACCCACACTGAGCAGGGCCCTCTTACACGCATCAGTGATTAAGAAAATACATTCCAGGCTTGCCTAAAGCCAGATCTTATGGAGGCGTTTCCTCAGTTGAGAGTCCTTTCTCCTAAATGACTCTGTCTTGTGTCAGGTTGGCATAAACTACTGGAAACTTCCATCTGTTCCTTAATCCTTCGGCCTTACACGTCACCTACCTTAAATCATCGCACTTTCTTCTTACACGGCATTGATTTTTAAATATTTTTACTTTTTTACTTTAAATGAGATTTTAGCTTATAAAAATTATTTGTGCTGGGCAGTAGTGGTGCACACCTTTAATCCCAGCGCTTGGGAGGCAGAGGCAGGCGGATTTCTGAGTTCGAGGCCAGCCTGGTCTACAGAGTGAGTTCCAGGACAGCCAGGGAAACCCTGTCTCGAAAAACAAAACAAACAAACAAACAAATATTTGTAAAACCAAAAAGTAACCATTTTAAGTAGAAATTCAGTGCTTTCCAGACAAAATGTGGAGGAGCATGGGTTTAGGGCTAGCCTGGGCTAAATGAGTTTGGGGCCAGCCTGAGAAAAATGGGGTGTGTATGTGATCATGTGTGTGTGTGTGTGTGTGTGTGTGTGTGTGTGTGTGTGTTTCCAGCACTCGGGAGGAAGAGCAGGCAAGATTGCTATGGGCTCAAAGCCAGCCTGGTCTACCTAGGTAAATTAAAAACCAGCCAGATAACTAGTAAGACCCTGTTGAAAGAAAGGAAGGAAGAAGGAAAGAAAGAGCGGGGAGGGGAAGAAAGGGAAAAGAAGGAACCTAGTGTGTAGTGGCACACCACCGTAAACCCCAGCACTTAAGAGGTGAAGGCAGGTGGATTAGTAGTTCAAGGCCAGCTAAATGTGAGGCTATACTGGGCTCTGTGAGATCTTTTAAAAGGGACAGAGGAAGGAGGTGGTGGGTGGAGGACGACTGGAGAGATGGCTTAGAGCAGTGGTTCTCCCTCCTAACGCTGCGACCCTACAGCTCCTCATCTGTGGTGACCCCAGCCATACAGTTATTGTCTACTATTGCTACTTCATAATGAATTCTGCTAGTTATGAATTATAATGTAAATCTCTGTGTTTTCCAATGGTCTTAGGGGACCCCTGTGAGTGTTGGTCAACCCCCAAAGCAGTCGAGACCCACAGGTTAAGAGCACTGCTTAGAGGTTAGAGCACCGGTGCCCTTCCAGAGGATCTGGGCTGGATTCCCAGCACCAACATGCTGGCTCACAGCCACGTGTAACTTCAGTTCCAGGGGATTGAGCACCCACTTATGGTCTCAGACAAATTTGCCACACATGTGGTGTACAAACATACATGCAGATAAAACACCCAAACACATGAAATAAAGTATTTTAAAGATGCAGGCCATATTGTCCTGGCTCAGATGTTAACAGTCTACTATTAGTGCTTCAGTGTACATTGGTCCATTGCCAACCATGAAAATGCTAATATATCTGCATGTGTGCAAACACATGGGAAGTATATGTAAACAGACATGTGTGTATACAAAAAAGAGTATGAAATTATCTTAATATTCATTTAGGATTTTTTCCACTTCAGTATATATAGACTTACCTCATTTTTGACAACTGTGTGTTATTCCTTCCAATCGAGGACTATAATCTGCAAAAACACTTCCGGTCTACATGCATTTAGTCTTCCAGCTTTCAGTATTCTATACATCGATGAAATAAATAGTATTTGCTTTTATGTTTCTTAAGTTGTGGAAGTTCTTTTGCAGGTTGACTTCCTGGGAGCAGAGATGTAGAGTCAGACACTTGTTTGTTTAATAAACTCTAAAAGGCGATGTGTAATGTAAGCAAACGGGTTGCCATTTAAGGGTAGATTAACCAGAAGTAGTATTATATCTTAATTTCCTATATAATCTTTTGCCCCTTCCCCTTTTAAAATTACTGTTTACTGGAAGAAATGACTAAACATGAAGAAAAGCAAAGTATCTGCTGAGTTTTATTCTGATTCTGCCCTAAACTGTTAATGTATATAGCTGTGCTGAGTTATAATTCCATTGTGTGATTAAAGCATTCAAGCTAAGATTGAGTATTCTCTTGACTCCCTAGGGAGCAGTACACCAAAAATATTACTGAACAAGAAAACCTTGGTAAGGTAAGAATTACTTATTTAATGTTTCTAATGCAGACTTTTTACTGAGTGGCTCTGACACTCATTCTTTTGGAAGGCTACAGTTTCAACGGTTGTTACTTCCTTTCTTAGGAATGTAAAGGAACCAGTGAGGTGGTACTGAATGTTAGTGTGAGATAACCTGAGACTGGTCTCCAGACTCACAGGCTAGAGAGAGCCAAGTCCTCTCAGAGATCCTCTGACCTCCAGACACATATCAAGTGTGTACACACAGAGAGAGAGAGAGAGAGAGAGAGAGAGAGAGAGAGAGAGAGAGAGAGAGAGAGAGAAACTTGTAAGTTGTATAATGGATTTCTTTATAGCGGTGGTTCTCAACCTTCCTAATGCTGTGACCCTTGACCCTTTAATACAGTTCCTCATGTTGTGGTAATCCACAGCCATAAATTTATTTTTGTTGATACTTCATAACTGTAATTTTGCTACTGTTATGAATTGTGATACAAATATATGTGTTTTCTGATGATCTTAGGTGACCCCTGTGAAAGGGTCACTGCGCCCAAAGGGATCGCCACCCACAGTTTGAGAACTGCTGCTTTATAGGGTGATACAGTTGCATCCAAAAAGGAAGAAAATAGAATTTTCATCTTAGGCATTTATGTATTTGAATTCGCTTATATAGACCTTCATTTGTAGAATACATAAACAATAGGTTGTTTAGATTTTTAGTATGTTTGTCAGTAGGCTTTCATCCAAAGATTCCACATTATACTAATATGAAACTATCCCCCTTTTTCTCTTGTTTAAGAAATGGGGCTAGAGAAATAGCTCAGTGATTAAGAGCACTGCTTGCTCTTTCAAAGAATCTGTGTTCAATTCCCAGCACCCATGTGGTGGCTCACAATTGTCTGTAAGTCCAGTTCCAAGGAATCCCATGTCCCCTTCTGGTGTCTGGGCAAACCATGTAGTACAGACAGACATGTAGGCAAAACACCCATGACACATATAGATAAATATCCAGTAATATGTTTATTTATTATATATTTTATAAATACATCATTATATGTTATATAAATATATCTATTATATATTTATATACCATAAATATATTTATATTTAACAGCTCACACTGAACTATAATATATTCTATAAATATATAAATATATTAGAATATATTCTAATATATTCTACATATATTTATAGAATCTATAAAATAATTTATACATTAATATCATGTGTTATATTAATATATTGATATATTAATGAATATAATAAATATATTATATAAATATATGATATAAATAGATATGAATGTATATTTATCTGTATTTATTATAAGTTATGACATACATGTATATAATCTTTTAATTAAAAATATCTGGATAGATGTTGATATGTATAGAAATACTTATAAAACCTTAAATATCTTGACAAGCTTAATTTCTGAATCAAATTACAGCTTTTCCTTGGGCTGGGTGAGGCACAGTGACAGTGCACATGCTGAAAGAGCCTGCCAAAGCCTGGGTTCTATCTACAGCACCAGGAAGTTCTCCCCCTTCCAGTGTAAGGTTTTCTTGAGCAAGATCTCGGGGCAGACCGTAGGAGCAATCAGATACAAAGTATTTTTAAGCAGAATGAGCCAGTAACTAACCCATAACAGCATTTGAACACCTCTTACTCCTCTCATTTCTGCAGTGGATTTCCAAGGCAGCCCCAGTGTAAGCTAGCGTTTCCAAGTGTGTGCCGACACACAGACAGAGGTCTGGGGCCCTGAGTGTCCTCTTCCATTGTTCTCTACCTGGTCCCTTGAAAGGAACTCACACTGACCTGTGAGCTCCCAGGTTCCCCTCAAGCCTGGGGTCTTCCTGTGTCTGCCCCCACCCCCCCATTCTGAGGTTAGAGATGTAGGTATTGGGGATCTCAGCAGCTCAGGTCCTCATGCTTGAGCAACAAGTGCGCTTACCCATGGAGCCATCTCCTCCACCTCTAGTTTGTTCTTTAAGTAATTCTTGAAAGTTGTTAGCATTTTGGGGAGAGAAATTATTTCACTAATATAAGAAAAATTCTAACTTAGGTTTACCAGTATCTGAAAATGTCATGCTTAGAGCTCTCTTAAAATTCTTAGTAAACTTTAGTGGTCTTTTCAAATACTTTAATTTGTGAACAGAAAAATGTTTGTGGTGAGATACATTACTCACAACATAAATTTACACATACTAAGCCTGTGCTTTCTGTAAAAGATTTTTTAAATGGTTGGTTACATTACAGTTATTTCTGAAAATGCCCCTGTGTGTTCTCTCACTGTCTGCTGTCATATTTGCTTTCAGTACCCATAACTGGGTGGGCAGTATTTAATCAGTGGCTTAAATCTCGCCTTCATCCCGGTTCATTCTCTTATTTGGGCAAGCATCAGCCACCAGCACTCTGATTTGTCCTGAAGACTGTAGATGAGCCGTGTCCTAAAAGAGGAAAGACGAGTGTGTCCCGTGTAGCAGCTGCTGTGTGCCTGTTTGTCTCTCCCTCCTGCGACTTTCTCACATGGCATCTGTTGGTGTTTCTGTAACAGTGGTTCCCTGTGTGTACACTGCCACCCTGCCCTTCTTTCTTGCTGTCTCTTTGTTCTGACTCCTCTTTTCTATCAGCTTCCTTTCATTTACAGAACCAAAATATAATTTTATAATTCACTGAAAACATTTTTCACTTCTATTTATGATTATAGTCACTAAGTAAACCAGTTTTTGCAGGTGGAATCATCTAGACAGTAACGAAAATAATTCTGGGGGCTGGAGAGATGGTTCAGATGGCTCGGTGGTTAAGAGAACCCAGATTCAATTCCCAGCACCCACATGGCTGCTCACATCCATTTGTAACTCTAGATGGGTGATTGGACACCCATTTGGCCTCCATGGGGACCGCACATGTGTGCAGTACTCAGACACACCTACAGGCAAAGCACCCATACATACAAAGTAAAAATAGGTGGTCTTTTCTTTTCTCTTTTTTCCCTTCCCTTTTCCTTCCTTTTTCTTCCCTTCCCTTCCCTTCCCTTCCCTTTTCCCTTCCCTTCCCTTTTCCCTTCCCTTCCCTTCCCTTTTTCCTTCCCTTCCCTTCCCTTTTTCCTTCCCTTCCCTTCCCTTCCCTTCCCTTCCCTTCCCTTCCCTTCCCTTCCCTTCCCTTCCCTTCCCTTTTTCCTTCCCTTCCCTTCCCTTTCCCTTCCCTTCCCTTCCCTTTTCCCTTCCCTTTTCCCTTCCCTTTTCCCTTCCCTTCCCTTTTCCCTTCCCTTCCCTTCCCTTTTTCCTTCCCTTCCCTTCCCCCTTCCCTTCCCTTCCCTTCCCTTTTTCCTTCCCTTCCCTTCCCTTTTCCCTTCCCTTCCCATCCCTTCCCTTCCCTTTTCCCTTCCCTTTTCCCTTCCCTTTTCCCTTCCCTTTTCCCTTCCCTTTTCCCTTCCCTTTTCCCTTCCCTTTTCCCTTCCCTTTTCCCTTCCCTTTTCCCTTCCCTTTTCCCTTCCCTTTTCCCTTCCCTTCCCTTCCCTTCCCTTCCCTTCCCTTCCCTTCCCTTCCCTTCCCTTCTTCTTTGGAGACAGGTTTCTCTGTGTGTCCCTGGCTGTCCTGGCATATGCTCTGTACTCAGGCTGGCAATAAGTCTTATTTTTAAAAACCATTTCTCAGGCCGGGCAGTAGTGATGCACACCTTTAATCCCAGCACTTGAGAGGCAGAGGCAGGAGGATTTCTGAGTTTGAGGCCAGCCTGGTCTTCAGAGTGAGTTCCAGGACAGACAGGGCTACACAGAGAAACCCTGTCTCGAAAAACAAAAAACAACAACAACAAAAAAAAAAAAACAAAAAAAAAAATTTCTCATAAAGATTTTGGCCTATTAAATGGTAAACACCTTTTTAAAAAATCATTGATTTCCCTGAAGAAGATATACATGTAGTTTGATAATTTTAACTCATATGGAATGTATATGATTTCAGGGTACAATATATATTTAATGATAATAACATATACAATACAATATAGCTTATCAAGTATTTTCATCTCTGTTTTTACATGAAGAAAAAATAGCATAAACCACATACTTTTAGTGTTCCTGATTATTACTACAGTTGGCAGTTAAGAAAACCAAGACCCAGGAACCTAAGTACCTGCTTAGAACTAGTACCAGCGCCTCAGCCAGCCCTCAGGGCCTTGGACTTGGTCTGGATTCCATGTTGTCAGAGCAGTCTGCCTCTGTGCTTCCCGTGAGCTTCCCTCCCCTCTTCACCCCTCCTCCTTCCTTCCCCTTCTGTTTCCTTCCCTTCCTTTCCCTTCCATTTTCTTCCCTTCTCTCCCCTCTTCCTTCTCTTCTCTTCCCTCCCTCCTCCTTCCTTTCTTTTCCTTGTCTCCCTTTTTTTTTCTCTTCCCATTTTTCTCATGACTTTTTTATTTGTTTCTTACACTTGATCTTAGCCAAAAGCTGAGAAGCAATATGTTTGTTTTATGTGGATGAAGAGTGGCCTAAATTTATCCAATGTGTGCATCAGAGCCCCTGGACTGGAGTTACAGATGTCTGTGACCCACCGTGTGGGTGCTGGGAATCAAACCTGAGTCCTCTGTAAGGACAGCAAATGTTTCTAGCCTCTGAGCCATCTCTTCAGCCCTCTTTTCTGACCTTTTTAACTTCAGGTTATTCTGCATATACCTTAAATTTAGCTAACATCTTACATAGTCTTAGTATGTTTTAGAGGAGAGTATATTTGCTTTATTATCACTCATGAAATGTACAAAACATACCATACTCCTGTGTGTTGTGATGACAGAAGTAAACCCTATAACCAATAATGTATTATTCTTGGTGTTTTGTTTTGCTTAATGATAGAAACTCCGGGAAAAACAAAAAGCTGTACGAGAAAGTCATGGTCCAAACATGAAGCAAGCAAAGATGTGGCGTGACCTTGAACAACTGATGGAATGCAAAAAACAGTGCTTTCTAAAGCAACAGAGCCCAGCCTCCATCGGCCAGGTAATTCAGGAGGGTGGAGAGGACCGGCTGGTTCTCTGAGCCCTGTGTAGGCTGGGCTTAAGTCGCATCTGCGTCATGTGCTTCCTTCTCGGAAGTGACTTATTCATCCTTTGCTCTCAGACGTCGTCCCTTCTAAAGTTGTCTTGGAAATGAAGTGAAGGCAGATGAGGTTTTAAAGGGCTTTTTAACTGAAGAAGAGGCTTTCGTTGTTTGTTTAGCTTAGACGTGGAGTGGTGTCTCCTGAGTTTTATGGGAAAGGGCTAAGCTTGTTCTCTGTAATGTAAACATGTGTCCATTAAGAACCATGTAGTTTTTCATGCTGTAATAACCGATGGATTAATGTTTTTCTCAGTCTGTTTTCTGACTTGGAGGACTCTTTTAGGAACTAGGATCTCTTGTTTTGAAGAAATGTTTGTCTGAAGTCAGCAGTCGCTGTGGTTTCACTTCAGTTTCTTTCTCTTCTATAAAATACAAACCAGTTAATGTTGTGAAAAGCATTTATGATGTTCATATGATGTCAAAGCAAATAAAGCCTGTGCCATGTCATTGCTGTTGATCTTAAATAACATAGTTGTGTCAAGATTTTTCTTTTTAAAGTATTTTATAACATTGATCTCTCATGTCAGGATTCTCACTCATTTTCACCAAGTTTGGACTTCATAATACAGTACTTGCATTGTTATTATAAATATAAAAATTGTCATACAAGATAGATGCAGCATGGGCTGGAAAGCCAACAAGATTCCAAGTGAAATTAAGAATCTAATGTGCTCCCAGCCTCATGTGGACTGCATGCTTTCTTTGGTTTTCATTAAAGAAAGATATTAAACTTGTATGTTCTCTTTTACTTCATTTTTGCTTCAATCTGTGTTTCAAAATGTCTTTAGAGTTGAAAACCCAGATTTTAAATTGTTAGTGTGTCCTTTGTAGGCTAGTTCTTTTTAACTACCCTTTAAAAACATATGAAAAGTTGTGCTGTGTAAAATATGTACACATGGATCTCTTTGTCCCAAGTTTAATCTACTCTTAATATTTGTTTGAAAGCGTCTTTGTTAGTAATCAGAATCTCGGTGTTCACCTCTGCTCTCCACACATCCGGGTACACAGATGCACACAGAGGTGCACACACAGGCACACACACACACACATACATGCGAGCACACACATATACGCATGCACAGGCACACACACATACACGCGTGTACACACATATACATGCATGCACAGGCACACACACATACATATACACACACACAGGCACACACACATGCACAGGCACGCACACACATACATATACACATGCACAGGCACACAAACATACATGTGCACACACAGGCGCACACACACATACACACGCGCACACACATGCACACACATACACACACGCACACACAGGCACACAAAGAAAAGAGAAGGGGAGGACAGAGAAGATGAGTGTCCAGTGTCTGTGATGGAGTCTGGTCCTCAGTTTAGTTGCCCTGTTACCTGGGCAGGGTCAGCTATTGGCATTCCCTCCTCCCTTTGATAGATTGGAAGCTAAAAGAAGACAGGCTGTGTTATATGTGGAAAGAAACCCTTCTTGATTCAGTAATCGTTTTTTGGACACCAAGGTAGACCATGTTTGTGTCGGATCAGCTGTAGGCTTGGTATGTTTTTGTGGTATGTAGTGCTCCATTAACCAGAATGTGAGTTCTGTAACAAACACTTGAAAGACTAGATGGCTTTCCAGAAAAGGCATTTTATTCCCCAGAGGAAGTCTCACAAAGTCGTCACACCTTGAGGCCAATCTGTTTTTTAGCCCCACACTTGGACATTCTCTTAAGTTCTGGTATTGTGAAGGGCAGCCCCAGGCCCACTCCAGGTTCTGACTGATTGTCGCATGCCGTCTTTACTGTGCACAGAGCAAGTGTGTGGATGACACACAAAAGCAGCTCCAAGACTGCTTCATTAATTGAAGCAGGACATCGCTATCACTTCAAGAAAAGCAAATTGGAAAAACCTCTAAAAGAACAAGTTATTTATAGCTTTTACGTAACATTGGACACTTAGTAACGCAGCTTAATGGGTTTCATGCAGACTTCCCTTCCACTCTAGCAGCTCTGACTAACCCTACAGTTTTTGACAGCTTGTACTTAGTAGAGAAGACCTTGCTCCATGTTTTTCCTTCAAGGTTAATATGCTAACTGGCTAATTGATGAGCCCACTTAATCATTTTAGAAAATAACTGTGTCTTTCACGTGATGGCCCAAATAAAGGAGAAGAATGTCGCCTGTGAACCTGCCCCTGTGAACCTGCCCCTGCAGTCGCTTTCCTTCTCTGGGGCTGTTGCTCCAGCTGTTTGAGGATTTGGACTGTCGGTGGCAACTCCCTCTCGCTCACTATTGGTCCAAGAAATAATCCTGTAAATATGCCCTTTAAGAAGAATCTAGACGTCGGATGTACTTCCTGTTACAATCAGCTGAATTCAAGGTCACATTTTACAGAGCTGGGGAGCAGGCTAGAAGACCTCAGAACACTAGAGAGTGAAGGGAAAGGGACCCAGAGACTGTGAACCGGCTAGCTTTCCCTTTCGGCTGATGCTGGCTCCCTGGTTGCTTTAATTCAGCAGGCAGCAGTTCTAAAACAAGCCATTGAGTCACGTTTGCTTTAATTTGATGTTTGTCATTCTGCTGAATTCTTAGCATGCATGACATTTATACATTTTTTTTTTTTTTTTTGGAAAATTTTAAGGTCTATGCACTTTCCAAGTTGTTTCTTACGTTTTTTAATGCTAAGATGATACCAAGCATTTTTTTTAAATAATTTGAGTAAAATAAGAGGCTATATATTCACTCAAACGTAAAATGTGTAAATTGGCAGGATTCTTTGGATTTGAATTTGGAAAAAAAATGCTTCGTGAGTAACACAGACAAAGCTGTCCTTACAAAGGCAAAGTTTATATTAAAAAAAATAACTGTTTCTCAGAGAAACCTCACCTTACACAGGTCCTCGCCCAACCCTGATACCTGATGGGACTGAATAACAGGTTTGTTTCCACAAAGAGTTCTAGGTGCTCACATCACGCCTCTTGCTTGGCAGGAAGGAGTCTGCCTCGGGGGCAGGTAATGGGTGTCCACCCCGCTGACTAGCCTTCCCATAACTTGCTTGCCCACAGTTTGGCCATGTTGTGGTGTGGTAGGTCTGGAACATGTGTACCGCACTATCTTTCAGACAGTCCACAGCAACCAGAAAAGAGACAGATCTGCACCTTTGTCACCAGTGTAATTACCTCTGTCCTTATGCTGGCTGAGTCCTTCCTCCCTCTCCCCTCAACGAGGGCAGTCTAATTAGAGCTGTTTGCGGTGGCAACTAGGCATGTGGTGCCTGTTTTGTCTGGGGAGGGTAGAGAAGGATCATTAAAGGTGATCTGTGTGTTTTGATGTTTGACTCTTGTGTCTTAAAACAGTCTTTTAAAAAATTAGCAGGTTCATTGGGCAAGAATATGGTTTATTCTTACCCAGTCCTTGCAAAAGAAATAAAAAATAAAATAAAATACAGAGTCCAAATAAGTCGTTTTTTGAGAGGCCTGGACAAACACGTGCTTTCTGCTCCCAAGCTCCCTCTTTTGGCAAACTGGAAGTACTTTCTTGGTCACTGGTAATTTCACAATTTCCTTTCTAGAACCAGAGAGCCTTGCGTCACTAAGCTGTTATGGAAAGTCACAATTCAGTATATGGGGAGAGATGAAAGATTCCTGTTTCCCAGTGAGGTCTTAAGTTTCCACTTGAGTCCAGGATGTGACAGTTGGTCCCTGTGAGGAGCTGCTTAGTGTAGCACTTGGTGGATAGCCTAGAGATCAGCAGAGCACAGTGGCTCTGGTGCTGGAGTGACTCACCCTTTGTTGGAGGGACCTGAGGGAGCCCTGCCAGCCAGCACAGAGCCAGTCTGCTGCTGCCCTTGCTGCAGATTGCCTTCCCGCTCTGAAGAGGAGCTGCATTGCAGGTCCCTCCTTAAAGAGGCTTGGGCACAGTGCTGTGGTATCAAAGGATGGGCTTGGTTTCAGACATTAATTAAACAAAGCAACAAATTAGCAGATACTGTCTCCCAAAGCTCTGCAGTCTCCATAAAGAAGAAAAGGCTAAAACTGTTACTGAGGGCCGGGCATGTGCCAGGTTTAGTCCCAGAAGCTTCTGTGGGAAGCAGGGTTATTCTCACAGTGAGGCAGGACAGTTAGAGAGACGACATACTATGGACTAGGTAATGACTGTGGCAGAGCCTGCATCAAAAACCTGTGCTCTTAACTGCTGCCTTGGTGTGGGGTCCATTGTAAACAGGATTTATTTATAATCAAGTTGTCATCTGTTTCTGAATTATTGTGTGCATTAAATTCTGTTTAGTGCCATTTATAAACTCAGACTACCTTTTTAAAGACTGGATTTGGGGCTTGATGAGATGGCTCCGAGGTTGAGAGCACTGGCTGCTCTTGCAGAGGATTCCAGCACCCACCTGGTGGCTCACAACCATCTGTAACTCCAAGAATTTTTTAAATACAAAAAAAAAATTATAATAAGCAAGACTACAA
The DNA here is from genome assembly GCF_011762505.2 of Arvicanthis niloticus. Lineage (NCBI taxonomy): Eukaryota > Metazoa > Chordata > Mammalia > Rodentia > Muridae > Arvicanthis > Arvicanthis niloticus. The sequence continues at coordinate 13,340,812 of NC_133432.1, read as the reverse complement.
GATGCTTATATTTATTCCGTCAAAATTATTTTGACCACTTTATAAACACCTCTTGCCATTTTTTTAAATAAATGTGCCAAGACAGAGCTTCTTTCTAAACTGGAGAATATTTACTTACATATACTTATCTCCTGTGTGTGACTCTTTACTAAGTTCCAAAATGTAAAATCTACATGACCTCATTTTTGTTCTAAAAACCTCAGAGGTTTTAGACAGGCAAGGCGGCTGAGCAGGAAAGATGGTTGCCACCAATAAACAGAATTTTCCAAATGCACAGACTCAGATACTATATAGGAACGTAATGTTACATATTTTGAATGGTTTGAGGGAATGATTTAAAAAGAGTTGAAATGTGTCTAGATTTGCAAGGATGTGTTAAGATTTCATGGAAATCTGATGAAAATTTTATGGAAAAAAATGGAAGATATAAAAACATTTAAGGGCCTGGAGAGATGCTTGGCAGTTAAGAGCACTGGCTGTTCTTACAGAGGACCTAGCTTGGGTTCCCAGCACCCACATGAAGGTTTACAACTGCCTGTACCTCCGGCATCATAGGAACTGATTTCCTTTTTCTGGTCTCCTGGAGCACTGCTCACCGACAGTCCACATATAAATATGAAGAACATACACACACACGCAAACATAAGAACACACACATGATACGTACGTTTAAAATTCACTTAAGGATGTGGTATGTTCAGGAAATGACAGGAGATCTCAGTGTGTGGCCGGTTGCCTTGGGAGATGAGGGACCACCACTGTGCTAAGCCGCTGTGCTCTGTACACCAGTCCCTCCTGACCCACAGATTTGCTTTTTGATGTTTCAGTTGCATTTGGTCAGCTGTACTCCAAAACTTATAAATGAAAAATGTCACAATAATTTATAAACTTTAAATAGCTTTTATCATATTATCTGATTTTAAGTCATATTTTATTGTTATTTCCATTACATTAGAATGTATCATATGCATGAATGTATAGAGAAAACAGTATACAATAAAAAGGATGATTTGGTACCCTTTGGCCTCAGGGACCCACCAGGGGTCCCTCAGCTAGACTATAGGAAAAGGCACAGGAGAATAAAAAGTGTGTCTGCAGTATTAAACAGACCTATAAGCATCAGTAAGCATCCAGACCTAATACCTAGGTGCTAAATATGCTGGGGCCATGGAATGTCTAGATGCCAAACAGGCATCTAGAATATTCTTCCCTAAGCCCCTCCCACTCTGGGGAGCTCTTTCTCAGTTTTCCTAAATAAATCTATGTTCATTCTGCTTAAAACCAAAACCAAAACAGACAAACAAACAAACAAAAAAACAAAAAAACCCAAGCATCTGGATCTGACACAGTGGTTCATGCCTACTGTCTTGCTTCTTGGGAGCTGTAGCAAGACAAGACCGTCCGCAGCTCAGGAGTTCAATACCAGCCTGGGCAATAATGAGCTAAAAGTGGGTGGAGATGTGGCGAAATGAAGAAGTGAAAAACAAAAAAACAAAACAAAAAAACAGGGAGCTAGGAAGACCAGAAAATGAAAAAAGTCAAGGAGGCTTCCTCAAAAGAGGTGGGAACTGGAGGAGCATTGGGCCTGCAGGATGATCAAGATAATGACTGTGGGGACAGCTGGAGGCGGGTGACATGCCATGGGAGAAAAGCATGAAGTCTAGGTATCAATATGAGCAATGACCCACAATAGAAGAGGTTTTTAGTGCTTGTTTCCCTCATAAGCAGAACTACCCCAGATTTCCTGAAGATTACAGTATTTCAAGATATCAACATTTATTAGAAAGAGCAGAGCTTCACTGGGCTTCCAGACACTGGTTTTATGACATAGTTTAGATCCTTTATGTTGTGTGAAGGACACTGCAATCCTTTGGGGGTTTAAGAGCTCTAAGGGACCAATTCAGAAATCAAAAGGAAGAAAAGCCCTTTTGGCTGAGCAATCAGGCCCGCCCAATGAGGAGCGACACCCGCGATTCCACCTCTTCTGGGAGCAGGTGTAGAATCTAACTTGGAGAGGGGCAGGGACTCCATTGGGCGCATGAAACCGGTAGAAGCAAATTATCCTGTGGTACAAGCCAGAGCCTACAGGGATGAGGGAGGGGCTGCTGGAAACCAGATGGTGAGAGCTCTGTGCTACAGCATCTGTGATGAGCAGCCTCTTGGTCTTGGTTCTCCAAGTGTCCCAGCTTCCTCATGGACTGTTGATAAAATGAGAGGTTCTCTATGTGGAGAACACGTGATCGTCTGGGGGCTTAACCAGAACTGGGGAGAAGCAGTATAGACAGTCAGCCAGTTAATCTGTTGATTATATTAAGAGGAGGAAGATATTTTCACACCAATACAAAGACCCAGACTGAAAGGAGGTATCATCCAATCTTTAAAAAAAAAAAAAAAAAATTATATGTAACAGTTGGGGTTTTGTGTGTGTGTGTGTGTGTGTGCGCGTGCGCGCTCGAAAAAAAGATTTGATCATTCTAAAGAATTTAGCTGAGGAACAGAATATCTCAAAGGGATATTTTTGTTGGGAAAGATTTTTATAAGTTTATATGATTTCCTGTGTTTAAAAAAGAAATCGGAGCTGGTGTTTCACAGTGCTTGATTTCTTTCCCTTGAGAGTCAGGAGAGTTTTCGTCGGAACAGTCACAGAGCTGCCAAGGAGAGTCTTAGCCATCAGAAGACCACTTGCCAGAGGCTTGGCCATGTCAAACAAATGTTCAGCTTCTATTCTGACACTTCTCAAAGAATTTGATTGAAACTATATATGTCCAGATAACACTCAGCAAAGTGGCCTTCTTACATTTGTTTCAAGATATATTTGGAAACAAGAGAGATGACCTTGGACTCAGCTGCTTTTCCAATTTAGGACTTCTCCCTGGGTCTACTGGATGATGCTCCCCAACACTGCAAATTCGCCGGGTGGAAAAACAGTCTTGTTACTCTGTGCTGTAAGTCCTGGGATGGAGGACATTTCCCCTAGCAATATGTTCTGCCTTTAAAGACCGGCTATATTTATCCACAAACTCTATATTAGCTTTCTAACCATCTACTTCAAAGTACAGTCAGGGGGCACCTTTGCTCTTCATCAGAGAGCACCTTTTGGTAATCTAAGTTGAGCTGAACTTGATTTTTAAAATATGTTAGCTTCTAAGAAATAAAAAAAAACAGCCAAGCTTAACCCTTTGCATTTGCCTTGGGCATTCAAAATCTCATCAGAATTTGAAGTCAGAATTCATTGCAGCTTGGAGTTAGGTCTAAAAGATGATTTCAGAGGCATCTTTGGCCCCTTCTAAGGTTATGACCACCTGCCCAAGATGGCAGTGGAAGTCCTACTGGTCCAACTTCCAGCCTAATGCCAAAGTTAGCTCCCAGCTGTATCTGCAGTTAGCCCGTGGATGTGGATGGCTGATCCTCCCTTCACAGTGACAGCCTCTCAGATGTTATTTTGCATATTTCAAAGGCAATTCCATCTTTAACTGTTGTCATGGCCTTTAAAGGTTTTGTTTAGATTTGCTTATTTTATTTTACATGTTTCAGTGTTTTACCTGCATGTATGTCTGTGTACCACATGCGTGTCTGGTGCCCATAGTGGTCAGATGAGATGGTTGGAGTTCCTAGTACTGGGAATTGTGAGCCACCGCACGAGTGCTGGGAACTGAACCCAGGTCCTCTACAAGAGCAGTCAGTGCTCTTCACTGCTGAGCCATCTCTGCAGCCTCTTATGGTTCTAATTCGTGATATAGATCGCCTCCTTGATAAGGTGTGTTTGCTTTTAAGCAAATAAGAATTACAGTCTGATTATTGTTTTATCTTACTTAGCATATCATTAGGGATAGTATCATCTATTTCCATATGGTTAGCATTTGCACAGGTGGTTATGTCGTGAGCGACAGTCTCCAGCACACACAGTACATTAATTTCCTCTAAGAGGCTGTGCACACCCATACCGCATGTGGAAATAAAGACGCCATATTATGTTTTAAGGATAGCTTGTTCTCAAGAATTCCCTGTTGTTTGCTTTGGAATCAAGCTTTACGTCAGTTGTTAGCCACAAGGTAAATGCTCTTGACCGGATAGAAAGTCAACACAAAATTCATACCTACGCTATTTTTTAAAGATGCCCCTTCCCATCTGAGGATGGGCCCATCTGCAGTGTTTAATTATTACAGACAGTTACATCAGCCTTACTTTGTCATTTCCTAACTCGAAAGCTGAAAATGTTTCTCGTTTAATTCTTTCCTCCTCTACAAAAACAAGCTTTGCATGGCGGCTGCCCTGTGTACATTTCCATTATTGTATTGATGTTGAACCAGGGCAGTGGCTAAAGTCACTCCACTGACCCAATTAAGCAAACAGGAGCTTGTGGTGCCCAGGCTGATTGATTTGTACGGGATAAGCGGCAAAGTCTCCTTTTCCTGGTTCGAGAGACTCCTCCTCTTGCATAACTTTTGAACTGTGATTTGAGCGATATGGAAAAGAAAAATAAAGATGTCCTACAAAATGTTCCCAAGATCTGGAGTGCTTAAAGGAAAATTTTCATAAGGAGAATGCCCCCAGAGGAAGGTTAGAATTTTTATATGAAGTCAGAAAGATGTAAATTTGCCAAATGTTCTCAGAAAAACGTTGTTTTTCAAAAATACGAATGTTCTCACCGAACACAGGGCTTCACACCTGCTAGGCAGGTTCCCTACAGTCTGAGTCAAGTCCTCAATCCTCTTCATCCTTTCTCCAAAAACATGCACAGGGCTGAGGATGTGGTTCATGGGTGGAGTGTACAGTCCTTGCACCCAAGGTCCTGGGTTCCATCCCCAGGAATGGAAAAAACAAAAACTGCAAACCTCTCAAAAAAACAAAAGCCTAAGACTTGGAGCATTGCTGCGTGGTTTAAGAGGTTTGTTTCAAGGGCCCCTTTCTCCAGCTCTCCTCGTTCTCAGATTCTCTTGGTCAAGTGGGTATTGTCAATATTCAGTGGGTACTTGTTACTTGAGAACAAGCACCTCTCTGTCACCTCCCATCTTCTTGTGATGGGGGAGTTCCAGAAACCGGGGATTAGCATGTATCTCTAAGCTCGTTTAATGTGCATCTTCCAGAGATGGAACCCGGGCAGTCCTCCTCAGATCGACGTAGAGTCTGGTTTAGCTGTAAACGTTTTTAGACTTACTTATTTTATGTGTACGAGTGTTTTTGCTTACGTGTGTGTGCATCACATGTGCGTCTGGGGCCTTCAAAGGTCAGAAGAGGGTGTTGGTTGGGTGTGAGGCACGAGGGTGTCAGTTGGGTGTGAGGCACGAGGGTGTCGGTTGGGTGTGAGGCACGATGGGTGCTGGGAACCAGATCCCGGTACTCTGGAAGAACAGCACATGCTCTTAACCACTGAGCTATTCTCCACAGTCCCAAAGGCGTCTTTTCCTTTTTTTTTTCCTCTTCCTGCTTGTACATCTTATCTCAATCTTTTAATATAAAAGTCCATATTTGTTTATTTAAGGAGGCAGACCTAGCTTGTATTCATTTTTAAAATCTTAATTTTTTTCAGACCCTTTCCATCTTTTTTTCTTTACATACCATACAGTTATAGGTGGGGTCATGTGGAGGGAGGAGGGTTGCATATGTGTGTTGAGTGCACATGCATGCGAGTTGGGGCCAGAGGTCACATGACTGCCACAGGCCAGACTCAGGTCCTCACTCTTGTGTGGCAGGCAAGCCCTCTGCTGACAGACTGACCTCCCAGATGGGGCATCCTTTGGTGGTGATGGTTGCTTTTGCTTGATGTTTTTTGACGTTGATTTTTTAACTCTTGTATTTTTCCCTCCCTGTTCATGTGTGTCAGATGATTCTTATAATCCAAACCCTGTTGATCTTCCCCCTGTATACAGCTTCTTACAGTTAAGTGACTCTGCAACATCTCTCAGAAATGTTTTCTATTTTTAAGGACATAGAAGCCATGTATGGTGGCATACACCTGTAAGCCCGGCACGGGGGAGACCAAGACAGAAGGATTAGCAGTTTGAGACCAGCACTGGGCTATGTGGCAAGACCATGTCTCAAAAACAATAAACCAACCCCCAAAAGGAATGAGATCCCTGAGGAGGCCTGTGTGGCTCTGACTGTCGGAAGAGCACAGCACACGTGCACACTAACAACCACTTTTAAGGGTGAGTCAGTTCTGTGAGGTGAATAAAACTTAAAAATACATGCTCTGTGTAACAAAGTTCAGAGAGCAAAGACTAATGTGATTTTTAAAAAGGTGGGCTGTAGGCCAAGGCGTGGTGGCGCACGCCTTTAGTCCCAGCACTCAGAAGGCAGAGGCAAGTGGATCTCTGTGAGTTCGAGGCCAGCCTGGTCTACATAGCAAGTCCCAGGAGAGCCAGGACTGTACAGACAGTGTCTCAAAATAAATAAATAAATAAAACAAAAACAAAAGAACCTGGGCACGGCAGCATGGCTGAGTGTGTAAGAAGTGTCTGCCACACAAACCTGACAACCTGAGTCGGATCACCGGGACAAAGGACAAGGTAAGAAAGAATATTTGCCTCCTCAGAGGTACACTCTAATCGGCGTACCTGTGGCTCAGCACTACATCCACATACACACAGTGATCAATTAAAATTTTAAATTAATAAAGTTCTAACAGAACTTGAGCATGGTGGCACATGGAGAGGTGAGGTGGTGGACCCTAGGTTTGAGAGCACCCTGTTTGGGTAAGGAGGGGGAGGGGGATCTGGATAGGCTTGGGGGAGGGGCAATGTGATCAAAACAGGTGCATAATTCTCTAAGAACTGATAAAAATATTTTAAGACTGGCTGATGGTGGCACGTGACTTTAATCCCAGCACTTGGGAAGCAGAGGTAGGTAGAGCTCTGAGTTCCAGGACAGCCAGGGATACACAGAGAACCCACGTCTTCAAAACAAAACAAAAACCTTAAAAAATATATTTTTAAAAGGAACAACCTGTCTCAAGATTAAATAAATAAATAAATAAATAAATAAATAAATAAATAGGGCCAAATTGCCCCTGAGAAAGCTGATGCCAGTTTGCGTTTCCCCCACAGAGCCTTCCAGTGCCTCGCTGGCTGCCAGCTTGCCTAGGCCAGCAGTGCTGATGCTACAGCTCTGATAGGATCATAGGGTTACAGAATTTGTAATTAGCCAAGTGTGGTAGGTCGTGCCTTTAATCACAGCTCTCAAGAGTTAGAGGCCAGCCTCATCTACATAGTTCCAGGCCAGCCAGGGCTACACAGTGAGACTCTGTCTCAAAAAATCAACCAGAAAAGCCAGTCACCTGTAATCTCGCTCAGAGGTTGGCATGGTCTGCAGCTTTCCTCCCAGGATTCTTCCTATGAAATTTATTTTTAATAAATAATGAAAGTGGCTAGTGGTATTATATGTCCAGAAAATGTGTTTTTTTTTTTTTTTTTTTAATGATAAAACTACAATTCTGAGGCCACAGCTGTCAGTGACAACCCTAGCTTAGTGTGCATGGGGCCCTAAACTTGAGCCCAAGCACCCAAGGGAGAGAAAAGATGACAACTGGGTTGTTTGAATTGAGATGCCGTGCGAAGTTTCCTATGCCAAGCTTTTGAGATCAGCTACTGGAGAAGCATTAACATCCTTGCCTAACACTGACTGTCCCTTCACTCCCAGCTCTCAAACTATAAGGATCTCCTAGGAGCCAGTAGGTGCCTATAAGCGGGTAGAGCTGTGGGTACCCGTGGGTACTCGAATAGAAGATAACAGACTCTGTACCTTATCATATGCATCCTGTTAAGTGTGTTCATGTGTGATCACCATATGCAGTCATGGTACACACAGACACGGAAAACAGCAGATGAGTAAGGCGGGAACTGGGCCATCGTACAGTTTTGGTGTAACCTAGGGAACAGTCAACAAGTGAACTGGAGGTCAGCCATTCCAAGTCCTGTCCTGTTCAGTGCCTGAGTGTTTCCTGATCTGACCCTCCTCTTAAATCGTAAGCACAAACAAAAGCAGAATTGAGTGCCTGGGTCTGCACAGGCAGACGGGCGGCTCGGTCAAGAAGTACTGGTAAAATCGAAGCACAGGGTCTCCTCTGGCAAATCACTTCATTGTGTCTTTCTATGACCAAAAAGTCAACGAAAAGATTAAATCACATAATGTAGGATACTGGTGGATGACAGTGGGCGCCCTGTGCAAGCAGACGGTGTCATTATTCTTGCCTAGCTAAATGCAGTTTCTACTCTAGCCCCTGGCCAGGGAGATCTCACCATGTAACACTCCCTAACGAGCAGTTTCTTGGCTAGCCTAATGGGAAAAAATGTAAGGTAGTTTATAATTAAAAAAGAATCATCTCCAGTCTTTTATTTTCTGGTAGGTGGGGCAGACTCCTGTAGCCATGAACTCACTGTGACCTTGGGCTATTCGCCCTGCCTCTACCTCCCAAGTGCTTAGATTGCAGGCATGCACCGCCACGCCACACCTGGCTTATGTCATGCTGAGCATACAACGGGGCTTCATGCATGCTAGGTAAGTGCTCTGCCAACTGAGCTGCATCCTCATCCCAGCCAACCGATCGTCTTTACAGGGAGTTACACCCTGCGCGGAAACACAAATCTATTCTCTTCCAGAGACAGGCAGCCAGTGCTCTTACCACAAAATTTACCAGAAAATAATTAAACAGATAGAGTTCTCAACCCTCCTAATACAGATCCTCATGGTATGGTGACCATAAAAAATTTTTTTCATTTTTTCTTTTTTAAAGATTTTTATTTATTTATGTATATGAGGACACTGCCGCTGTCTTTGGACACACAGCAGAAGAGAGCATCAGATCCCATTACAGATGGTTGTGAGCCACCATGTGGGTGCTGGGAATTGAACTCAGGACCTCCGAAAGAGCAGTCGGTGCTCTTAACCGCTGAGCCATCTCTCCGTGCTCCCCCCCCCCAAAAAAAAATTATTTCACTGCTACTTTATAACTGTAATTTGCTACTGTTACCTACCACAATGTAAAGATCTGTGTTTTCTGATGGTCTTAGGCAACCCCAGTGAAAGAGTGTTCAACCCCACCAGGAGTCACAAGCTACAGATTGAAAACTGCTGAGATAGTGTGTCCTGTGAACTTTGGTATATGCAACAGTATATAAATTTGGGGCTAGAGAGATGCTCAGTGGCTAAGAGCCCCGAGTGCTCTTTAGAGGAACCAAGTTTGGTTCCCAGCACTTACATCAGATGGCCCACAACCTTCTGTAACTCCAGCTCTGAGAGATCCTGTGCTCTTTTGTGGCCTCTGCAGGCACCTGTACATGCACATGTATGTACATACAGACATATGAACATACACATAACTAAAAATAAAACATTTTTAAAAATACATACAAATCTAATACTGAAAGACTCGCTAGGCTTAAGAGACAGTTTATAGAAATGGACATGGCCATGTCTTTAAGACATTTAGCAGTATGTAGATGGTTCAGAGGCGGAGCTGACAAGTCAGAAGTCATATGGTATGTCCACAAGATACTAAGTGGCTGTTCCCAGAGTTCACCTTCTGTCCCAGAGTCATATGGATATCTGTCCTTTTACATGTATCTTGAATCAAGCATTTTGGGGGAAATGGTTACATTTTGGAGTCAATGTGACAGATTTTTTAATCTTGGCAAGATTTTGTGTTGTACTCAAGATGGATTCTGTGACCTTTAAGTTTGTTGAAAGAGGAAAGTATATATAAGAAAAACTCAGATAATACATCTCAGGTACAAGAAGGTATCCACTCTTAGATCTGAAAGAAGATATCTTACCTAGTAGTGAGTCCCCCAGATCCAAATTTACTTAGATTTTTTTTATTTATTTATGGAAACATCATGTAGACCTGAGTATGATGGCATTCATCTATCATCCCAGAATCTGGGAAGCTGAGACAGAAGGATTTGTTTGCCTCAGCTTCTAGTCCTGCCTGGGGCCTTAGTAGGCCAACCAGACTATATAGGAAAACATCGTCAAAAATTATCTTGATGTGGGGCTGGAGACATGGCTCAATCAGAGGATCGGAGTCTAGTGTCCAGCACCCACAGCCAGTGGCTCGCTGTTCCTCGTGACCCAGTTCCAGGACATCCAATGCCTCTGGCCTCTGGAAGCACCTGCACACGCCATGCATAAACCCCATGAAAGCACACATAAATATCTGTTAACATCTTGATGTAAGTGGAAACGTTTCTCATTCCTCTTTAGTGCAGTGCCACGAAAAGAACAGTTTGGCACATGAACTTTTGCCTTTTTTTCCACTCATAACTCCCAGAATTGCATAATCAGGCAAGAATCGGGAAGTAAAAACAATCACAAAATTAAACCAAGTGGCCCGTTTCCATAACTCCATCACAAGTTAAAAAAAAAAAAATTAAAAAGACAAACACATGAGCAGGTTCATCACACTTAAGAATTCTTTCCACGGCACTCAGCATGACAATGAAACCACCTCAGGCTTTCAGCTCCACGCTGCACTTTAAATCCTCTTGATATGTGGCAGAAACAGAATAGCCCAGGCTGCTCTCATCCTCACCCTCCTAAATGCTGAGATGACAGGCCAGAGCTCTGAGCTCTGAGCTCAGCATCTCCCTGAGCATCTGCCTCTCGCGGCTGCTTCCTGGGTGTTTACTGTGGGCGTGTGGCTGCACGTCCACCCTCCAAACCTTCCATCATGCAAGCACAAACCCTTGAGACTTCGCACCCTCCTTCCCTGCCAGCACCTACCCTGTTAGTTTCCATGATGCTGACCACCTGCACCTTGCAGGTGGCGTTGTGTGTCTTTCCCTGACCGGCTTCCCTCTCACAACGCCCTCCAAGGTTCACCCCCCCTCTGTCAGTGAGACTGGATGCTGGCCTTCCGCTGGCCCCTTCGGTGTCTCTTCTACCCGTAAACTTTTTCTACAACCTAGCCCCAGTGTTCCAAGAGTAAATGTTCTAAAGATTATATCTATTGTAGTGTCCCAGTGTGTAATTAAATTATGGACAAACAAATCAAAGGCACATTCGGTTGTCTAAAATGCCCAGAAATCAAGAGAGATTTATAACCCAACTAACTAGCATAGAACTTCCTCATCTCAAAAGCAGCTATCAGGCCTGAAAAGTGTTTGGTGGGTCCCCGTAATACAGGTTTTTAGTTGCTTTCTGAACAGTGCGTTGGCCTATTCAAATGCTTCCAGAGCTCCACTTACCCCAGCTCCATTCTCTTGAGCACAGTTGAGTCATTGGAGGTAGCTGTATTCCTGTTCATGGAGAGCCCTCCTTCCTTCCTGTCCCGACAACAACAGCCTCATGTTCTATCTTCCATTAAGAGGAAAAAGCTTGCCTAACAGAAACAAAGTAACAGTTATTTAAAGGCGTCGGCCTTCTTACTTCCGTGGTCTTCCTCCCTTAACTTCAGTATAGGATTCAATGGGGCTCTATTTTTTTCTCTTTTGAGAGGATTTCTCTGTGTAGCCAGAGCTGTCCTGGAACTAGCTCTGTAGACCAGGTTGGCCTCGAACTCAGATACCCGCCGGCCTCTGCCACCTGAGTGCTGGCTTTAAGGCGTGTGCCAGTGGAGCTCCCCACCCCCATGGCATCAGTATTATTGTACTCCTGTAGGGCCAGAGGACAATTTCAGTTCTTCTTCTACCACCTGGTCTCCAGAGGTCATGAGTTCACGCAGAAGCCCACTTACCTGCCGAACCATCTTGTTGGCCCCCAACCCTCAATCTGTTGAATGTTGTACACTTACCCTCAGTTTTAGAACATTTCACCACCCCCAAAAGAAACCCCACACCCAGTAGCAGTCGCTCCTACTTTTCAAAGTTACCCCAGTGTCCAGCAACCCCTCACTTGCTCTCTCTCTGTATAGAATGGCCCATTCTGAACATTTAAATGGTACCACTGTATGATGTATGTGTGTAAGCACAGGTATGCGCACACATTACCCTAACGTAAGTCTCCAAACCCTTTAAGCACTTCCTATTTCATTATTTTATTTTTTTATTCCTTGAGAAAGAGTCTCACTGTGTAGCCCTGGCTGGCCTGGAACTCACTAAGACCCTCCTGCCTCTGTGCCTTCTGATTACTAGGATTAAAAGTGTGCCCCCACCATGCCTAGCGCCTTGGCCACTTTGAAGTATGCATTTCTGTGAAGTACAGTGCCTTTATTGTACACTCCAGACTCTTCCACTCGCAGAAACTATGTAGCCATTTGCATAGCGAGCGCAGACCTTCCCCTCACATCCCCTGTCCTGCCTGTGGAGGTGTGGTCACCCTAGCACCTCGGGTAAGTGGGATCTCAGCGTTTGCCAGTGTCTGACCGGCTTGTTTCCTTAGCAGGTTGCCCTCCAAACCCTGTCCCTCTGTGTCATTCAGGCTCTGGGCCATGGCAGGATGTGTCTCCTGCCTCCTGGGGCTGAACATTCCATTGTGTGGTTTTACTACAGTTGGTGTCTTCACCACCTCATAGGCGTTGGTTGAGTTGTTCCTACTTCTTGACTACCGTGGAAAACGTTGCTTTGAGCATTCAGTTTCTGGGTGGCCATGTTTTCAGTTCTGTAGTTGTCATGCGATACCTCCATGTTTAACTTAAGAATTGCAAACTATTTTCAAAGCTACCCTCTCCCCAGCAGAGCACTATCTGAAGATTCTGATACATCTACATGGTTGCCAGCAGGTGTTGTGTATTTATTCCTGTTTGTTTGTTGGGGGTGGGGGTTGCAGTTTTGGCTTGGGTTTCTGGTTTGGTTTGGTTTGTTTGTTTGTTTGTTTGTTTTCAGGCAAGGTCTCATTTAGTACAGGTTAGCTTTGAACTGACCTTGGTTGTTGGATCTTTCTGTCTCTACCTTGGGATCACAGGCTTGGGCCATCAACCCAGGCAGACAACACTTGTCATTGTCCCTCTCATCATTAAAAGGCAACCTGGGAGGCAGCTGTATCGCGCCTTTACGTCTCCACAAAAGCTAGTTTTCTTGTTCTTCTTGCCCAGGCAGGAACCTGTGGAACAATGTCCAACAGAAGTTATGAGCTTGGGTGCCTTCCGCTCATCTTCGAGTTAACTAGGATGTGTTGCTGTGTGTGTTTGGTAGACAGTTTTCCAGACTGAGAAACTGCCTTCTATTCCTAGAGTGTCTCTCTCTCTCTCTCTCCCTTAAATGAAATGTGTGTGTGTGTGTGTGTGTGTGAGAGAGAGAGAGAGAGAGAGAGAGAGAGAGAGAGAGAGAGAGAGAGAGGAGGGACTGACTTACTGACTTGCTTTCTCATCCAAGCTGGCCTCAGACATGTGGTCCTCCTATCAATCTCCCAGATGCTGGGATTCCTACCCTACCTCTGATCCTTATTTATCTCTTTTATTAGCTACACGGAATGGTTGTATGTTTACTCTTCGTTCATCAGTTTTTATGGTCTATGCTGGGCTTGGCCGTGGGCGCTGAGGCTCTTGTCTAGAAGGGCAGGAGCCATCTCTGGAATGTGCTCCCACGTGCAGCAGATACCAAGTGATCAAACCAGGGGACTCCCAGACCTGTAAGTCCACCTTCCCGTTCATTCAAGATGAAACACACAAGCGAAGCTTCTCTGAAAAATGAATCATTTAAATCTAGACCTAAGTCACAGAGCCACCATGGACGGTTGGTTGGGCCTTCCACACGGGTGTGTTCTATCTACTGCAGAGGCTTGGAGGTTGGAGGAAGTTCTTTGTGTCTAAGGACCGGTAAATGTCCGAGGTGGCCAGGGCAGAGTCCAGATTATGAAGGATGAAGCTAGAGGAAGGAAATAGTACTCAGGGGGGTAGCAGCGCCTCACTGTGTAGCCTAAGCTGCCTCAAACCCATGACAGCCCTCAGCCTGTCTCCTGGGTGCTGGAATGACAGGCGTGGGCCGGCCGCCACACGTCTTACATTTTATTTTTAACCCGGTGATATGATATAAGTGCCCCTGAGCAGGAGGACATACTCTGGTTTGGATTTAATTTTTTACTGATTTTTAGATTGTCTTTATCCTATGTTTCTGAGTGTTTGCCTCATTTACATAATGAACGACACCACGTGTGAGCCTTGTGCTGCTGGAGGTCAGAGGAGGATGCTGGACCCTGTGCAACCGGAGTTAAGGCTGGTCGTGAGCCACCATGTGGGTGCTGGGAACCAAACCCAGGTCTTCTGCAAGAGCAGCAAGCTCTCTTAACCACTGAGCCGTCTGTCCAGCTCCCTCCTGCCCAATTTAGAAGGAAAGCTTTGCAAATCTAAAAACTGGATCATAGGGCCGGAAGTATCTGTGTCTGGCCACAGATTTTCAGTTACCAAGGGATATTAGATAACCAGTTGGTAATCAGAAATCCTATGGGGAGCCCAGAAAGTCTCGGAAGATTTGAGGGTGATTTCACATCAGAGGGTGTGAGTAGGGTCTGTTGTAGCAAGATCACTGAGGCTGCCCTGTTGTCCAACTTTGGGCAGTAGTATGTGGGTACTGTCGAATTGCTGGGGGTGGGGCACAGTTTTTCCATTTGTTGGTAGAGTTCTGTAGTCTGAGGAAAGGCCATTAAGTAAGGTGTACTTTTCTTCAGTGACCACAGAGGTGGGAAGTGGGGGCACATATAACAGTCTTCCTGGTGCGACGTGGGCTGACATCTGCTCACCCCATAGGAATCCAATGACAGAGTAATGATACCACCCAAGCCCAACTTGGTGAACCAAGAAGCCTGTCAGGGGTTACTTACAGGACCGCGGATGACTCAAAGATATCTGCATCACCAATGGCTTGTTCCAACATGAATGACAGCCCAAAACAAAACAAAAAAAATCTGCCACCCTGGAGCTGTCAGTTTGACAGGTGGGAGAATCTCCTAGCCTCAGCAGCCCTTGCTGCTTATATAACCTTAGGGAGAGAGGAACCATGAGAATCTGGTTAGTTTTGGGTACTTCCTAATACTTGTGAGTTGTTTGCATCCCTCTCAGAGGATTACTCCTCCAGGATGGACTTTTTAACTTGGAGGAAATTGCTACTCAACAAGAATCTTGCTACAGTATCCACCCAAGGATGTGAGAAAGACAGCCCAGGAACTGGAGGCTCACAGCCTCCTTACCTACAAGTCATCCATAATGTATCTACCATAATTTGTATTATTTTTGGACTCTTAGCAGGTGTCTTATAAAAAGATTCTGGGGGACATTCCCCGCCTTTCCTTCCCCTTTGCCCCAGTCCCTATCTTTCCTCCCATGTCCACTCCTTTATATACAAATATGTGCCCAGCATTCCAGGGTGTAGCTTTCTAGGCTAGGACCCATAACACTTTCCGATAGGTCACTAAACCTGAGCCTACACCCACTGGCACCTCAGATGTTAAAGAGCACGTATCAGTCCTTCCTCCATTCAAGTCTTGTCCTTGCCAGCTACTGGTCTCCACCTCTGTCCCATGGGCCACAGGGGCTATAGTGCAGCTTGGACCGCCCTGACCTCTTGGAGAGGCACTTAACAGAACTCTGTGCACACACATGTGCACAGCAGCCCCCTTGGGTGACTGGCACAGACATAAATACTTACAACCAACAGTGTCATCCAAAACCAACTCATTCACTTGCTTTTGCAGAAAACAAAGGGGCATCCTTCTGTGAGAGTAGGAAATGAGGGTGCTCCCGCAGAGCCTGTCCGTGTCAAAGGTCAGAAGGCTGGTGGCCATGAGCTCAGCTGCTCGGCCTCTGTGCCAGGCTGCAGGTGCTGGTTGCTCTGGTCTCAGAGACTCAGCAGCGCCTCAGGCTTGGCCAGCTCAGTCGTTGGCACTGACTTTGTGGAGTCATTAGCATTGCTCCTGAAGCTGAGGCTGGACTCCAGGATCTCCCAGAGGAGTGGAGGAGGAAAGGCAGCGGATGCTAAGAGAGAAGCTGGAGGGGGAGCCGTGTTGATACTGGGGGGACGCTCTCTGTGGGTTTGTGTGCATGGACAGAGCACACCTGCCTTGACCCCATCGTTGATCAGCAACATCCCTCCTCCCCTGACTACCTTCCAAACACAGAAACACACACATAGAGCGATGTAGAACCATCCATAGCCTGCAAAAATCTTTCTCCTGAGATAACAGTAATGACTTGTAATGACAGGTTTAACGGTTTATGTTTCTGCTGGGACCACCTACCCGGAGGCCACACCCCACTGACCTGCACAACCAAAGACCAAGCCTGAGAGCTCCCAGGTCCTGTGGAGCTGGGATCGCTGCCTTCTGCTTTGGTTCTGTCTAACTCACCATGTGACTTTGGCCATGTTACTCATCCTCTCCATAATCCAGGGCTCCAACTTATAACAGAGGAGTGATGGTCTCATCTCCTAGCAACGTAGGGAGAGCAAAGTACATTGCGGTCTTCAAGTGTGCATGCATCCAGGAGACAAGGGGGCTCCAAAAATCCAGTGTTTGCCTCTTGCTTTGGTTAAGGTGTGAGGGTTTTACGGTCCCTCTTATACACATCCTTAGGAGGCATTCACTCAGAGAACAGACTGAAGAAAGGCAAGCCTGCTTACAAAGGAGAGGGCCTGCAAGTCTCCCTGCTTGGAGAATCTGCAGCAACTGCTGGCTAGCAGCCTGGAGTGGAGGTGGGGCTGACTAGGTGGCTTGTTTTGCTAACTTCTGGTTTCCCTTTCCAGTCTGGTCTGTTTCTGGGTCACTAGTTGGATGGGTCACAAGTAACAGGAGAAAATACAACATCCCAGCTGCCGAAGGCTGACAGGTGGGCACACTGTTGCCCAGCCTGCCCTGCCAGCAGGTGAGAGGAAAATAGTGAGTGGAAGGAGAGAGAGGAAGAGAGGGCATAGTCTTTTTATTACTGTGAGGCTCTTAAGGGAAACCATGGTCGTAAGGCGTCAGCCCCAGTGGGTCTGCCCTCTGTATCACATGCTGAAGAATAAACCGCAGGTTTCTTGTCTTCACCAGAGCACCTCGGGTTCTGTTTTTAACGTTGCATTTGTCTCCTGGTGTTGCTATACAAACATCCAACTGGATGGCTTAAAACAGGACTTGTAGCCTTAAATTTCTAAGGCTGGAAATACAGAAGTCAAGGTATCCGATTGGCCATGTCCCCTCTAGGGCCTCTGAAGGGCATCCATCTTGCTTTTCCAGTTTTAAGAGGCTAGCACATTCTCAGCTTGAGGCCCCTTCCTCAAAATTCAGGGATTCCTCCCTAGCTTGGAGCCTCCCGCCACAGGATGAGTCACGATGAGTTCTGGCTCCAGCCTGTCCTATCTCCTGTTCTCCATCCTGCCTGCATTTCTTCCTTGAACTTTTCCTTTTTGAACTTTGTATTTTGACTTGTCTTAGTCTGTATGGATCTCACTGTGAATCCAGGCCAGCCTCACAGTAGTGACCCTCCTAGGGCACTCTCCCAAAATCTCTAGTGTGTGTCCCTGTGCCTAGCTTCTTTCTTAGGCTTCTGAGGGACTTCTTGGGCATGGGAGATTATTTTACGGCAAGAGTCAAAGGACAAGTACACAGACTGTTGGTCTTAGGACGGTTCCCTAGAACAGGGGAGCATCTGAGTTTGGGGGCTGTGGACACT
The DNA here is from genome assembly GCF_011762505.2 of Arvicanthis niloticus. Taxonomy (NCBI): domain Eukaryota; kingdom Metazoa; phylum Chordata; class Mammalia; order Rodentia; family Muridae; genus Arvicanthis; species Arvicanthis niloticus. The sequence goes on along the minus strand of NC_133432.1, from coordinate 13,323,297 downwards.
GGAAGGACAGAGAGTCCAGGCATAGGAAGAAGGGGGTCCCTGTGTGCCTGGACTATAGGAGACACAGACAGCGAGGGCACCAGTGGCCACATGCTGGTGTGACTGCCTTCTCCTTCGCCTTTCCCCGCAGAGCGACTTTTCACCAGAGCGCCACCACGCTTCTCAGGTCTCAGTGCTTTTTATTTTTAGTTTGGGGTATTTTCTATTGTTTGAAGGTTGCCTTGCAACCCATTTGCCTGGAGGCTTTAAACCAATATAGAGTTGCTTTGCTGAGCAGCAACAGTAGTCAAGAGAGACTGAATATAAACTTTTCAGTCTATTTTCTCAGAGTTTGTACATCAGCGATGGCTTTAAACAGAGGAACGTGCGCCCCCAGCTTGCCTCTCCTCGGGGAGGGCAGAAGGGTGCCTGGCGGAGAACACTGTGTGTACTCTTATCGTCTGTGCAAACGCAGGGACAAGCACCAGAGTAGGAAAACAAAACATCTGCTATTAATACACCCAAGTCCTCCAGCCCATGGGCTGCATTTGATTATTTGTGAGGGGGAAAGATACTCTTCGACCCTCCGGAGCTCTCTTGCCAGCCGGGACAGGAGCTGGCAGAGGCAGTGTCCTCTCCAATACGAAAGGGATGGGAACCCAGGCTTGGCTTTGGACAGAGAAAGCCTTCAGCGTTGTCCCAAGAGGAATGGTTTGCCTGGCTCAGTGTGTCTGAAGCCCCGATAACTTCATTCAGAATTAATAAAGAAGAGGGTCCCACCCTCTTAGAGAAGACAGGGCACGGAGATTGTGGGAGGGGTGACCAGGAGAGAGAGGCAGTGAACGGGATGTAAAGTGAGTAAGTAAAAAAAATAATAATAAAAAGTAAAAAAAATAAGAAGAAGAGGGTGGAAAACAGGCTCAGGCAGAAAGCTAGGCAGGGAGAGGGCCAGAGTACCCCACCTCTCCATCAGACAGGCATCAGCACCATGTCTGTGTCCAACTCCAGGAGCCAGAGACCCAGGCAGCCTTGCCAGGATCCGTAACCACTTCCTTGGCAATGCAATGAGCAAGGCTAAAAGAGGACAGTGCTGGGAAGACATGAGAATGCTGTGCGGAGCAGACTCCGGGGGTCCCCGTAGCCCTCTCTCCTCCCAGTGACAGAGTGATCAGGTTGGCAAGGGTTGCCTAGATGTCTAGTTAATGATAAGCCTTCAGTTGGCAAAGAGCCAGAGGGAGGGGGGGAGGGGAGGGGGCAGGAGCACACACAACACCTAGACCAGTGCCTGCTGTGTCACCCCAGAGGCTCCACAGTGTCCCAACTGCCTGAAAGGTCCCCTGCTTATCACCCACCAAAGTTAGGCTCCCACCTCGGGCCCAGAGAGCATTTGAGCAGCCAAGAGTCCCAGGCAGACACTGGAGAAGAGGGGCCGTGCTAGCCGGGCCAGCCCTCTCCAAGAACAAACAGGACAAAGGTCACTGTACTGAGAGCCGCCTCTCCCATCCTGCCTGGCTCCTGGGCCGCATGCCGCAGGTCGTTCCTGGCATTACCACACCAGGCAGGTACCTGCCGTTTCTGTGCCTGTTTGTCACCCCAGATCTCATTCCCCAAGTGGGACACAGTGCCATCCTAGTGGAAGCGATGGTGTCCCATCATCTTAAAACAGAAAAGGCATCGTGTCTGAACCTGTTGGGGAGCCACACTTGCTTGTGACACGTTCTGATCTGAGTATATGTATGAGAGGATAGAGCCTTTAACAAAAGCCAGCTCCCCGGCCCGCTTGCAGAAGCAGCTCTCTGTGGGAACGCAGCTCCAGGCTCTCTTAGAGTCTAAACTGACTGACACAGTGTTGTACTGCCATCCAGACAGGCTTGGATTTGTCTCTCCTCCAGCAGCTCCAAGTATCCACTGGGCTGCTCTTTGAGAATTCAAATAAGCTGGAGGCCACAGAGTTTGGCAGGAGTGGGCAGGCCTGGCACTAGTTAGCCGGAGACAGCAAGGGAAAAGAAGGCTTGGGCATTGTGAGCCACTGAGGTCCTGGCCCACGGCCTTCTCACTGGGTGGGTATGAGGAGAGCTGCTGCTTTTTCTTGTCTGACGATGGCCTCCAGGCCCTGAGATGATGGGCATGTAGCCACAACACTCACCAAATACCGCACAGAGCACACCACGTGAATTCTCTCTTTGTTCTGTTGTTTTGTTTTCAACTTAAGTTTTTGAGACAGGGTCTCCTATAGCCCAGGCTGGCCTCAAACTCACTACATAGCCCAGGTTGACTTTGAACACCTGGTCCTGTGAGTTAGGCATAGCACTGACCCACCGATGAGTGAGGACGGAGACTTGGAGAAGTTGACCGGCTGTATGTGTGCGTGCGTAAGTTGTGACTGTGACTTAGCCCCTTGCTCTGTGAGGACAGGATGGCAGAACTGGAGGCTGTGCTCAAGCTTCTTAGAAGCTACCGCTCCTGATTTATGCTCCTCAAAGCTGTCCGAGGAAGTTGTTTAGCTTCTAAGGTGATAGATGAGGACTGGGTCTTCTGTTTGCAGAGCCTAGGGCGGAGGGTAAGTCAGGACAGTTTCTCTCCTCTGGCCCCCATGGGCTCCACAGGCTAACTGCTGCCCGGTGTTTACAACATCATTTTCAAGGCACTCTCTCCCCTCTGTGTGTGTGTGTGTCTGTCTGTCTGTCTGTCTGTCTCTCTCTCTCTCTCTCTCTCTCTCTCTCTCTCTCTCTCCCTAGTGTGTGTGTGTGTGTGTGTGTGTGTGTGTATTCCTCCAGCTACCCTACTTATGGAGAGAAGCCAAGTGGGAGCACTTCCCACCCATCCCCTTTGACGCAATCAGCACCAGCCAGAAACCCAAGCCCCAGCTGAAGCCTGGCTAGTGCGAGTTTCCGTAGTGACAAACACCTCCTGTGGCCACACCACCTTGGGTGCAGAAATGCTCTGCATCCCTGCCGTGACCCCTAGGGAGCCAGCTGGCTGAAGCACTTGTACAGATTGGGGTGGCCGCAGCAGCTTTCTTGGAGCGTGGGAAGAGGATGCCTGGGGCTTAGAACGTTTGTGTTCAGAGCCTTCTCTTTAAAAGTCTCTTAGCAGAGGAGGAGGAGGGCAAAAGGCCTTTCTACAGACGGGGAAGAGCCTCCCTCACGTGTAGCTCTGAAAGGGAGATTTTTGTCCAGTACCTCATTCCTGCCAACAAGTGTGCCACCAGCTGCCCCAGAGCCACCGAGGGCCCTCTTGTCCCCTTCTATGGGCATGCAATGCTGTTGGAGGACCCTGGTTCCCCTGCCTGTCCCCAGGAGCCACAAAGCCACAGTCTAATGTCCCAGCGGGCCTGTCAGCATTGCCCACAATGCTCCTGAATTATACTCACTGGCCACGGGCCCCAGCTCTCCTGTCCCTGTGCCCTGATGTCCTCTGGTTAATAAGCAGCTCAATTAAAGACACCGGGAACTCTCTGGAGAAGCAAAGAAAGCCTGCAGTTCTCGGAGTGCAGGCCAGAAAGGCCTGGACTCAGCCCAGGATCTCGGGATCCTGTTCTCTGTCCTTTGTAGCCTTCTTTGTGGGCTACAGAGGATCCCCACCCAAAAGCCGCAGTAGACAGCTAGGTGAGGCAGTGAGGTAGTCATTAATCATGGAGGGCATGCTGAAGCCTGAGGTCCCTTCCTGGAAGAGCTTTAGTTCTCTTTCCTGAGAGACCAGATCCACAAGCTCCCTGAGCTTCCAGCACTAACATGGATCCCTCCTCTCCAGGCCCCGGCGACTGCTAGGGTGACTCTCTTCCCACCTGCCCCCTCCCACCCACCTGCCCCCTCCCACCCACCTGCCCCCTCCCACCCACCTGCCCTTCCAACCCCAGGACTTTTGGATATGACCTTGAGAAATCTCTAACAGGGAACACTGGGGAGTGTGTGTCAGACAACCCCCTAGTTGCCACTTGCTAGCCCCTCCTGACACTTGCCCATCCTCAAGGTCTTGGTCACCTTTAACACCTCCTGCAGGGCTCCCCATTGCCAGCAGAACTGTTTTGTTGAAGCCAAGCAACAGGACAGGTTGAACAAGAGCTCTCTTGACAAATGTTTCTCACTTAATCCTCCCTGACTTGGCCTCAGGTTGCTTAGCCAAATTTATATCGGACACTGCTAGTGCCCGCAGGAAACACTGCCTTTGTTCCAGGCATTGTGTCTGGATGTGGGAATCCAGGGTAAACAAGGTGACAGCCCTGTCCTTGAGGACAGACTATTGGGGGAAATGGTATAAAACAGAGACCCCCCACTCCTTTCCCTGCTCTCCACATCCCTCCTCTCACCCCACTGTCTCTTGTAACCTTCTAGACCAGTTGCAGTTCTACAAAAGAGGGTTATTGGATGCAAAGGTGGTGGTAACCTGGGCCTGGAAACACAGCACTGTGGAGGTTGAGGAAGAGAGACAATGAGTTCAAGCCCAGTCTGGGCTAGAGCGAGCAGTATCTCCTCAAGCAACATCTTCATGGGTAACCATGGGTAACGGTAACTCACTTGAAAGAGTACCTAGGGATGAGAAGAAGCCCAGTCGGTAGTCCTAGCAAGCAAATGAAGACCTTGGCTCCAGGCCAATAAGGTGGCTCAGAGCAGTGGTTCTCAACCCTACTGGGGTCAAATGAGCCCCACACAGGTGTCACATATCAAATACCCTGCATAGCAGATATTTATGCTATGATTCATAACAGTAGCAAAATTATGGTTATGAAGTAGCAACAAAAATAGTTTTGTGGTTGAGGGTCACCACAACATGAAGAAGTGCATTAAAGGGTCGTAGCATTAGGAAGGTTCTCTGGCTCAGAGGGTAGCAGTGCTTGTCACTAAAGCATGATGGCCTGAGGCCGATACCCAGGACCTGTATAGAAGGAGAGAACCAACTCCCCAAATAGTCTTCCAGCCCCCATACATGATGTGTGGCACATTCATATATATAAACACACACACACATATATATATATAAACACATATATATATATATAAACACATGCACAAGTAAATATAATAAAAAATGTTAAAGGCCTGGGTTAAAGGCCTGGGTTTGATACCCAGCACTACATAAACTGGATGCGGTAGCCCATACCTGTCAGCCCAGCACTCAAGAGATAAAGGCAGGAAGATCAGAATTTAAAGGCCATTCTCAGCTATATATCAAGGTGGAGGGCAACTTGGGATATAGAAGACACTGTCTATAAATAAAGTTTTTAATAATAAAGCTGTGGTCTACAACGCATAAGACTCTGAATCCTATCCCCAGTACCACAGCTAGGTAGATAGGTACTTAGGTAGGTAGATAGATAGATAGATAGATAGATAGATAGATAGATGAATTGATAGCCATTAAAGCCCCAAGACTCATAGCAAGAGTCTTTCTATGTGTCTTCAAAATGTGCAGCCTCTGGGAAACCCAGAAGACTCTGAAGCTCCAGGTAGGCAGAGACGGGGAAAGAAGCTTGTGTGCCCTTTTGTTAGCAAGGGCCGGTCATCTCAGCTAACCCTTGAAGCTTGACCCTCTCTAGTTTGGTTCACATTCTCCCAGAGAAGAGCATTCCCTGATAAAATGTTCCCTCCCTTGGTCCTCCGTGCCTCTTTATAGAGTGCCAGGAGGCACTGGGGCTGTCCACACTCAAGCCTCACCTGCCGGAGATGGGCGTTCAGCTCCCCTAATCACTCTCCACAGCTCGACCGCCCGCTCCTGACCCCCCACAACCCTACTCCCAATCTCTGGTTTTGTTCCCTCAGCTCCTTAATCAAATTCAGGGGCAGGAGGGGGTTTAGATAGAGTTACTAAATATATTTCTGTCCAGGGGATAGAGAAAATGAAGAGGTGACGAGGAGGGGGAGTGTGAAATTCCTTAATGGAATGTGTCCCTTCCCTACAGTGAGCCTGCTTGGATCAGCTCTCTGTGGTAAAGTGCTTGTACGTCCACTATCTCCCGGAGATAAGCCCTGGTGGCATTGCCCCCACCCAGGGAAAGGTCTACTGAGGCCATCGGACCCTGTGAGCTGATCTGACCCTGGTCTATATATTTCACAGGACACCCTGGCCATGCAGGGGTGACTGGGCTCTCTGTGGATGTGACACCAACAGAGAAACTGTCCACAGCCGGAGGTCATAGTTCACAGGGTACACTGTCCCCACACCGGGTCTTTTGGATTTTTTTTCTGTTTCAAATACACTAGACTGCAAAAGGGGAAGAGGAAGAAAAACCACCATGATCACTGCCTAGCCTCTAGTACTCTGTCTGTGAAATACCTGTATATGCATGCTTATTGGAAAGCGGCTCAGACACACACATTGCCTATATACTCCTCTTATATTCACCCTAACGCTTTAGTGTTCGGTTCATCAACACGTCTTCAGAAATACCTCTTTCTGATTTCATTTTACGTTGATCTTGGGGCAGACGAGTCCATGAGCCACAATGAATGTGCAGTGCTACAATGACCTCTATTATGTATCTTATGTATCGGTCAGAGGACACCCTGAGAGTCAGTTCTCTCCTCCCACCATGAGGGTCCTGCGTATCAAACTGCGGCAGGCAAGCGCCTCTTCCCACTAATCTACGTCACCCTGGAAGTAATTTCTAAAACAAACATACTTTGGATTTGTCCCTTATCAATATTGAGATAAATATTGATCTCGTCTCAGAGGCCAGGGACTCTAAGAATGTTAGGTATCATGTGACATGAAATCTTGCAGTGACTCAAGCTAAGATAAAGACAGCAAGGCTGTCATCGAGACTGAGGTGAAGGAACTTGTCCTCAGTCCCTAGGATCCTGCATCACGGGCACAAACTTTCTAATTACATACCAGTGGCTTTTTTGTTTTGTTTTGTTTTGTTTTTCCTTTCCCCCAGGGTTGGGACTAGATCCCAGGACCTCATGGGTGTCAGATAAGAGCATATGTATCTTGGATCTGTGTCTCCAGCTTCTCATGGCCTCCTTTGACATCTAAGTAAAATTCCCCATGAGTTTATCACGAAGAATAACTCTCCTGTTGTTGGACATCTAACCTCCACCCATGCCTTCCCCACCCCCCACTTGTACGATTATCTTAGCTTTAAACCACCGTGGTTCACACCTCTTGCTACCTTTTTTTTCCCCCAGAACCTTTTTCTAGAAGTGAAATGACTGAATGGTCCCTTTAACAGCCTCTTTACTTATTACCAAGTGCCTTCCCAGAAAGCCACGTGGCACTCCCACCGACTGCTGCAGCGGAGGAGACGGCCCTCTTTAAAAGCAATCCTGTTTGGTAGGTAGGTGGAAGTTCTCCCCCTCTGTGTGATTTGCATTTTCCTTGATGGCTGGTGAAGCTGAACTTGCCTTTGCAGGTTTATTAGTCAGTCATCTCTCCGAGAGTACTTGCCACAGGGCAGCTTTGTCACTACTGCCTGGCTCTCCCTCCGTTCAGCCTGCACCCAGTCACTCTAGGGAGCCCTGTGAGAAAGAATCCGCTTTCACATTCCGTATGCCCTGCAGAGCTTTGGTAGGAATATGGACATGTGCCATGGTTTAGACTTCCTCTCCCCCGACCCCCACCCCAGCCACACCTGACTCACTTTGAGGCTGCTGCCACATTGCCACACCTGAGAGACAAAAGGGTCAGAGTACAAGATTTCCCTTCAACCTAATCTGCCATCTCCAGGCCAGTCTAGAGGGAGGATCTCTCTCTACAGGCGGTAACCAGGCTAGAGCCAGCAGGCCAGTGCCCTTGGCTTTCTCTTCCCAGGAAACTTAAATTCCTATTGCTCTCTGGGGAGGTGAGAGAGCAATGGGGCCAAAGAAAGGACCTCAGTTTCTCATGAGCCTGTGGCCTCGGCTGCCCGGCATCCTGCTGAGATTCCGAAGGCCTCTCCTGATCTTCAGAGAGGCCTGCCATCCTTAGCACTAGAGGGGCATGTGCTGTCTCTCCCTTGGCTGTGTGAGCCCCTTGCTCTGGCTGATGCACGATGGGGACAGAAGACACCACCCAGCGCTGTATTAGGAAGATGCTGATGCCCTCAGGGTCCAGAAGAATAAGCAGAAATCCCCCCTCAAGGCTTCAGCTGTGTGTGGCAGTGTCCCTGTGGGTGCGGCTTTTACACACAGTCATCCAACCTTGCCTGCTACACCTAGAATTGTTGGCCTTAAGATTGGACAGTATGACCTCCTCCATCTCTGTGAGCTACCAGAAATATCTCCTCAGTTCCTTAGGTGGAGTCTGGGTTCAAAAGCCCGTTTCTGTTATCCTTGAGTGTCCCAGCTTTAGAAGATGAAGGGACCAGAGGGTGTTAAGTGCCAAGAAAAAAAAAAAAATGTCAGTTGGGGAGGGGCAGGAATTAGAACATGACTCAGCTCACGATGGCACCATTATGCCAACACAACACCAACAGTGTCAAACATCCGAGTCCGTTCTCTGCCGAAGCAGCCGAAGCAGCCGTTACACATCAGGGAAACAAAGGCTTAGAGGCGACACCCTGACCTCAGCCACACAGGACGAAGCCCGGCTGAAGGGCAAACAAGGGGTCACACAGCAGTGCGTGATACAGACCAGTGAACTCTGGCTGACCCAAAGTGGCTGAGAGGCCTCACAGGGCTCCAGCTACAGCAGGTGGAGCCTGCAGGCAAGGATGTAAGACGTGAAGGGACTTGTGGGACCGGATGTCCTCCACAGTCTCAAAGCAGCAGCCGTGGTCAGGATCCTTCAGTGGATCCTTCAAGCTACTAAAGAAGATCTAAGATGGGCAAGGTACCTTGTAGATCAATGGCCAGCAGGGGACAAGAGATAAGAGTTATGGCCAACAATTGGTTTATGCAATCTTAGGGGTTAGCTGGGAAAATCCCATCCATTGTCCTGGAAGCTCCCAGAAGCTGTATCACACAGGTGAAATTCCTTGTACAGGGAAGCCTCGACTTGATGTCAGATTATAAACTCCCTAAACTTAAGTGCTTATAGACACTAATCATCTGTACACACACACACACACACACACACACACACACACACACACACACACAGCAGAGCATCGGTTTGAGGCTGACATGGGCTGGGGAAGACTCAGAAGGGAGGAGGGAGAAAGAAGGAGCACCTTGCATAAACCTGGAGCTGGGCGGTAGTGACACACTTTCAATCCCAGCACTCAGGAGGCAGAGGCAGGTGGATCTCGGAGTTCAAGGCCAGCCTGGTCTACAGAGTGAGTTCCAGGGCAGCCAGGGCTACACAGAGAAACCCTGTCTCGAAGACATGTTCAAGCCACAACATAGCAAATGGGGGTCACCTTAGCATTTATTTCCACTTTGGTTGTGAGGACTTCTCTAATAGACACTCTTTTCTAAGTGGAGATGAAGCTGGTAGGGTGTGACCAGGATAAAGAGAAGGAAACCCAGTCAGTGCGTGAGAAATGTGTTGTGGAGGCATCCTGTCTCCTTTCCTTAGTCCCACAGTCTCCAACTACAACTGAGGTGTAGCTCAGAATACTGGGTTGCTTGCCTGGCATGCCCAGAGCTAGGCTTGACGGCCCCACCTCCAGCCCCAACACCACATGAACACGCACAGTGGCAAAACCTGTCACTGCAGCAATCTGAAGGTACGGGCGGGAGAATTTCAAGTTCAGGGTCATCCTGAGCTGTGAGACAGGGCTTTAAGATGACAGAGTGGGGCCAAATGCTTCTTTGTCTTAACCCTGGGAACCAGGGAGGAAAATGAGTTTGTCATAGATGTCTTCTGTTCTGACACCTCATTTTCCCAAGGCTGATTCAGGACAGGTCAGTTTGTTGACAGGTCCCCTCCTGCCTTCAGTTTCCAGCAGACACAGAGTCAACCACCAGCTAGGTCAACCAGCCGGGGAATCCTTGGGCTAAAGGGAAGACTGAGGTTGCTAAAACTTCCCTTGGCTTCTCCTACTTCATTCTGTCCATCACTGGGACCACAGGTAACACTCCCAAGGAAGAGGAATAATGGCTGATGGTCTCCCGAGATTCCTTCCATGCCTACCTCCGTTCCAGCAAGCTCCAGGAGACCCTGGAATATCCCTAAATTAAGGGGATAATCCTGGTAAGGGCTGGAGAAGTTACAGGCACTGGCCTGACTGACCCTGGTAGGAAGATGGGTCGGAAACACCAGCCCAGGACTAGCAATGAGCCGGCTTGCCTATCCATAGGGATACCGGGAAACGAAGGGTCTCCAGCTTTCTGGTCTGATGTGACACGCAAGGGGAAGGTGTCTTACACACACCCTTTCCTGTGACTTGGAACATGTGTGACCCTGGAAGACTGACTGAGGCACTGACAGACTCCTAGGGTCACAGGCGGCCCTGAGGCTCAAAAAAAAAAAAAAAAAAAAAAAAAAAAAAAAAAAAAAAAAAAAAAAAAAAAAAAAAAAAAAGAACCAAAAAACCCAAGAGGACGTTCCCAGGAAAGATGCAGATTCTGAGCGTCTGAGCACCTGCTCCCGGCAGAGCCAGCTTCCTCCCTTCAGTGGCCCCAAGAACAGAATGACAGAATGAGGTCGCCAGCTCCTCCTGACAGTCAAATCTCCCTCCTGAGGAGAAAGGGAAGGGAAATAAGGGGAAAATGGCAGTACCTCCCAGTTTTAGGGAGTTGAAAACAGCCAGCAAGGACCGGAGAGGGTTTAGGCAGTAGACACTCCATCCTGAGCCTGAGCCGGGCTCTATCATAAAACACCCCGGGAGGCCTAACTAAGGGATGCACAGGGTGGGGCTGTCAGGCCCAGGGCACCCTAAGGAGTCAGAGTTGAATTGCAGGAAGGATAGGCTCGCCCAGGTGCTGGGGGTAAAGGTTAGGGGCAAGGGTTATAGCGAAGGGTGTGGTGTGGTGTTGGAAATCAGGAAAGAAATATCAGCCTGGTGGCTCAGGCCTGTAATCTCCGCTGCTTGGAGGCTGGGACAGGAGAATCACAAGTTCAAGGGTAGCCTGGGCAACTTTGAGAGCCCCTGTCTCAAAACATTAAAAAAGGGTTGAGCTATAAAGCCTGGTGGTAGAACACTCAGCTAATGTGTGAGGAGCAAAGCTCAACACCCAGTAATACAAACACTAAACACACACACACATACATGGAACATCTGACCTAACAGTCCCGTTGCTGTGTGCCTGGGCAGAGAACCCAGGAAGCATTGCAAGCTGTCTCGGAGAGTTGTCCGTACACTACAGCACTGTTCACAATAGCTTAGAGGGAGAAGCCATGCAAATGCCCATCAGCGGATAGTTAACTAATAAACACTGGGAGATTCCCTCGGTTACCCCAGAAAAATATGAAGCCGATTTGGTTACCCATGTATTAGGGGTAGGGTGCTGAGAGTGGAGCCCGGAGTCATACCCCAAGCCTCTCATCTCTTTTTTTTTTTTCCTTAAAGTGTGTATGTGTGTGTGTGTGTGTGTGTGTGTGTGTGTGTATGGATTTTTGAGACAGAGTCTTTCTATGTAGCTCAGACTATCCTGAAACTCACTGTTGTAGACCAGGCTAGCCTCAAAGTCAGAAGTCTGCCTGTCTCTGCCTCCCACATGCCACCATCTCAGGTTTGTGCCTACTCTTACTGCATCTTGTCATGCCATATTCAGGACATCCCTAGGAAGACTGCTCTTTTCTGAAGGGAAATGGAGGAGCAGTGAATCTGGGAGAGAAGGGAGGAGTCGGGGCTGGGGAAGGGTGGGATTAGGAGGAGTGGAGGGAGAGGCGGCCGCCTGCAGTCAGGCCATATGAGAGAAAAAGATACATTTTAAAATTTAATCACATTTTTAATTTTATTTTTTATTTTCAGTTATGTACCATGTGTGTGTGTGTGTGTGTGTGTGTGTGTGTGACACATGTGAAGGAGACAGGACAAATTTCCAGTAGTCTGTTCTCTTTCCACTCCACGCTGTTTTCTGTCAGGGTCTCTTGTTATTTTAGCTGCAAGACTGCACACTCCAGCTCCCTGCTCATTCTCCTGTCTTTGTCACCCACCTCACATTAGGGTGCTGGGATTACAGACGTGAGCTACCTCAGGTGGCTCTCAGAGAGGGCTCAGGTGGGCCCACACGGTCCTATCTATCTATCTATCTATCTATCTATCTGGCTGTCTACCTATGATTTTTAATCTGCTGAGCCATCTCGCTATCCCTTCTGACCCCTACTACCCAGGGCCCCTGATCTGGGGTCTGGAGGAGGCGGGGCTTCTCCTTTCTTGGATTCCCACCAGTTTCTCATTAAGGTATTGTTCCTGGGTACAATGGGCTCTGTGCTCACACCTTGATGTACTTCCCTTTTTGGTGCACACGGAGCTAGCTGGGCATTCACCATGCCTCTTTCCCATTGTCCCTGGAGTGGGAGGTAATCGGACTCTCCACTTGAAACCTTGGGTGAGCCAAGGTCAGCAAGACGTGTGGCATTGAGATGCCACCCCTCGAAGGAAAAGGACTCCATGGTGGCTCACCTTGTTTGGGGCTTTGTTTGCGTTGCTGTGCAGTTGTAATGGAAAACGAATAAAAATAAAAATCCCAGGGCCCTTTTTGGCCAGCGCTTGGAAAGTTAATCCCGTTGTCCTGGCCACATGCCAGCTCAGGTCCATGCAGTCTGTTGGCCTCCTGCAGATAGATGGGGGTGTCACTCACCCCTCCCCACACCCAGCCCCTAGCTGTGACTGCCACAGCTGTCCATGCCCCACCCTTGGAAGAGGCAGCATTTCTGCAGGACTCTAAGGGGCCCTCTCTCCCTTGGGAGGAGGGATAAGACTTGGGGTCAGGATATTAAACTGCCATTTGTTACAGAGGAAATCTGTGTCTGAACACTTTCACACACCACAGAGTCATTGGCTTCTGTCGTGAAAACATGAAAAACGGCTTTCAGGAATGGCTAACTTCTTCCCAGAACTTCTGCATAGAGCCCCTCCTTTTGTTTTAAGCAGATTTAAGATGTTTTTGTATCTAAAGTACTTCGAATTTATCCCCACAGAGTGTGCTGCTGTTGCGTCTTCTGATTGCTTCCCCTAATGCTTAGCTCTGGCCACTACAAGATTTGTGTATTTTATGACAATGAGGAATTGATCTGTACAAATTCTATACAAATAATCACTGTGTGTCCCCAACAGTGTAACAGCCTTGGAAGAAGCAAATGAGAAAAATAGAGAAATATCTTTCTCTCTTTAAAAAAAAAAAAAAGCACTTATTTTTATGTGTATGGTTTATTTGCTTGAATGTATGTCTGTGTACCACATACTCGCTTGGAACCAGCAGAGACCAGAAGAGGACATGGGATCTCCTGGAACTGAAGTTAAAGTTGAGTGTAAGTCACTGTGTGGAACACCGGCCGTCTACAAGAGCAGTAAGTGCTCTTAACCACTGAGCCATCTGTCTCTCTAGCACCAGCCCTCCTCTCTATTTCAAAACAGGGTCTTACTCTGTAGCCCAGGATGGCTCAGAACTCAATGAGTACCTTAGGTTGGCTTCGGACTCACTACACTCATCCTGCCTTATCTTTCTTGAATGCTGTGACCACATGTGTGTACCACACCTGGCTCTTAATAGTGAGTGGTTTGTAAATATGTGACTTCAACAAGTGACAACCTGTCTGAGAACTAATTAACAGATTCTGGTGGTGGTAGTGTGTGTGTGGGGGGGAGGGGGGAATAGAAATGACAATGACACCTGACACCTCGTCCTAAGGATGAAAAGACATAACACACGACCCCGAGCATAGCAACATCTATCTTCCCAGTTTCTTTTCCCTTTGGGTTTTAATTAGCCTGATCCTGTGTGTGTATTTGTTTTCTAGAATTATGTTATCTCCCATTGAAATCCTTGCTGAAATGTTCCAAAGGTTTCTGGCTCAGGTTTTATAGCAAGAGTTTCTAGCGCAGGTTTTATATATTAAGAAGCCAGTAACTTAAAAGGATGAGATGGGGTGGGGACACAGTTCAGTTGCTGAAGTGCTTGCCCAGCATGCACAAGCCCCTTGGTTCGGTTCCCAGCTCTGTATGAACTGAGAATGGTGGTGCATGCTTGTAATCCCAGCACTCGGGAGATAGAAGCAGAAGGGTCAGAGGTTAAAGGTCATCCTCAGCTACCTAGCACCAGCCCGGGCTACATGAGGTCTTGTCTAAAAAAGAAAGCAAAAATAAAGAAACATATAAATAAAATTGGGCTAGGGAAGAGAAAGAGGGGCAGGTATTTTTCTGCACAACATTCCTCACGTGGGTACATGCTCGTGTGTGCTGGGCTGTACCTCCAGCCCCCGCTTGCCTTTCCTTGGGGTCAGAGAAGCCTCTTCCAGGTTGTTCTTTGGCCTCAATATGTTCCCCTCCCTCAAGTTGCCATGACTGATCTTTGGGGGTATCTGAAATCTGAAGAGAAAGCTCCGAGTGAGGGCTGATTATTTTTGGGGGTGGGGGTGGGGGTTGGACTTGCATTTGCTGCCTTCCAGGAAGAAGGAGGGGCTCTGCTTGCCCCTGATGAGTCATGGGAGAGAAAGTTCCAGCGTTTAAAAACATCCCAGGGCCAACCCTCTGGTTCCTGGGGCTCTGTGCAGCCCCTACCGGGGCTCTCTGGGCCCACCTGAGAGGACTCCAAGGAGAAAGTCAGCGCACCGTGAGAGCGTCAGCTTCCACCTGTGGTGGAGAGCGGACAAGGGAATGGGACAGTTGTCTATTTCGGGGCCCCAGCATGTGTAGGCACAGGAGAGGACCTTCTACAGGCGGTTCTGTCTACAAATCAGGCCCTGGTCTGGGTGGCACAAGAAGGCCAAGGGCAGGAAGTAAGCTTTTGAAGCAACTCCGCTGGCGAAATACCTACAATGTTCCCCGGATGTTGGATTCCCCGGCATCATAAATCAAAATCAAAACCGCAAATTTCCCTGCCCTTTCCCTAGACGCCTGCCCCTCTGTAGACGGTCTCCAGTGAATCCCAGACCCAAAAGTGGATACCCACACCCACGCGTGAAAGGTATCACAGAAAAGAAGGCAGGGCTCAGGGGAGGAGGAGTCTGCAGGGGTCTTCCTCTCCAGGGGAGATGAAGGAGAAGCTGCCTTGCCTCCAGAGGGTTGGAGCTGTGGTTTTGCTGGGATCTGCTGTGCCTCAGCTCAGACTGCTGGAGCCAGATGGAGCTCAGGATGCAGGCACCCAGATGGAACGGATCAGGCATGTCAGACACACTTCTCTCAGGATACACAGTGTTCCCCTCCTTCCCCCTCGCCAAAATGAGGAATCACAAGGTGACTCGGGCCGGTGGCCAGACCCCTGGGATTTGTGGAGAGCTATCAGGTGGCTAGAAGGGATCACAATAGACACGTAAACGTGCCCGGGGGCTCTACCAATCACCCTTTTCGCTATTGTGGGACATCAAGGGAACCAGCTGGCCAACCTTGGGAACAAAGATCCTGTTCTAGGAAATTGTCCACGGCAACCCTATCTGCTGCTTGCTCTATCTGTCCTTGGGTTCCTGCCAGCCTGAAACTCTACCTGGTCACTATTGCTACCCCTGCTGGGGAGCAGGGCCTTGGCATTAGCAGGGCCCACGAGCCTCCAGCCTACCTTGGAGAGTCTCATCATTCACTAGCGAGAGTGTGTTCCTTATTTTCTGTTGGGCTAGGAGACTGAGTCTTCTCTGCACTTAAAAGAAATTAACCATTTAAGGTCTAAGCACCTTGGGGAAACTGGAGGGGGGGACTGAAAGGAGGGACAGGGAGGACAGAGGAGAGAAACTTTATCAAATCAAAATCAAAGAGCAAGCCAACGGAGGCAGGGATTGTTGCTGTATTTAAAGTGCCTTGCCCCGCTGGGAGCCAGGGCTTTGAATCTCATTCCACAATACTTTGCTTTGCCCTGCTCTATGGCTTTATCTCTCCTTCTTTTCTTTCTTCCCGAAGATGGCAATGCTTTGGTCCACCCTGCCCCACCCCCACCCCCGCCCCTAGAGCAGCAGCTGCAAAGAGAGAAAAGAGTTTTATTAATTAATTAGTTTGATATGTGTTGGTACCTACGGCCTGCTGGGCGCTGTGCTGGGTGCTGAGGACACCAATGGGAGAGGGTTAAAGGGTCTCAGAGACAATGGCCATCACATGTTTATCTGGCCACTTGTTATTGTTACCTGCAGACCCCCGCTCGCTCTCCTGTGCTTTGTAATTTGTTGTAAGAAGAGAGGTGAAGGTGGGTGACATGCCATATTATTATTCACATGTGAGTGTGCCCGCTTGATATTCCTTCTGGCCCGAGGAGGCCGAGTTTCTTGGCCCTGGATATTCTGTATTATTTATGGCTCCCTCTTCTAAAGGACGTGACCTCTCACTCACTCTTGTCACCCTCACACGGGGGCCGTGGCTTGGATGGGTGGAGACGCAGGCTGGCAGCTGAGCTTGTCAGTCTGGACTCAGAAATGTGTGTGTCATGTGTACGTGGGTGGAGTTAAAGCAATGTGGAAAGGAGGGGTTGAAGATAGGAAGAATGGCCAGTACTGGGCCTTGGGACACCAAAGATTCAGAGTCAAGGAGGGAGAGAGGCACAGGCTGAGTTAGTATGTTGGGGTGAGTACCTACTACTGTGCAGGTGAAGCTCTTCGAGCCGAGGCTAGCCCTGGTCTACACAGTGAGTTCCAGGATAGCTAGGGCTACCTTGGGAGATCCTGTCTCAAAAGATAAGTAAGTAAATAAATAAATAGATCACTTTGCTAAATTAGTGAGTTACAGACTGGAGTCCCTAGGAGCCTCATCTGCCACCACCTGGGACAGCCAGGAGGTGGAGGTGACTCTGCCTGGGTAGCCGGTCAGCCAGTGTCAGTCTGGACTCCCAGGAAGTCTCACGTTCATAAGCATTAGCCAGGAGTTGTTGTTTCGAACACTCATCCATGAAAAGGGCACTTAGTGATGCAGGGGAGGGGATAAGGGGGTTTCTAGAAAGGGTGATCTGTTAAGTTGTTAAGATGTCTCAGATGTTAGTTTTGTGGCGTGTAGAAACAATGGTGGTCACAAAGGGCTAGTGTGTGTTCGGTGGCACATGTCATGCTCTAGTGAACGTGTCTCCACACAAAGCCTGACAGAATGGCCCTGCGGAGCTTGTTGTGGACAAGGACTCCTGAGCATAGCTCTCCCATTAGATTCTTACGGACAGCCAAGAATGGTGGCACACCCTGTTAAACCCAGCATTTGGGAGCCTGGGGGGGGGGGCAGAAGGACCTTGGATTTGCAACCAGCCAGTATTTCATCACTGCGGCCTCCCCAGCCACCATATCATAACATCAAGCACACCTCCCGAGCAAGTGAGAGGTGGCAGATGGGATCCTGTCAGAGGTCTTGGCTCCTTCTGGCTTCTCAGTGTAAGCATTTCATGATGCCAAGTTTGGTCCTGATGCTTAAATGGGTATTTCTCATAGTGCATGACCTTCAAGTTATGTCAACCAAGGGCAGGGCCATGGATGCTCCAACACTATATGACAGACTATCAGGGGATAAGTGGGCAGGAACACCCTTAAAGATTCTTACTTTCATGCCTTTGGAACCTCTGGTCAAGGTGATTTATGACAACTGAAGAATCACGTTCAGTTGATTAGCTTTTTTTTTTTTTTTTTTAACTTTTATTTTATATGCTGTGGTGGCCTGAATATGCTTGGCCTGTGGGAAATGGCACTATTAGGAGGTGTGGCCTTGTGGGAGGAAGTGTGTCACTGCATAGGTGGAGCTTGAGGGTTCCATTGAAAAAGAGAGTCTCCTCCTCCTGGTCTCCTCCTGGCTGCCTTGGGATCAAGATGTTAGAACTCTCAGCTTCTTCTCCAGCACCAAGTCTACCTGCATGCTGCCATGCTTCCCACAATGTTGGTAATGGACTGAACCTCTGACCTGTAAGCCAGCCCCAATTAAATGTTGTTCTTATAAGAGTTGCCTTGGTCATGGTGTCTCTTCACAACAGTGGAAATCCAAACTAAGACATTGGGGTGAGGATGTCAGACCCCCTGGATCTGTGAGCTGCCATGTGGTTGCTGGGGATTGAACTCGGGACTTCTAGAAGAGCACCCAGTGTTCTTAACCACTGAGACATTTCTACAGCCCCTGATTAGTTATTTTTAATCTGGAATGAGTAGCTAAAAGACCTGTTGGGTAATGACATAGTCATCCTGTTTGTTAAGTTGTATGTAAATCAATTCTGAGCTGTATCACTAAACCACAGTTTGAGATTGGAGAGGTCGCTGAGTGGTTAGGAGCAGTTGTTGGTCTCCAAGAGCACTAGGCATGTGGTGGTTTGACTAGGAATGGTCCCATAGACTCACGTGTTTGAATGCTTGGCCCGTAGGGAGTGACGTTATTAGGAGGTATGGCCTTGTTGGAATAGGTGTGGCCTTGCTGGAGGAAGAGGGGGCGGGCCTTGAGATCTCTTATGCTCAAGCTACCCACAGTGTGACACACAGTCCCCTTCTGGCGCCTGCAGATCAAGATGTAGAACTCTCAGCTCCTTCTCCAGCACAATGTCTACCTGCATGCTGCCATGCTCCCACCATGATAATAATCTCTGAAACTGTAAGCCAGCCCCAATTAAATGTCCTTTATAAGAGTTGCTTTGGTCATAGTGTCTCTTCACAGCAGTAAAACCCTAAAAACACATATAAAAGGCAAGATACTCATACACGTAAAATCTTTTTCATTTTTTCTTTTATTGAGAATAGATTCTTTTTTCATGCAATATATCCTAAGTATAGTTTTCTCTCCCTCTACCCATTCCAGTTCCCCCCTCCAACTCCCCTGCCCTCCAGATCCACTCTCTTTCTGTCTCTCATTAGAAAAGAACAGGCTTCTAAGAAATAGCAACCAAACATAACAAAGTAAAGTATAAGATGAAACTGTCATTTAAAAAGTGGAATGCTTGCACAGGGGCCATGCTAACCTTCTCTGTGTCCTTTTGATTTTAGTATATGTGCTGCCAGAGTGAGCACAAGTCTAAAAAAAATTTTTAGAGAGAGAGAGAGAGAGAGAGAGAGAGAGAGAGAGAGAGAAAGAGAATGTTTTAAAGAGGACTTTAATTCTTCTTCCAGCCCCCATATTGGATGGCTCACAAGCTGTAACTCCAGCTCTGGGGGATCTAGCGCCCTCTCCTGGCCTCCTTGGGTACCTGCTCTCATATGCATATACCCCCACCCAGATACACACATGAACACAGAGTTAAAACTAAATAAATCTCAGGGGCTGGAGAAATGCTTCAGTGGTTGAAAACACTGGCTGCTCTTCCAGAGGACTCAGGTTCTAGTCTCAGCATCCACATGGCTGCTCACAATCATCTGTAACTCCAGTTCTAAGGGACCTGATGCCGCCTTCTGGCCTTCACAGTGGTGCTGAGGCACATATGTGCGCAGAACAGTCATTCCCATTTTAAAAAATCTTTTTAAAAAGACTGCTTGAAGATAAGACTAAAAAAGATCATAATAAGCACAAAAACATTCAATTATAGGCAGGGCTCAGAGCCTGGGACAGAAAAATCAACAAGCTAAGTATACCATAAATAGATTTAACAGGACTGTGATTTGCACGCAAAGGATTTGGTTCGAGTTCACTGCTAATATTGTGTAAATGGAAGAACAGAGGTGGGTCAGGCTCAGACTTGTATGCCCAGTGCTGGGCGTGTCCAGAGAGGTTGAGGGGCTGAGACTCAGGCTATAGGAAAACAGCTCAGTGCCCAGCTGCTCTTTTTAGTTAGAAAAGGACACATTAGTGCGAGAAAGATCTGGAAATACTCAAAAGGATCACATAAAGAGGGGTTCAAGTTTGTTCGAGGTGATTTCGGAGATGTAAATAAGAACGGATGTAGCTAGGAGAAGGTGGACTCAACCCACAATGGGGCTGCTTTAATGATTGGAGCTGTCCAAATATGGATCAGGCTGCCTCTTGTGGCCCCCACCACCGCCCAGGAGGCCTGCGGAGGGCTGAGACCTGGCCAAGGCCTCTTTTGCAAGTCACCTCCTGGCTTTTCTATCTGAATGGCTTTTTAAACTAACCTGCTTTTTTTGTTAGCTAATGTCCTCTTTTATTCGTGCCTCTGAAGGTCTTTGATCACACTTCATCTTTCTGCAGCACACACTGTGTCTTTCCCTTCTCTTCCTGTCCTCAAGTGATTAAGTATGTGGTTATGAGCCTTGCTGGAAGACAGTAACCTTTCTTATTAAAGCCTTGCAAACAAGGAGCAGAGAACAGCATTGCACATAAAACAAACTGAGCCCCAGTTTGCTCTTTTTTTTTTTTTTTTTTTTTTTTTTTAAAGACAGATTCTCACTAAGCTGGCCTGGAATTCACTCTGTAGACCAGGTTAGTCTAAACCTCATCCTGGCCTGCCTCTGCCTCCTGAGCGCTGGGATTACAGGCACTCATGGCTACACCATGCTTATTATTTCTTCCTCTTCCTCTTCCTCTTCCTCTTCCTCTTCTTCCTCCTCTTCTTCCTCCTCTTCCTCCTCCTCCTCCTCCTCCTTCTCCTTCTCCTTCTCCTTCTTCAAGTGAGAAAAAGCCTTTAATTTGTTTCTCCCAACTTTATTTCTGCAATCAAAGTAACCAGGGATTCTGCCTCTGGGAGTCTGGGTTCGAGATCAGTTTTGCCACTCTCAAAGCAAAGAGGTCTCAGAGATAACAACAGGCTGAGGTAACAAAGACCTAGTCAGTATGATCATATACCTGGGCCAATGCTGAGCTAGAAAAAAGTCATACTATTAGTTTAAGAGAGCATTCCAACCTTTAGTAAAAACAGTTTGCAGAGAACCTTCCAGAAGGGCAATGGAATATGGTAGCTGTACCTATGGGACTATTGGCATCACCATTTCTGGGAGCCCTGTAAGGTAGTTTTGCCTTCTTTTTGGTTTGAACCTAAGCTGCACAGCCGTTTTCATAGGTGAGGGGTCCAGAGGCCGAAATAAATCCGGTTTATTCCTGAATGGAAAAATCAATACCCTGGAGTTGAGCAGATGTTTGCTGAGGCCTTTGTGCTGGCACAGCCCTTCGCAAGTTACTAATGGGTCGAGGAGGGTGGGACTCTCATTCATCTCATGCATTGAGAACCGTAGGTACTCAACAAATGATGAGGAGATGCTGGGGACTGTGCTTTGTACTGATCGTGGACAAGGCAGACAAGCTTTGTTCTCGTGGATCTCAAGTCTGGATGCCCTACAAGACGCTAGGAGGCAGGCAGTGAGCAGCTAAACAAAATGTACGGCATATTTTCCACAGATAAGTGTTAGGGGAGGGAAGACCCTTGAATAATGTGATAGTGGGCATACTGGGGGGGGGGGATCGGCTTTAGATAACAAAAGTATTTTTCTGGAGGAAGATGGCCGGAGGGAAGAACCAGGAACTCACGTTGTATGGTGCACCTAGAGCCCCTGAAAGAAGGGGCTACAAAAAAACCAAAGGGGGGGGGGAGTGAGCATCTCAGACAGAGAGGTCATGACCTTCCTGCTCTCAGTGCCTCTTGCTGTTGGTTTGAAGACCACGAAGGCAGGCAGAACTGGAATACAACTAGGAGGAAGACCCACCAGCTCTCCATCACCACACCCCCACCTCGCAGGCAGTCACCTGATCCTCCTCAAGAGGCTGTGACCTAACCAGTTTCCACCTTGCTTCTAGGGAGTGCATTGCTATACACTAGAATTTGTGTTTGTTTGTTTCGTGTAGGGTTCTGTTGGTCCTATTCCAAGTATCAATCAGAACTGCATGCCAGCCTCCACTCCTTGGAAATAATTAAATTGAAATGACGTACTTGATTTTTTTTTCAGTCGGGTAAAGCACCGTGATTTGCATCTGCGGAAAGAATCTATCTTAAGTCCTAAGGCGGAGCCTTGTGGGACTTCTCAAGTGATGGGCGACAGGGGGAGGGGGGCGGCGTTGCTAAACACTCAAGTAGACGAAATGCTTTATTTTGCAATCTATTCCCTTTATGAAGCCGCTTTTTTTGTGAAGATATTCGTAAATTCAATGCAAAGGTCCTCCTCCCTGTTAAGTAGGGTTTCCCACCTTCTTCTACTTTTTAAATTGATTTTTTATATTTTAGACAAGGTCCAACGTCGAAGGCTGGTTTTAAATTCCTTAAGTGTCTGAACATGACCTTGAACTCTTGATCCTGCTGCTTCAACCTCTGTGTGTTGGGATCACAGGCGGGCACCACCCTTGGCTCCGCATGGCCTCTTTATATTGGCAGTTACCTCCCATGCTAGGCTCTGTACAGACCTCACCGACACAGCAGATGATCTGTGGTTTAAGAATAGATTTGGGATTGAAGGCTCCTTCTCTCCCATTGGGGGAAGTGGAAGTCTATATAGCAGCCTTCATTTTGAAGCCAAAGCCAAGCTACCTAGCATAGGCGCAGCTGCTACAGCATAACCTGTGACTTCTATGCAGACGTGTGTCAAAGGCTGTGTGAGCTACTAAAAACGAAATAAAACTTCCTCCTTCCTCCCCCAAGAGTGGGATTCCCTGTCGGGGCACAGAACCCGCAGGGGAAGGAAGGGCTGGTGTTGGCGTGCGATGGAGATGGGGCTTTCGGCTGGGGGTGTGGGATGCGGTGTTCCCGAGGCGACAGATGAGCGCTTTTGGCTGTGTGGGAAGGGAACTGCGGAATTCCTCCCCTTGGTTGCTGAGGGGGGCTCTGAAGGAGACATTAGGATGCAGAGCACGGCTCGCGCTGCCCCGGGCGCGGAAGCAAGCCAAGGACACCGGTCCGAGCGCGCCTCGGCCCCCCCGGCGTTCCGGCGCCCCCCTGCCGCCGCGCCGCCCCAGGCAGTCCCCCTCTGCGGTGGGGCAACCAGCACAGAGCGCCCACCCGTGTGCTCCGCGCTCTACTCCCGCGCGTGGATGAAACGGGAAAGCCGTGGCCGCCGAAGGTCAGGCTCGCCCTCCGCCCGCCCCGGGCCGCTGAGAGCACAGCGCGGACGCGGAGGCGGCCTGCGCGCGCACACGCGCGCGGCCTCGATCCGGGTTACTGGGGGCGGCGCGCGGGAGGAGGCGGGGCCTGCCGGCGGCGTGGGCGCGCAGCGCGCGCGCGGGAGGGCGCCGGGGGAGGGGGCGGGGCCGCGCCGCCCGCGCCGCGCTGGGCTCTCTCGGCCAATGAGCGGCGTCCACATGCCGCGGCGGCGGCGAGAGGGGAGGCAGCGGCGGATAAATGCTATTAGAGCAGCCTCCGCGGAGCCGTCCCCGACGCCACCTCCCGTCTCCTCCGCCGCAGTTTCCTCCGCCGCTGTCGGGGGTGCAGAGCTGAGGGGCTTGGGCCGGCGCGCCGCGCAGCTCCTCTCCCGTCGCGTGCCTCGCGGTCCTCCGCACCGAGGGCTCCGCCGAGCGCCCCTCCTCAGCCGCGCCGGCTCTCCTCAGCGCAACGCCGCGGCCTGCGCTGCCTGCGGCCGGCTGGCAGCTGAGGCGACGCACACTTGCGGCGGGGCGGGAGGCTCGCAGCCCCTCGGGCGGGCTCGGCGAGGCCCGGCCGCGTGCGGCGGTTTCTGGGGGAGGGGGCTCGGGTGATTCAGCGCCCGGTCAGGCGGAAGCGGCCGCCGCCGCGGAGGAGGAGAAAAAGGAGGGGACAGCTGTCCGCGCCCGGGCGCCCGCGGTGGCACGAGCCCGCGGCCCGAGTGCGAGGCGGAGGCGAGGAGGCCGCGGGGACGCGAGGCAAGGCCGGCCGGGGCCCCCGCAGCCATGGAGAACGCTCACACAAAGACCGTGGAGGAGGTGCTGGGCCACTTCGGCGTCAACGAGAGCACGGGGCTGAGCCTGGAGCAGGTCAAGAAGCTCAAGGAGAGATGGGGCTCCAACGGTAGGTGCGGGGCGCCGGGGCTGCAGCGGCGCGGCGCGGGCCCGAGCGCCAAGGAAGATGGCTGACCCGGCTCCACCTCGTGGGGCTCGGCTGGGCTAGGCGCCCGACGGCTGCGAGGCCGGGCGGTCCGCGCGCGGGTCCGGGCCATCGCCGACCTCTAGGGGTCTCGAGCCGGTGACCTTCCCGGCGCTCAGCAAGCGAGGAGTGGGGGAGGAGGGAGGAGGCTCCTGCGGCTGGGCAGAGTCCCCCGCGGATTTACGAGGCGTCGATGTTGTTGAGAAACCCTCCGACCGTTTCTTGGACTCCCCAAAGTTGCACATCTGGCAGAAGTGATGACCCAGCTGAAATGACTGCATGGTTCTGGAGGCCCGAGAGAGCTTACGAGCCGTTCCGAGGCCATTGATTACCAGGGCTGCATAAATTTCTCGGGGTATCAAAGTGGAGAGAGATCGTTGGAGGTTCATATACCTATATCTGCCTTTCGGGCAACGATGGTGGTGAATTTAGCAGTTTTTATAAAAGGGCTAATAAAACGTCTTCATTTTTTTTCTCTCTGGTTTCCTCCTGACACGTTGCCTGTCGAATTTTGGCATTCTAGAATTACCGGCTGAAGAAGGTAAGTAATATTAACCTGTTATTTTGGAGAGATAAAGTGTGTGCAGCCTCGGACTGATTGATGTGGACAATTGAAACAAATGTTATTTTTTTTTTTTCTTCTTTTCTAACAGGAAAAACCTTGCTGGAACTTGTGATTGAGCAGTTTGAAGACTTACTAGTTAGAATTTTATTGCTGGCAGCATGTATATCTTTTGTAAGTATTTAAGAAATTATTTTGCCTACCCCCTAAATGTTGAAAGTATTTCGTTCGTACACCAGAAAATAAATAATGGCCATTAAGTTTCCTTGTTTACAACTAATAAATAAAATAACCCAAGAATTAGAGGAAAAAAATGCTAGAAGCTATTTTGTTTAGGTAATAGACGTTTTTACAGTGCAGTGCAAAATGGCCCCTGACTCTGTAGGGTCTCTGAAATTGTTGTGCCCTACCAGTTTTCAGTATTAGAAAGTTTCTCATTGCAAGGCCTTTTTCTGTTGGGGTTCTTCCATTTGTTATCATGTCAGATCACACTAAGATGATGTTGGGCACTTTGTAAATAGACCATACAAAAGGAATATTCCAGTTGGTTTGCCTTCCTGGTAGTGGCAAGGTGACAGTTGTTCCTGACAGTGACAAGAATGATGACGGCAGTGATGGCACCATTGTTGACCAAATTTGGTCACTGACCTTTAGGGTGGCATCCAACCTGGACCCCTGTCTTGAGTGATTCCTAGACTGAGAGGACAAAGTTCAGTATTCTTGGTTCTAAATACTAAAGAGGGAGTGCAGGTAGAGGTGGGGTTTCTGTTTGGTTTTTTTTGTTTGTTTGTTTGTTTTGTTTTTCTTTCTTGTTCTGTATGTGCTTGAGCCACTGTGGTTGCTAAGAAACTAGTGAAATGCAGAGACCTGCCTAAGAAGAACTAATAGAGGTGGCAAGGGTATTTCTAGGTTATTAACAGTTTACAGTATTTTTTTTCCTGGGCGGTGGGTTTTAGTTTTTTTTTAAATGGTGATAGTGGTATGTAGATGTTTTTAATCTTCATAACACACACCAATTTTTGTTCTTAGAACATTGTATTCTTACACTGTGGTAGGAAGTGAAAATCATACAGTACTTGTTTTAGGTTTCACAAAACTCATAACTGTATGGTGTCAATTATGTATTCATGCAAAAGTCTGACCCAGGGGTTCTGTGATCATGGCCTCTATGAAAACATTAGCATAGAGGATTGTTTAGAGAACTACTGAGTTCAGGTAAAGGAAAGATTAATTTTTAGCTATCTTTAAAATAAATATTGGTGGCAAAGGTGACCTTTAGGGGCAATTGTGTACATGAATTTTGTCCTGAAACTTTAGTTTGTCATGGTATCTAAGTGTTTCGTGGCCATTTCTAGTTCAGTTCTTAAGAATCTTACCTGTGGTTTTCATAGAATAAAATTTAGACTCCCATAGCAAACCATTCATTCAGCATACTACTGAGTCATTTACTCTGTACTTCTTACATATAATGTCTTTATGATTAATTTTTTTTAAAGTTTTGTCCAATAAGTGATTGTTTCATTCGTAAACAAGGTAAATGGAGTTGATTATAGTTTGAGCGTGTTGCCATGTGCTAAAATAAATTATATATTTGAGGATTGTTTAAGGTTTGTATTTATGCAGCCTGCATAATTCTGGAAGGCTCTGCTTTGGCAGTTAAATGCTGGCATTCACTAAGGTCCATCAAGGACTTAGAATTAGAAATTAACTAGCTGATCTATAAAAGCTGTAGGCAAATGCATTCTTACTGGTTCCTTTCATATTATGTGAAGCAGTTTCAGAAATAGGCCAAGTGAGCAAGTGAAGTATGCCAAGTTACTTGCTGTTAGATTTCAGAGGGATTCAAATTGTGAGAGGATAGTTTGACTTTTTATCAAGCAGAATTAATGATACAGATATATTTTACTTTGGAGTAATGAAGGATTTATTATTTCTAATAATTTTCCAATTTCAAGTGCTTAACATTTTTTTTTTTTTTTTTGTGATAGAAGACATTGCCTGTTGGTGCTATGTTGGTAGTTGAAATGCATTCATTTTCAATAATTACATGAAATTCTTGTTCAGAAGTAAAGTGTTGCATTTTTATGATACGAGTTGTTAAATGGCTAAAGAATACATGTTTAGGAAGTGCTTTCTATAGAATTCATTTAATTTGCTTTGGTTTATTTGATCAACATTGTGGATAAAGATACTCTTCAGAGGCTGCTCTAACTGTACTAGCTGTGACTTTTAGTGCTTAAGTCTATAGTAAAACCTTTAAAAATAAACCCCAAGGTTGCTTTATTTCAAAAGAAAAAGTTCAGGAAGCTGAGGTATCAGTAAAGCCTGGGCTTTAGTATATCTCAAAAGCTACTAAAATGGAAAAAAGAAAAAGTGTGCTCTAGAAGATGGGTTTTGTTGATGTTCTTCATGGAGGGTTGATAGTGCTATATGGTACTTGATCTGTTCTTATTTCTTTTTATTTCTGTTAACTGCCTATATATATATATATATATATATATATATATATATATATATATATGTATATGTATGTGCAATGTACGTGTATACTTGTTCAGGACTGTGGGTGTTCTTGTGTGTGAATGTGTGGCAGAGGCCAGACATTGACATCAGGCGCCTTGCTTAATAATTCTCACCTTACATTCTGAGGCAGGGTTGCTGGATTAAACCCAGAGCTCACTGATTCAGCTAGTTTAGGTAGCCAACTTGCCTCTGCCTCCTGAATGCTGTGATTACAGCCAGGCTCCCATGACTTGCTGGCCTTTATGCGAATACCTGAGGTCTAAACTCAGGGCCTTAAGCTTCAGTTGTAAACACTGCCCGCCTAGCCATCGTTCAGTTCCTTTTGTTTTGTTTTTGTGTTTGTTTTTTGAGACAGGGTTTCTCTGTGTAGTCTTGGCTGTCCTTGAACTCACTCTGTAGACTAGACTGATTGTCTCTGCTTCCCAAGTACTGGGATTAAAGGCATGTGCCACCAGCATCTTACTATATCTTAGACTGGTCTTAAGTTCACTATGTACAGCCCAGTCTTACTCCATCTCTCTTGCCTTACTTAGCCTCTTAGACACCAAGATTACAGGCTTGTGCCACCAGCTTCAGCTTATCATTTTCATAGCTTCCAAATAGGAACACTGACTTATTTGTGGTAGTCAGTATACTCTTACTGGCATAGAAAATCACAGTCGAGCCGGGCGGTGGTGGCGGCGCATGCCTTTAATCCCAGCACTTGGGGAGGCAGAGGCAGGCGGATTTCTGAGTTCGAGGCCAGCCTGGTCTACAGAGTGAATTCCAGGACAGCCAGGGCTACACAGAGAAACCCTGTCTTGGGGGGGAAAAAAAAATCACGGTCGAATACTCAGGTTCTTTTGTAGAAGTGAATAGGCAGTTCTCATAAATCATCAGATTCTCCTCAGGTTAGAAAGATATTAATGATTTATTTCAAATATCAGATTAGTAAACCGTTAACCACAGTTAATGTTTTGCTCTGGCCAAGGGAAAAAAAAAATGAAACCGCATTAATGTTTTACACTGTGGCCCATGGAGACAGTTTAATTTTTAGTATCCACCAAAATTGTTTCTTTTAAAAAGGTCAATTCAAATATGGTAGTACATGCCTGTAATTTTAATTAGTGTTTGGTAGCTAAGTAGGTGGGTTAGGAGTTCACTGTATACCATCCTTGGGTATACAGTGAGTTTGAGGTCTACCTGCTGGTATATAACACTGTTTCTGCAAATTGCATCTCTCTTTGCACATGGGTTAATTTGACACCATTCACTTTTTTTTTTTTTTTTTTTTTTTTTTTTTTTTTTTTTTTTTTTTTTGGTTTTTCAAGACAGGGTTTCTCTGTATAGCCTTGACTGTCCTGGAACTCACTCTGTAGACCAGGCTAGCCTGGAACTCAGAAATCCGCCTGCCTCTGCCTCCCAAGTGCTGGGATTAAAGGTGTGGGCCACCACCGCCCGGCCACCATTCACTATTTTTGTTTCATGGGGGTCTGTTGCCTTGAATGGTACTTTTGAGAAAGTAAAGCAAAGGGGCTGTGATAAAGGGGTTGGTATAGGGAAGAGGAGTGTGGGCCTCAGTGGGTGGTTGTGTAAAATCACAAGATTACCTTTGAGTAAGATCTGAAGGAGAGGTGAGTGTCATTTAGGGCTGTGTTGGTATTAGCTGATCCCTCTTCACAATAGTGTTACCAATGATGAAAATCTGCATGAGTTTCTTTACTCGTTGCCCCAATTCCTGTTTTATACACTACTTAGATTGAGTCTAAAATACTTTTTTGTTGTACCTATGAGGCAGGGTCTGTCTTTGTAGTTCTGGCTATCCTGGAGACCAGAACTATATAGATAGACTATGCAGGCCTTGAACTCAAGAGATCCTCTTGCTACTACTGGGTCGTCTGTATCTTCAGTATCTTAAATATAGAAATGAATTTGTTTCTGGGATTTTGAGACATTGATAAAATATGCTATCTAGTTTTACTTTGCTGGTTTCAATGATCTTCAAGAAGCGTTTGATAGCATATTTTATGGTGATTGAAATTTTAAAGTTTTCTGAAAATACAATTTAAAAGGTGGCTTAAAGAGGAAACATTAATGTTTTCCTCACTTTCCTACTATAGGGATATACTCCAGGGCTGCGATCTCTTGCCCTAGCCTCTTGTGTGCTGGGATCATAGGTGTGTATTGCCAGTGCTTAGCTCTTTGAAGTGTTTTACAGAAGAAAATGAATTCTAATTCATTCATGTTAGGTTTTTTGGTTTTGATGATTGAACTGAAGGAATTTTTGTTTGTCACCCAAGATCTTAGCAAATCATTTATTGATAATCTTTTGTGGTGGTTTTGTAAAGTGTTTTGTTTTTTTTTGTTTTTTTTTTTATTTTTTTTGAGACAGAGTGTCTCTGCATAACAACCCAGGCTGTCCTGGCTCTGTAGAGGAGACTGGCCTTGAACTTACAGAACTCTGCCTGCTTCTGCCTCCTAAGAGTTGGGATTAAAGGTGCACCACTATGCCTGCCTTCTTATAAAAGTCTTAATGTAAATTTTATTTACTGATTCAAAGGCACAGTGCAAGTTTCTGAAGATACAAGGAAGATGGAAATAGCACTTTTGATTTTTCTTACCCTCAGCAGGTGATGCTGGCATTAAACCTATTCCTCTTACATGCTGTGAAATTACTCTCCCACTAAACTATACTCCCATCTTCTTTGCTTTCTGGGAAGTCTTGAGAGTTCAGCCTTAATTGAGTGTCGATACACTATTTTACTCCCAACACTCAGGAGGCAGAGATGGTGGATGGATATCTGGGAGTTCAAGGTCAACCTGCTCTATATAGGGAGCCAGCTGAAGATACACAGACTCTTGTCTGGAGAAGGAAGGTAGGTAGGTAGGAAGGAAGGTAGGAAGGTAGGAAAGTAGGTAGGTGCCGGGCAGTGGTGGCGCATGCCTTTAATCCTGGCACTTGGGAGGCAAAGGCAGGCGGATTTCTGAGTTCGAGGCCAGCCTGGTCTACAGAGTGAGTTCCAGGACTACACAGAGAAACCCTGTCACCAAAAAAAAAAAAAAAAAAAAAAGGAAGGAAGAAAAAAGCTCAGCCCACAGTCCTGTCATGATGATGACCTTCTCTCCCATGTGTATAGCAGAACATGGCCTTTTTTGTGTTAGAACAAAATTTGCTTTGTTCCTATTAGAAGCTAGTAGTGCCAGCCAGGTTATGTACAACTGTAATACCAGTCTTGAGAAAGGTAATGTAGGAAGACTAGTTCAAGTTGGAGGTCAGCATGTCCAGCAAAAACAGGATTGTTAGGGGGTCTGAAGAGATGGCTTAGTGGTTAAGAGTACTTGCTACACTTGTAGAAGACTTGGATTTAATTCCCACAACCGTCGTCAGGTGACTCAAGCCATCTGTAACTCCAACTCTGGGGTGTCTGGCGCCTTTTTGGATTCTGTGGATACCAGCACACATGATGTGCATGTACATATTCTCAGGCACACACATAAAACTTTAAAAATAAATTTATGGGCATTAGTAGTGCCATAGTGCCATTTCTTGTGAGTTTGGATGGCACCCAAGACCCTCACATCTTTTAGGAAAGTGCTCTCCCACTGAGTTATACACTAATCCAGAGATTGATCTATTAATGAATGCCAGTAGAAAGATCTCTCCTACACGGCTTCAGCTTAAAGTGTAGTGAGTAGTGACTTGGAATAGGGCTGGCATGTTTGAACCTTTGAACTTACTGCAGGGAAAAGGCGCTGTTACTATAACAAAACAGAGTTTAGAGGGAAGAAGAAACAATGTCTTTGCCTAAAGTTACACTTTGCTCTTTTTCTTTCAGTTAGTGGTGGAGTGTTGGTTACTTTCTTTACTCACAGACTCTCACCTAGGGCTTTGTATTTAGCTCTGTGAGCTCTTGTTTCATTGTTTCCCGGCTTGTCCAGTATCACAAATACTGAGCAGCATCTAGACACTAGAGCATCTTCTGAGTCCTTAGGGATGCAGCTGTAAACAAACAAAGGCCGTATAAAGAGAATCCTTGATGTTGAACCTAGTGTCAAACAATTTTTTTAGACATATTTCCCCTTTTGTGTAAATCTATTTTTTTTAACTTAGGAAAACCCATAATTATAACTAAACTGACCAAACCATAAGAGAACATCTGTTCAGTTTCCTTACACCTTCTCCCCATCAGTCATTTGTCAGGACTGTTTTCCCATCTTTATAACCTGATAGGATTTCTTATCAAGAGAGCAAACCTTGAGACACAATCTGAGCATAGATTTGTTTTTAGCAGTTAAATGTGATTGCTCTTCAATTTGAGGTATAGGATTTGAGTTTCTGGGTTATTATTTTACAATAGGCTTAATCTTTAAGAACTGTTTAGATTATGTGCATATATGTGTGTTTGTGTGACTATATGTTACATGTGTGGGGCCCCTCTGGAGGCAGGAAGAGGATTCCTGATCCCCTGATGATAGAGTTACTGGCAGTTATAAGCTGAACTGGAGCCCTGGAAGAGCAACAAGGAGCTCTTAGCTACTGAGCTGTCTCTTCAGCCTCAGTTTTGTTTTTGTTTTAATAAAGCATTCAAGAAACTGCTATGGGAATCCCCCTTACCCCGTGTACTAGAGACTGGCCCCAGGGTCTGGCATATGTTAAGCAGGGTCTCTAGTCACTGAGCTATCTTGCCAGCTCTGAGTGGATGGTCCTTAAGCTTTAATTAGGTTTGGATGCCATTCTTAGATTTGGCCACTAGTTTCTCACTCAACGATAATTAGTATATCTGTAGAACCTGAGTGTGGGTAGCCTGAGTTTTCTCTTCAATAGGACACATAGAAGGCAAATTTAGTGCACCAGTTAAGTTAGGATTCTTGCATTTGATAAATACTGGTCATGAGAACAGTGCACATCTCTTTGACTGCTAAAGGTTTGTGTTACTCTAGTAATTCTCACACTGCTCACCCTGTCCTTCGACCCAGCTGTTAAGGGATGGTGCCCTAAGTTGTCCCCAGGATTGGCTGCCAAGAAGGAAAGTCAAACCGACTTTAACAAGGTGTGAAGCTTATCTTAGAGTCACTAATGCCTCACTGACCTTTGGGAAAGGCCATAGCCACTTACGAAGTTGAGCAATTTTTCTTCTTTAAGAGCTAATTAAATTTCTTATTCTGATATGTTCTCCTTGGCAAATGTTTGGAAGGCTGTATCAGCAGCTGTGATCCTGCATCTATCAAAATTTATAACTTCCTAGAGAAGTTTTCATTTTGGCAGAGATCCTGGCCTTAATACTGGGAATGCCCTGTTAAAGCTTGTGGTAGTGTTTATCACATTCTGGTTTCCTCCTGCCCTACTTGTCAATGGGAATTGACATGTGTCAGAGCCTGGATACTTTTTTTTTTGTTTTTTTTTCTTTAATACAATTCTTTGCTAGTTCAATGTTATTCCTCTTTAGAGTTTTAATTACCTTTTGGTAATTTGCTATTTGTGGGATTTTTGTTGTTGTTGTTGTTTTTGGTTTTTGGTTTTTTAAGACAGGGTTTCTCTGTGTAACCCTGGCTGTCCTGGAACTCACTCTGTAGACCAAGAAAATCCACCTGCCTCTGCCTCCACCTCCCAAGTGCTAGGATTAAAGGCGTGAGCCACCACTGCCTGGCTTGTATTGTTTAAAAACCTTATTCAGAATAAATACTATATGGACTCAATTTTATTAATTTTACTTATAACACAGGATTTTATATGTGTGTGTGTGTGTGTGTGTGTGTATAAAATGTTTACATATACACTTTATGTTTGTTTGGCGACAGGGTCTCTTTATTATGTCCTGGAACTTGCCTTATAGACCAGGCTGGCCTTGAACTCATCCTCCAGCCACTGCCTCCTGAGATCTATGATTAAACAGCTTTTTTTTTGGGGGGGGGGGGGGGCTGGTATACAAAGGTCACATAACTTATGGAATTGGTTCTCTCCTTCCACTTCTATGTGGGCTCCAAGGATTGGATTCAGGTTGTCAAGCTTGTACAGTGTCTTTACCTGATCAGCCATCTTGCTAGCTCCTAGATAATCTTTTAAAGAAAAGGTCTTTATTGTGAAATGCATTCATTTTAAGTAATATAGCCTCCCATCCCCACATGCAAAGCAAAGCCCACCTCCCACATTCAATCATTCAGATGGGCAGGTTTCTGATAAAAATCACCACTGACATTTGTCAGGGCTTGGCCCTGGAAAATGAGAGGAAGCTTGTGTGCATATGTGACATGGACATTGTCATATGGAGGTCAAAGGACAACTTTCAGGAGTCCGTGAGTTTGAGGATTGAACTCAGATCATCAGACTTGCATAGCAAGTGCTTTTACCCATTCTTCCATCTCATTTTCCCTCCTGGTTAACTTTTAACTCAT
The DNA here is from genome assembly GCF_011762505.2 of Arvicanthis niloticus. NCBI lineage: Eukaryota > Metazoa > Chordata > Mammalia > Rodentia > Muridae > Arvicanthis > Arvicanthis niloticus. The sequence continues at coordinate 13,290,036 of NC_133432.1, read as the reverse complement.
TTAATCAGCAATTCTCACCTGTGGTCATGACCTCTTTGGGGGGGGGTGGGTTGAATGACCCTTTCACAGGGGTCATCTAAGACCATCAGAAAACACAGGTATTTATGTTACAATTCATAACAGAAGTAAAATTACAGTTACAGAGTAGCAATGAAAATAATGTTATGGTTGAGGGTCACCACAGTATGAGGAACTGTATTAAAGGGTCACAGCATTAGGAAGGTTGACAACCAACCACTGCCTTAGATTCTTAATAACTGTGTTCTCTTTATCATTTTCATAGTATCTTGGCTATTATAGTTGGTTGGGGTAAGGATGTTGCCTCAAGTTGGCAATCATTCTGTCTTGCCCTCCTAGCATAGATTAAGTCAGGTAGGGTTTTGTTTAAAAAAGGGGGGGGGAGGGTTGTGTGTGTGTGTGATGTGAACATTAAATCAGTGTGGGTATAGGTGTTTACCTGTTCACCTTTTATTGTAATAAAATCAGGATTTTTAAGTTTTATTTGAAATATTTATCTATGAAGTGAATGAGGTTTTTTTTTTTTTACAAAAACAAACAAATAAAACCCCATTATTTGTGCTCTGGAGTACCATAAAGGAAAAACCTAACTCTTAATAAGAATTGTTAAGTAATCTTAACTCAGGTAAGAAAAGGATATAAATCAATTGTTTCTGTTAGTACATTTTGCCTTATTTTTAAGATGTAAAAACAAGGGATTTTTTTCTATAATAACTTCCATAATGTGAACTCTTTTTATTATGAAAGTAGCTAAGTCTAAAAGCACATAAGCAGGTCTAACTGGTGCCTTTTTTTTTTTTTTTTTAAAGGTTTTGGCTTGGTTCGAAGAAGGTGAAGAAACGATTACAGCCTTTGTAGAACCTTTTGTAATTCTGCTTATATTGGTAGCCAATGCAATTGTGGGTGTATGGCAGGTAAGCAAAAATCTCTGCAGCAGTGTTAAGTGTTACATTGTATTAATCTGGTCATTTTTCTAAACATTAGTTTAGCTTTTTTTTTTTTTTTTTTTTTTTTTTAAGATTTATGTATGTGAGTACACTGTAGGTGTCTTCAGACACACCAGAAGAGGGCATCGGATCCCATTACAGATGGTCATGAGCCACCATGTGGTTGCTGGGAATTGAACTCAGGGCCTCTGGAAGATCAGTCAGCTCTCTTAACTGCCGAGCCATCTCTCCAGCCCATTGTTTTGTTTTTTTAAGACAAGGTCTATTTACGTAGCCCTTGCTGTCCTGGAACTATCTATAGACCAAGGTAGCCTGGAATTGACAGAGAAGCCAGGTGTTGGGAGGCAGAGACTGGTGATCTCTGTGAGTTTGAGACCAGCTTGGTCTACAGAACAAGTTCCAGGACAGCCAGAGCTACACTGAGAAACCCTGTTGTCTCAAAAGGGTGTGTGATGTATGTGTGTGTGTGTTGTGTGTGTGTGTAGGGGAGTAGGGAGTTGAACAAAAAAGAAGAATGAATGTGGGTGAGAAGCTGGGGTAGCACTGAAGAGTTTGAGGCAGGATCTTTTGAGACTAGACTGGGCAACAATAGGAAGACCCCATTTTCAAAAAATAAAGTTGATCATGGAAAGCTACAGAAAGCCAATGAATGGGAAATCCATAATCTGTTTTTATAGTTCATGATGATTTGGAGGACAAACTTGATGAAAATGTCTTTTATTTTTCTTAGATTGCAGAGTAGGGAGGAGGTTATAAGAATTCTTAGAACCTAAATTGTTTTCAATTTCTCTGTATTACACAGGCTTTGCCTACACACAAGCTGAAAGCTTATTTACTATAGAACAGAAATTGTGTCTTTCAAAATTGCTCTACAGGGATCTACCTCAAAATGTCAATATGTTTGGCCTTTTGCTTAGAGTTTGACAAGACATTTAGACTAATGTTTCACATTCATTTTCAAGTTGGTTCCCCACCCCCACCTGCCTCCCCTGTTTCAGGTTTTTGGTGTTCTTTTAGAACTGAAGTAGAAATGCTTGACATTCTTTGGTTGATCTTTTTTTTAAATATTTATGTATTTTTGGTAATAGCATTTTAGCCCAGGTTAGCTGCAAACTCAAGAAAGACCCTTCTGTGTCAGTCTTCCTGGTATTTGGCATTACAGGGGATCAATCACTGGGCACTCAGATTACTATCAGGCATACTTCACAAGCAGTCCTGGGGTGGGTGACTTGTCTGTAACTTCAGCTCTCAGGAGGGGCGGGCAGAAAGAGCATTTTGCTGGCCTCTGTTATAATACCTCTACCCCATTTCCTCCCATGTTACAAACTTTGAGGCAGGATGGTGGCTAGGCATATCTGTGTCATCAGAGTGTTTGTTAGGTTTTTTTTTTTGTTGTTGTTGTTGGGTTTTTTTGGTTCTTAAGTACAGGGTTTCTCTATGTAGTCCTGGCAGTCCTGAAACTCACTCTGTAGATACTGCTTCAAACTCTAATGTGTTGTTTTGTTTTTGAGGAAGTAGCTCATAATGTAGCCCAGGGTGGCCTCCAACCCACAATTCTCCTCCCTGCTTCAAACTCCAAACAGCAAGGACTACAGGTTTGCATTGCCACATCATATCTATTTTATTTTTGAGACAGGGCCTCACTAGATAATTCTGGTAGGCTAGAACTCACAAAGGGCCAATTGCCTCTGCCTCCTATACTGGGTTAAATGAAAGGTGTGTATCACCTTGTTTAGCCTAGCTTTTTACTGTATAAATAAGTTTGTAAATGTTTATATATTAAAATGCCAATTGTTGGGGCTAAGAGATGGCTCAGTAGTTAGAGCGCACTGGCTGCTCTTCCAGAGGTCCTGAGTTCTATTCCCAGCACCTATGTGGGTGACTCACAACCATCTCTACTGGATTCCAGTGCCCTCTTCTGGTATCTGTGAAGACAGAGCACTTATATATAAAATAAATAAATATTTTTTTTTAAAGAAACCAAAATGCCAATTGTTTAGTGCAGGTGTCACTAATATGCTTTTTAATATTAAGCTTGTGAGTTTTAATTTCTAATCTAGAAATATTTAAACCAAGCAGGCTGGTTTACCATACTTGGATTTTCTTTATTACAGGAAAGAAATGCTGAGAATGCGATAGAAGCTCTTAAGGAGTATGAGCCTGAGATGGGCAAGGTGTACCGGCAGGACAGGAAGAGCGTGCAGCGGATTAAAGCGAAGGACATAGTGCCTGGGGATATTGTGGAAATCGCGGGTGAGTTAGTTCATTTTTATTTATTCCTAGATTATATATGTAAGGTTCTTTCTTCGAGGTTCAGAATTATATTTAGCTTTTTGTGTTTAAAGATTATTGTTTTGTTTTTTAATTTTATGCATACGGATTATGGTAATTTTATGCATATGGGTAATTTTATGCATATGGGTTATTTCCAAGAGGGCATTGGATTCCTTGGAACTGGAGTAAACTGACATGTGGGTGCTGGGATTTGAACTTTGGTCTACCTGAAGAGCAGTCAGTGTTCTTATCAACTGAGCCATCTCTCTAGCCCTGTTTTTTCATAATTTAAAATTAAAATTTTATAACAAGCAAGTCATTTCTCCTCCCCACCTTCCTACTCTGTATCCCTCCCTCCCTCCCTCCTCCGTCCCCCCTCTTAATTTTATTTGTTCCTTTTTTTCATGTGCGTGGTCTGCATGTTTGTCTGTGTGAGGGAGTTGTGGATCCACTGAAATTTTATAGATGTTGTGAGCTGCCATGTAGGTGCTGGGAATTGAACCCTGGTTCTAGAAAAGCAACCAGTGCCCTTAACCACTGAGCAATCTCCCTAGCTGCCTCCATTTTCTTTATATATATGTGTATATATTGTTGGGCTTTTTTTGCTGTTGTTTGTTTCATTTGTTTTTGGAGACAGAGTTTTGTGGTAGACCAGGCTGGCCTTGAACTCAGAGAACCACCTGACTCTGCCTCCTGAGTGTTGAGATTAAAGGTATTTTTAATATTTTAAAAAATGGCAAGTTAAATATTCAAAAACCTAAATTAAATATTAAAAAAGTAAAAAAAAGATGAACTCTAAAATTTGAATAAATATAGTTAGCAGTCATTCCCTACATTTCAGGTTATTTTTGTTTGACCTGTTTCTGTTTCATGGGCAGTGCTAACACCCTGCTGGTTAGCACTTCTGCACGTGCAGTATGGAGATCTTGGGCAGCGCTGTGGCCGTGTGCTCATGTGCTTGCTTCTTGGATTTTGATCCAAGCGGTGCAGAACAGAGTGAACTAGTCTTTTCATAGATAGTTTTTAAAAGTTTCTTGTGCTCCTTTCTTTGTAGGCATATCCTAAGTATTCTGTAATGCTGACCAAACATGAAATCACAAGTATGGGGTAGATGCAGCTAACAAACATCTTTATTGTAAAATTTGCTCTGCAGGACAGATCGTAAATGTGTTCGGGAATAGGCACTTAAGTGAATGGGTATTTTGAGAACCATACAAATGTTTGGTTAATAGCCACCAGCCACTCGTAAATGTCCTGTTCACCTTCTCCAGTTGAGGGAAACTAATCACTGTAGTTTCTAAAGTATATCCATGTTAAACATATATATGGTATGTACATAAGTCACATTTCAATTTGTTGGTGGCTCCAGTCACTATTTTTTAGCATCTCAGTGAAACATAGTTGGCAAGCCATACAACCTTCATTCAGGTTTAGCCTGTTCACAGAGTTCTGTAACCATCATTAATCTTCATCTTTTTTAGCAATTGTTCCTTGTCTTCCTTGTCTTCCTTTCACTATTCCCTAACAACAACTTGTTTGGGTTTTTATGGGTTTACTTATTCTAAGATGTTACACACAGTATATAGTGCTTTGATATCCAGACATACAGGTGTATAAAAGTAAAAATAAGTCTTTTTTTAAAAAATTAAATATTAATTATGAGCTAATAACTTTAAGGAGGATTTTGTGGACATTACATATGGCTTATGTAAACCTTTGAACTATCTAGAACACATGAAGTAATATAAAATTGACTTGGCAAACAGTAAGATAACTACTGTCATTCATTATTTCTACATTACTTTTAATACCAGGAAAATATTTCTGATAAATGGGAACAAAAAAGTAGTAAAGCTGTACTTGATCTTCAGTAAGGAACATCAGTTTAAATGTTTAATGTTTAAATGTTCTGTAGTCTGTTCATCTTAAAATGTGTGAATTACGCTATAATAGCAAAAAAGTCTCTGAATTTAGAGTTTGGCAGTGGCTTTGTTGTATGTTCTGGGAGCTTATTTATTCAAGGGCACTGTTTTTGTCATTGTTTGGTAGCGGGGCTGATGATAGTACAGAGTATAAATCTGCTCCTGTCCTGAAGCAGTCTCTGGAATGAGCTCTACCTTAAGGTTATTATGCAAGTGATAAAAATGACACAAAAAATTGCTTTAAACCTTCTGTGAGAAATAGAGTTTATATTTCCTAAAATAAAAACTAATTACTTAGTACTAAGGACAGCATTTTACAGATTTATTCAGTAATAAAGAGGAATAATTCTTAAACTTGACTATTTAAAGAATAGTAATAAGATTTAGTAATATAAGTTAGCCTCACGCGAGGTGGCAGACACCTTTTGTTCCAGCACTTAGGAGGCAGAGGCACAAGGGATCTCTTTGAGGTTGAGGCCAGCCTGGTCTGCATATTGAGTTCCAGGGCAGAGAGAGCTACATATACATAGTAAGATGCTGTCTCAGCCTCACACACACAAATAAAACGTACATACGTGACTTCTAGGCAGCTGAGTACAAGGCCAGGGTATGTAATAGATAACCCAGTTCATTTAAGAACACCAGCATTGTCTTCCTCTGCCTCACATGGGACAGGAAATTGACCTCTACAGAATTAAGCAGTGAATTGAAGTTCTTTGAGATAGTTTCCTATAGCGCAGGCTAGTCATGACTTCATGAATTACGTAATTCAAGCCTTGAACTCCAGGTGCTGAGATAGAGGTATATACTGACATTCCTATCTCTGCATAGATTCTAAGGAGCTTTGTGAATATAAAATATATCTAAGTTGGATAGTTGAGACCATGATAGTAAACACTATCCAACCCACAACCGCCTGGTTGGGGGGTTTTTTTTTGTTTGTTTGTGTGTGTGTGTTTGTGGTGGTTTTTTTTTTTTTTTGTTTTTTGTTTTTTTTTTTTTTTTTTTAATTTCTTTTAGGAAGCTGTCAAAGTTGAGCAGCCTAGCTTTGCATATTTAACAAACACCTAATCTTATGAGCTCACCAACCATGAGAGCACAGAGCAAGGCTGGACATGGGATTTTTAAGCTTTGGCTTTTGTTTTGGTATAGGTCCTTATTGTATAGCCCAGGCTAGGTTTGAACTCAAGATCCTCTGCCTGCCTCAGCCTCCTAAATACTAGAATTACATATGTGTGTGACTATGCCAAATTGACAGGCTTTTGTGGGGTTTTTTGGACAGGAGGGGGCAGGGTTATAAAACCAGCCGGTATTTTGAGCTTTGTGTCATTCACAGCAAAACCTTTTTCCTTCTTTTTTTAAAACAATCACTTAAAAAGTATAAAAATAACATCTCATCTCTGCAATCCAAGCACTTAGTTTACTACTAGTTTAGGGGAGGGGGGTGTTAATTTTTTTGTTGTTTGCTTTTCCAGACAAGGGGTCTCTGCATAGACCTGGCTGTCCTGGAACTCTGTTGATGGGACTGGCCTGTGAACTCACAGGTGCCTCTGCCCCCAAGTTCTGGGATTAAAGGCATACACTACCGTGTCCCACCTGTTGTTTATTTTGCATTATGGGTGTTTTGTCTGCCTATAGGTGCCTGCAGAAGCCAGAAGAATACATTGGATCCCTTGAGACTGGAATAACAGATGGTTGTGAGCCTCTATATGGGTACTAGGGATTGAACGTGGGTCCTGTGGAAGAGGAGTCAGTGTTCTTAACCTCTTGAGCCAGAGTTAGGCATCTCTCCAGCCCTGTTTTTAAATACAAAAACAAAAGCTATTTGGTTGTTTTTGTTTAGAGCAAAACCTAACTTTATGATTGATTATTTAAGTCTGAAGTGGAGCTGGATAGTTTCTTCATTTCTAAAAGTTCCTAAGAGTCTGTCCCAGGATGCTATTTGGTTTTAAAAATTGTAGTGTGGGGAGCTAGAGAGATGGCAGTTAAGAATGACTACAGCTGGGCCGGGCGGTGGTGGCGCACGCCTTTAATCCCAGCACTTGGGAGGCAGAGGCAGGCGGATTTCTGAGTTCGAGGCCAGCCTGGTCTACAGAGTGAGTTCCAGGACAGCCAGGGCTACACAGAGAAACCCTGTCTCAAAAACAAAACAAACAAACAAAAAAAGAATGACTACAGCTTTTGCAGAATATCAGAGTTCAGTTCACAACTTCAGTTCCATAAAATTCCTCTGGCCTTTGTGGATGTATACCTGCATGTACATAGTGCATATAAATTCAGACAGGCATATATATGGGCACACACAGAGAAACACAAAAAATGCAAGAAAAATTAGTTTTCCAAGATGAGATTCACTATTTTGCCCTGGTAGGCATGGAACTCAGATTATCTTCCTCTTCTAGAGTGAAACTGTGTTCTGTCACGCAGATCACATTAACATTCTAAGTATAGTTTAAACAGTAATTATTATTTTCTTAAAGCAATTTACAGTTGAGCAATTTAATGAGATACTAGTTTTTTTTCTTTACAGAAGTTGAGATTTAATTCTTTGTGCGCGCACGCACACACACACACACATATATGTATACACACATATATACACACACACACACCTCTCATATACCCCAAGAGGGTCTTTGGTCCACCATGTAGGTGCTGAGATTTGAACTCAGGATCTCTGAAGGAGGAAACTAGTGTTCTTAATCTCTAAGCCATCTTTCCAACACATAGGTTTTTATGTGTTTATAATTGTCATACTGGACCAGAGAGATGGCGCATTGCATAAAGCACTTGCTATGCGAGGATGAGAACAGGAGTTAGCACATAAAGCACCCACATAAAACATGAGAATGCATGGTCTCTCTCCTAATCCTGTTGTCCCAGCAAAAGGAAAAGTGGGGAATGGTTGAGGACGATATCTGGTGTAACCTCGGGCCTCCACACACATATATGCCCTGTCCCCTCAATTGTTTAAAAGTCAAAGTTATATTAAAGAGAAAAGAAGCAAGAGAAATGAAGCAAGAGAAGTGTTGGGCGTATTTGTTTTCCTTTGGCTTTTACCCTCTCTGAAGTTGTTTCATAGTGAGGGATGTGGGAGAACAGCTACCTATCAGTAAAGGTCTGGGCATCTCGAGTCAGGTAACACTAGAAATAATAGTGTTGGTTGTTCTAAAAATCAAGTCCTAAATTCTTCATGTTAACTTGTACGTTAAGAAAAGCAAGGACTGGAGGTGAGCTCGGCAGTTACGAGAAGGTACTGCTCTTGAAAAGGCCCATGATAAATCCTAGCACCAGCCCTCGGGTGCCTCACAACCGCCTGTAACTTCAGCTCCAGGAAGATCCCACAAAGCAACCTCAGAGCAGGTACTCCCAGTTAGAAGCACTGGCTGCTTTTGCAGAAGACCCAGGTTCATTCCCCAATAGCCACATGATGGCTCAGGAAAATGTAACTCCAGTTCAAGGGGTTCTGACACCCAGTTCCAGGGGATCCAACACCTCTTGGCCTCTACAGACAGACACACATGAGGCACACACAAATACTGGCAGAAACCACCCATACACATAAAATAAATATGAATCTCTTTTGAAAGGGTAAAATACTTTTAAAAAATGAGTGTAGATATATATTAAGCAGGGTGTTTTGAGGTCAAGACCCTTTAGCACTATGAAGATAGGTCATAGACACTGAGAGGTGAAGGACTACGGGAGGTTCCCCCAACCCCACGCCCCTCAGACCATGACAGACCAGTTGATCTTGCAGCTTGACCTGATTACATGGGGCTGGCACTTCCTGATTTCCTGTAATCACTCCTCCCCACTGCATGACTCAGTAGTAGTCAGTGTCAGTCTTCTCATTCTTGCCACTGAGATTTAGATTGGGGGGGAGGGGTTGTTTTAAATAAAAAAACACGGGAAAGGGGTTACTTTTTCTAAGATATTGTGACTTGAAAAGTACAGTGTTTAAGCTTTGCTTGTGCTAGAACATTTAGAGGATTGAGATTTGGGAAAGTGGCTAGGATATGAGAATAGAAAGGTAATTCCTGCTTCCATGAGTTAATTTGCCCTCCAGAGTAAAAGATATTCATTACTCAACATTCAGTTTCAGGGCTTTCTGAAGAACTCCGCCTGCTGAGCTTCATGTGCAGCCCATTGAGATAGTGTCTCACTCAGTTGTCTGTGCATGCCTTGAACTTAGAATCCTTCTGCTTCAGCCTCCTGAGTAGGTGTTATTAGCAACCTGTACCACCATGTGTGAGGGTTCATTAATAAACACTTTATTTAGCTTCCTCTAGGTGCCAGGTGTGGGGAGGCAGCAAAACATCATGTCTAGTAAGAAGCTATTGAAATATTTTTATAAAGACATTTCCTATTTGTGTTTTTAAAAGAAACCTCCCTGAAAGCCCTAGTGGGAACAAATATATAGTACTGTAATACTTCATAAAGTCTCTTCCCTGCTCATGCTGATGAGATCTGCAACAGTTCTAATTAAGAAAATAGGGCTTTTTAAAAGTAAAGAATTCCGCCAGGCAATGGTGGCGCACGCCTTTAATCTCAGCACTTGGGAGGCAGAGGCAGGCAGATTTCTGAGTTCGAGGCCAGCCTGGTCTACAGAGTGAGTTCCAGGACAGCCAGGGCTACACAGAGAAGCCCTGTCTCGAAAAACCAAAAAACAAATGAGCAAAAACAAAAAGTAAAGAATTCCATTTTTTTCTGCATAAACAGAAAAGTTAAATATAAATTAGCTTTCAGGAGGCAGGTAGATCTCATGAGTTCGAGGCCGGCCGGGTCTACAGAGCAAATTTCAGGGTAGCTAGCGCTGCACAGTGAAACCCTATCTCAGAAAACAAACAGCAAAAAATTTTATTACAACTTGTTTCAAGAGCCATTTAAACAGTAACATTTATAAGACATTTTCTGATCTTTTTTTCTTTGAAAGGGCTTCTTAAGTATATAGATAGAGAGATAGATAGATAGTGTACACACAGACAAAAAAAGTTTGGTGCTAATGAGTTAGCTCTTTTGGTAAAAGTTTCTGCTGCTAAGGTTGACAACCTAGTAGGATTTCTGGGGCATGGTAGAAAGAAGTGACTTCTATAAGTCGTCATGTGACTTTGAGTAGAAGACTGGCACAGCACACAAGTTAATAATAAAAATGTAATTAAAAGTTAAAAAAAAAATTTTTTTTTAATTCGAGACAGGGTGGAGCCCTGGCTGTCCTGGAACTCACTCTGTAGACCAGGCTGGCCTCGAACTCAGAAATCCCCCTGCCTCTGCCTCCCAAGTGCTGGGATTAAAGGCGTGTACCACCGAACCCAGTTAAAATAAAAATACTTTTTATTTGCCCCCATACTTGTATACTTAAACTATTTTCCTTGCATATATTATTTATGTTTAACAAGTAGAAAAAGATGTTTAAGTATCCTTACTTAAATGTTCCTTATAAGGTAAGGAAAACTTCGATTCATACAAATTATGGCAAAATAATTTTTTAAAACTGACTCTTAACTGTATTCTTGGTAGGCTAACCTTTAAATTGTATTTTTGTTCAGAGTGAAAACCAGTATTGTTCTGGAAAGGAAAGAGCTAAGAATTTTTGGAGCCAAGAACTACATGTGAGCAGTGTCAGGTGTTAGCAAATGGAAGGAGCTTTATAACAGATACTCTCATTCTTCCTGCCTCAGCCCAACGAGAGGGAAAAATGTGGAGGAAAAAACTGCGGAGCTCTCCCTTGGCAAGAGTAAGAAGTTTCCACTACTACGTGCCCTCGGGCGCTGACAAGCCCATTAGGGAACATGACTGGATGTGATCAGCACTGTTGCCTTGCCTGCTTCCCAGGCATAGTCCCGTCTAAAACTCAATGAAGCTTGTGGTGTAAAGGCAATTGTTAGTTTTCCTTTGAAAAATATTCGACAGGTCTTTGATGGATTTTTAACTCCTTAATAGATCTGTTCTGATGTATCAACCAAATAGACCATTAACAAAAGATGTGAAGCAGTCAGTCATAGCGAGTTAGAGGAAGTCTTTCATTAATTGAGCTTCATGAAGTAAAACTCTATTTACTTCCTGGCTTTGGTAAAACAAGGTCATGGGTTGGCCAAGATGATACAAAGGTTCTTTAGCTGAGAGAATGCTAATACTTAGTGGGCTATAAAAACTAACTTGGGCATTCTTCCTTCATGTCTTTCCACAAAGAAACAGTCTTGTAATGGGAGCAGCATAATCATACAACTTTAAGATAGCCACTTTCTAAGTGAAAGCAGTTGGGCGTTCACTCCAGAAGCTAGTATTTCTGGTATGCAAGAAAATGTAAGAGAGTGTTCTAAACCAGCTCTTTTCAGAATCTGAACCTATGATTATGACGATTTCTCCCATATTAGGTTTTGGTTTTTTTGTTGTTGGCTTTTTTTGTAAATGTATTTTCCGTGGGTGGGTGGGTGGGTGGATGGATGGTGTATGTGCATCAGAATGGTTAGAAAACAAGTTAGGAGTTCATTGTCTCCTGTAGTGTGGGTCCTGGGGATTAGACTTCCAGTTGTCAGGCTTGGTGGCAGTTGATTTTAGCTGCTGAGTCATCTTGCTAGCCTTAATAAAAAATAGTAAATTTTTACACTTTATCTTAGCTAAAAGGCTGAGAAGTGATGTAAGAAATAAGTCAGCAGAGGAAAATGAATGGGAATCAGTTCAGCCCTGTCTGGCCTGAAACTCACTATGTAAACCAGACTAGACTATCTGAACTCCATGGAGATCCACCTGCCTCCCAAGAGCTGGGATGCCTGGCATCAGGTGTTGCCTATTTATTCATGAGTCTGATGTATATTTTTATTTTGTATGTATATTTTTAAACTGTTAACTGAGATTCTTTCTAGATCAAATCACTGTCGCCATGATCCAACACAAGATGAACTAAAAACAATACTCCTTTCTGAGTGTGATGGTGCACACTTAATTTCAACGGCAGATGTGGAGTCCAACAGATCTTTGTGTGTCCAAAGACAGCTTGGTCTACCTAGTGACACCTAGGACAGCTACAGCCCATGGAGACCTTGTCTCAAAAACAAACAACAATGCTCGTAGGAAGTAGCGAGACAGAAAACAGCGCCCCATATTCTTTACATATGAAGGATTTTGGAATAAAATAATCCCTCACCTAATAAATGGGGCTATAAAATAGGCCCATGGCTTCAGAAAATTTGCCACTCATAGAATTCTAGAAGGAATCCAATCTTTATCATGGTGGTTAAGCACACCTTTCATCCCAGCAGACAGAAGAAGGTGAATCTCTAGGTCTGAAGCCAGCCAGGGCTACATAGACAGACCTTGTCTAGAGGAGGGGGGTAGAGAGAGAGAAGAAAATACACCTGTAGAGCTGGAGGGATAGCTCAGCGGTTAAGAGCACTGACTGACCCTCCAGAGATCCTGAGTTCAGTTCCCAGCAACCACATGGTGGCTCACAACCATCTGTAATAGGATCCGATACTCTCTACTGGTGTGTCTGAAGACAGTGGCAACAGTGTACTCACATATATAAAATAAATCTTTAAAAAAAAAGTAAAAAGTACATCTGGAAGCTTTTCTAAGAGGACTCAGTTCCTGTCAGCATCTAATGGACAACTTAAGAATCAGAATCCCATTGGATCCTTTTTATATGGTTGTCCAGTAATGTCCCAAAGGCGTCCAAACCTGGGAGTTTGAGAAGTAATCTGTCTGGTAGCTTCCTTGGACTGTGGACCTTTAGAGTACAGAAAGGCATGTTGACACTTCAGAAGATAGGGCTGGCTTTGTTTGTTAGTTTGTTTTAGCTCTAGGTAGTTACTTCAGTGTTACATTGAGCCAAAGCTATTTTCTATGTATTATAGGCAACTTCTTTTACTCAAGAAGATAATCATACCGAGAAAAAGTTGCAGAAATAATGTCTGAAGGTTGAGTATAATGTCTGGGGACCACACGTTAAACATACTGACGGTTTTGTTCCTGTTTATGCTTTCTTGCTGTAAGTTTGAGACCATGGAGGTGGCCAAAATTATTATCTTTTTTTTTTTTTTTTTTTTTTTTTTTTGAAAAGTTGAAAGATCTGATAGTCCTCAGGGATCATTTGGGCAGGACAGGAACTTTTGGCTCCTTCATTTTTTTCCTTTTACTAGTTATTCCATCTATGTGGGGATAAATTCAAGGCCTTGTTTGTTTGACAGCTGTTTCACTAGGAAATGTGTAGGAAATTTTTCTGTTGGTTGACCCTCTCTTTGTAGTCTGGACATTGATTAGAATTTACTACATGAGGTCTCCCTAGTACACCCTGGGACCTAGCTGACTTTGGAGAGCAAGGGTGAACATACTTCTTTTCATCTCTCTGGCCACATTATATAGTAGGATTATTAAACACCCAGAAGGTCAGTTACTTCAGTCTAGTACTAAAACCAGACACTTTTAAATAAACTTTTATTATATATATGTTTTAGACAATTCTTGTAATTGTTGATCTTTGACCTTACACACTTGGATATCATACGCATCGTCTCAATTTTATTCCTTTACATACCTTAAATAAATTACTCAAAGCTAACTTGCCTAAGCTTTCTACTTTTCCATTCTGGAAACATCTACCAATATAGATTTTTTTTTCCTTGTTAAAATTTCTTTATTAAAATACATTCTTTTAACATTTTGTTTACTGGTTTCCTTAACAACATGAGAAAATAGAATTAATGATTTCTCTGTTTGAGAATGTTTCCTGGAGGGAGGGAGGTGATATCTATCACCTGGGAACCAATGAGTTTGTTAGACTTACTTAGAATTGACAAGAAGTTACTAAGAGGAGTGCAGGTGACCTAAAAGCCACACCGAAGTCTTGACCCAGGATGTAGCAGAGCTTTCCTCTAGCCACATAGGTAACTCTCCCTGTCTCTAGGCTTCCAAGTTCATTACCCTAGATCCTCCATTATCCTTTGTATGATTGAGGTCTAATTATAAAATCGCCTGGGATGACCCTGTCCATCTCGTTTTGTTAAGGAGTGTAACATTTAACCTGTCCCAGTGTGGTCATGAAGACAGCACTTGTTTAACTTAGAGCAGAAGCCCTGTGTTCTAAGAAATAGACATCTACTTTTAACCTTTTCTGTAGGGCAAATGACGTGCTGTCAGTAGAATTTTATGAGCTTCTATATGAATATACATATTAAGTATGAAGTAAGCACCATAAACATTCAATGTTACTTTGGGTTTGTTTGTTTTCTTAAAAACTCAAAAACCACATGAAACAGCCATTTTCTCTTGGGCAGGAGTGAAAGGCTCCCTCAAATGAAAGGAGTTCCAGATTTCAATTGGACTTTTTGTACAAAAGAAAAAGATCAATGAGCCAGCAGTTTGGTGGTTCAGCTCTCAGGCATAGAGAGGGCAAGCTTGGGGGTAGGGGGCAGTGGTCGAGAAGAGAAAGAGGGCAGTGGTAGGTAGATTGTGTAGGTTGGGCATGAAGGAAGAAGTGTGAGGAGAAAGGCAGCTGGGGACAGGTTTGACAGAGGGAGCATATGTATTGTAGAAGGTGTCATTGGATTTGACAGAGAGGGAGCATATGTATTGTAGAAGGTATCATTGGAGGCCTTCAGTCAGCATTGTTTGCTCAGTAAGTAACGATCTTCACAGTAGGGGAAGAGTCGTTGACTTTATAATGCTATCATAAGCAATTTCATCTAGCATGTATGTTTAGGTATTGCTTCTACCTTACTCTAATGTTGTTTGTGTTATTCAGAAATTTTAACTTGTGCATTTATTGCTGAGTGTGGAGGCACAGGCTTATAATCTCAGCATTCTGGAAGCAAAGGAGAATCTAAATGGAGATCTTGTTCCAGGAAAGCAAGAGTTTGCAGTGGCTCATTCAGCAATGCAGAAGAAAGAAAGCATTTGCCTAACACTTACATGACCTTGGGTTAATCTTCAGCACCATTGGGATGGGGCTGGGGAGATGGCTTGTCAGTTAGAAACACCAAAGTTAGTCCCAGCTGGCACCTGTGTTGGGTAACGTCCCACCATCTGCACTCTAGCTCCAAGGGATCTGATGCCTCTTCCTTGACCTCCATGTACACACATACATAAGAGCATAGACATACACCCCACTTCTCTTCCCTCCCTTCTCTCACATTTTTTGGGGGGCAGGTGAGAAGAAGTTTTCACTATGGCTGTCCTGAAACTCATTCTGAGAAACAGGTTGACCTTGAACTCACAGAGATCCACACCTGCCTCTGCCTCCTGAGTGTTAAGGTTGAAGATATGTAGCATCATATTTTGCCCTTTCTATTTTATTTTGATGTATGTATAAAGTGTGTGCATGAGATGTCTCAGTGTGCTACAGAGTGTGGAAGTTGTTTCTCTTCTCTATTTCCAACATGAGATACAAGGATTAATCTCAGGTCCTCAGCTTGCTCTATGAGAGCCTTACCTGATGAGCCATCTTGTCAGCATTAGACAATTTTCTTTTTCCCTTTTTAATTATCTGTATAGGTGTTGTGCCTTCTCATATTTCTGTTCACCATATTTCCAAAGAAGCCAGAAGAGGGCATGAGATCCCTTGGGTTGGAGTTGAAGGCACTTATAAGCCACTGTGTGAGTGTTGGGAGTCAGACCCAGGCTCTATAAGAGCAGCCAAAATGCTTAACCTCTGAGGTATTGCTCTAGCTCCCCTAGATGGAAATTTGTGAATACAGTTAGTGTGTACCCCATCAGTGAGATAGAGTGCAGTCATGAATAACATCAGCTATAGATTGCTAGCACCTCTGTACCTCGTTGGACAAAAGTCTTGTCTGCAGCTCCCATAGGAACATTACATAAATCATCTTGGACATCAAAGGAACATTTGAAAACTTGCCATTTAGAGTTAGTTAAAATGCTCGCAATTGACCTTGTGCTCATTTCACAATGTTGAAAGGCGCAGGGAATTAGATTAATTTGTGACATGCAGAAATAATACAACTAAAAGAGTGTTGGTGGCATACCACTAAGTACTTCGACTAATAGGATTGCCGCCACAAGTTCAACGCTAGCCAGACCCGTCTTTTAAAAATACCTAGTTTAAGAATTCTAGGACAGCCACATACCTAACTGGTATTTTTGCGGGGTTCTTAATTTTTATTTTCTCTTGTCTGGTTATTTTTTTAATCTTAGTTTTTTGTTTCATTTGATTTTATGTTTTGTGGGGGGTTATTTTTGTATTTTGAAAGAACATAAAGTTGGTGGGTAGGGAATCTGGGAGGGGAAGACATGGTCAAAATATATTGTATGGAAAAACTTAAATTTAATCAGAAACAAAACCAGAGTCACCAAGATGGATTAGCAGTAAAGGTGTCTGTTGCCTTCTGATGACCTGAATTCAGTCCTTAGGACCCACATGTTAGGAGACAACTGACTTCTGAAAGATAGCCTCTGACCTTCATTCATGCTGGGATGTTCCCACACACATACAAAATAAGTAGAAATATAATACAAATTTTAAAGCCTAAAACAAAAACAGATTTTTTTTATAGTTTAGTGATTTGAGACAGGGTTTCACTACTTAGCCTGAAATTCAGAGATCCACTTTTGCCTGCAGAGTACTGGTATTAAAGGCATGCAATTGTCACACCTGGTCTTAACCTTTTTGGTTTGGTTTGGTTTGGTTTGGTTTGGTTTGGTTTGGTTTGGTTTGGTTTGGTTTGGTTTTACTATCTTAATCATTTGGATGCACTCCCTTTGGTATACCATGAACAAAGTAACATTAGAGTGGACGGTTTGTTTTATTCGGGTGGAGTGTTGCTCTTGGTTGCATAAGCATTTCCAGCAGGAATTCTACCTTCCCCTGTGTGTCCCGTAGTCAGATGCAAGGGTGATCGTTATCCCTGGAGAGACTGGGCCTACTCTTGTGTGCTGCCTTGCTTCCTTAGGCATAGGGTCATTTCATGCACTAGAACAGCAGGGGCTGCAGGTCACATATCCTGCATATCAGATATTAGGACTCACAACAGTAGTAAAATTACAGTTATAAAGTTATGGTGGAGGAGCACCACAGCATGAGGAACTGTATTAAAGGGATTAAGCATTAAGAAGGCTGAGAGCCATGACAGTAAGAGTTGTAAAAGTTAGCTGTATTCTCCTTGGGTAAACTTCTGGAGAAGGGCTAACAAGTTACAGGGATGGGAATGGGGAGATGGCGGCCTATTGTGACATTTTCTAAACCACTTTGGTTGCCTTTCAAAAACATCCTTGGGAGTTTGACACTTGGAGGCTGGAGGCAGGCAGTCCCAGGCCCTACTGAGCAGGCTGTCTTCTGAGCACACGGTTTCCATCCTCTTGAGTTCCACTGAATGAGCACATGCAGATGTGCATTTCTTTGGTACTGTTTGAAGACTACAGCTCTGGGTACTGTTCTCAGGAAGTACATGGAACTTTGGTTCTGTCTCTTATTGGGTGTATTATAGCATTTTGCTTTATACTCACCCAGGGCTCAGCTAGGAGCCCTTTGGGACTATTACAGGAACTCTACCCAGGAAACATTGTTGACTGAAAGATCTTCAGGTTATGCAAGAGATTTAGTTATTTGATAATTTAAAAGGTACCAAAGATTATAGGGTGAAATGTCTCTCTCCACTGTGGCCTGGAAACCCAGTGGTGCTCGTTTGTTATACAGCATACCACTAGCAGTTCTGTGTATGTGGTCCATCTCTAGTGATTTCCCGTGTGATGTACAGGTGTCTTGGGAAACTTTCACTGTAGTGTGAATATAAAGTTTTCACAGCTTTCGTTGCTTACAGAATTTTTGAGCAAAGTCATAAAAGTAAGCTTTATAAAAGAAGAATAAGAGCAGTGTATGTTGCAGCGTTTAGAGGGCAACAAAAGTCCTGCCATGTTTCGTTTCCCCTGTATCCTGTATTTCACAGTGTCTAGAATCACTAGTAAAGCATGGTAATAAATTAGCCAGTCATACTTTGTGATGTAGAATATTGGATGACATCACTATATACATTTTACATCATCCTTTTTTAGCACTGGGAGAATTTCATTGGTTTCTGCATTTGTCTGATCATATGTGCCTCTTGCTTTTTACATTTTTATCTGGAGGTCTGGGGACAACTTAAAGCAGTCTGTTCTCCTTCCATTGTGGGGATCAAACTCATGTCTTCAGATTTGCCTTCAGGTGCCTACCCACTGCACAATCTCAGTGACCTAACTCTAGCTTTTTACTTAATTTTTAAGATTTGTGTTCTTGTATATGTGTGATGTGGGAAGAGAGGACAACTTTGAAGTTGCCTTGCCCCCCAGCCCCCCATATGTTCTGAGAACTGAACCCATGGAACTATGGGACTCTCACTTCAATGGAGCTCTAACAACCTGTCCCCAGTCTTGTTTGTTCTTCCCTTCCCCCCCCCCCCATGCAAACCGGCAGATGTTTAGATCTTGTGAAGTAGAATATTATTACCATGTATCTTTGACTCGGGTCTGTTTTCTTATTTCTTGGCACTTTGAAGGTAAAATACCATTTGTGCCGTGAAGTAATTGATCTTTTATTTTCTTTTTTTAAAGAAGTATTTGTTTCTTGTCTATGTTGCTTTTCTGATGAAACTTCCTGTGTATTTCAGACCTATTCCATGTAGGTGTGTTTGGCTTCAGATTCACTGTACTGATAAGGGAGACCTTGCAGTCTTGATCTTCTGCTGGGAATTTCCTATGTGTGTACCATAGGTAGCCACTCAGTTCTAGGGACCACACCCAGCCCCTGCCTACCACCTGACCCTCAGCCCCCATCTAGCTTGCTTTAAATATAAGCTACATTATAGTGTACATTGCCAGTATTCTACCCTGAATCTGTTCACTCTGCTCAGAAATAGAAAAGTATTCTGTTGTGTTATATGCAAGATATTTGGTTTTTAAAAGCATGTTTGATATGGAATCACTTATCTTTAGGTAACCACAAAAGCTGCTCATTTTAACTGTCCTTTTTTTAACCTCTTAATTAGTTGGTGACAAAGTTCCTGCTGATATTAGATTGACATCCATCAAGTCCACAACTCTAAGAGTTGACCAGTCAATTCTTACAGGTAAGTTACATGTTGGAAAATGACTCAGATTTGAAGCCTCTTATCTCTCAGCTGTATGTTATAGGATCCTACCCTCACCTTCTCTGAGATACTTAATTTCTTAGAGTTATCATGATCCAGGGTGAAATGATGTCTGTAGGCAAGATTGTCAGGTTTTAAAAAGTATTGGAAGGCTGGAGACATGGCTCATTGGTAAGAACACCAACCACTCTTCCAAAGACCCAGGTTCAAGCCCCAGCACCCACAAGGCAGTCACAGTTCCAGCACCCTCACACAGACATACATGCAGACAAAACACCAGTGCATATGGAAAAAGAGAAAACCACACAAAACATTGCTGGTTAGCCTGGCATTGTGGTGTACACTTCTAAACCTAGCACTTGGGAGGCAGATCTCTTGTGAGTTCAAGGACAGCCTGGTCTACAGAGCAAGTTCAGGACAGCCTGGGCTATACAGAGAAAGAAACCCTGTCTCAACAAAACAAAACACACATACACTTTCTCTTCCCACCCCCATACATTCATTTAAAAACAAATCAAAATTTTAAATGCTAACCTGAATAGCAAGTAAATATAAATGTTAAAGGCTGTCAAGATTTACTTGGATTTAGTTTTAAAAGTAACTAACTGATCACAATGTGGACAGTTTTTTGTTTTTTTTTTTTTTTATGTATATGAGCACACTGTAGCTATCTTCAGACACCAGAAGAGGGAGGGCATCAGATCCCATTGTAGACAGTTGTGAGCCACCATGTGGTTGCTGGGAATTGAACTCAGGATCTCTGGAAGAGCAGTCAGTGCATTAATATCTGAGCCATCTCTCCAAACCCCAGTCAGCCGGGCTTTACCATTTGATTTTATATAAACTGCTTAACTAATAAAATTCTCTTTAGCAACATAAGCTTCAAGTTATGTAAGCCATAAAATGTTAGGGAAATGATTGAATTATATACCTAAAATCCTCAGGGTGTATCTAGAAATAGACAAGAGAGAAAACGGAAAAGGTTATCAGAATCTTGGAGGTCCCCCTTTTTTCCTCTTGGCTTTTTGAGGCAGGATATCCTATAGCCCAGGCTGTCCTCCAACTTGGTATATAGCTGAAAATAATGTTGAACTGCTCTTTCTACTGTCTATACTTTCCGACTGTTGGGTTTAAAAAAGTGTGTACCACCACACTCTGCTTTATGATGCTGGAGATGGATCCCAGATTTTGCATACTAAGTAAGCACTCTGTCAACTGAGCTACATTCCCAGCCCAACTGAATGTTACACTACAGTCATAGGTCAAGGAAATAACTGTATCTTTGACTATTCCAGGAAATATTTCAGGATGTTATTTCAAAATTAGTCTTTATTTTTAAAATTATACTTTCTGTAATCCTGACATTTTTTACTCTGACATTAATTTCCATCACTAAATTTTCCTAGTTTTCCTGTTCTGAATCAGTTGAGCCCTTTGTTCTTTTCCCATATTGGAAATGAGTATGTACTTTTTTGCTTGTTTTGTGACTGGGTCTCACTGTGTTGTTCATTCCTCAAACTGGATATGTAGCACATGGTGGCTGTGAACTTGGAACTTCACTTGCCTCAGTTCCTGTGTGTTGGGATTATAGGTGTATGTTACCACAACCGCTCACGTTGGCAGTGATAAACAGTGGGAATGGGGTGGTGTGGGATTGGCTATACCTCAGATAGAGCTAACCATCCTGTCTCATAACCTGCATAGGTGAATCTGTCTCAGTCATCAAGCATACTGACCCTGTCCCTGACCCACGAGCTGTTAATCAAGACAAAAAGAACATGCTCTTTTCTGTGAGTACTTTTATCAGATGCTGGGGGTAGGGTTTCCTGGGGGACCCAGGGCCTCATCTAAGAGTTAGTCCCTATCTTAGAGTTTCTATTGCTGTGAAGAGACACTGTCACCACAGCAACTTTCACAAAGGAATACATTTAATTAAGGGTGGCTTACAGTTTAGAGGTTTAGTTCTTTATTGTCATGGCAGGAAGCTTGGTGGTATGCAGGCAGACGTGGTGATGGAGAGGTAGCTGAGAAGAATTCTACATCTGGATCCTGAGGAAGCAGGAAGAGAGAGTGAGCCTCAAGACCACACCTGCTCCCAGTAATGCTACTCCCTATGAGTATTTGGGGGCCATTTTCATTCAAACCAACATCCCAAAGTTCTGATTTTTTTTTTAAAACTGGCCACTCTTGGTTGCCAGATTTCAGAAAATAACCAGTTATTCCAAAGATAATTATTCTTTAGTGTGTGTGTCAGCTGTCAAAAAAACCAGCATAGCTGGGGATGAAACAGTGTTGTGCTGAAGACACTGGTGACAAAGCAAATGAACCAAACTAGAAACTATAAAATGGTGGCATGTGATTTGATGATTTTTGTTTCAGTTGCCAGCTAATGAAATGATTAGTGAAAGCATGTTCAAACTCTAACAGTTGAAGTAATCTTTTCAGGAAAATCATCAAGCTTAGAGAAGGTGCTTTCACACGATATGGGCATTGCTGCTGCTTGTGGCTTGTGATGTCAAAGGAGTCTGTGTGTGGAAAGAACAAGCATGGCATCCTTGAGAGCCTAGGTGAAAGTGCACACAAAGTGTTTCTTTTCCAAGTAGTGTAGAGCTGCATGGGTCTTGATTATTTGCAAACTAGCTTAGTGTTTCAAGGGGTAGGCTTTGCTAGTTAATAGGAGAGCATACCCATGGCAGTCAGTACAGCATTCTAGTGAGAATGATACTGCACTATTATTCCAGCGCTGTAAACGCTGTAACGGTAAAGCAGAGTAAGGTGAGAACGCTCACATTTCACATTGATTTCACTGACCAGAGTACTGGTGCTGGAGTAGAAATTCTGAAACAGACAACAGGGCTGATTGACCATCCTTAGACGTGACAAACACAGATAAAAGACTACTGCCGAGAGCTGCACGGAATTTGAAATTACAAAGGTTAGAGTACTGCTAAGGCCAGAGCAGGTCTGCGGGCCAGGTTCCATGTTGTGGAGAGCTGTCTTGCCCCACAGAGTGAGCAGGCAGTATGGAATCCAGTCAGTACACACGTCAGTGTTTAAGTTGAGTGTGCTGTTGACCTTATGACCAGTATCCTCTTCTCCCTAGGGTACAAACATTGCTGCTGGGAAAGCAATGGGAGTGGTGGTGGCAACTGGAGTTAATACTGAAATCGGCAAGATCCGAGATGAAATGGTGGCAACAGAACAGGAGCGAACACCCCTACAGCAGAAGCTAGATGAGTTTGGGGAGCAGCTTTCCAAAGTTATCTCCCTCATTTGCATTGCAGTCTGGATCATCAACATTGGGCATTTCAATGACCCAGTTCATGGTGGCTCTTGGATCAGAGGTGCCATCTACTACTTTAAGATTGCAGTGGCCCTGGCTGTTGCTGCCATCCCTGAGGGTCTGCCTGCTGTCATCACCACCTGCTTGGCTCTTGGAACTCGCAGGATGGCAAAGAAAAATGCTATTGTTCGAAGTCTGCCTTCTGTGGAAACCCTTGGTTGTACCTCTGTTATCTGCTCAGACAAGACAGGCACACTCACCACAAACCAGATGTCCGTCTGCAGGGTGAGTAAAGAATGTTCTTTGTGATCCCATTTGGTGGAAGGGGAGAACTAACTCCTGAAAGGTAACCTCTGACCTCTGCATGTATTCCCAACACACAAAAATACATGTTAAAAAAAATTGAGTAATTCCCCACTGTGTTGGGAAATACAGCACAGCTATAAAGTGTATAAAGTTTTATTGAAGTATCTGGAGGTGTCTCTCTCTAGATGTGTGTTCCAGAGGAGACAGCTAGCTGACCTCCTGCTGTAGTCACACTAAACGAAACATGACTCTCCCTGATACATAGAAGCAGACACTTACTGATAAGTTGGCATGTTCTGTCAGGTTAGCCTTGCTTTCTTCTCTTGTTAAAACATCATTTGAAGTAAAATAAGAAACCTTTTAATGTGCTCAGTAAGAACTGAAACTAAGCACAGTGACCCACAATTTAATCACAGGTCCTGCAGGTGAGGCAGCAAGATCAGGAAGTCAGGTTATCCTTGACTACACAGTGAGTTTGAGGCTAGCCCAGGCTAAATGAGACATTATCGTATTTAAGGAAGAAAGAAAAGAATTGAGAAGCTAGGTGTTATGGTATGTGCCTATTTGAGGCTGAAAAAAAATAGAATTTTTTTTTTTTTTTCAAGACAGGGTTTCTCTGTGTAGCCCTGGCTGTCCTGGAACTCACTCTGTAGACCAGGCTGGCCTCGAACTCAGAAATCCACCTGCCTCTGCCTCCCAAGTGCTGGGATTAAAGGTGTGCGCCACCACCGCCTGGCTGAAAAAATAGAATCTTAAGTGATATGTAAGGGTCAAATTTTCAGTAAAAGGTCAAGTTAGATTTACTTACAGAAAAAATGGCGATTAGCTCAGGCTTCGCTGTTTAACTTAGTAATTTGTGTAGTCTTGATTGCGCCTATTTTTCCTATGGTTTTCTATAAAATGAGAGTGCACTCGTGCAGACACTTAGTGATGCACACCTTTAATCCCAAACCTGAGCTGAAGAAGCATACATATCTCTGAGTCTGAGGCCAGAGACACAGTGAAACCCTGTTTCCAAAAGAGACGGGGGGATGGGAGGGGGACCAGCTCCTACATTGACAGACACTGATAGGGGCCTGGGTGGGAAGAGTGCACCAGATATTCTGCCGAAGCTCCTTCTAATTTACCTGACTGTTTGACTCTGAACTGAGTCTCTTCTTCCTGATCTTCTATGCCTGTTTTTAAACAAAACTATGTGATGATTGATACTCTCTCAGCTACTTGATATAGAATTCTGAGCACTTAAAACAGTGATTACTTGCTGATTTCTGAATTGCCCTACTACATTTCCTTATAGATGTTCATTCTGGACAAAGTGGAAGGTGACACTTGTTCCCTTAATGAGTTTACCATAACTGGATCCACATATGCACCCATTGGAGAAGTGTGAGTAAGCTTCATCATCTTGGACTCTGTCATTGTAATGACTGGTTGTTTAGATCCTCATGAGGGATGGATGTGGATCTAGAAAAATCTTGATGTTCACAGAGGTATGGCTTAGTGGTAGATATAAGGTATGCCTAGTATACCCAAAGCCTTGCTTTGATCCCCAAAAGCACTAAATAAACAAACAGCAGGATGTGCCACAATAATGAGCACTGTGGCAGGTCACAGGATCGTAGCCAGCCTGCCCTCTGTGAAAACCTTCTCAAGCGTGTGTGCTCTCCTTAGACACATATTAGCCCTATTGCTAGATGGCTTGCTGGCTCAAGTTAGTGGTTTTTATTAACAGAATGTCTTTTAAGGCCTAGACTTGATGGTGAAGGCTCTGTTTTGTTCTTCACTTACCAGTACATAGTAGGGTTTTGATGAGAATTTCTGGTCATTCAAACTTTTTTGAGTCTGTTCCAGTTTTTTCTTCCCAAACTCATATTTTTATCCTTGGGGGTTGGGGGGGGGGGGTGCTGTTACATGCCTACAGAAGTTCAGGGCCAGCCTGGCATAGAAAGTGAGATCTAGTTTAAAACAAATAGGAGGTAGAGTGTAAAAAGCACTTTCTGTAGGCACAGCAATGGGAGTTCCATCTCAGGAACCTTAGTGGTGGAAGGGGAGAACTTTCCACAGTTTGTCCTCTGACCTCCCCTGTACAATGTGCTGCACTGTGGCACACGGCCCCTCACACAGAGAAATGTTTAGGGGTTGTTTGTTTTTTATATCTTGAGGCAAGCTGTGATCCAGAAATGTTTTTCTCTTTTGATAGGCAAAAAGATGACAAGCCAGTGAAATGCCATCAGTATGACGGGCTTGTAGAGTTAGCAACAATCTGTGCTCTATGTAACGACTCTGCTCTGGATTATAATGAGGTAAGACTCCTCGTAATGTCCTGACCCTGGCTCAAGAGTGGAATTTTAAAAAGCTGTCTTCCTTACTCTGAAAAATTAAGTTCCTGATCTTATTTCCCATTCTAAAAGTTAAATAGTGGGGTTGATTATTTGCTTTCTTTCTCAAAGGTTAGGCCTCTGCCAAAGAGTGCTAACTCAGTAGAATGATAAGCAGTGACCTGGAATGATCGAGGACTTTAAATGAATAAACTTGTTAATAACTCAGTTTAGTGTATCATGGTTGTACCGTCTTTTCTCACATGGACTGGGGAGGACAAGCTATTCTACTGACACTGACTTCTTTCAACAATGCAGGCAAAGGGTGTGTATGAAAAAGTTGGAGAAGCTACAGAGACTGCTCTCACGTGCCTGGTAGAAAAGATGAATGTATTTGATACCGAACTGAAGGGACTTTCTAAAATTGAACGTGCAAACGCCTGCAACTCGGTCAGTATGTGAGCTTGGTGTATGGTATCTCCCAGCCATACACTTACATTCACTCTCCTTCCTTCCCTGCCTCCTTGGCCTCTGCACTGTTGATTATACCATTGTTCTTCAACATTTTCCCTGATAGTCACAGTCAGGTAAGATGGTCTCTCATGCCTATATTCCTAGCACTCAGGATGCAAATACCAGGAGGATTGCTGCAAACTGTCAAACGAGACTCTCATTAGAAAAACAACCAAGTCACATTTAAAAGAGGTTGTCCTCTTCTGGCTCCCATGCACCAGGCACACAAGAGGTGTACAGACATGCATACCAAGTTAAATGGGGGTCTGGAGAGATGCGCGGTGGTTAGAGCACTGGCTGCTCGCCCAGAAAACCAACCCAGGTTCATTTCCAGGGCCTCTGGCATTTTTACACATTCATGCAAGCAGGTAAAACACCAGTGTACATTTAAAAATTAACATTAAAAAAATCATTTTGAGAAATGAAAAAACAAAGCTAGAAAATGGGGGTTCTGGTGTATCCCAGAAATCAACCTAAGGACTGCTAAGATCGAAAATCAATAAAGATTTAGAACATTTGAACAATTTGTTACTTTTTTTTTTTTTTTACCATTTTTTTTCTTTATTATTTTTGTTGTTTTCTGTTTTGTTCTTCTAAGACATTATTTCTCAGTGTAACCCAGGCTGTCCCGGATGTTGCTCTGTAGACTAGGCTGGCCAGAACTCAAGAAACCTGCCTGCCCCTATCTCCTAGCCTTAACCACCACACTCAGCTGGTTTTCTTTTCTATTTTTTAGTTGAGGCTGGGTTGCCTTTTACCATTTTCAAATACATATAGATAACTCTCAGTGAAAAATGCTGCTCCTCCGTGAAGCTAGGCTCAGTAAATCACACAGACTATATTTAAAAAAAAAAAAAAAAAAGAAAAAAAAAAAAGCTAACCCTGATGATATTGAAGTCGGCATTGATAACTATCAAGTCCTCTATGAATTTATTTTTAGAGTGTTTACTTCATGGATTGCAAAAGCCAGTAGCATGCCTATTGTGGTTAGCATTGTTTGTCAATAGGACACAACCTGCAGTCACTTGGGAAGGGAATGTCAGTGAAGCATTGTCTAGATTAGATTAGATTGGCATTTAATCAAGAGATTCTCTCAAGTTAATTGAGATGGAAAGAATTATGAACTGTCCTGGTAGAAAGGGTGCTAAGGTCTAGTGTATATGCATTAGTTCTCTGCTCTTGACCGAGGGTGTAGTGTGTCCAATTCTCTCAAGTTGTTGCCACAGTGATTTTCCTGCCAGGTAAGCTGTGACTTGCAACAGATAAACTTCCTCCTCTAAGTTGCCATTATCAGGATATTTCATGGCCAACCAAGAAAGGCACTGAAGTGTACCTATAACCCCAGGTTGGGAGGCTCTTGAGTTCATGGCCAACCTAACCTGAGTTACTTAGTTATCAAGACACCATCTCACAGAGGTGATACAAAGTTATAAATTAATGCTACAAGTTTCAGTTGGAAGAATGTTGAAAACTAATGATGACAGAATTAGAATTACAACTCAGCATGTGTTTGAGGCTGCACAGCACCCCCACAGCAGCTAAGCTCTGTCAGTAGACTCAATGGGTCACCTCTTTCAATATTGCTATAAGGAAATTTTAATAATGCTTAATTAGAGACATTAAATCTGCAAAGTATTTCTGGGGGGGGGGGGTTGGTTTTTGGTTTTTCAAGACAGGGTTTCTCTGTATTCTCTGTATAGCCTTGGCTGTCCTGGAACTCACTCAGTAGACCAGGCTGGCCTCGAACTCAGAAATCCGCCTGCCTCTGCCTCCCAAGTGCTGGGATTAAAGGCGTGCACCACCACTGCTGGGAGCAAAGTATTTCTTTTTAAAAAGTTCTCAATTACTCGATCTGCAGAATCCTAATGCCAAAGTTTATTCAATGTGGCGGTGGTGGTGGATGCAGGAAACAACCATGAATATTATATCACCTATTTTTTAGCCTTGAACAGAGCCATAAGCTAGCATCAGCATGGCATGGGCAAACCCTCCCTGCCTGTCCAGGAACCACTGTTGTGCACCTCCACACCATCATACCAGAGCTGTCTTTCCACACTCTTCTCTTCTTCGGCTTGTTGTGGTCTCATGAGACCAGCCAGTCTGATGTTGAATAGTATAGTTTATGGCTGCTACGTGTCCCTCTGCTTGGCTCAGAACCTTACATAGGGATGAGGAAGTCACTCAGTGGTAATGTACTTGCCTAATGTGCACAAGGCCTTTATCCTGCTCAGGTAGGGATGTTCATTTGGATTAAGAAATGATGTAGAGTCAGTGTGTCAGTCAGCAGGTGGCCACTGAGTGCTTGAAGGAAACAATAGGTAATCAGTCTGCTCCCTTACTGAAGTTATGTGTCTCCCAGGCTTGGCTTCTCTTCCAAGGTCTTTGATGTCCACTAGCCTACCAGGAAGTGTAGGTAGCCATTCCTAGTCTCTGGCCATTTTTGTATCTTGTTACTCCCATGCTGTCTTTGGCATGCTGTCTTTGAATGTTCTGAGTCTAGTGTGGTCATGATCAAGTTCTCTGTAATACAGAAGAATGTACTTTTGCTGCAGCCACAAAAAAGATTTAGTGACCCTCACTGGCACAACAGTGTGACTGCAAGGTTTTGGAGAATGTACTCTGGACCCACACCCTGTGCCATTGGACTGCTCAGCTAACTGCCACTGTATGAAATGATGTTGCATGTCTCCCTTTAAGAAATTCTTTGTTTTCAAATGGGTTATCACTATGCAGCTGGGGCAACCCTCCTGCCTTGGCCTCCCAGTTGCTAGGATTATAGGCATGTAGCACCACACCAGCTCTTTAGATAGTTCTTAATAGCCAGTCTTTAAAGCTTTCCATTGTTCTCCTGTACAGTCTCCCCCCCCCCCCCCCGCCTTCAGTATATCTGTTTTACAATCTGATCTAGTCTCAAACCAGAGGACACCTTTGTGAAGGTGACTTGTGATCTTGTATACTGCTGTTGAGGCTGCCATACTTCCAAAAGATTAACGTGATGAAGATACAGGAACAGGCAGGCTCTGTCATATAATGAATGCCTAATGAGTGTCTGAGCAGATATAAAATGTCTAGAAATAGTAATCCAACAGTGTTCCTTTCTGATCCCCTTCAGGTCATAAAGCAGCTGATGAAGAAGGAATTCACTCTTGAGTTTTCGCGTGATAGAAAATCAATGTCCGTCTATTGTACACCAAACAAACCAAGCCGGACATCCATGAGCAAGATGTTTGTGAAGGCAAGTACTGCACAGACTGGTGCTTTCTTCCCAGGTAAACAGGCAGATGCAGTTGCTGATCTGAGTCTCTCATTCTCAGGGTGCTCCTGAAGGTGTCATCGATAGGTGCACCCACATCCGAGTTGGAAGTACCAAGGTCCCCATGACTCCTGGTGTCAAACAGAAGATCATGTCTGTCATTCGGGAGTGGGGCAGTGGCAGTGACACGCTGCGGTGCCTGGCTCTGGCCACTCATGACAACCCACTGAGAAGAGAGGAGATGCACCTGGAAGATTCTGCCAACTTCATCAAATATGAGGTACTTTCACCTCACCAGCACAGTCACTGTCCGGCCTCTGCTGCCAGAGGACAGGCAGATGTCCTTGGCCACGTCACAGGAGTCACCCTTGTTTGGATTGCTGCTTCAGACAGAAATAGTTAAGGATTTAGTAAATCTGCTTTCAAAGTAGAATAATCAAGACAAGTTCAGACAAGCCTATCAAAGCCTAATGTAAACCAAGTTACTAATGGATATTTTAGGTATTTTAAAATACTAAGTATTGGTAAAAGGCTGAGTGATTTCCTTTCTTCCTTAGACCACAGTTTTATATGAGAAAGAGCTCTGCTGTGGCCCTGACACTGCCGGCCTCTAAGTGCACTTATTCTTGACCACTTTGTTCTGGGGCTCCCCTCAACCCCCGGATCAATTTTTTAAATGTGAGAATTTAGACCAGAATAATTTGATGATGACGTGCATGGATACATGGAAGCAGTAGGCTGAGACAGAAGACTGCTGTACTACATGTTTCAGGACTGTATCTAGTGAGACCTTGCGTCAACCAAGGGCAAGCAGGCAGAGAGAATGTCAAACTTACAGTTACCGCAAGAGTGAGCTCCCAGGACTCTCATGATGGCGATAAGCTGTTTGAACTCATGTGGCTCTCTCACTTTAGACCAACCTGACTTTCGTCGGCTGTGTGGGCATGCTGGATCCTCCCAGGATTGAAGTAGCCTCTTCTGTGAAGCTGTGCCGGCAAGCAGGCATCCGAGTCATCATGATCACTGGGGACAACAAAGGCACTGCTGTGGCCATCTGTCGCCGCATTGGCATCTTTGGGCAGGATGAAGATGTGACATCAAAGGCTTTTACAGGGCGAGAGTTTGATGAATTAAGCCCCTCAGCCCAGAGAGATGCCTGCTTAAATGCCCGCTGTTTTGCTCGAGTTGAACCTTCCCACAAGTCCAAGATCGTCGAGTTCCTTCAGTCCTTTGATGAGATCACAGCTATGGTAAGGTTTTAGACATGAGCATTGGTTTGCATGACACAGCAGTGTGTGTGTGTGTGTGTGTGTGTAGCTTGGGCTAGCTAGTGAGATCCTGTGCCTAAAAACAAAATAAAAAAATTAGCGTGTTTTTAATCTATAAAAAATACTTAATATTTGAGTATGTGTCTGAGGTGTGTAAATGACCTTAAATTATGTGGCCACACCACAAATGGCTTGTGGGTTGTGCACTTTGTGTGTTGGCGTAATGTAAGGTAATATAAGCAGATGTTCAGTCCTTAGTTCTGCCTTTTTATGTCTCTTTGGTAAACTCACATGGCTGCTTTTATATTTTCTTGGTAAAATATTTGACACCAGCTACTGCTCTGTCCCATTTCCTTCTGCATCAGTCGAACTCTGCCCAGAAGTGTGCCAAGTGGGTGATATCTGAATCAACTGCGGCTTCCCTTTCAGACTGGTGATGGTGTGAATGATGCCCCTGCTCTGAAGAAATCTGAAATCGGAATTGCCATGGGTTCGGGTACTGCAGTGGCTAAGACTGCCTCTGAGATGGTCCTGGCAGATGACAACTTCTCTACCATTGTGGCTGCTGTTGAGGAGGGGCGAGCCATCTACAACAACATGAAGCAATTCATCCGCTACCTCATCTCATCCAACGTGGGGGAAGTGGTCTGGTGGGTATCTGACTGGAACTATACTGTATCTTTCAAGGCCAGGGCTGGGGTATTGAGCTTTCTCAGATTGCTGCTTTTGTTATAGCAAATTTAGTTGTTAGCCTGAGAGGAGAGAAACCTCATAGGGCTTGTCTGCAGCTGCCCAGAAGTTTAAAATAACAAAAGTTTTGGTTCTCTAATAAGTTTCATATGAACTTTGACAGATTAGATGTTGTCTGATGCTCCTGGTTTTGGTAGAGAAGTGACTTCCATAGTTCCAAAACTCACTGAGTTTTCTCTTCTCTCCTCGAATGGAAACAGTATCTTCCTGACAGCAGCCCTTGGGTTTCCTGAAGCTTTAATTCCTGTCCAGTTACTCTGGGTCAATCTGGTGACAGATGGTCTGCCTGCCACTGCACTGGGATTCAATCCTCCAGACCTGGACATCATGAACAAACCTCCCCGGAACCCAAAAGAACCG
Source organism: Arvicanthis niloticus (assembly GCF_011762505.2). Taxonomy (NCBI): domain Eukaryota; kingdom Metazoa; phylum Chordata; class Mammalia; order Rodentia; family Muridae; genus Arvicanthis; species Arvicanthis niloticus. The sequence continues at coordinate 13,258,746 of NC_133432.1, read as the reverse complement.
CTGATCAGCGGGTGGCTCTTCTTCCGTTACCTGGCCATTGGCTGTGAGTACAGTTGCTTGTTGTTTGTGTGGGAGGATGCTCTGTGCAGTGCAGGTCACTAGAAGCCTGTTGAGCATCCTGTCCTTCTTTGGGTTATAGAGAAGCAGCTGTTAGACAGCAGGCTTTTTCTGTTTTTCCCTTGCTCATAGTGATATAAACACCAAGGCATGCCAGGGCCCTTCCCTGTTGAGAGCTCCTGGGTTATCACTGCCCAGGGAACAAGAACAGTCCCACTAGCAGAGGCTTCTGCCGTTTCCTGTCACAGTTCAGTTTAAAGAGCATACAATTAGAGCAGCTTGCCAGTTCTTCTGGCCTTTATAGTATCTCATGGACCAGCAAGGGCAAAAAAAAAAAAAGTCCACTCCCTATCTTTTAACCAGTGACCTGGTGTGCATTGTAATTTCAAGTTAGCTGTGTGCTCTGCAGTTAGGTGACTGTGACCATGGGATAAACAAGTCTCATCTTTGTAGACTTCTGAAATTGATGAGGAATGGCCTCTGCCGTAGACCTAACTCTGCTGCTGATGGCTGGGTGCCAGCACTGTAATGGCAGTTCTTTGAAGGATTCTGCTTGGCCATGGCTGGAACATAGTGTCCAACAAGGTCATATCAGTTTACCTGTGAACTGTGGTGTGGCTTGGTTTCTTCACTTTGTGTGTTCTCTCTGATGGGATGTACCTGTACAACACCTGTTGTCTGATGCATGCCTAGGCTTGCTCTTCAGCTCTGGCACTTTGTGCAGAGTGTAGGTTGGGTTCAACAGGAATGTTTCCTCACAAACTGTAGAGCGATTGCCTGGTTCCCTTTTAGATCAGAGCCACCCTGTCTGCAGTCAGCTGCTCTGGCCTGGGTGTTAGCCTGCAGTTGGCGGCAGTGCTATCTACAGCCTGAAGTATGCCGGCAACCTCATGTTTGTTTGCAGGTTATGTTGGCGCTGCCACCGTGGGTGCTGCTGCATGGTGGTTCATCGCTGCTGACGGGGGTCCAAGAGTCTCCTTCTACCAACTGGTATTTAGCTACTTTTCTTTTGTTACCCCTGTGTAGTGAGAGTGAATTTTTGCTTGGTCTTTCTGTGGGTTTGGGATCATCTTAGGGCTCAAACAGTAAATAGTTGCTTCAGGTAGCTCTCAGGGCTTCTGCTAAGCTGTGTTCATGGTGCTGGGCCTTGAACTTGGTCTGGAATTGGTATCTAGATTTGGGAAGTATTCCTGGCTGATGGAATGAATGGTTGGACTTTTTGTTACAGAGTCATTTCCTGCAGTGCAAGGAGGACAACCCAGACTTCGATGGAGTGGATTGTGCAATCTTTGAGTCCCCATATCCAATGACAATGGCACTTTCTGTTCTTGTAACCATAGAGATGTGTAATGCCCTCAACAGGTTAGTGAGTCTTGTAGGCTAAGGGTTTATGAGGGTCATAGCTGATACTTCTTCCCTCTCAGAAAATAACATACTATTAAGCTGTTGTCCCCCAAGAAACAAGTAGGGGTTGTCACCATTCCGGGCTCCTGGTGTGGCAGGGTATATGAATGCGACCAGCAGTCCAAACTATGCCTGCACCCTAGGAAGTGGAGCACAAGAGATTCTATCTCGCTAAGCCACTGATGGAAGTTTCCAAATTGCTCTATCTTTGGCCATCACCAGTCAGAATGGACCTGGTGCAGCAAAGCCTACAGCTCACCCCACTGGGAAGTCCAGACCTTTAGAGTTAGGCCAGCAGGTGTTGCCACTAAACCCTTCCCCCTTCTGTGTCACTGACATGCACCTTTGCGTCTGGTGAGATCACCTCTCTTGTCACCTGTAGCTTGTCTGAAAACCAGTCTTTGCTGAGGATGCCCCCCTGGGAGAATATCTGGCTCGTGGGCTCCATCTGCTTGTCCATGTCGCTTCACTTCTTGATCCTCTACGTGGAACCTTTGCCAGTGAGTCATTGTGGCCCCGGGCTGGGTTGTGGCCCCGGGCTGGGTCTGGCGTGGCCTGGCTGGTGGGTCCAGGAGGCTGATGCGGCCGCCTTTCTCAGCTCATTTTCCAGATCACACCGCTGAATCTGACCCAGTGGCTGATGGTGCTGAAAATCTCCTTGCCTGTGATCCTCATGGATGAGACGCTCAAGTTTGTGGCTCGAAACTACCTGGAACCCGGTAAAGAGTGTGTGCAGCCTGCCACCAAATCCTCCTGCTCCCTGTCGGCATGCACCGATGGCATTTCCTGGCCGTTTGTGCTGCTCATTATGCCCCTGGTGGTCTGGGTCTACAGCACAGACACTAACTTTAGTGATATGTTCTGGTCTTGACTGACAGCGCTACATACAGAAGATGTTTAACTTAATCAATTAATTTTTTATTGTTTAAAGCAACTGTCTATTTCTGCTGAATTTTCACATGAACATATTGGCTGGTGAAGGAGGTTTCATATCTAGATTTTGTTTTGCTTTTTCTGACTCCAGTGGGACAAGATTTTCCTTTTTTTTATACACATAATTAAAGTGTCCATTGACATGTACAGAGAACTAACACTATTTTATGCAGATATTTTTTTGTAGATGAAAAAGCATGTACAGTGTTCTGTTTAATACTCATCCTTGTACAGAGAGAGTTGAGCCAGCAGACATTGTCAGCAAGTCAATTGGCAGCAGACTTAGAAATGAATGTGTGTGGTTTTTAAAAGAAAAAAAAAAAACTAAATAGCATGTATTGTGTCTTTTGCATGATTCTCTGGATTTAATTTGGTATCACAGTCTAATTTTTATTCATAAGCCAATTTTTCTGCACTGAGCAGAGTCCTGCTACCTCAGTCAGTATTTTTGGTTTGCCACTTCCTGCACCCTCAGCCTCTGTCACCCCCAGCCCACCCCAGCCCGCTCGGCTTCTTCTGTAGGTCTGATGGTTCTGTTTACATCCGTCTTCACGAGAGGTTTGCCTGTCTCGCTTGTGCAGAAAACATTGCTCCAGATTCAATCGACTGGGTTTCTATTCCTTTGCCTAGTTTTTAAGGTTATTTATTTAAATGTCTAATGTATTTTATTGTAACAGACATTGTTTTGCCAACATTGCCTATTCAGTGGCACTTCACAATCTAGTTTAAAAGAAAAATAAAACATTTTAAATGGACAGAGGAAAATAACTGTCTTGTTCTTAATGGCCTTGAACTACCTATAATCAGTTCAAATTTCTGAGCTTCTCAGCTTAGAGCCTTAGTTTCCTGTTCCTGAGGAGAAGAATCCTGTTCTGCTGCACAGTAGGATTTTATTTATAATGTATAGGCACGATCTGTCATATATTATACATTTACTCAAGTTTCTGCTGGCCTGTTGTATGTAGGTTGGTGTAAGGGCAAGTGTGTGTGTATATGTGTGTATGTTTTGTAAAAATCTGTAAATAGCACATGACCAAATGAACATATTGTATAGAAATATTTTTATTTGAATATGGCACTAACCACCACCACCACGACTGATGAGTGTTTGCGCATGTTCAAGGTCAGTCTTAACGGCAGTGTGAGCCATTAACAGTCCTAACTGTGGTGTTTTCCTCCAATGCCTTCCAACATCCATCAACTAATGTGAGTATCTTCTTCCCTGTGGGAGTGGGGTGCTGTGGCCTGTGTACAGATGGTGCCACTGAGTGAGATGGCTCCTGTGTTTACCAGGCAGCCACTTATAAGGAAACAGGGATGTCAACTGTTCACGATACAGGTTACTCTAGTGTAGACAGTGACCAGAACAGAGATCCTTGTGACCTGGCGGAACCAGCTCTGTCCTATCTAGTACCAAACAGACTTCACACAAACCATGTCAGAAGGCTTTTGGGTTTTCACTGGCTGAAGAAGGCTAGGAAAGTTAGCTGACCCTGCATAGGCAATTTCTGTCATCTTTCTAGGATAGACGTCCTGTGCTGTGCAGAGGTCTGGGGGCTGCCACCTTCCTAAGTTGCAGGAGAAAGTGCCAGGTGCTGAGGGCCATCAGCTGACCCTCACTTGGAGCCCTCCAGGTGCTGCAAGGAGCGGTGATTCTCAGGAAGCAGGCAGGTTTTGCCATTTTTAACATGATGAAGTGGGTCAGACACAGGCACAACTGAGTCAAAGACCAAGTCAGGATGACAGCATGTTGAGCCTGCCAACATGCCAAGAGAGGCTGGACCTGTCAACCTGATGTGGTCCTTAATCAGTGATGTCTACAAATGTCTTAAAGGAGATAATTCTCATCCCTGGTAGTGCTGTGTTGCTCAGTGTCCAGAGAGACTATTGGGACCTGCTCAGTATCAACAGATAGAATAGACTAGACCACTGCTGCCCTGAGCCAGGGCCACTTGACCCCTCCAGCCACAAGCAAGGCTGACATGTCTTCTCCCGGCCCACATAGACCAAGGCCAACAGCACAGTCCCAGCCACAGGCCTCCTCCTGCATGTTCTGAGCCCTGCCCTCGTCCAGCATCAAGAAGGGACAGCATTTACTGTGTCAGCAGCATCCTCAACCCACTAGGGCAGTCAAGCCTGCAACTCTCAGCCTTGAGCTTTTCCCAAATGGCCTCTTCAGAAACGCTGTATAAAGGCTCCACCCTGCAGCCCACTCAGCAAAATTCAGGTGGTGCCTTCCCCAGAGAGCTAGCAGGGCTACTAAGGCTGGAGAAGGCTAGCCACTTCACAGCAGCTGCTACCACAGCACTCTCAAAGTAGGGTCTCAGCCCAAACGAGAACACAGGCCTCAGGAACATCTACGATCACAGCATTGGCTTGGTGCCTGCAGAGCCCCATAAGCCAAGAAGCATGGTTGCCCTTTGCCATAAGCTACCAAATCCCATCAAGACCAACCCCTGCAATTGGGAAGCCTTTAAAGCAGAGTCTGTAGCCCGGGACTGGCTGCCATAGAGAATGGGGAGGGAGCAGAAAGGCCTTCCTTCCCCTGGTGCCATGCCACTCACTGCTCCACCTGCCTCACCTTCTGCATGGCTCTCAGCCCTCCCTTGTATTTGACATGCCTTCTAGTTTCTGCCTCCTGGAGCTTTGTTAGGAGCTGGTGGTAGGAGGCGGCCCAGGGCAGTCACCAAGCCACTGCTTCTAGGTGTGCCTGGGCAGCAAGCACCTCAGGACAACCACCAGAAATGCTGGTTTTTTGCATCTAGGCCAAATGCAGTGTTCTTTCCGTCTGTCCCTGTTGTTGTGTCTTGGGAAGTTGTTCTAACATTGCGCTATATTTCAAAAAGCTGATTTCCTCTCTCTTTCCTTTTCAGCAATACTGGAGTAACCGCTTCCTAAACCATTTGCAGAAATGTAAGGGTGTTCGGGTGCGTGCATGTGCGTTGTTAGCAACACATCTACCAGCCCTCTGCATGACTGAGGTTGGGGAAAAGAAAAATAGAAACAGTCCCCAACTCACTGTGTGATGTGGAGGAAATGTGTATTACCGGTGGGGTTTTAGCTGTTCAATCAAATAATAACAAATGTACAATTTAGCATAATGAATCAAAGAGCCTCTCCAGAGAAGTTGGTTTCTTTGCTGCAAGAAGAATGAGGTTCTGAAACCTTATCCAAGAACAGAAGCCATCAGCCAAGTCTCCACATTTCTCTGCAAAATGTCATAGCCTCTATAACTGTATGATATTGTAATGCATGCCTTCAGTTGTAAGTGGCCAGACTGCTCTACAGTGACATTGAAACATGCTAATTGGCCCTGTACAGTTTGCTTATTTATAAATTCATTTAAAACACTACAACTGTCGAATGGTTACAACATAGGCCTCCGGTCCTAACTTGAGTTGTTTTTAGGTATGCAGCCAGCTGTTCCACACTGTATTATTGTAACTTATTTAATGAAGTCAGAAGCAGTAGACAGATGTTGGTGCAATACAAGTATTGTGTGCATTTATCGTAATAAAGTGCTCAGCGTCGGTTCAGTTCTCACAGCTTCTCACAGTGCATGTTTGACTGTAGTCTGTAAATAGAGGTCAGTTTCTGTGCTGGTAACAGGTATTGCACAGACATGATTTCAGGTAAATAAATCTATTCTACGATAACCTAAGCAGAGCAGTGGCTGTTTTATAGGAGGGTGGGGACAGTTTTGTAGTTAACCAGGAGAGAAGCAATGCATGTCACCAGTGGCCTTCAGCAGAAATCAGCCCTTTCAGCTCAGAAGATTAAACACAAGCCTGAGTTGTGTGGCTGCTCAGATGCAAAGTGACTGTGGCCTTCTGCTTAGGACAGGAGACAGAGCAAGTAGACCCATGGCTCGGCGGGTAAAGGCCTCTGACATATGATAAACCTGGAAGACCTGAGTTTGATTCCCGGAACCCATGGTAGAACCGATTCCACCACAAACTTGTCCTCTGACCTCCACATTTGCCCACATTCAGAATTACAAGATCACTGTCACCAGCGGTTCAGCTTAGATTCAGAGGAGAAATTTCTCAGAATGAACGAAAAATCTCATTGGAGACCAGGCTGGTCCAGAACTCTGCCTGCTTCTGCTTCTGCTTCTGCTTCCCAAGTGCTGGGAAGTATATGCAGCACAGACATCCTGTTCTTAACATTTAATGTCTTTGAAGACCACATGTCAAGACAGTTGTTTTAGTCTAATAGGCTTGTTTTGCATGGACAGATGAGGACTATGCCAAGCAGGTAGTGCACTGCCTGAGGGCCACTTGGGCCCTTGTGGTTGACAGAAATAAACATTTTTGTGTCCTTACGCCTAATCCAGTACAAATGGATCAGGTTTTAAAGCCTAAACTACACTTTGGGAGAAATGCCTAGTGGGCATGCAAGGATGCTGTTCTGTGTCAGCTGTGCAGTTTTCACAGCTGGTGGGAGTGCAGTGCCCCCTGGAGAACAACTGGGTGTCACCTAAGAAGCCCAAAGCTCTTCATCAGAAAGCTACAGCGCAGTGTAGAAGGGAGAAGCAAAACTGCCAAGTGTGGGAAGCTTGGAGGTGTGAAGCGTAAGTCAGAATTCAGGGTCAGTACAGACCCAGCACCCATGGCACTAGGACCTCAACTGTGTGTGCTAGGTGAGGCCTCACCACCAAGCCTCTCGCACCCTTGTGTTTTTTAA